>NC_136464.1:63022424-64222424 GCF_902686455.1 Sciurus vulgaris | reverse complement strand
CACAAACACATGTGCAGTCAGAGACCTGGATAGTCCTCTTGTCACCTGGTAGGAAGACAGGTGAGTCTTTACTTTTTTGTAGGTGGGATAGGGATGGATAGTGGGGATTGAACCTGGGGTGCGATTGAACCTGGGGTGCTTAACCACTGAGCCATATTCCCAGTCCTTTTTATTAATATATATTTTAGTTGTTAGTGAATCTTTTATTTATTTATATGTGGTTCTGAGTAGCGAACCCATGGCTTCACACATGCCAGGTAAGCGCTCTACCACTGAGCCACAACCCCAGCCCCTCCTAATATTTTATTTAGAGTCAGGGTCTGGCTAAGTTGCTTAGGGCCTCACTAAATTACTGAGGCTGGTTTTGAACTGGCAATCCTGCTGCTTCAGCCTCTGGAGTTGCTGGATTACAGGTGTGCACTACCATGCCTGGCATGAGCCTTTACTTCTCACCTCATTTACATAACTTCGCTCCTTCTTGTGTGTAGACTTGGATCAAGCTGCACATTCTCAAAAAACTTTTTCTCACACATCTTGCCTAGTGGACTTGGATGTATCTGTGAACTCAGGTCTTTTTTAATATGGACACATCACCTGCTCTTTTCTCAGTCTAGTCTCTGTATATCCTGCCTCAAGGTAGATTATCATCTCCTCATTAGCAGGGATGTGTCTCCTATTTTTTCTCCACAGAATTTAGTACAATACTTCCATAAAACGTTCAGTAAGAGCTCAGGAATGACTTAGTCAATTATATACTCTAGGATTCATTACTGAAAAATAGGGGGTCCTTACTTGAGAATTGGAGTTTGGGGAACACTGAAATGTGTTAGAAGGAAGAAACAGTTTAAACTCATTAAAGAGACAAGAGGTGATAAATATTTGTCCCAAATGCCATTCCAGGGTGGTGTCTTCCCAAACCACACCCAGCTCTGATGATGTGTGGTAAATAAAACCTGAGTTTCCAAAGTCTTGTGGTAATTACGGTGTTCATTTCCATGATGATACTTTTTGGCACTTCACCTAATTCTCCTTTAAGGGCAGAATAAGGATTAATTAGATAATTCCCTCTAATTGCAAAGTCTCTCAGAATTCAAAGCTGTCATGGCTGTACTCAGTTCTCCCATCCACTGCTGGTCATCCTAGGAACAGCCTCCCCAGATCATATGAGAGGGACTCAAAAGAGGGCCTGGCTTCCCTGTGGCACCCCAAAACCAAAGGTACCAGCAGAAGATGTGAGACAGAGGCAGTCTCCTCCCAGAACCCTTTCCCTGCATCCAGTAAGACTCATCTCTTAGTCAGTGACACACAGAGGCAAGAATGCACTCTTTGTACACAGTTGGTGTCTGCAGACAGGGTCAGAGATGCTTCCAAGATGTGCTCTTTACCAGAGGAAGTGAAGTGCCATCAGCAATCCAGAACGCTCATATGGGCTTATTTCTCTGATAGTTCATTTTAATGCCTCATACCTGATGCTCAGGAATCTAAAATAAGAGTTTATCTTCCTACTTTTTTTTTTTTTTTTTTTTTTTTTTTTTCAATGCTGGTTTTCCAACCAAGGCCTCATGCATTCTAGGCAAGCACTCTGCAACTAGAGAATATCCCCAGCACCTCCTCTTTTTTTCTTTTTTTTTTTTTTTTAATTAGAAAGAGAAAAGAAAAGAAGAAAGCAATTCAGAATCCATTCTTCTTATCACATAAGTAAAGCACACAGGAAAGTCAGATTTCCTTTCCTCCTCTGCAGTGCTATTCTTATTTCTCCAGAACTTTCTCCAATTATCATATCTTCTAGATGCATATTCCAGAATGCATACTGGAAAAAGGACAAAAGAATTAAGTCCCATGTTCACTAATGTGTTAAGATACTCAATGGTACCATCCTGGGTTTTGTTTAAAATGCATTATATCATTAGGAAATGTGTTAAGTCAACACATGAATTTGGTATTCAAGGGTCTCTCACTCCCCACTTTCTACCCTGTCCCCAGTGGTGAGGAAATAGCCCAGGTGGCACCACCTTGAGTTCCCACACTCGGACTGAACTCTGGGGTTTCTGCTACTTTACATATTCTTCAAGTCCCAGTAAGAAACAGGAGTGGGCTTAAGGAAAACAAAGAAACTCAATATTTGAAAGCAGAACTCGATTATTTCCATAGATCCCTTTATTTTAAGATGAAAAAAAGGCTGAAACAAATTACTAAAAGTTGAAAACTGGACTGGGGTTTTGGTTCAGTGGTAGAGTGCTTGCCTAGCATATGTGAGGCACTGGGTTCAAGTGTCAGCACCACATATAAATAAATAAATATCTATCAACATATAAAAATTTATTTAAAAGAAGTTGAAAACTCATGGCCATCAGTATTGCTATATTATTGTTACTATTAACAATAAATACTATATTTATGTGACAGCTTACAGGAAAATGTGAGTTAAGAAAGATAAAAACAAAGTGCTAGGTTGGGAAAATTATGGAAAAAGGGACAACTGTGAAATGTATTAGGTATAATTTTATGACAATTCTTACATAATATGTGTAAGCCAGAACTATGAAAGAGGAACTATTTAGTCCAGTTTAAGATAAGGAACCTAAAAAAAAAAAAAAAAAGTTAATACAAAGTGTTAAACTACATACCTGAAAGTAAAGACAATAAAAAAAAGAATATTTCATTTCATTTCCATATTCAGTTGAACTTTTGAAAATAGGCTGGATTAACCATTAGAAAATATAAGATCAGTAACTGGTTAAGGAGTACATAACTTTATATATTTAGTGAAATGTTTACAAAATTCAGGTTCTGCACAGACCCTTGCAAAGAAAATGTCTGCTGTCTAAAACCAACCAGGATCTGTGGTATATTTTGGCCTCTCATTTTAGGAAGAAATCAGGAAATGAACAGGCAGGTGACACCGATGATAAAAAGAAAAATAAACAGAGTTTGGTCATAGCCTAAGTACTATGACACAGTAAAGTCCAGAAGAAAAGTCAATCAGATTAAAAAACAAGCATGGGAACTGAAATCTTATAGACTATATGGAAGGTCAGTGTAGGGAGCTACTATTTATAAAAATGACCAGGAGTCAGCTTTAGCATGCCCACCATCAGATCTCCATGTCCCTCTTTCTATATTTTAGAAAGTTCCTTTTAATGGACATTAATTTAATCATTAGGAAGTTGTGTTTTGTTTTAATCATCAGCCTGAACATCTACTTATATGAGAGGTTGTGGATTCCACAAGGAGGGAAACTCCTCATGGTATATATTGTGTGGTGCTAGAAGGACGAGGCGGCCATTGTCTAGGTCTGAAATTTCTAGTCACTAATTGTTAGACAACAACTGAGGAGAAGTAGGTCCCATAACTCTCAGACCTCCTCTGTTAACATGGATGATAAGTTTACATATCAGGTAATCTAGACAATCAATACTTCTCTAGACTTTTAGGCTTCTTTTACCCTAACTTTTCAAAAGTAATTCAGGACACCAAGTGTGGAGTGATAGTACATCTAAAGAATAACTACTATGCCGTCTACATAGTGTTCATTATCTTTTGAGCATTTTTAGGTTGACAGCACAACTGAGAAGAAGGTACAGAGATTTCCCATATCCTTCCCCTGCCACAGGCACAACTTTCCCCGTCAATATTCCCCCCACAAGAATGGTACATTTTTTTTTAACAACTTATGAGTCTACACTGACACATTATCACACAGAGTCCATACTTGACACTAGGGTTCACTCTTGGTGTTGTACGTCTATTGATTTGGACAAATACATAAGGCATGTGCCCACTGCCCTAAGAATTCTCTGGGTTCCACCTACTCATCCCTCTCACTCCCCTAAAGCATGGCAGCCATTCATCTTTTTACTGTTTTCATAGTTTGCTTTTTCCAGAATATCATTAGAGTTGGACACATAGAATATACAGTCTTTTCAGACTGAATTTTTTCACTTAGTACTATGCAATTTCCTTCAAATCTTTTGAGTCTTGATAGCATTTTGTTAAGTGTTGAAAAATATTCCTTGGTCTGGATAGACTATGGTTTATTTATTCACCTTTAAAGAATATCTCAATTGCCTCTTCACTACTTTTTGTTGTTTTGAGACAAGGTCTTGCTCTGTTGCCCAGGCTGGTCTCCAACTTCTGGAGGATCCTCTAGCTTCAGCCTCCCAGGTAGCTGGGATTATAGGTACACACCACCACACCCAGCATCTTTGTTACTTTTTTTCTCCAAAGAATAGGATGTACAGATACAAGACTAAGCAGAAAAACAAACACTTCAATGTGGCAAGAGCAACCTTAATGGGTTAACCCATTAAAGCTAGTCCCTCTAGTGTCTTCCCCCTCCCTATTGTCACTCCTTTTCTCACAAGGAATACTTGCTTCCCATTCACTCACCAGTTCCTCTTCCCACCAAACATTTTTCCTGGGTCCTGTTTTTGAATGTCTTTTAATTAGACATTAGAATCAGACATTAATTACAAAGTTAGGTATATGTTAATAATATATTAGTTTTTTAACTGAAAACTAAGGTTTGATTTTTAGATTAGAAAAATGGTTCTCTCAGACATATCTGCATTTTAATAGAAGGAAAAAATTTCACAGAGTGGAAAATTTTAGCACTATTGCAGGCCATTTGGAAAGGCCAATCAGAATTTGAGAGCAGGAACATTTTTCTAGTACCTCAGAAATCACTAGAAACTGGAGTTCACCAAGGTTCTGATTGTATTACCTCTATTAAGACTTATTAAAGACTATCTAGACTTCCAAATTCAACACACTTCAATTTTTATGTTGTAATGCTTTTAAAGGAAAAAATTTCCAAGGTCTTATTTTATATCATTGATTTTTAACCAGGGGAGATTTTCCTCCCCAGTCTCGGGACACTGCAACAAAAAGAGATATTTTTGTTTAAATAAGTATCTCCAGGGGAAGTTGGTGCTACTGTTACCTAGTAGATAAAAGTCAAGAGTGTTTTTAAACATCCTACAATGCACAAGACATACACACCCCAACAAAGAATTAGCCACCTCAAAATGGCAATAGTGGCACAGTTGAGACACCTTGCCCAATTGCTATAAAGCTGATATTTGCTTGGTATAAACATCAATGCCAGTGAAATTACTGTGCCCATCTTAAGAGTAAAAATGACCATAATTTGGAAAAGTTTTCACTATTTTCTTAACATTTATTTGTTATCTTATCTTGATTCTGAATTATTTAAATTATTTTTCAAAACAGTCAATTGAGTAAAATGAAGAAGCTTTTTATAGTTCATGTAAGCTTTTCTATTTTGGAAATGGAAGTTATGATTAAAATTGGCATTTCTGAAACTCTAATTGCTAGTTATTGCATTGCTGGTGGAAACAAAGTGAAGAAAAATATTTCCAAGACCAGCCAGATGGGAAGTCTCAAGATAAGAATTATAAGCCAATGCTCATCTTCCAATCAGAAGAAAAACTGTTTATACATTTTAAATTCTGCCTAAATAGTAAGCAATATATTTCTTTAACTCCTAAACTGCTATTAAGTGACTAATTTTCTAACATTCTATGGAATGTTTAATCTTCCAAACTCTACTAGTTTATTAATAAGTAGAACAGTTTGTATAAGAACAGTCTGTGTATGAAGGACTTTATAAATTCTAGTGGCATCAGACTGGTTTCTAATACTGCTTGTGGTATCTCTTTGTCAGTGTATAAACTGCCTATAGAAACTCAAAATGTCCATTTTTCAGAACCCATATTTCTGAAATATGATGAAGTGTTTCAATTCACACCCCTAGAACCAGAGCAACATAAATGCCTTCATGACATCAGTACTTACGAAGCCTTAGGAATGTGACCCATACTTCTTTGGCAACTCCTCTGTATTTCCACTTCTGAAAGCTCTCTCTTCTGCCTTTATCACTCCCTCTCTTTTTCCCTTTCTCCTCTGCCATTCTTCCAGGAAACACTAGACTAATGGGAAAGACTTATAGTGGAATCATGTGAGGAAGAGCAATTATGGATTCTTCTGTCATCCATAAGATTGAAAATTGTTCCCACACAGAAAACACTGGTTTTCACTTACTGAAACCCTGAAGTTTTCCAAACACAAGAATCTTCAAGCCATAAAGAAAGGCTCTTGCTTTGAGAGTCTTGCTTTTGGTAAACTTGTAGAACTGTTTTCTTTTATTCAACTCTGCTGAAAGCTACTGAGAAAGAACTGCAAATTGAGTTACATCCCTTGCTAGTTGCTTGGGTTTGACAAATAAAGCAATCATCAAAATCATGGAGTGTGCACTGCTTCTAAAAGCCCTATTTGTTTGACATAATATAGCAGCAGGATGGCTAGGCAAATAAATGGCATTACTTAACATAATCACTTAATGTTGTGCAACCAACATCAGGTCTCATTGCTTTATCGCTACCAAAGAGTTTGATGACAATAAAGTTGATTGTTAGTGTGAAGATATAAATTGTCCAGTAGTTAAGAGTTGTTAATGACAGCAAAGGAACACAAAAGAGGAAAAATAGGAGTTAGCAGTCCAAATTCATTGCTAATTGCCTGTGCATTCATTATAGGCTGACCAGGGCTAATTATCTAATTAAATGAAAGCTCTGCTGCCTTAGAGGAATTTCTAGGCACGGTGATGTTGGTTGTCAATTACCTCAGCATGTCCTGTTGAAATGTGTACTTAACTCAAGACATGTTTTGCTTTTCCCAATAGCAATACATGGCACTCTTATTGCATGATAATTTATGCTAAGAAGGAAAAGTTTTTCCTTTAAAAATTACACTATGAAAACTAAGAATAATGGCAGACATTCTAAACAAGAACTCCTGCTCATTTTACTCAATGATCTATATTCAAGAAAAGTCAATATAATCTACTTTAAGTAAAAAGGAAAAACACAGACACAAAAGAGAAATCAAATATCATTGTATGCATGTTACTGAGTGTTCTTTTCATGTGTTGTTTTTAAAAATACATTTAAAAGTGTCTTTTATGATGCCCTGCAGTAGTTCACAGTACAAAATTATATTACTTAATTTCACATAATTACAATTTTTTAAATTCATACTTTCTTAAGAAGATGGAAAGAAAGTGGTAAATCATTCAGACTAAATTATTCACTTTATAAATAAGGGAACTGAGTTTCCAAGAAGTGAAATGACTTGCCCAAAGTCACATAACTCCTTGTAGGAACAGGAGTAGCACTGGTGTCCTGTCAGGTCATTATTCTTCCCTGTTCATTCCTGTTCTTCCCCTTTCAAATTGTACAGTCACTTCTCACACATTCTCTAAAATGATATAACAGATCATTTGTTTTTGCTTATTTCTTCCATAAAATGGCTTAGAAGCATTTCACCTCTTCAAGCTACTTATTTCAAGTTAGTCAAATGCATTAGGATATATTTTAAGATAAATTCTCAAGGCAGCAAATTTTTTAAAAGGGTTTTTTTTTTTTTTTTTTTTGCCTTGTCCAACTAAAGAGGAAAAGATGATAAATTTGTAGTGGATTTTATTAATCAGAGAATTCAAAGAATTAAGTTGCATCTTACTAACTTGCTTTTAAGGAATTTGATCCTTATTCCTTATCCATGACCATAAAGCAATATTTACTAAATATCTGTTGGGAAGGGCATCTCCCAAAAAAGTATAATTTCATCCTCAAGAGTTTATTCTAATTTCCCTTCACTTCCCTTGCTCGAGCCCGGAATATGGTGTTGGTTCCCTATGAGACCACAGAACTCTGGAATCCTAGCCTGCCCCTTTCACAGTCATTTTTCAGGCAGGCACCAGCAATGAACACACAGTTCTTTTCTGGCAACTTAAGGAAGATTTTCCCTTTCACTGCCTCTTGAAGCTGAACATCAACTGTTTCACCACTTGTGTTTAAAATTCATTAATTAAAATAAATATAAAGTAAAAAAAAAATCTCTTTCAGCCAGGAGGAAAAGGACAGATGGGAAAGCGGAGGAGGTGGAGATAGCTGATGTCTTCTTGAGAGGGAAAAAAAAGGGAAAGAAAACAAGCATGATTGGGGTGGGGGGAGTTAATTAAGAGAGATAAAGTGTATTTGAATGTAATTTACAGTTCATGACTATTTTGGGTGTCATAATAATCATTGCTTAAAGGACAAAGAAAAACCTCTCCAATATCAAATCGGTGGAGGGGGTGTTATAGTCTTAATTCTACTCTAACAATGTAATACCTGGCCTTTGGCAATGCTTCAGGCTGGGCATAACAAAACCTTCTCCTCCTGAAAACTCAAGAATGCCACACACACACACACACACACACACACACACACACACACACACCTCTCTCCCTCTCTCCCCTTCTATCTCTCTTCCCACTCATGCTCCCTCTGCAAATTCTCCTAATTTTTATTTCCTTTCTCCCTTGTCTTTCATTGCCTGAAATATGACCCTGGCAAGGAAGAGGATTAAGGAAAAAATAAACAAAAAAACAAGAATCAGCTTAAGTCTATCTCCATCGCAACCTTAATGCAGTGGTTTATAGAATTACCATTAGAAAATGATGTCTATTATGTATGTCACACAATACAACCTCTGTGATGTATTAGGCATTTAGTTATAATGTCTACACTTAAAGTCTGACCTAATACTAGAAATCTCCAAGTTTAGCATATTCAACTAAATAGCCATATACCACAGTGATGTGAATTCTGACAACCACATAGGTTAAATTAGAGTAGAGAGGCAGAGATATTTTATAAGATTTTAGTGGAAATAGACTGGGTAAGGGGGTTAAGGTGTAATAACTTTAGATGAGTAAGATGAAAGAAAATAGACATGTTTTGTCTGAATCATTTTTTTTTCCAAATACTTTTTTTTATTTAATAATGTATTTTTTTATTGTAAACAAATGGGATACATATTGATTCTCTGTTTGTACATGGCATAAAGGCATACCATTTGTGTAATCATAAATTTACATACAGAAATGTTGTTTGATTGTTATTTTTCCCTTCCCCCACCCCTCCCACCCCTCTTTTCCCTCTATACAGTCCTTCCTTCCTCCATACTTGCCCCCCTCCCTAACCCTAACTCTAACCCTAAGACCAACCCTCCCCTCCCCCCATTATATGTCATCATCCACTTATTAGCGATATCACTCGTCCTTTGGCTTTTTGAGATTGGCTTATCTCACTTAGCATGATATTCTCCAATTTCTTCCATATGCCTGCAAATGCCATAATTTTATCATTCTTTATGGCTCAGTAATATTCCGTTGTATATATATACCACAGTTTCTTTATCCATTCATCAATTGAAGGACATCTAGGTTGGTTCCACAGTCTGGCTATTGTGAATTGAGCAGCTATGAACATTGATGTGGCTGGATCTCTGTAGTATGCTGATTTTAAGTCCTTTGGGTATAGGCCAAGGAGTGGGATAGCTGGGTCAAATGGTGGTTCCGTTCCAAGTTTTCGAAGGAATCTCCACACTGCTTTCCAGAGTGGTTGCACTAATTTGCATCCCCACCAGCAATGTATGAGTGTACCTTTCTCCCCACATCCTCGCCAACACCTGTTGTTGCTTGTATTCTTGATAATCGCCATTCTAATTGGGGTGAAATGGAATCTTAGGGTGGTTTTGATTTGCATTTCTCTTATTACTAGAGATGGTGAACATTTTTCCATATGTTTGTTGATTGCTTGTAGATCTTCTTCTGTGAAGTGTCTATTCATTTCCTTAGCCCATTTGTTGACTGGATTATTTGTATTCTTAGAGTAGAGTTTTTTGAGTTCTTTATATATTCTGGAGATTAGCGCTCTATCTGAAGTATGATTGGCAAAGATATTCTCCCACTCTGTAGGCTCTTTCTTCGCATTGCTGATAGTTTCCTTTGCTGAGAGAAAGCTTTTTAGTTTGAATCTATCCCAGTTATTGATTCTTGTTTTTATTTCTTGTGCTATGGGAGTCCTGTAAAGGAAGTCTGGTCCTAAGCCAACATGTTGAAGATCTGGACCTACTTTTTCTTCTATAATCTGCAGGGTCTCTGGTCTGATTCCGAGGTCCTTAATCCATTTTGAGTTTAGTTTCGTGCATGGTGAGAGATATGGATTTACTTTCATTCTGTTACATGTGGATTTCCAATTCTCCCAGCACCATTTGTTGAAGAGGCTATCTTTTCTCCATTGCATATTTTTGGCACCTTTGTCTAGTATGAGAAACTTGTATTTATTTGGGTTTGTGTCCGTGTCCTCTATTCTGTACCATTGATCTACCTTTCTATTTTGGTACCAATACCATGCCGTTTTTGTTACTATTGCTTTGTAGTAGAGTTGAAGATCTGGTATTGCAATACCCCGTTTCACTCTTCCTGCCAAGGATTGCTTTAGCTATTCTGGGTTTCTTATTCTTCCAGATGAATTTCATAATTGCTTGCTCTATTTCTGTAAGGTACGTCGTTGGGATTTTAATTGGAATTGCATTGAATTTGTATAGCACGTTAGGTAGTATGGCCATTTTGACAATATTAATTCTGCCTATCCAAGAACATGGAAGATCTTTCCATCTTCTAAGGTGTTCTTTAATTTCTTTCTTTAGTGTTCTGTAGTTCTCATTGTAGAGGTCTTTCACCTCTTTTGTGAGATTGATTCCCAAGTATTTTATTTTTTTCGAGGCTATTGTGAATGGGATAGTTTTCCTAATTTCTCTTTCTGAAGATTCATCACTTATGTATAAAAATGCATTGGATTTATGAGCATTGATCTTGTAACCTGCTACTTTACTGAACTCACTTATGAGTTCTAAGAGTTTTCTGGTGGAATTTCCAGGTTCCTCTAAATATATAATCATGTCATCAGCGAACAGGGATAGTTTGAGTTCTTCTTTTCCAATTCCTATCCCTTTAATTTCTTTGGTTTGTCTAAATGCTCTGGCTAGAGTCTCAAAAACGATGTTGAATAGAAGTGGTGAAAGAGGGCATCCCTGCCTTGTTCCAGTTTTTACGGGGAATGCTTTCAGTTTTTCACCATTTAGAATGATATTAGCCATGGGCTTAGCATAGATGGCCTTTACAATGTTAAGGAATGTTCCCACTATCCCTATTTTTTCTAGTGTTTTGAGCATGAAGGGGTGCTGTATTTTATCAAATGCTTTTTCTGCATCTATTGAAATAATCATGTGGTTCTTGACTTTAAGTCTATTGATATGGTGAATGACATTTATTGATTTCCGGATGTTGAACCAACCTTGCATCCCTGGGATGAAACTCACTTGATCATGGTGCACTATCTTTTTAATATGTTTTTGTATGCGATTTGCTAAAATTTTGTTCAGAATTTTTGCGTCGATGTTCATTAAGGATATTGGTCTGAAATTTTCTTTCCTTGATGAGTCTCTGTCTGGTTTAGGTATCAGTGTGATATTGGCTTCATAGAATGAGTTTGGGAGGGTTCCCTCCTCTTCTACTTTATGGAATACTTTAAGAAGTATTGGAATGAGCTCTTCTTTAAAGGTTTTGTAGAACTCGGCTGAGAACCCATCTGGTCCTGGACTTTTCTTTGTTGGTAGGCTTTTGATGACTTCTTCTATTTCAGTACTTGAAATTGGTCTATTTAAATTGTGTATGTCCTCCTCGTTCAATTTAGGCAATTCGTATGTCTCTAGAAACCTGTTGATGTCTTCGAAATTTTCTATTTTGTTGGAGTATAGATTTTCAAAATAGCTTCTAATTATGTTTTGTATTTCAATCCTGTCTGTTGTGATATTTCCTTGTTCATTACGAATTTTAGTGATTTGGATTTTCTCTCGTCTTCTCTTTGTTAGTGTGGCTAAAGGTTTATCAATTTTGTTTATTTTTTTGAAGAACCAACTATTTATTTTGTCAATTTTTTGTATTGTTTCTTTTGTTTCAATTTCATTGATTTCAGCTCTGAGTTTAACTATTTCCTGTCTTCTACTACTTTTGGTGCTGGTCTGTTCTTCTTTTTCTAGGGCTTTGAGCTGTAGTGTTAGGTCGTTTATTTGTTGAGTTTTACTTCTTTTATTAAATGTGCTCCATGAAATAAACTTCCCTCTAAGTACTGCTTTCACAGTGTCCCAGAGATTTTGATATGATGTTTCTTTGTTCTCATTTACCTCTAAGAATTTTTTAATTTCCTTCCTAATATCTTCTGTTATCCATTCATCATATAATAGCATATTGTTTAATCTCCAGATGTTGGAATAGTTTCTGTGTTTTACTCTTTCATTTATTTCTAACTTCAATCCATTATGATCTGATAAAATACAAGGCAGTGTCCCTATCTTCTTGTATTTGCTAACATTAGCTTTGTGGCATAATATATGGTCTATTTTAGAGAAGGATCCATGTGCTGCTGAGAAGAAAGTGTATTCGCTCGTTTGGATGGTATATTCTATAAATGTCCATTAAGTCTAAATTATTGATAGTGTTATTGAGATCTATGATTTCTTTGTTCAATTTTTGTCTGGAAGATCTGTCCAGTGGTGAGAGAGGCGTGTTAAAATCACCTAGGATTATTGTGTTATGGTCTATTTGGTTTCTGAAATTGAGAAGCATTTGTTTGACATGTTTGACATGAGTCCATGTGCATGGTATGTTTTCTCCCATCCTTTCACCTTTAGTCTATGGGTATCTTTTTCTATGAGGTGAGTCTCTTGTAGGCAACATATTGTTGGATCCTTCTTTTTAATCCAATCTGCCAGTCTATGTCTTTTGATTGATGAATTCAGGCCATTAACATTCAGGGTTATTATTGAGATATGATTTGGTTTCCCGGTCATATGGTTCATTTTTAAATTTTATTTATTTACTTATTTGACACAATTTGGTTCCTCCTTTATTTGACAATTCCTTTAGGATAATTCCTCCCTTTGCTGATTTGCTTCTTTGTTTTTCATCTCTTCCTCAGGGAATATTTTGCTGAGAATGTTCTGTAATGCTAGCTTCCTTTTTGTAAATTCTTTTAGCTTTTGTTTATCTTGGAAATATTTTATTTCATCGTCAAATTTGAAGGTAAGTTTTGCTGGGTATAAGATTCTTGGTTGGCATCCATTTTCTTTCAGGGCTTGAAAAATGTTGTTCCAGGCCCTTCTAGCTTTTAGGGTCTGGATTGAAAAATCTGCTGATATCCGTATTGGTTTCCCCCTGAATGTAATTTGGTTCTTTTCTCTCACAGCCTTTAAAATTCTGTCTTTATTTTGTCTGTTAGGTATTTTCATCATAATGTGCCTTGGTGTGGGTCTGTTGTAATTTTGTGTATTTGGAGTCCTATAAACCTCTTGAACTTGATTTTCCATTTCATTCTTCAGATTTGGGAAATTTTCTGATATTATTTCATTGAATAGATTGTTCATTCCTTTGGTTTGTTTCTCTAGGCCTTCCTCAATCCCAATAATTCTTAAATTTGGCCTTTTCATGATATCCCATAGTTCTTGTAGATTCTGTTCATGATTTCTTACCATCTTCTCTGTTTGTTCAACTTTGTTTTCAAGGTTAAATGTTTTGTCTTCAATGTCTGAGGTTCTGTCTTCCAGGTGTTCTATCCTACTGGATATGCTTTCTATGGAGTTCTTAATTTGGTTTATTGTTTCCTTCATTTCAAGGATTTGTTTGGTTTTTTTTCAATATCTCTAACTCTTTATTGAAATGATCTTTTGCTTCCTGTATTTGCTCTTTTAACTGTCGATTGGTGCGATCATTCAATGCCTGCATTTGCTCTTTCATCTCATCATTCAGTGCGTGCATTTGCTCTTTCATCTCATCGTTTGCTTCTCTGATCATTTTAATTATGTACATTCTGAACTCCTTTTCTGTCATTTCTTCTGCCATGCTGTCACTGGGTTTTATTGATGTAACATCTAGATTTGTTTGCAGCATTTTCTTTCCTTGTTTTCTCATATTATTCAGGTATCAGTGGACCGCTGAGATATTGCAGATTTCCTCTATTGACTTACAATGTCCTTGAAGATTTCTATATATATCGCCTCTTAGCCTTCAGTAGGCTGAAGTCTTGGAGGAAGTTGATAATGTGGTGCGCCACAAAGAAGCTGCCTCTCTAGGAGTGGTGGCCTTCAGGTGGGGTATATTCCCTGCTAGTGGGCAGAGGTGCCTCCACTTGTTGACCAATGGTCGTCTAAAGGGGAACTAGGCTGCAGGCTGAGGCAAGGCCTGTTTGGGCCTGTGTCTCTGGTTTTACCGTGCTTGTGGGGAAACCTCACCCGGTAGGGAAGACTCACCCGATGGGGAGGTCTCGCAGGTCAGTTCCCCTCCTAGAGGTTCCCCTCAATTTACAGCTACCACCTGGGCTGGGCTGCCTTCCTCTGTAAAGTTCCCAGGGGCCCGGCCCTACCTCCTGGGCCTGGGAGCCTCACCCTTCACAGATGAATCTCCTTAGGCTGCCCCTCCTCAGAGAATCTGCCCGCAGGCCTGGAACCTTTGCTCCGCCCTAAGCGTGTCTCTGTGCGGCTCTTCCACCAAGAAGCCTCCTACATCCTGGGACCCTATTCTGCACCTAATCGCCTGGCTATGCGGCCCCTCCTCTGAGCAGCTACCTGGGGCCCCGAACAATCGCTCTGAGTCCCAGAGACCCGCCACACGCCTTTTACTCCAGACAGCCGCCCAGTATTCCAGTGCGATCACCAGGAGTCCGAGCAACTCACTGTGTGCCTCCTCCTCCCACCAACCGCCCAAAGCCCTGGGCAATCACTCCGAGTCCAAGTGACCCTCCCTGTTCCTCCTCCTCCTCCAGGTAACCCCCCGGGTGTTCAGGAGCGGTCGCTCTGAGTGGCTCTGAATCCACGTGACCCTCTGCACGCCTCCTCTGGGCAGCCACCTGGACCTCTGGTGTGGCCACTCGAGACCAAGCAACCCACCACGCTCCTCCTCCAGGCAGCCCCCCTGTGTTCAGGAGCGGTCGCTTTAAGTCCAAACAACTCACCACTCGCCTTCTCCTCTGAACAGCCGCCTGGAGCTCCAATGCAGTCACTGCGAGTCCAAACACCCCGCCGGCTCTCCTCCTCCTCCTCCTACTCCTCCGGGCAGGCCCCGGTGTTCAGAAGTGGTCTGAGTCCAAACAGCTCGCCGTGCCGCTTCTCCTCTGGCAACCACCTGTAGCTCTGGTGCAGTCACTTCGAATCCAAGTGGCCGCGCTCCTCCTCCTCCTACTCCTCTGGGCAGGCCCCAGTGTTCAGAAGTGGTCTGAGTCCAAACAGCTCACCACGCCGCTTCTCCTCTGGCAACCGCCTGTAGCTCTGATGTAGTCACTCCGAATCCAAGCAGCCACACTCCTCCTCCTCCTCCTCCTCCTCCTCAGGGCAGGAGTGTTCAGAAGTGGTCACTCTTGAGTCCAAACAGCTCTCCTCGCCGCTCCTCTCCTGGGCAGCCGCCGGAGCCCCAGTGGTTGCTCCGAGTCCCAGCGCTGTGCTGAGCGGCCTCCTCTCCAATGCTCCCAGTTGTCCGAGTTCACTGCTCCAGCGGGGGAAGGGGCGTCTCACCGGCAGCTCTACTTCACAAAGTTCCCTGCGTTCCGGGACTACCGCCCCATCCAGGATGCCTCCCCAACGCCTCCCCAATGGGAGAGACTCACCCGGCTGCTTTGAGTTGGCGCCCAAGTCTCTCAATATCTCCTCTTTTGACTCCTGAGTCCTGGAGCAACATGAAATGCAGCCACCCTCTAGGCCGTCATCTTGAAACCACCTGAATCATTCTTATAACTGTTTCTGTCCTCCATGTTGGGCTAATGAGATGCTGGAAGGAATCTTCCAACTCATCTGTCACAACCATAAAGAAACTGGCGTCTAATAAGTTCAGTGATTTGCTCAAATAATAGTGGCAAAATCAGGACTCCAGTTTTTCTGACTTTGCAGTTATTTACTTTTCTTCCAATTTGATATTCAACATGATATGGGATGAGAAATACATGTTAACATTTTTTAAAATCTCAAAGTCATAATATGAACCCCAAATATTTCAAATATAACTAAGTGAATTAATCTAAAAACAGGAAATTTTTTTTGTCATTTTGCCATGTTGTATAATCATAGAAAAGGCATAAGAGTAAGGTGGCAAAGACTACTAAGAAAAAAACTTTTGAAACCCACTTTATATTTTATTTTTTTGGTACCTGCGATTGAACCCAGGGACACTTAACCACTGAGTCACATCCCCAGGCCTTCAGAGCTGAAATCAATGAAATTGATAAAAGAAACAATTAAAAAAATTGACAAAACAAAAACTTGGTTCTTTGAGAAAGTAAATAAAATAGAGGAACCCTTAGCCACACTAACAAAGAGAAGAAGAGAGAAGACTCAAATTACTAAAATTCGTGATGAAAAAGGAAATATCATGACAGACACCACTGAGATACAGAATATAATGAGAAGCTACTTTGAAAATCTGTATTCCAACAAAATAGAAATTACGGAAGACATTGACAAATTTCTACAGACATATACTCCTCCCAAACTGAACCAGGAGGACATACACAATTTAAACAGATCAATATCAAGCAATGAAATAGAAGAAGCCATTAAAAATCTACCATCCAAGAAAAGCCCAGGACCAGATGGATTCTCAGCCGAGTTCTACAAGACCTTCAAAGAAGAACTCATTCCAATACTTCTCAAAGTATTCCAGGAAATAGAAAAGGAGGGTACCCTACCAAACTCATTCCATGAAGCTAATATCACCCTCATACCCAAACCAGGAAAAGACACATCAAAGAAAGAAAATTTTAGACCAATATCCTTGATGAATATAGATGCAAAGATCCTAACAAAATATTGGCCGTATCCAAAAACATATTAAGGAAATTGTGCACCACGATCAAGTGGGGTTCATCCCTGGAATGCAAGGATGGTTCAACATTCGTAAATCAATAAACATAATCCATCATATCAATAGACTTAAGGATAAGAATCATATGGTTATTTCAATTGATGCAGAAAAAGCGTTCGACAAATTACAACACCGCTTCATGCTCAAAACACTAGAAAAAATAGGGATAGTAGGAACATATCTGAACATTGTAAAGGCTATTTATGCTAAGCCCATGGCCAACATCATTCTTAATGGAGAAAAACTGAAACCATTCCCTTTAAAAACGGGAACAAGACAGGGATGACATCTTTCACCACTTCTATTCAACATTGTCCTCGAAACTCTAGCCAGAGCAATTAGGCAGACTAAAGAAATTAAAGGCCTCCAGAAAACTTCTAGACCTCATCAATGAATTCAGCAAAATAGCAGGCTATAAAATCAACACGCATAAATCTAAAGCATTTTTATATGCAAGCGACGAAACAGCTGAAAGGGAAATGAGGAAAACAACTCCATTTGCAATAGCCTTAAAAAAAATAAAATACTTGGGCATCCATCTAACCAAAGAGGTAAAAGATCTCTATGATGAAAACTACAAAACATTGAAGAAAGAAATTAAGAAAGACCTTAGAAGATGGAAAGATCTTCCATGTTCTTGGATAGGAAGAATTAATATTGTCAAAATGGCCATACTACCAAAAGTGCTATAACAGATTCAATGCAATTCCAATTAAAATCCCAATGATGTACCTTACAGAAATAGAGCAAGCAGTCATGAAATTCATCTGGAAGAATAAGAAACCCAGAATAGCTAAAACAATCCTTAGCACGAAGAATGAAACAGGAGGTATTGCAGTAACAGAACTTCAACTATACTACAAAGCAATAGTAACAAAAACAGCATGGTATTGGCACCAAAATAGACAGATCAATGGTACAGAATAGAGGACACGGACACAAACCCAAATAAATACAAGTTTCTCATACTAGACAAAGATGCCAAAAATATGCAATGGAGAAAAGATAGCCTCTTCAACAAATGGTGCTGGGAAAACTGGAAATCCATATGCAACAGAATGAAACTAAACCCCTATCTCTCACCCTGCACAAAACTCAACTCACAATGGATCAAGGACCTTGAAATCAGACCAGAGACCCTGCATCTTATAGGAGAAAAAGTAGGTCCAAATCTTTACCTTGTTGGCTTAGGATCAGACTTCCTTAACAGGACTCCCATAGCACAAGAAATAAAAGCAAGAATCAATAACTGGGATAGATTCAAACTAAATAGCTTTCTCTCAGCAAAGGAAACTATCAGCAATGCGGAGAGAGAGCCTACAGAGTGGGAGACTATCTTTGCCACTCATACTTCAGATAGAGCACTAATTTCCAGAATATATAAAGAACTCAAAAAACTCTACACCAAGAATACAAATAACCCAATCAACAAATGGGCTAAGGAAATGAACAGACACTTCACCGAAGAAGATCTACAAGTAATCAACAAACATATGAAAAAATGTTCACCATCTTTAGTAGTAAGAGAAATGCAAATCTAAACTACCCTAAGATTCATCTCACCCCAATTAGAATGGCGATTATCAAGAATACAAGCAACAATAGGTGTTGGCGAGAATGTGGGGAAAAAGGTACACTCATACATTGCTGGTGGGGCTGCAAATTAGTGCAGCCACACTGGAGAGCAGTGTAGATTCCTTAGAAAACTTGGAATGGACCTACCATTTGACCCAGCTAACCTCAGCCTATACCCAAAGGACTTAAAATCAGCATACTACAGAGATACAGCCACATCAATGTTCATAGCTGCTCAATTCACAATAGCCAGACTTTGGAACCAACCTAGATGCCCTTCAATTGATGAATGGATAAAGAAACTGTGAGATATATATATATATATTACTCAGCCATAAAGAATAATAAAATTATGGCATTTGCAGGCAAATGGATGAAATTGGAGAATATCATGCTAAGTGAGATAAGCCAATCTAAAAAATCCAAAAGACAAATGATCTCACTGATAAGCGGATGATGACACGTAAACGGGGGTGGGAGGGGGGCAAGAATGGAGGAAGGAGGGATTGTATAGAGGGAAAAGAGAGGTGGGAGGGGTGGGGGGAAGGAAAAAAATAACAGAATGAATCAAACATCATTACTCTAAGTAAATGTATGAATATGCAAATGGTATGCTGTTATTCCATGTACAAACAGAAACAACATGTATCCCATTTGTTTACAATAAAAAAAGAAAGAAAATGTGATACATATACACAATGAAATATTACTCAACCATAAAGAAGAATAAAATTATGGCATTTGAAGGTAAATGAATGGGATTGTATAGAGGGAAAAGAGGGGTGGGAGGCGTGGGGGGAAGGGAAAAAATAACATCCCCAGGCCTTTCTTATATTTTATTTAGAGACAGGATCTTGCTAAGTTGCTGAGGCTGGCTTTGAACTTACAATCCTCCTGCCTCAGCTGAGCTGCTGGGATTGAAGCATGCGCCACTGTGCCTGTCCACTCAAACCCACTTTATAAACAAGAACAAAACAAAACTTCAGGCTAGGAACTCAAAGCATCCAAGAATGTCAACACCTTTGTACTCATTCAACTGGATCCCAGTGTGTCCAAAAGAGATAATCAAAATGGATTCTAAAGAAATATGTGTGTATGAGTCACGAGGTAATTTATTTTGTGAATTAAAGAAAATTAGTCCTTACAAAGTTCAGGGGTAGGAGAAGGATGAAAGACAAAAGAATAAGCCTAGTTCCCAAAGAATGAAGAGATACTATAAATGAGCAGGTGGAGTTAAACAGATATAGGCTGGCGGGGGGGTCTTCCAAATCTCCTTTCCTGATTTATTTAGCAACTGTAAAAAGAAAAAAGAATCTCAGCTTTATTCATGCTTCTGTGAGCTTCCCCCATTCCTAAATTTAATAGACGTGGGCAGGAGGTGGGATTTAAACTTTGTCAGTCTTACCTATCACCACAGAGCTGTCGACTTGTTAAAGACAAAGTGTGGAGAAAATATGTTTTGAATTAGACAGTTGAAGTAAAAGTTCATTAGCAAGCCCTGTCACTTGTACCTAACAGATTCCTAATCTTTATATTAGCTCTTTTGACTTTCCTCTGAATTACTGCTTCCAATCGGGTTTCTCTACCATTACACTTGCCCTACCACCAATTTCTTAAAAATATAAAATAGATCAAGTCACTCCCCTACAGAAAGCTCTCCAAAGGTTTCTCACAGCACTTATAATAAAATTCCAAACTCCTACCAGAGCCAACAACTCCCTATGACCCCCACCCATAGCGGGACTGTACGGCATATATAATCTGACCTTTGCCTACATCTCCAACTTCACCTCCCTGCAGGAACCCCAAAGCTCACTATCTAGTTTTAACTTCAGGGAGCTTCATTTTTCTTTCTACTGGTAGGACCAGGTTTCTTCCTAACTTACCACAACTTCTTGGGGATGTTTCTTGTTCCTGGTATGCTCAGATTTTTCCATGACTAACTCTTTGATATTCAGAAGCTGCTTTATGTTATCTTCTGGTCACTCTTGATAATTAAATTTAAAGTCACAAGCCAGGTGTAGTGGTACATGCCTATACCAATACCATATACCTGTAGCATACCATCTTATTACTCTGCTTTATTGTCTTAAATTATCTCTGACTGAAATTATGTTGCTCATTTATTTGTACTATGTAACACCCTGTCTTAGTCCATTTTATCTTTGGTACCAGGGATTAAAACCAGGGGCATTTAATCACTGAGTGACATTTTATGCTACTATAACACAATACCTGAGGCTAATTTATAAAGAACATAATTTTATTCCTTACAGTTCTGAAGACTGGAAAGTCTAAAAGCATTGTGCTAAATCTGGCAAGAGACTTCTTGTTGCATCATAACATGGCTGAAGGAATCACATGGTGGGAAACGGGAAACATGTAAACTCAGGTCTATATTCCTATTCTTATAAAGCCACTAATAAGATCATGGAGACCCTACCCTCATGACTTAATCTAATCCTAACTACCTCCCAAAGGCTTCACCCCCCACAAATACCATGAATTTATGTTTGGGATTATATTTCCAATGCATGAACTTTTGGGGAACACATTCAAACCACAGCATCTCTCCCCCCACCTCCCAATATAATCATACAACTTGCAGGCAAATTCCTCGGGAATTCAAAATTTGTCTTCTTTGTTCCTTGCCAAATCCCCAAAGCCTAGAGCAATGCCTGGCACCTGGTGGATACTCATCATTTATTAGATGATAGATCCCACCTACCCCAAACCTTTTTCTGCCATGTATTTCTCTAGCACTCACTCAAAATTACTTCTTTTCTTGTCTATTCCTTTTCTTAACTTCTTTTGGTTTCCATTCTGCTCACAGAAACACTGAGAAACACAGAATAAAGAGCATAAAAAAGAACATTAATGATAATAGAAACCTACTCAGCCCATGCTACTGGCAGTGGGGCAGAAAGCTTAGCAAAGTGCTTCTTACAGGCATAAAGCCCTCAGGGTCATATCTTTCATTAGTGCAGCTCTGCAGGATGGCATCAAAGAATTATGGAGGTGGTCTGTCTGTGGTATACAAAAGTACCACATGCTCTGTGGTCATTCAGTGTTTCCTTAAAACCCCAATATACAAAAGATTCAGATGCAGAAAATTTCAACACCATTTTGGGAATCTACACTTTGCAACATAGCCAGGAGTTTCTTACACAGGTAGTCTTTGGAAATTTGCACTCTTAAGCCAAAAGATGGATAGTAAGGACTGAAAGGAATGTATTTCTGGGTGGATAGTTTAACCAATACAAATATTCTAAAATCTCTATGCTGAAGCTGATTCTCCGGACAAGTAGAATTCCATTTTAGTATTTACCAAATAACATTTAAATCCACTGGTCTCTAAGTACCACTTTTTGCCATTTTAAAACCATAATAATAGCTACTGTAAAATGGCAGCTACTGTGTTCTAGATGGTGCCAGCAGTGACTCACACATGTATCATATTCCAATTTGTAGAGAAAAATACTATGTTTAATTTAAGTAAGTGAAGACTACTACAAACCAAGAGATTTGGAAATCAAATAGATCCGTATGTTTCTGAAGACTGTTCTATGGTGTCTATACCTCCCACTAATTATACCTTTGTACAAATAAAATCAATAAATAAAAATCTATATTTGTAAATTAATACTTCTTGGTGACAGACACCCGTAATCCTAGTAGTTTGAGAGGCTGAGACAGGAGGATTGCAAGTTCAAAGTGAGCCTCGCAATGGCAAGGTACTAAGCAACTCTGTGAGAACCTGTCTCTAAATAAAATACAAAATAAAGCTTGGGATGTGGTCAGTGGTTGAGTGTCCCTGAGTTCAATCCCAGGTACCTCCCAAAACTATATATATATATATATTTCTCACTTTAGAGATTTCATGGGACTTTCCTACATGGTGAACTTTGACAGTAGTTTTAAATAATTTAATAATGGCATGACAATCCCTGGAAAACAATCAATCTTAAGAATTATTTTATGAAGTCAATAATTAGCCTCTTCATCAGAATTACCTAACATTAAGAGTTGCTTTACTATCTACAAATGTAGCAGTAGTTCCCAAACCTAGTTGATAATCAGAATCACAAGGGGGGCATTTAAAAAAATTCTGGTCTTCTTACCAGTTCTTCTGAATCAGAATCTTTGGGGTATGACCTCCAAATTATTTTTTGTCTTATTCCTTTTTCAGCTCTATAGAAGCTTCTGGTTAATGACTAAGGTTCAGAACTACTGTTACCCTAAAAGCCAACATTCCACAAGTGAATAAATTGAAGACCCGGGTTCCTGAAAACACACAGCTTGTAAGTGGCACAGTAAGCTGGGGAAAACACACACACACACCCCAATATCCTGACTCCCATTTGGTGCTTTTTATACCGATTCAAGCTGGTTTTTTGGTAAAATTAGCCTTATTTCTGATCCGCTACTCATGCTCTGGCAACTACTTACTGAACACTATCCTTGTGCAACTTAGTCCCTTATCTGCAAGCTGGGAATAATAATAGTGCTTACTATTAAAGAGTTTCTGTGGGGATTAAATAATATAACATTCATTACATAATGCACTTAACACAGTGCCTGGAATATTGTGAGTACTCATTAGGTAGGTTATGTAACGCACTAAAAAAGCACGCCTATTTTAACTGGAAAGAATTTACAAGCCACTCCAATTGCTAAAAGTACAAGAAACCCATGTTAACTTTGGAAGTCCAAGAGGGCTATAAACTCAGAGTTAAGTTTAAAGTTATGGTATCTAGTGCCTTATTTTTCCAGTCATCATTTACTTCTGTCAAGGGTCACAGGGAATACCTCTATGAAATTAAATTCGCGAGCGCCTGCCAGATTGTTGCACAGCACTGTTTCTCCTAGGATGTCTGAGAATCACCTAGTGAACCCATTTCTCAGTGACAGTCAGACATTTATAAAAAGTCTCTCTCCCTAAACAGGTGCTTCGCAGGCAAACCAAGCTGTGAAAAACAGTGGTATACAAAATCCGTGGCCACAGACAAATGATCTCTCAAATCCCTCTCGGCAAGAAACTATCGTGCTCTGTAATCAGAAAAACAGCGTCATCAGGCTCTGATGCAAACAACAGCTGGGCCCGGCTGTGCTGAGTAACTGTGGTGGTCACCAGGGACAGACTCGACCCCCTGACCTCCTAGGAAACTTAAAAAATTTACGAAAGCGCCCTCCCGCATTCCCCGTGGTGGATGCATAGTGCCGCCTAGGCGACTCTAAGGTTGACCCAACAACCTCTTTTTGGGGGGCAAGAGAAAAGCAAGGCGACCTTGGATGGCTGACCAAAACCGGGCGACGCCACAAGGTTAACGACCCCCTTGCCGCGTTCCTTCCATTGGACAACAGCCTCCACTACTGCCCCGGCCAGCCGCCGGAAGTGAGTCACCCAACCTGCTGCGAATGCCGGGAGTTGTAGTTAAGGGGCTACTCCTTTTGCACCCCAATCAACTCTTTTCAAACACTGAAACACTGTAAAACCATGGAAAAGGTCGCTTTACTCCCACCACGTGTAATAGTCCTGCCCTTTTCCAGGCGACAAAGCAAACTCAGAGCTCAGATGGAACAGCGGACTACAATTCCCGGCATGCTCTGCAGGACTTCCGGAGCACCCGGCCGCCGTCGTAGGTGCGGGCCGCATGAATGGAGCGCCAGGCGAAAGGCAAAGCCTGGTCCAGTCGCACCGCCGATACCTGCTCCAGAGCGTGAGTGCGGGCTGCCCGCCTTGCGCGTGCGCGCTGGGAGGGCGTACGAGGCGAGCGCGCCGGGCCGTTGCGGGCGCGTGACTGACGAGGTTGGCGGCGGCCGGCGCGCCGCGCGCCGGACGGGGCGATAGTTGCGGGGCCTCCCGCCTGGCCCCGGGCTGCTAGCAACCGTGGCGGCCGCTGCGGACCGCAAGGGGCGGAGGAAAGGCGGGGGCCGGTCCCGGCAAACGGAGGAACAGTCGAGCATGCCCCGAGACAACATGGCTTCTCTGATCCAACGGATCGCCCGCCAGGCGTGCCTCACCTTCCGGGGCAGCGGAGGCGGCCGCAGCGCTTCCGACCTTGGAGCGGCGTCTGGCCCCGAGGCACCGATGCCGCCTGGCTTCCCCGAAAACCTGAGCAAGCTGAAGAGCCTGCTGACCCAGGTCCGTGCGGAGGACCTCAACATCGCCCCGCGTAAGGCCACCCTGCAACCGCTGTCGCCCAACCTGCCGCCGGTCACCTACATGCATATCTACGAGACGGACGGCTTCAGCCTCGGCGTATTCCTGCTCAAGAGCGGAACGTCCATCCCACTACACGACCACCCTGGTATGCACGGTATGCTCAAGGTGCTCTACGGCACCGTGCGCATCAGCTGCATGGACAAACTGGAGGCGGGCGGCGGACAGCGACCGCGGGTCCTACCGCCAGAGCAGCAGTTCGAGCCGCCGCTGCAGGCCCGAGAGCGGGAGGCGGTTCGGCCCGGAGTACTGCGCTCTCGGGCCGAGTACACCGAGGCCAGCGGCCCCTGCGTCCTCACGCCGCACCGGGACAACCTGCACCAGATCGACGCGGTGGACGGGCCCGCAGCCTTCCTGGACATCCTGGCCCCGCCCTACGACCCGGACGACGGCCGTGACTGCCACTATTACCGGGTGCTGGAACCTGTCAGGTCTAAGGAGGCCTCTGGCTCCGCCAGTGACCTGCCCCGAGAGGTGTGGCTCCTGGAGACCCCGCAGGCTGATGACTTCTGGTGCGAGGGAGAGCCCTATCCAGGTCCCAAGGTCTTCCCTTAAAGCAGACGGCCGCCCGGAGCGTTGGGCAGAAGAGGTGCCCTACCCTTATCAGCCTGGCTGGCTGTGACCCACAACCACAAGGGCTCTCTCTTTGTCCCCAGCCTGGGTGTTGGATTACTGGTGTGAGCAGCAGCCGCTTCCTCTGCAGCTTGGGAAGCAGGGGCAACTGGACCACAGACACCCGGCACGGTTATGGGGGCGGAGAGGGCGGGAGGCTAGATTTCTTGGTACTGTCATTACCACCAGGGCTTTGATTTGTGGGAGTGGGCAGTGGACTGAAGCGCTTCCATCCTAGAGCCATAATGAAAATATTCTTCGTCCATAACCCAGTCTATACAAAATACACTAAATGATTTTCTTAATCCCACCATTCGGTGAATAGAATTTGTTTTCCACTGCTGCCCTTGTGACCTTTTGCTCCTCATAGTTTTAACTTACTGACTGCATGACCCAGTGGTTTGAATTGTTTGTAGTTCAAATCACTGGTACAAACGAAGTACTAAGAGTTGAGCTACTTTTCAAGTGAGTTGTCTTGTCTAATTAATTCCCTGTAAAAAGTAAATCGTCTTTTCAGAATTTGGGTATCACTATCAAAACAACTATGCATGTCAAGGACAATTAATTTTCTTTCTTCCACTTGCCCAGTAACCACATCTGGTCTACTCAGGCATCATATCTCAGTGAGAGCTGGTCACTTAGGGCTCATCTTCCCCCGTGAATCTCCAGATCTGTGAGTTGAGCAGATCTCTTGTTGCAGATTTACCTTAAATGCAAAGACCATGTTATCCTCAAGTGACTTTTTTCTTGTCTCAATGTACTTTAAGAGATGGTAGTGTAATCCTGTGTTTTCTAACCGGAAGATTCAGAGAACCTGAATCTGTTATGCTTCCAAACAACTGAATGTAAAACATCTCTAGCCAACTGTTGAATTCCATACCCCTGTTTATTTTCAATATCTTCCTGTAAAAGTAGACGAATACTGTGTTGATAACTGTTTCACATACTCCCAGGAACTGTACTGTTCCAGAGGGCTGTGGTTCTAGCTGTGTTGCTGGCAGTGTTGTCTCAGCCCTTACCCTCAAATAATAGCATGAACTTGTTTCATCTGATGTGGAAGAGTTAGAAAGCATAGATGATCTACTAGCCATTTAGGGCACCAAAACTTGGGATGAAATATTTCCTGCTCCCAACTCTTGATATGAACAGTTGTGCTATCTGTAGTTTTATTTTTGTCCTTTTCGTAGGCAGAGCAACTTTACCTTATTTACAGATGTATTAACACGATTTATTTCAGGCCATGGAGCACTGTTTCCCTCTTTTTACTATTTATAGGATTCTTTTTTTCACAAAACTTTTCATAAAAACAAACTGTAGAAATAAACACATTAAAATTTGCCCAGCTGTCGTGTAAGCCCTCTTGATTGACTTGCCCATGTGGCAGTAGAGTTCTAATATTTGTAATAAAGGGATTTACTACTATTGGTGGAAAGTGTGTGTTGCCCCTATAATAGGGAAACAATATGTGCCTTTCCCACTTGATGCATACCAGTTTACAGAGACCCAGAGGAAGAAGTATTTGTTCCCAATTTTTAAAAAAGTATGAAAAAGCAAATTCTTGATAAGTGATTTTTTTTTCCCCCTTAAACAGAAAAAATGTAACACCACATGCCACTAAAAACCTGTTGTAAAACCTGACACAGATTTAATACCAAGCATTTCCTCCAGGGTTGCTAAAATTACCTTACTGTAGTTCTTGAGGTGATGTGGTTTAAAATGCCTTTAGGGCAATGTGAAGCAGCTCTTCAGGCCTTTCAGATTGAAATAAATTCTAGGTATGCAAATGATGATTTTCTTAGAAAACTTCACAAAATAGAACTTCATAGCACAGTAATGTGTGTGATTATCACATACTTTTGTGAATTACAATGTAGCAAAAACTTGATTAATATACAAGGATTGTTGATAGTAATGTATGTGTTACAGTGCAATCTGGAGTATATTAACCTGCAGAAACATCCTGGAAAAAGGACAGTAATAAAGAATCATGAAAGACTTAATTACAGAGAAAAGTGTTAAGTTCTCAATTACAAGCAGTTTGTAAGAAAAAAGCTTAAGGTGCTTTTATTCTCAAAGGAATAAGTCATTCCTGGCCAAAACAGCAGTATGATCTCTTTCTGGTTTAGTTTAACAAGAACAGTGAAACTTGGTTTACTAATACATTCTGAGTAAATTAATGGTGAAAAAATGTAACATTCCAATGAGCCACTACAGAGAGAATATGCTCCTTATAAAGTTAATGTGCAGGAAATCCTTGCACCTCTGCATAAACTGTTATTCAAGACTGACTTGGTGTGTGCTGCTACTGTATTTCCAGATAGTTCTGCAATATAGATTGTTTTAGTAGCAGCTGTGGGATAAAAATTATCTTCCCCTAGGAAAGACTAGTGAACAAATGGTATTAATTGCTTAACATTTTTTCTGTTGAATAATAAATACAATAATTCCTTCTTATGGATGAGAGATTGTGTCTGAGTACTTCTGAAGATGTAAAATTCTTAATTATGGCAATGACCAGTTATATGAATGAAGACTAGGATTTTGAGAATTTTTTACTACGATTTGATGGGTTGAATTTACACTCACTGCTGCTGATTAATGAAAATGATAGTTTTATCAGTAGGAGTTTACCACTAATAGCCCTTAACTGCTCCCAGAATGCACACCTTTTATTCCCTTTTATTGTCTCCTTGTAGGTGCCTTAGTCTTGGCATCTCAGGAGAACACTGTCATCACTCCTCTACGATTCTGAATCCTGTACTCTAGCTCTACCCAAGGAAAAGGCAATATGTCTGTAATTCAAACCTCTACCCATTGCTAGTTAACTCTATCCTGAGAGCCGTGCTACTCCTTATAACTGCAGGTATAAATTCAGAACTTAAGGTTACACATTAAAACAGCACTGGTCACATCCATTGCACTGTCAAACAAGGAAATTGTTTGCTAATGATAAGGAATCTTCAAATCCAAGGATATTTTCATTTCAAGTTAAAAATCTATTTATAGAAAATAAAGGCATGTTTTAAATTTTAGAGGTAAATCTTGATTATTGCAAAATAGAGAAGGAAAACATACATTAGATCTATCTTTTAATTACTGTTATAGGTTCACTGTCTATAAGATTATGTTGTACTAAAAACTGGTGACCTACAGATTTCAAAAGTCCAGGCAATAGTAGAAATAAAATTAGTTTATTTCCTTGAGAGTGATCTTTGACACAGGGTGACTGAAAACACATCTGAAACAGTGTCTAAACATAACTATTTTGCTGTAACAGAAAAGAACTTTTGTATTTTACCTAAGGAAAATAAGCTAGTATAAGAAAACAATTACTTTCATCTTGAAAGAATCTTAGGACTTAAATATTTTTCTTTCCTTGGGTTTTTTCCCCCCTGTGGAATTTTATGGTTATAGTTAACGACTGGCAGCATTTTTGGCACCCGTGTTGATGGTTACCATCCCCCCCAAAAAAAGATCATTTATTTAGCCATTAAAATATTACTGTAGCAGTTTTTAAATAATATGTGAAACCATTTGCCTTAATCTCATTAGCTGCTGGGCTGTTTATTAAATAACCTGGTTCATGCACTTGAGAACCTTATTTAGGTTTAAAGCCTCTGTTCATGATACGAATTGAAACATCTCAAAAGCATTACAAATCATTAAGGAGTTTCTCTCCAGAAGATTTTTTTTACTAAAAACTAATAGAAACAGCTATAATAATCTATAAAGCTTATGTAAGAGATTAGAAGGAGCTGACTTTATCTTTCCATGTCTAATATCTTAAGCAAAGTAAAAAAATGAGATGACTTTGAAAAGTGCCCTGTTAAGTAGTGGAGCAAACCTAATTAAAGATATTGGCCAAACATGTTGAAATCTAGCAATAAAAGCCAGAAGGTTGACCTGAGTAAGCACTGAGGTGTGATGTTCTTACAGTGTATGTGTTACTGCTACCTCCCCAAGCCCAAGTCAAGGTGAAAGTGACTATGAGACCAATTTAGCTACCATCAAAATGTCGTCAGTCTTTAAATGTTTAGTCTATTGCTTTGTAAACAAAGGTTATCTTGATAGAAGATGGTCTAAAATTAAAATTTGGCAAGATGATTAGATACACAAAACTTGGTTGTATCATTTTAATGAAATCTTGATAGGAAAATACTTTTTGAAACATAATTATCAAAATGTGGCAGTTTTATACTATCAAAATTGGATAAATAAGGATTATAATATACTGATTAGCAGGAAAATATAAATTTAATGGGAAATCACCAGTCACTAGAAAAAAATCTGACACTCATACTTTGAAATCCCTATTTAGTAGTTCTAAGAAGAGATATTCTACATCCTTGAAGTAGGAATTAATTACCTTCATAAATTGAATTTCACATTCTAGTGCTGTTGAGGGCAAAAGGTGGCTGTGACCGTCTGCTACTCTGAAATATAGACCATCAATTTTCAACTAATTCTTAGGGAATCTAACCATAGCAAAGGACAAGCAGGTGAAGGGATTGTCAAATGCAGCAAAACAATGACTACTCCAACATATTATATTTGTGTACCAAGTATGGGTGAACTTAAATAATATTTAGGCCTACATTTTCCAGTAAAGATGATGACTTCACAAAGACAATCGTTTGCTTTGTATGGAAGGTGAATGGAATAACAATGTTTTGGAGAACGTATCTTAAAATCACTACAAAAGGTTTCTAGTAAAATGAACCTCATGATGTGTTATTTTGTGAACAATCATCCAGTATTGGGGAACACTACATTTGCCGCTTAATTTAGATTGTCATTCTTTGAAAATTTTTAAGGCTAATGTTACCTGTCTCATGGTATTTTGAGGGCCACTTCCAGACCCACTAAACCTATGGCAGATGAATGATCTTTCTGAATAAAGGCAAACAACTGGGAAATGAAGACTGGAGAGAAATGAGTCCTGGGGTAATTCCTTTGGCAACCCATTAGTGCTATCATCAGCAGTGTCTGACAGCATTTTTGATCTGAAGAGGCGATAGTGCTTTCAAAAAGTTTTCTGTGGTCATAAGACTAATCCTGGAACCTGAAAGTCATTTCCAGCTTGACCACGCCACCACACTTTCCACAAAGCCACATCGTGTCTGAGTTCCAGGCCCTGGTCAGAGTTCTGAAAGCAACTGCAAATGTGTAGTCTCCGAGTGGGCACTTGTTTGTAAGTATTTATTTTCCGGAGCCCACTCAGGAGCAGAGAGAAGCTATAGGCTGTTAAAGAGGACGGAACAATGAGTCAAAACAACGCCTCCCCACTTTTACACTAATGCATGGGGGAAATCCCCGGAACACTAGTGTTTGATTATGAATGGAGATTGCTTTGGAGTGAGAGGGCTGGTGTCCATAGGCAAGCAAAGAAAACCTGCAGGTCCTATCTTAATCTAAACACATTAACCTGCAGGTGCTTAGTGCTATTTTTTAGTAATTTCACAGGTACTGAATGTTTAAGTCCCACCCAGTAAATATTCCATAAATGATTCCTGCAGCAAAAATATTGTTGAAAAGTATTTATTTACACTATAGTCATAAACCATCCATTATCTGAACTTCAGTTAGTGGTTCGGCGTTAGAATAGGTGATTTATTTTTCCACAACTATTAAGAGCTAATAACCAAACAAATAGGCTCCAGTAACATTATGTACATTCTTATCTGAAATTTGACTACAAAGGTAACACTTTTAAGTCACAAAACAGAGCATACAAAAATATACTTTCTAAAAAAAATTCCAAATATTAATAGGCAGATATATACAGCCATACTTAACCCAGGGAGTGATTTTATTTTCCATAGTAAGGCAACCCATTTACATGCAGACCCTGTAACATCGTCTACATCACACAAGGCACCAAGGACACTTCCAACACAATTGCATGCATCCTAGTTTCAGAGAATATATGTACATCCCCCTTTAAATAAGTTAACCTCTGACTCATTTCAAGAGATCATAAATGCTTTACATTTTTTCCCAAAGGTTCAGAACTTGGAGAACAGTGCACATCAAAAATACACAAAATCTGAGTGGATATACACTGAAAATATAGTCTTTTCATTTCTCAACTCAAAAAGGAGCAGATATTGCTATGTCCCTCCCATCACATTGCACTTCTGTTCTCTGAGTTTATAATACATATTGCTTAAAGGGTTGAGACAACTAGATAAGCTTTGATTCACTGTTCTAGGGTCACAGAATGTGGCATAAAGGCCATGCTTTACTCAATGTACAGTGTCCCCCAAATCAGTCCCAAGCCATAAAGTGCACATCAGTTTTGCTTGTCTTTTTGCTGTCCCCACTTGAAGGGATCAGCATCTCCCAACCTACTGTAGAAAAGTCTCAGATCAACTCTGACATCCTAGGTCAAAAACCTGTAATGGGTCAAAATAAAGGGAAGGAGGAACAAAACCTAGTCAAAACAACCCTTTACAGCAGGGTCAGACCTCAGCCCTCTAGACCGGGGCCCTCACCCAACCCTCTTCTGAGCTGCCCCATTGCCTTGGGGTGATAGTCAACTCACCTAAGAGAGACTAAAACGGGTATGTTTTATGAAAGACTTGCTTCTAAGAGAAATGAGGGGCGGGGCTGGACTCCACCGAGTCCCTTTGCTCAAGGAGGAGAGAGAAGCAGGGAAGAGTGGTAGTGTTTGTCGTGCAGTGGACAAAGCATCCGGGACCTTGAGAAACCGGTGTGTCATTCTCAGTCTCATCTCAAGGTGTCCGGGTTCGTGAGGAGCAAGGGGCAAGCGACCCTCCACCAATACTGCTGTTGTTACTGCTACACAGGCTGCCCCCAGCCTGCGAGCCCCCAGGGCAGGAGGCAGAGGAGGGGGCTGGCACTGAGGAGGAGGGGGCACTGCTTTTCCGCTCCTTCTGTCTCAGATGGATCTTGGTGTGGCGCTTCCTTTCATCACTCCTGGCAAACTTGCGGCCACAGTAGTCACAGGCGAAGGGCTTCTCACCCGTGTGGGTGCGGATGTGTGTGGTGAGGTGGTCACTCCTGCTGAAGTTGCGCATACAAATCCGACACTGGAAGGGCTTATGCCCGGTATGGATACGGATATGCCGTGTCAGCTCGTCAGAGCGGGAGAACCTGCGGTCGCAGCCTTCTGCTGGGCATGGGTAGGGCCTCTCATGCACCGGTGTCTTGCTAGGTCTATTGGGGTACTTTCGAGGTCTCAGAATGGGCCGCAGTGGCAGGTGGTGTGGGTTATAGGCAGCAGCAGCAGCGGCTGCTGCTGAGCCACTGCCAGGCAGCCGGGGTCCCTCGTTGCCTCCACTGGCCCCTGGTCCTGTGACCCCCGCACTGGGACCCGCCAAAGTAAAGTTACGGATGGTAGAGAGTGGAGTGAGTGGAGGGGGGACCCGCAAGGAGTCCAGGGGACAGGGAAAGGGTTTGCGATCTGGGCCAGCTGTGCCATGTAGGTCTCTCTGGCACTGAGATGGAAAAAATCCAGGATAGTCTGGGATCATGGGGAAGAGACCAGGGTCCGTGGCTGGCTTGGGGGATGGGTAAGAAGGAGGTGGTGGGTAGGCCAGAGAGGAGGAGGTGGAGGTGGTGGCTGCAGACAAGAACGCAGAAGGGTCCTGGTAGAGGTCTCCTGCACAGCCAGAGTAAGGAGGAGGAGGCGGTGGTGGAGAGTAGAGGTGATCCAGTTCAGGCTGAGTCTGGGACATGGTGCATACACCCAGGGGTCCTGTGGCCAGTGGGTTGGGGGAGGCAGATGTGACGCTGGATGAGGCTGTGGTTGAAGCTGGGGAGGTGACCCCTTGCAGGATGCCTGCACTCACAATATTGATGATGCCTTCTGGGTAGCAGCTGGCACCAGGGTACTGAGGGTCAATGGAGAACTTGCCCATGTAAGTGAAGGTCTGGTTTCTGGGCGTAGAGACGGGAGCAAAGCTGCTAGGATATGGGAGATCCAAGGACCTCTTCTCTCCAGTCATGTCAATGTTGATCATGCCATCTGGGGAGGGAAAAGGCAGAATGGAGACGGAGCAATGAGAATGCAGCCAAGAATTCCTTCTCACCCCCTCTCTCATGGGTCCATTTCCAAGACTCTGGATCCCAGCACTGCAGAGTTGGGGCAAAGCCCAACAGGTGGGGAAACTGAGGCCTAGAGACAGTACGTAGAGACTAGCTATAATCTGGGACTCAAGAACTACCTCTAGGAAAGCAGGATGAGCTCCTCCCAATCCCCCTCCAAGCCATCTGTGGTTCTAGTCCCTAATAAAAACACCCAATAATAGCAAACGACAACATTAAAAATTTCCCATCTGCCTGGAACTTCTCTCCTTTTCTTTTTCCTGAGGGTCCCACGGCTAGGTTACTACGACAGACACCAGCCAAGCACGGACCAATCCCAATTAATGCCAAGAAGGTGCCCGCGCGCAAGAGGAGCCTGAGAACCGCGCAGGGATGGGAGGGAGAATATGCGGCTGCTCCTTATCCCCAGTGCCTTCTCTCCCTCCCTCTCCCGCTGCGCTTTCGCTGAGGGCTGCTGGAGGGAATGGAGGCTGCGGAGGAAGGAGTCTATAGGTTTCCCTCACCTCCCAGTATCCTCAGGCTTGCCGGACACCCTTGCGTCCCCGCCCCAGCCCAAGACCAGTGGCCAGGCTCCGTAGAAGGCGCGGGGGCAGAGGAAGACGACTTTCTACAGCATCGCCAAGGAAACCCGCGGTGCCGGTGCCCCCGCGGGCCTCCCTCCGCAGTCCGGGGGCTGCTTCCCGCTGTTGCCCGCCCTCCTCTACCACCTCCTCCCTGCCTCCCCCGACCGGAGTGCCAGCTTTACTAACCCCCTACACTTCGCGGGCGGCGCACAGGTTGGGGTGCGCCTGGAAGGCGGCTCGAGGAGCGCGCTTCAAGATTTCCCCTGAGTATCCGCTGACCCGGAGGGAGCCGTGGACGCTTTTCCCTGGCACTTTGCTGCCCGACTGTTCAGATGCGCAGTTCTCCCCGGGAGACCCGAACTTTACCAACACTTCGTCCCTACCCCAGGAGGGAGAGGCCGAAGTACCGCGGGCCAAAGGGCCTGCGCAAGCCCCGAAGCCCTGAAAGGCGTCTTTCGCATCCTCATCACCGAGTACGCCAGGGGCCCGGCGCACCGCGGCGCACGCACGCGGGTTCGCCGGCAACCTGGTACATCTGCCTGTGCTCCCATCCTCAACGCCCTTGTCCCATTCTTTTGGGCTCCTCTTCACTCACTTCCAGTCTTCAAAGCCAGTACAGTCAGCGCAGTCCACCCGGATCCCCAATCCTCTCCTCCGAGTCCCGAAACACCCACAGCTCCCCACCCACTACCTCCAAGCCCTGCGAGTTCTGGCCTGCGGCGAGAACACGCGGCTTACCTCCGGCCACTCCGTTCATCTGGTCAAAGGGGCCTCCCAGTTCGGCATTGGGGAAGATGGTCACCGACGTGGGAGCGAGGTCCTCCACCGGGTAGATGTTGTCAGACAGCTGGTGCACAAAACCACTGAGAGTTACTGGGATTTTGTCTACGGCCTTCGTGGTCATCATTTGCTCCTCGCACAACCTGGAGACCCAACTCCCTCGCTACCTGGAGTGTCAGAGAAGCCGTTTTGGAGAGGGGTTGGACTGAGCCTGAGTTGGTATCTCCTTCTGCCCTCCACACTTAGAGACTACCACCACCAATAACAACAACAACAACAAAAAATCCAACAGAAATAAAACTAGCAAACAAGTTGCTGGCTTTTTAAAGAAATAAGAAAAAATGGCTATTTGCCACTGACTCTCTCCTGTCTGTGTTCCGGCAGTTGGGAAGCCAGGAGTTGCTGGTGTAGTGTTATTATAACAGTCAGTGTGTCCCCTCGCCGAGCTATTAATCAATTGCTGCTCTCTCAGTTAGGCGGAAAGTGTTGCTGTAAGTACTTATGGGCAGATTTTCAATGCCCGTGACGTCGCTGCCCATATATGGACTGAGGAACAGGGCTGGGCCAGGCGGCTTTTGCCGTCACATGGCTGATTTGCATACGAGCTCGGTCGCGCGGGCTCCGCTGGGCTCGCCACTACCGGTTCTCAGCCAGCGGAAACCCTCGGGGGTCCGAGGTGCGCGGCCCGACCCGAGCCTGGGTCCCGGAAGCAGGGCTTAGCAGGGATAAGGGCGCGCCGCGGACCCTGCTGCGGCCAGTGCGGGAGAAAGAGCGAGTAGGGACTGCAGCTCAGCCTCCCGGGCGGGGAGGAATTCCGGTTCTCCGAGACTTTCCAAAAAAGGCGAAGATCCGGTACTGGCGGCTCCGCCTCCCCAGCCCTTGTTTGGGAGCCATTCCGGAAAATTAAACTTCGGAAAGAAACCGAGCCTAGCCGAGACACTACAGTCAAACCCCTACTCACTTTCTTGGCAGCTCAAAACCGCAAGCAAAAGGAGGCAGTGAAGAAAAAAAGAAGAAGAAAAAAAAAAGGCTTCATGCATTCACGGAAGTTGACTGCTTTTTTCTGAATTACTTGGTGGAAAGAAGTGGCTGGTGATAAGAGTGAATGCGGTATTGCTTTTTTGGAAAGTCTGTTCTATTTATACAGGAGCGAAAACGGAACAGGTTTGGGTTGTTTGTTTGTTTAAATATTTTGAGCATCATGGGGCTGAGGCGGTGGGTAGACCCTAGGAACAGCAGAATTACTGCGGGAGTTCGAGAGAAATCCTCAGCCGGAGACACCCTCTTCCTCTGCCCGCGCGCTCCCCGCCCCCCTTCAGCTGCTGAGCGGATCGGGCTCCCTTCCCGGCTTGTCTGGGCGGTCGGCTGCGTGGGGGCGTCCAGATGGAGGCTTGGACACTCACCCTGCCCCGTCACACACACACACACACACACACACACACACACACACACACACTCCACTTCCGCTACACAACTCCCTCCTCCGCTGCCCTCTTCGCACACCCACTCACACACCTTATGCTACACACCTCCCTGTTGACAAAGTGCGCCAGCGTGCCGAGCTAGCCAACAGGGTCCCAGGGCGCCAGAGCAGACGCCGAAGCTCTCCGGAGGTTACTTTCTGCGAAAACTCTGTCCTCACCTTCGCCACCTCTCCCTGTCGCCATGAAACCCCCTGATCCCCGCAAACAGTCTCTCCAGGGGTGAGTCCTGTCCGCACCCAAGCCTTACTCCAGAATGCACACTAGGAGAAACATTCTCCCTCTACCGCGCCAAGAACCACCTCGGTGTCCTCGGCACCGACTGAGTGAAGCAAACAGTGTCCCCAACGAGTTTCGAGCCGCCATCATCCTACACGTGTTTCCCTTTGCTAGTTAAAAAGAAAACTGACCCCGGAGAAACATTCTGTTAGTTCCCAAAGCAATTTTTAAAAACTTTTTTAAAGCGGCGTGTTCTGGTTCACTGGACGCACGGCTCCTACCTCCCAGCGCGCCCCAGCCCGCACCAGAAGCGCTCCGGGCCTGACAAGGGCCCTTCGGGAAAGATGGTCCCGGAATCCCCATGCCCCGCACGCCGGCACCTGCCTAGCCGGTGGCCGTTTGTGCCCCCGCCCTTTCCCGCTCCAAAGTCGTGGAAGCCGAGGAAAAAGTGCAGAGGGCAGCCTCGCGGACCCGGCTCGTCCCTTTCCTGTCCCCGACCCTGAACCGCCCCAGTCTGAAGGGGACCCAGGCGGGCAGGAGCCACGGCGCCACGCCGTGGAGGGAGCGTAGCGCTGCAGGCGCTCTCCAGCCGCTCACCTGCCACCGCCGCCGACGCAGCGCGCCAGCTCCCGCCTGGGCTCTAGCTCAAGACGGTCAGGGACCCGGGACAGCCAGAAGTCGCCTCTGATTGTCTATCCGAGCACCGCTTCTTTCACTGCCCGCCTCAACAACTGGACTCCAGGAACCGGCCATCTCCCTGCCTTCAAACGCTCAGAGCTAATTTGGGAAAGTTTCTTGCTTGCACTGTGCGCCTTTTTCCAATTGAGGATGAAAATTAAAGGAAAAAGGAAAGAAATCTCATCGAGGTTAGCACCTTTGTAGGTACCCCAGCCCCAGGAAAATGTGTGAAGTCGCGTTTCTAAGAAAAGGAAAGAAAGCTGCGCTCTTACCACGTGCGCCAGCCCGCTGAGCCTGCGCTCCGGCCGGTCCCGCGGGCCCCTCGCTGACCACCGGCAAGACGACGCCTCGGAGGGGAAACCGACTCGCATCTCCAGCCTGAGTCCGAAAGAAAGGGGGGTAGCCGGATTATGCAAATGTGGGTCCCGGCAGAGGGGCTCGGGTTACGGCCCCCGCCAGCCCAAGAGGTGAGGCACCCACCGGTGGCAAGCGCCGGCCTGGCAACTGCTCTGGCTTCGCTCCTCTCAGTACACGTGGGCGGGCGCGCGGGCGGGCAGCCGATTTGCCGCGGCCTTCTTACTGCGGGTGCTGCTGACAACCCGGCGGGCTGCCGCCGTGCGCGGCCCCGAGGGGGAGCTCCCGGACACCCAAGTGCCAGGCGAACTAGGCTCTGAGGGCAGGGCGTCTGCTGGGGGTGGCCAGGCAAGGGGGAACCGCGCGGTCTGCCGCTGCCACCTTTCACCGAGGAGGAGGCCAATGCGGTTAAAGAGGGGGGAGGAGGCCTCACGAGGAGTATTGAAAGCATGTTAGAGTAAATGGGAGTAACAGACCCTCTGGAATTCTGAACTTTCCAAGGACTCACACATCAGGTAGGAGAGCCAGAGGTGGGGTGGGGACCCTGGCAACCAGGAACTACAGGGAGGTGGTTCAGGCTCCGGAAGGGTGCCTGGGGCCAATCCTAGGAAGCCTTTCCAGGTCCTCCGCTGAAAACCGGTCAGTAGATACTTTTTGTAACTTTTTGTTTTTAAAGAGGGTCTCTTTAATATGGATAACGTGGATAATGGAACAAAATCAAGGAGCACTCATTTCAAGCTAGCCATCCCGCAGATAAATTCAGAGAGCTAAAGTGACTTGCCTAAACTTACGCAGCTGGTGAGTGGTCGAGTTCAAACTTGCCAACGGGTCTTCTGAATCCTGGTACAGTGCACTGGTTGCTACATCATTTACTCAGGAAAACCCAATGCCAGAAAGCGAACACTTCTTTTAAGGCTTGGGAACCTGACTCAGCCCACTAAGGAAGAAACAGGTCACCTTCGTGAATTTTCATCTCCTTTCTTTGACATTTCTGAGGAAAAGGAAGCTGAAGTCAGGACTTTCTCAGGGCAAGGGAGAAGGGGTTGTTATGGACAAGTCCCTACAGTGTACAGGGAGAATTTGAGTTTGGGGACTCTCCAGATCTATGTTGTGGATACAATGACCAGGTTGATACAAAACCAGCGTTAACAATGCTGTCATAAGAAAAAGTCAACCCCACAGTCTCCTTCTTGGAGGCAAGAAGAGGTGAAAGAAGAAAGAGGGATTAATAAAAGCTCTAAAGGTGATTACTGAGCAAGATACTGGGGGTCGAGGAGGAGGAGAGGAAGGAGAGAAATGTGGGAGTTGAATATAAAGATGAACTATAGTTCCTCCTCTTAAGCCTTTGAATACTTTTGTTTTGATTTTTAAAATGATTTTTTTTAAAAAAACAGCATTGTCAAAATTACCCAAGTAAATAGGATGTATCAGGGTTATTAAGAGTAGCAAATTGCTGCCAGATTCCAATTTTGTTTGTCTGGATTCCAGACCCAGGAAACAAAATAAGAAGGAAGCAGAGAAGCCCTTTAGTAGGCTTGGTCCTGGGGTTGGATGTGAGATGGGGAGATGAGCAGGGGAGGCAGCTTGTGGATCCTGGTGCCCAAACAAATGGTTTTCAGCACCCACCCCCAGTCTCAAAGTACTTTTTCACATCGTGGTGACAGGATCACAACCAGTTATGAGGCATGTTACTAATAATTTAGCATTTGCCTTTTGATTTACTAAGAAACACGTTTGAACATTGTTATGGACTCTACCTAGTGTAGTGTCATTTTCATTCTAATATTGCTACTGGAATAGGAGACAAAGGAGTGTCAGAGTTCCCTTAATGGTGGACACACACAAGGGTGTGGATTTCCAACTCAAATGACATAGGATCTGTGCACTTCAGTGAAAATCGGGTCCTTTGCCAACTCTGCCATCCAGACAAGCCTTCTTACAGTTCCCCCCATTGCTGAGAAAACTGGTAAAATGATTCCCTACACTCAGCATCTCAGTGCTACCCTGATAATCCCAGGGGCTATAAACTTAGCCCAGGTTATGCCAATCAAAGTTGTGAAGGCTGAGAAAAGCATTGCTTTGCACCATACTAATAAGCAATTGAAATCATGTCTCATTCACATAAATAATGAAGACAAGAGGCTATACAACCCTTAGGATCTTATTTTGTAGAAGTGGCAGCACTGGTCCAGGTGGCAGATGGTCAGGGTCCCTTTAGATATTTTGAACATCTACCATATATCTAGCACTACATTAAACACTGTAGATACAGTGGTACTTAAAACCAAGTCTGCTTCATGCCCCCATAGAGCTTGCATGTTGTAGTCACACAAATATCACAATGACTACATTTGATCTCAATGAAAGCAAAGGATGAAGGATCAATAGAGTCTAGAAGGCTGAGGAAGGCTTCTTAAAACAGAAATCTGAAAGATGTGCAAGGATTGGTGGAAAATCTGTGGAAAGAGCATTCCAGGGAGAAAACATGGGTGTGGAAAGCCCCCAGGGTGGGAGAAAGCACAATGCATTTGTGGGATGGAGAAAGTCAAGTGTGGGTGGAAACCTCCAGGTCACCTTTCATGCCTAGTGCATTGTGGCTACAGGTAGCCAATACAGAGAACCTTCTTAGGAGCCCCTCTGGAGAAATTTTTAGTCTCTGGGAGTCTGCTTTTCCCCTGCTGTTACTTTTTCTGGCTAGTGATAATAGCATAAATCTTAAAGTTGAGGTTTTTCTTTTCTTACTTAGCTTCTGCAAATGAATAAGAAAATGGCAACAATGTTTCATCCAGGAGAATATATATGGAAGTGCTTATTGGCATCTGCATTGTGTCTCAGTGACATCTTAATGAAATACATTCCTTAGTTGTCTGCTTCTCAATAAGGAAATGTCAATGTGAATTTTGTCCCATTTAAAATGAACAGAGTGTGTAAGTGCAGCATTTCTAGTGGAAACACATGTCAAATATATGGATCACTATGCAATCACTGGCAAAAAATACAAGGTGAATCAATGCATCATTGCTCACAATTGTCTAAGACAAGTCAGCCTGGGGTCCAGGTTAATAAGTTTTTCTGATCATAAAAACTCAAAGATCCATTCCAAACCATCTGCTTATGCCTTTATATTTTTAATCTTTTAACTTATGCATTTTTATCTATTATCGTGTGAAAAATGAAATTCACTATAACTAGGGAACCAATGGATATTTGAGGTACATAACACTAACCTGCTAGCTTATATTACCAAATAAAATCAGACTTATAGAGGCTTTGTTTTTACATAGACAAAAGTATCAGGCAAGTCAGTACATCTGTTGTTAGAGGAGTTGTTTTATAGCACTTACGCAAAAACAAACACAAATATTTTTCTATTTCAACTGAATAATCTCAATAAGAATGGTCATCATTTCTTATAGTAAGATTATGGGTTCTAGAGGCTCACATGACCTGGGTTCAAATCCTATGGCTCTTGGTTCAAATCCTAACTCTGCCACTCCCTTCTCTGTGCCTCAGTTTTCTCATCTGTAAAAAAGACCAAATGACTATAGAGTTGTTTTGAGGATTGAATATAGTAGTACATGAAACCTGTGGCAGGGTATCAGTATATAGTAAGTGTTCAGTAATTGTTAGCTATAAATTGTTACTACGATTGAATACCTACTTTACGTTGTTCTAAGTTCATTGTTTTATTCCTCATATCCACCTTGAAAAACAGAGCCGTTTTTTTTTTTTTTTTTCCCCCAGTTTTAAGGGTAGGATAAATATCCTCAGAGAGGATACATAACTTGCCCACTTTCATACAGTAAGTTGTAGAACCAGAATATGGACTCTGCTCTCTCAGTCACTAAACTCAGGTTTCAGGTACAGCATGTGATTCATAACCCACAGCATATAAAAGCAGAGGAATAGGTCTTCTTCAAATATTCATATATAAGTTATTTGTGATGTTTTTTCCAAAAATTATGAGTTTTAGCATGTATAATAATGATAGCATTACTAGGAAGTTTCAAGTTTGAGATGCAAGGAGAAAAAGAGAACCCAGAAGGCGGTGGTTATTGGCATATAATTTAAAACAAGCTATACCTTTGTGGAAAAAGTCATTGATAAGTTGGAAAGCGAAGTTCCACATTAAAATAAAAATTAAAATAAATTAAAATAAATCTAGTTAAAGTAACATATTTTGCTGTAGAAAGCTCAAAATGCATAACAATAGTATTTTTCTTCCAAGGAAGTTTGGGAATGTGGAACAGTAATTCGAAATGTAAGAAGCATGGGTTGGGAGGTGACCTGTAAAATCTGGTGACAATGCACCCTTAAGGGGCATCCTTTGCCTCAGTGTGACAATGGAGGAGACCTGCCATGTGTGCTCTTCTCACATATTTTCTGTATCGTCACTTTTTTAACTCCATAAATCCCCTGACCTCAGCAGTGTGTTCCATTTATATTCCAGCCAGCGGAGTTCTGGACAGGAACCCAGTATTTGCCTGCCCAGCAGGGAGAATGGAGGAGGCCAAGCCCTCATCAGATAACTCCCAATTAATTCTACCCACCCCACCATATGCCATATCCAACAGTTCCTCTGGGAGGTATATTTCACCTGTATTTCTGCATCCTCTGAAAGGGTTTCTCAGCCCCTTTGGCAGTGGTTTAAATCATTTTGCTCTGAGCTGGGCCCTCTGCATTCAGCAGAGTAAGTGCTACTTTTGTGATGGCAGCCAGTAAAGAGGACCCCTGAGCAGAGGGCTGCCTGGAAGCCACATTTAGGTTGCCTCCCTTTTGCCTGACTCCAACCTAGTACTGGACTATGCAGGCAGCCTGGGGGAAGTAGAGGACACAGGGCAAGGAGCCTAATACCCGCTTCCTCTTCCTCCTCCCACTGGCTGATGGTATTACTTTGCATCGATGGTTGCTACTGGTAGGAACAAGCTGTGCTTACTACAGTCACATCACTCAAGTCTTCGGTGGCAGCCTTGAGAGACAGGCTTTTCTTTCCCTGTATCTGATGATACTTTTGAACATATGCTGCAAAGATGTAGAGACATCACATCCCCTTGTGCCTGCCAGAAACTCACTACACACCAGCCAAAAAGTCCACAATGTTTAGAAAGAGTTTGAGTCTTCACTATTTTGAGTGAGATAGATCATGAGGGCAAGGGGAAAGGATGGCGTGTGGCGGGGGAGAATTCGAGAACCCGGGGACGGGTGCAAAACTAGATAGCGGAGAAAGTACGAGAGTAAGAACTGGGCTCAATGTTGGTCTCTCTCTTAATAATGATAGTAATAATAATAATAAATTTTTGAGCACTTAAGTGTACTAAGCACTCTGCAAATTATGAAGCCTTATCTCTTAAGCCACTGACCATCCCATAAAGCATATATCATTATTCTTTCTACTTTAAAAATGAGGAAACAGAATTACCAAAGCCCAGTCCCTGAACTAATTAAGTAGAAGTGTTATGAGGTGAACCCAAGCAGTGTGACTCCATCACTTGTGCTCCCAGTAGCTACCCTCCCTAGCCTGTGTAACTAGACAAGCCACTTAAATTCTCTAGCCTCTTTCTTCATCTTTAAGATGGGCCTGGGCTTACCTGTCTTAACTGCCCTTGGCCAGAGCATTGTGGGAGATCAAAAGAAGGGGCTTAAGAACACATTCTGGAAAGCAGGATACATGCTCCAAATCTAATTGTCCCCTAGGAAGGCTGTTGGGTTGCAGGGATGAATACAGATTGGGTAGGGAAGGAGGATAAGGTTTTGATTCCAGAACCGGACAAGGCTTCATCGATTGAGTTGAGCCCGTTTGCTTGTCGACCAGTCCTGAAGCCCTTTCAGAGTGGTCTCTTTCCCTGTCCTCATATTGGAAGGTGGTACAAATCTGCATACTCCTTTTCATCTAGAGATGGGGGAGGGGGCAGCATCACCCAGAAGCCTGGGGCCTTTGGAACCAGTCCTTGGCAGCTCTGCTTCTCCTGGTGCTAATAACAGGCTAGACACATAGCCACATTTTTTTCTTGAATCCTAACAATTAACTAGAATGCATGTTTCTGCTCAAGGGCTGCTGTGCCTGAGAGACTGTTGTGGTTCCAATGTGCTCACCACTGAGTCACAGAACAATTTCAATCAATGGCCTTGTAAGCACACAATCAGTGTCTCCCCAGAAACCTGGCAACTTTCAAACTTTTTAAAATTAGAGAGTTTGCTGTTTTAAAATATGATTCTTCAGGCAACAGCCCATGAAAACTTCAGAAAGAGGAAAACTAGAACAATTTGGATCACCGCCCCCTTTTTTTCTCTCTGGATTTTATGAAAGAAGAGACACTGGAGACATGCTCAAAATGTCCATTTTAGTCCCTTTTTCTGCTACTCAGCAGTCCTAAGGATGGAAGTTGCCTTAACAGGGAACATAGTTCCTGACTTTTCCCATTTCAGTCATTTTGTCACAAAGTGCTCTCATGTAATGGCATAGCAAGTGGATGACTTACCAAAGAAATGGAAAATGGTATCAGGAAGCCCAATACATATGAATGTCAGGACAGAGCTCTGTGTCTCCAGTTCAACCTGTGTAGACTCGACTTCCTCTACCCATACAAATCCATGATGGAAAGAACTGGGACACCTTGTCCAATTCCCCTGGAAGCTACTGCTATAACAGTCTCAGCATATACGTTGCTGAGGCAGGGGCAGCAGATAAGCAAGTAGGAGAGCCAGAGTGTGAGTACAGAGGGATGGGCTTTTCTCAACTTCCAAACACCCAGACAAGCACACCGTGTTCTTTAAGCAGTCAGCGAATATTTACTAAGCACCTGCTATAAACAGGTAATATGCTAGGGGCTTAGGAAACACCAGTGAATGGAGCTCCCTGTATTCTTGGAACGGAGCTCACAAGCCGGAAATTTCTTGTGAATTTATTCTAGGGAACCAAGAAAGAGCACACGCAGGCTGTTGTGTCTACCCCTGTCTTCAGCTGGAATCACATCAAACTACCAGTGAGTGCAAATCCCTCCAAAGGCCCTGAGAGGAGGAACGCCAGACTTGCTTTAGCAACTCATTCTGGTGTTTAATACTCTCACAAGGCATTCTTCAGAGGTAGAATCCACCCCCTTTTATTATGCATTTTATTTTGTTTTCTCCTTAGGAAACCTGAAAGAACTTAGTCACAATGCTCTGAGTAATAACTAGTCATAGGCTGGAAGATGGCCCTTAGCCTTTTCTATTTAACATGGACAAAAATCTCAGTTCCTGGAGCCCATCCCCATGATTTCTGCCTTTTGATCCTTTCACTGTCCAGGCCAGTCGATGAACTTCCAAATTCCCACGCTTCCAAGTGGTTGTAAAGCCTAATGGGACACTTCAGGTGATACTCTCCCCTTTCCAGTTCCCTTTCGTTCTCATTACCTTCTTTGAGATTCACCATATAACCGGGTGATGTTGGCAAGGCCACACTCACCTTTCCCTCTCTCCAGAAAAGCCAAGTGAGTCTCAAAGAGGCCAGGTGACTTACCTAAGGTCATACAGCTAGAGAGGAGGCAGAAGCCATTCTCGGCCAGGTCTCTGGGTGCTGAACTTGAGCTCTCTCTCTGCTAATGGGAGCTTCAAGTGCTGGTTGGGAAGGCCTGGGCATGTGAATGCTTATGCAATGCCTGAGCCACTCGGATGGCTGGTGGCCAGTTATCATTTAGGTCACGTGTTTTCTTCTCCAGGTGTGTGCTGACCCTTTTCCACACCCTGTGCCGTATTACCCACCGTGGTAAGAGCTGGTAGCCTTAAGTACAGCAGCCACAGCCACCAGCCAGCCAGATCCTGGAATTCTAGGTCATTGAAGGTGATTTGTGGTCCTATTAGCCCTAAGTCCATCCCCCATAACCATCACTTGTCCCATTTCTGTGAGATTGGCACTGACTCACTGATTGCCACCTTCTGCCTTATCAGTCTGTGATGCAATCAGAAGAGATTCTCATCTGTGTGGGGTGGCTTAAGTGTGGTTGGGTCTCAACTGGGGTGACCAGCCTGACCAGGGGGAGGAGACAAATTCATGAGCTTCATCAACAGAAGGCCTTAATGGTTTTGTTTTTTCACCCTTAGTTAACCTATGTCACCGTATGCGCAGAGATGATCACTGTGTTATTTTTGATTGAAATCATTTGTGTTTGTAGCGAAAATCTGGCCTCACCATAACTTGTTTGTCGAATGGGTATCACCACTACCTCTTTCATTCTTGCCCAAAGGGTTGCAGAAGAGTCATTCATAAATGAAAGGAGCTGGTTTGCAGTCACAAGAACTAACTGGTGTCTGTGCTGGACCATATCTGACTCTATCAGAATCCTAGTCCCTGTAATCTCCATTAGAACAGTGACAACAAAGAAAATTTCCTTGTAAGAAGCTAATTTTGATGATGGAAGTGTTTACCCATTACTTCTCCTCCCCCCTGCAATACTTCTTACCATGTCCTACAAGTCTTTAAAGTCTTGTCCTATCCCTCCAATCACATCTCTTTCCTCTCTTCCTGCTGCTTACCATGCTCAGACATTCCTTAAATATTACAGGCCCCTTCCTTTCTCTAAACCCAGAAGCTGGCTCTTCCCTTTGTCTAGAATGATCCCTTCCCTCACCTTTGGTCATCTTGTGTCTACTCCTTATTCAGGTCTCAGCAAAAACTTTTCCTTCTCAGACCTCCCTGCTCTTCCCAGTTGTCCACCGCTATGCTTTATTTTCTTATATAAGATATATTCTTATTGAATATAAGCTCCATGAAGCCAAAGACCATCCTGTCTTGGCCATTACTGTATACCCTGCCCCGAGAACAGTGCTGGCCTAGAGGAGTGGGCAGTCAGCATTTGTTCACAGAATGAATAGAATGAATGAGCACTATCAGCCAGGATTGATATCCACTGCCTTAATTATGGTCCCAGTGGCTCCCAGAGTCCCAGTTTCTGCATTTGTGAAATAGGAGTATTAATATGTGTGGATTTAAAGCCCTGCACAGTTTTGTTGGTTTATTATTATCTGTCTCTATAAATATATGTACAGAAGCCAAGGGCTGTAGCTTCAACCATCATCCCACACTGGACTGGAATATTCTAAGTAAGACAACATCTCAAGTGCTGATAAAGGCAAACATATTAGGTCCATGAAAGAGACCTCCCCTCTTCTGCAAAGAAGTCAGGCTATGCTTTTCCCTAAGAAGTTTATATGATCCTGATAGGAACTGATTTGGATAAAATCTTTTTGATTGAATTCCATTCATTGTCTTGCTCATGACAAAGCCTTTTCAATGGATGAGGCAAATCAATTTTCAAATATATGCATGAATCATGCTTAGAAGACAACTTAACAGAGTCTGCAACCCCTGGGACCTCTTTTTACGTTTGTTAGTAAAGGTGATTTATCCTTTTTCAGTCTTCAGGTAAGTTCTAGGACTTTGTTAATTCTTTCAAATGGATATTCAGCTTAAAGTGACATAAAAAAATAATGAAAAGGAGATCACTAATAAGAGGCAAAGCAATTTTTTTTTTTTTTTTTTTTTTTTTTTTTTTTTTTTTTTTTTTTTTTACCTAATTAGAGCACAGAACCTCAAAGTAACTTCTATTATTCAATCTAAGGCAGTTAGGGCTACATGTTGGTTTTGAATGAATACTGCTAAATTTCAGTAAGTAAATACCATTATTATCAACGTTTGGCTTTGAATATGCTAATGGCACTCCCGTAGACTTACTTTAATTTCAATGATGTGTTTTAATCTGAGCTATTGAAAAGAAACTACAATTTATTTAATTTTTAGAAAGTCAAGAATAAGTTGATCAAGAAAAGGTTGCTTAATTAGGACTTGTTTGCTTAAAACACACATACAAATCAATAAATGATATAAAGAGAAAACAGACTTGCAAAGAAAGAAGTCAATTTTTATTGTCATGGCCCAAAAGCATTCAAACTGTCAGGTGTAAATTGTCACTGACAGTTATACAAATGTTATCTGTTAGAATTGGTGGGCTAGTGCTGTCAAAATAATTTAGGAAGTATTTTTGAGCCCTGTAGGGTACTAGGCTCTGACAGAGGTTACAGGATTGAAAGATGAATTACAGACCTCTGTCTCTTAGAATGTGAATTCTGGGACAGAGGCCAATGCACAAATAAGATGGCACAGAAGACATGAATATCTTCCAAGGTATGATCTGACATGATTCCAATGCCACTACAGGCCTGAGGAGGGGAAAAAGATGTCTGGCAGATGTAGTGGAGATAAAGCAAGGCAAAGCATGTGAAGGTCATCCATTTTTCATGTCTTCCACAGCTCAGTACACCTCCCTACACAGTATCAACTGTGGGAGATACCAGTAAACATTGACGGTTCATCAACTGATTGATTGATACTTAACAAAAGACATAGGGGATGGATCCTGAACATGCTATGGCAAACACTTGGTAGAATTAATATATCCTAGGCACTTACTTTAAGATTGACAAAGAGTTTGGCTACTATAGTTGCAGATCCAAAATCATAAATTCTGTATGTATTTATCATCTCTAGTTTTCTGGGCAAAGATTATTGAAGCCAATCAAAGGAATAGATAACATGCATTTGTATAGACTCCTCAATGAAGGAGGTTGCATCTAGCAGCAGCTTAACTTTCTTTTCCCAGCAGGATGCTTGGAGCATCACTCCACAGACACCTTACCAGAGAATGGCTACATAGCTCTGAAAGGGGAGCAAGTGGCCCTGAACTGTGCCAGCTTGGTTTGACCTAATGGATGAACTTGAAAAGTTCACAGGTTGACAGTAGAGAGGACCCCCCATGATGTGGCAGGCCCCTAAAGGGTTTCCTCAGCCACTTGGAGTCCTGGTCACTTGTCTCTCCACAGTTGCTCCCCCACCATCAAATGACGGCTTCAGTCTGCAGATTCTGTGCAGAAGCTCTCCTAGGTTCCCTGCGCTCTAGAAATGAACCATGGAGGAACAAGCAACCTGATCACTTTAGTTTGCACCTCATTTTACACCTCCATGTGGCTCCTGGATGGTATTAGAACTGAGAACACATTGGAGCTGCAGCTGGCGAGTATAGGGAGTGGGGCAACATTTTGCTTTAGGCTGAAGGACCAAAGAAATCAGGAATCTGGGAGATGAGGGGGACATAGCATCCCACTCTGCCCTGCCTCTTGTGCATATTCTGTCTCAATTAGCTCAAGGCAGATACAGATAGCAACAGAAATCTGAGATAGGGAAGAAAATCTGTTTCTGCCCCTGGCTCTCAAAGTTTCCATTTGAAGTGGATTTTCAGAATGAAAATTGATTATTTAAACATAAATGAATATTAAAAAAAAGAAAGAATGGACTTTTGTTGGTTCTGTTTCAGTGATTTTAATTAACTTTCAGAGATCTGCAGCAATAACTGTTACCTATGATGCTATTCTAGTTAAAATGTGATGGGCATAGATAGAATTAAATGTTAATTGGCATAATTACCTAGATAATATTTTAAGATTTATTATCTGTATTTGCCTTATTGTGCTTTGCAGCTCAATATGAAGCTTTAAAAAAAAAAAAACTTTCTCTTCATCTCCCACAGAGTTATTTTTCACTTTGGGTTTGCTAGTTATTAGTCAGAGATGATAATAATAATTTTTCTTAAAGTGCAGGCTGCAGCTGAGAATTTCCAAAGTGCAGTGAGTCACATCTGGAGTAGTCATTCATCCCCAAACCTCAGAGTCAGATGTTGTGCCAGGAAAGGGTCCAGAATTCCCCATCCTTGATACCAAGCATCAGTGTTAGGACCCCTTTACCACGTGGGACGGCTGTCCTTGACCAGTCAGCCTGAATTGTGGCAGTCCCCACAAGTGGACCCCTGAGAGGGTCTCTAATCTTCATGTCCCTCAGATCAGTAGCTCTCATGTTCACCCTGCATCAGAACCATTGGACACATGATGTCCCAAACCTGTCTCATTGCCAAACAATGACAATGATTTATTAATTGCACAGGACGATCTGTGCAGATTACTCTGCAGAAAGGAACCAGTGTGAGGACCTGGTCTATGTAGGAATCCAGCTTCTAGTCCTGCCACTGTTCTGCCAAGAACACTTAAACCATGGAAGCTCAGTATGGCTCAGTGCTAGGTCTCTAGAACTTCAGTACTTTTAATTTTATTTGTACCTTTATTTTAATAAATAAAAACATTTTAAGAGAAAGCCTTACATTACTATTGAGAAATGGAAACCTGTATCATTTGGTGCAAATGAAAAGAAATAATAATAGACCTTATTTTGGAGTTTTCAACATAGCACAGTGCTTGCTAAAGTTCAGCTCCTGGAAGTAAAAAAGGATTAAACATGGAGAACAGGAACTGACTCATTACTTACAACCACAGGCAAGTCCTTCACTACCACTTTATCTAATAAGTATGAGGGAGAAAAAACAAAATAGTTGCTGACCTGTAGTGTGAGCTTATGGCTTACAGGAATGTACAAAGATAGAGCCAGCCGTAAGACTAGAACCTTGACAAAGCCACCAGCTGACCAGTTGATCTGATCTGTGCATGAAATAAAAACATAAAGAGTAGAAGAAACAACTGATTGCAGATCTTAAAATGAAAAATATACTAGTTAAAATAAGTTTTAAAACATAATAAAATAATAATCTTGGTTTGAGATAGAATATTATTAAATGAAAATATATCATTGAGGAATTCACCAGAACACGGCAAAGACAAAAAAAGATGAAGAGGAAGCAGAAAAGGAGGGAGAAAAAAACAGAAGCAAAAAGGAATCTCATTTATGAGACATGATAATAAATTGAGATTCAACTTTTTGTGAGTTCCAGAAGAAAAGAAGGGAGCATGATATAAAGATATATTTTCAAAGTTTAGCAAGACAACCTGACCAGAAGTGCTCTGCAGAACACACCCAGCACCCATATCTTGGTTTCTAATATCATTCCCCAGCGGAAGGAACCAGAACTCCTTCAGGAAATAGCTGGTTCTAGGAATGGGGTAGGAAGTACACAAGATGAACCTGGAGAATTTTGTCGTCCCAGCAAGTAAGAAAATAATAGTTTTTTTAAAAAAAACATAATTATGTATGTCAAAAAGACATAGAAGCCAACTGAAACTTCTAAGGGCCAAAGCTAGAACATTTGAACAAGAAAATAAACTAGTATTAGATTATAAGATCTAGTATAAAAATAGCTATAAGTTCATATTGATATAAATAAATGATTGACTAAATATATAAGTGAGGGAAAAGGGACATATCTCCTGTGCAGAAATTCCAGATAATTAATGTAGATATGTTGTCCTTGTGTGGCACTAACTGTGGATGGAACGTAGTAACTTTCTTCCAGAGAGTACCATATGGACAGAAAGGAAAAGATGGGAGTAATTTCATAGTACAGAACCCTGGCAAACATTACCTCAAGTCATTTGATCATGGTTAATGTCAATAGTGATGTCATATGATATTATGATGTGATGAGAATGGAACTTCACCTGGGTGATCTTCCTCCAAAAAACATATTACATTGTTCTAGTCATGAGAAAAACATCAAAAAATCCTCACTGAGGTATAGTCTACAAAACACCTGACCAGTAGTCTTCAAAACTGTTGAGGTCAAAAAATCAAAGAGCCTGAGAAACTGTCACAATCAAGAGGAACCTAAGACCTGATGACCAAATGGCATATGGTGTCCCATATGGGATCTTGGAAAAGAAAAAATGACAATAGGGAAAAAATTGGAAAAATCAGGATAAAGTTTGTACTTTAAAAATAACATATTAATATCAGTTCATTATTTGGGACAAATTTGCCCTGCTAATATAAGATGTTAAAAATAGAGACACCTGGGTATAGGGTAAATAGAATTCTCTCTGTACAAAATTATTTTGCAATAATTTTGTAAATCTAGACGTGTTCTAAAATTAAAAGTTTATTTTTCAAAAAGTGCCTGCAAAGGGACCCAGTAGGTTAAGTAGACTCACTGTAACAAAACTAGAAAACATCATGGATAACAATAACATCCTAAAAGCTGTGAGAGTGAAAAAAAAAACCCACAAAAACAAATTATCTAAAACTGTGAGTTATAGTTGAGCTTGTCAATCAGCAATAGTAGAAACCAGACAACTGTGGAGATAAATCTTAAAAGTGCTGAAGGAAGATAAAATAACTTACAATTTTACACATAAATACATTATTACTAGAGAAGGCAAAATGAACCATTTCCAATGTACTATTTACCATCCACATGTCTTAATTAAAAGATGTATGTCAAGGAAGATAATTTGCAGAATCATGTAATTGGGAAATTGATACTTTCAGCTATCAAGACTTATGGTAAAGTTGTATTATGTTTAACAATGATATTGGTGCAAGGATAGGCAAATAGACTAATGGGTCATATTAGAACCTCAGGTCCACATGTAATATAGTCACCTCAATTACGACAGAGGTGCCACTGCAATACTACCGGAAAATGACCACAGTCAGTCAGTGGTGCTATAACAATTAGCTAGCTACGTGTCAAAACAGAATCTTAATCTTACCTCACACCATATACAAAAATTAATTCGAAGTGGATCCTAGACCTAAATGTGAAAGGCAATACAGAGGTATTATGAGCAAATACTTTGATGATATCAAGGTGGGTACAGAATCTATGAAGCACCTAAAAATATGAAACACACCAGAAAACATGGATGATTTAGACTCCATTAAAATGTACAAAAGATACTTCAAAAGATTTGGTTTATCAAAATATATGTTTAGAAAATGAAAATGAGGACAGAGGTATATGGGAACACAAGATAATTATTACATAAAATAAAAGGTTATGAAAAATAATGGGGAATTTTATTTAGGAATGACGTTTTGGCTACTATTTTCAAATTTTAAACAAGGATCCAAAAGTGTTTTTAAGATGTTGTTAAATTAATTTGAATACTTTTAGCTATTAAATGATCATGATTAACACAAGTTTTAATACTTGATGCCCCTGTATTTTCAACACCAAACTATCTATGTGACTTAGAGGTTCCTATCAAAGTCATAAGAAACATTCATCCTAAAGACACCTATTTTCCCACAAATTCAATAAAATCTTCAGTTGCCTAAAGAACTAAGTAAAATATTAGTAATAATAATATTACAATATTAAATGTAACAAATAATTTTACAATAAAATAATAATATATAATAATATAAAATTTATTCAGCAATTGTGCCTAATATCTTTATAAGTAGCCTGCATATATTAGCTCATTCAGTTCTCCCAACACTCCTGTGAATTGCTATCTTTGCCTCTACTTCACCAACAGGATTTTCAAGCACAGAAATGTTAAGTTTCCAAGGTAACACTGTTATTAAGAGGAGAGTCAGCATATGAACCCAGGCAGTATAGTACTAAAACCTGAGCTCCTAACTACTCTATTACGACAATGATTTATAATAGAGAAAACTTAGAAAAAATTTGAACACCCATAAATGAAGATATTCAGAAATATTTAATGATACTGGAAATGTTCATGAGAATATCAAACAAAAAGCTGAATATGATATGACATTTATTGAGTGATTACTATGTTTCAGGCTTGATTGTAAATGGTTTATGTGAATTATCTCAATTGATTAGCACACTAACTTTGAGATGGTACTGTTTTCATTCCTGTTGTGTAGTTAAGAAAAATCTTCCAGAAGTTAATTTTTTCAACATTGCAGAGCCTCTGATTCAAATGCAAGTAGTCCATAAGCAATGCTCTTAAATAATACTTTCTGCAACTTCCCCTTTTCTTGCCTATAAAATTGAATGTAAATTATGAGCATCTATGAAATCATTTATTCTAATAATATTTATTGAGCATTTAACATGCTCCAGGTATATAATAGGGATACAGCAGTGAACAAGCTGATTTAAGTCCTCATATTCTATTCTACTGGGAAACTAAGGCATCAAACTATTTGCTTTATTTACAATAAAGTTTAATGAGTACAAAGACAAGGGAAGTTCTTCAGTGCCTAGGAATTCAGTATTCTAATTAATTCCTGATATGACAAATGCCTTCTACATCCTGTTATGTTTGTATATTCTACTTCACAAGATAGTTCTGATGACCAATGAGCATTTAGCACATCCACTTTGTGAGAGACACAATCTCCAGTTGTTTCTTAACAGTGACTGTCATAACTTGCTACCTATGCCGCAGATTGGACCAGAAGCTCCCAAAGGTAGAGCTATCTTCTGCAATAATTGTCATGCCTCTGGTATTCTGAGTGAGAGCAAGCAAGAAAGAAGAGGTCGAGGACTCAATGAGGGATGCTGCAGAAAAAAATAATAAAAAAGGAAATGCACCAAAATGCTGCCTCCAGATAGCTGGATTGGTTATCTTCAGATAGAAAGACTTAGGGGATATTATTTTCTTTCGATCCCTTTGTATTTTTCCATTTTTCTACAGTGCACCACGTTTTGTATTGATGTATATTTAACTTTCAAAATGCAGACCAGGTATACAATTGCAATAAATTGTAGGAAAAAAATAAAATAACCACCTACAGAGATTTAGGATATTTTTGACTGCTGAAACCAAAATTTTATGTCCATTTGTTTGTTCATTAATTATACATAACATAAAATTTACCATTGCAATAATTTTTAAATGTACAGGTCAGAGATATTAAGTACATTCACATTGTTGCACAACCATTACCACCAGCCATCTCCAGAACTCTTTCAATCTTGCAAAACTGAAACTGTATAACAATTAAACAATAGCTCCCCATCCCCACCCCCAACCCCTGGCAATCGCTGTTCTACTTTACATCTCTGCATGTGAGTAATCTAAGTACCTCATGTAAGTGGAATGATACAGTTTTTTTGTGACTTGCTTATTACACTTAGCATAATGTCCTCAAGTTCCATCCATTGTCTTAGTCCACTAAGGCTTCTCTAACAGAATGCCATAAACTAGATGGCCTAGAAACAACAATTTATTTCCCACTGGTTACTGGAAGTCAGAGATCGGGTGTCGGCACATTTAGTTTCTGGTGAGGGGCCTTTTCCCCTCATAATTGGTTCATGAGTGGCCATCTTTAAGCTTTGTCTTTACATGTAGGTAAAGGGGCAAGAGAGCTCTGTGGGGTCACTTTCATAAGACACTAATCTCATCCATCAGAGCTCCACACTCATTACCTAAGCACCTGCCAGAGACACCACTTCCTAGTACCACCACACTTTGAGTTAGGATTTAAACATAAGAATTGAGAGGGAGGACACATTCAGTGTCTAATATTGTGTTGTAGCATAGGTCAAAATTTCCTTCCTTCTTAAGACTGAATAATATTCTCTTGTATGTATATACTGGACTTTTTTATCCATTCATTTGTTGATGGACACATGAATTGTTCCTGACCATTGTTAAATAATATTCCTATGAACACATATGTACAGATAGCTCTTTGAATCTCAACTTTCAGTTCTTTTGAGTAAATTCCCAGAAGTGTGATTTTGGGCTCATATTGTAATTCTACGTTTAATGTTTTGAGGAATTGCTGTACCATTTTCCATAGCAGCTGTACCTTTTTACATTCCCACCAAAAGTGGTGGGAATGTTCCAATTTCTCCATAACTTACCAGCATTTGTTATTTTTTATTTTTTGATAATGTTCATCCTAATGAGTATGAACAATATCTCATGGGGGTTTTGATTTGCACTTCCCAAATGATTAGTGATGTTGAGCACATTTTCATATACTGACTGGCAATTTGCATCTATTCTTTGGAGAAATGTCTATTTGAGTCTTTCGCCCATTGGTTTGTTTTACTACCGTTGAGTTGTAGGAATTCTTCATGTATTCTGGATATTAATCTCTTATCAGAAGTATTACTTCCAAGTATTTCCCTCTATTCTATGGCTTGCATTTCATTTTGTTGATTATGTGACATCCCATTTTAAATTAGATATTTCTATGAAGGGTAATTTTTTTCCCCCAAATCCATTGTTTATGCTGGGAAAGCCCTAATGAATATAGCCAACCTTCAGATGTCTAAATCCAATGCTTGTGGCTTTTGGTATGAGAGACTCCGATAGACAGAAAATGATATTGACTAAATTGTATTGTCATATTTTGTACCATGTACGAATATGTAGCAATGAATCCCATTACTGTGTGTATCATTTAATACACTAATTAAAATATGGAAAAAGAAATATATGTATATATCCTATTTGTGTTCTTTGATTAAAAATAACAGAAGTGGGGGGTTCTCACACCGTCCTTGGCATGTCTCTTCCTGGACCCCACATCTGAACAACTTGCCAAACCCTCGCAACTCTTCCTTCTCCGGAGTGGTTGCATCCAGCATTGCTCTCCATTGTTCTGCTTCCACCTCATTCACACTTCTGTGATTCTACTTGCGACAGATATCCAAAGTGCTTGCTGCCATTCAGACTGACATTGGAAAAAGCACAGACTGCAAACCAAATATTCCAGGTTCAAAGAAATTTGAGAAATGCTGGGTTAATAAAAATAAAACACATTTTTATTGCAGGACTTCTCAGAACCTATACTATGCTGGAGAGTGACGTAAAATCCAAGGGTTTTCTAAGGCCATTTAGCTGCTGAACACTCTTAAGGAGGCTGGTGGGAGAAGCACTGTTAACTCTGAATAGTACCTACCAGAATCTAAAATAGGGCAATAGCTTCCTAAATGGTCTCTCTGCATCCAGTCCTATTGTTTCATAAGGTGCCACCTAGAGATACTTCCTATCGACTGCCAAAGGAATCAAAGGCTACTTGAACTCTGGACCCAACTTACCCTTCTAGACTTTTTCTTATTTCTCTATACAAACCCTACTCTTCCAACAACTAAACCACATTAACTACCCAGAAAAGATACAGCCTTCCTGCAGAAGTTCTTTCTTGCCATCCCTGATCAGACCCTGCCACCCACTGGGATCCACCTCCTGAACACTCCTCTCTCCAGGCAGTCAGCCTCTCCGTCCTCTGGATTCCCCAGCACTCTGTATTGGGTCATGCCTTCATTATCCAAGCCATGCATTATTTCTTATAATGGGTATTTTTCTTTTTCAGAGAAGGGAGACTATGTCTTCCCCATCTTTGAGTTCTTGGTCTTTCCTAATATTTGCCTGGGGTTTATTTTCTGTCTTCTTTAAAACATTTAAAAATCGAACAAACAAGTAATAAATGAATACTTGCTTGTGAAAATCCAAACCACAGAAGTATGTAGAAGGAAAAAAAGAATTCTCTATTCTTACTCTCCTCTATCTAATTCTAATAGCAGGAACTTCTATTAAAAGTTGGTCGTGCATCTTTTACATCTTTATTGACATTTATGAATTTTGTATGTTACGTGTATACATATCTATATATACACACATGCATATATATGTATAAAATATACTTTTTTATTTTAACTTTGTTAGGACACAGATGAGATTCCAGTACACCTAATTTTTTATTTCTTTTTTTAATTTACCTTGAAGAACATTCTGTGTCATTACTTATAGACCTAACTCATTAGTTTTAATGGTTTCATGATATTCCATTTATGGAGGCATGTACTGTATTTAACCATTCCCTTGGAAGCTTAGTTTGCTTCTGATTTCTCATAATTAAAATTAGAGCTGCAATTAGTATCCTTGTACATATATCTCTCTGTTCATTGTATGGATGATCCAATGACCTGATCTATAAAATAAGGGCAAAATGCTGAGCAAGGCTTGCAACACTGACAAACTGCTCACTAGAAAGCCAGTACTAATAATAAGTATGTGTTGATTGAATAAGTTTAAAATTATTTATTCTCTAAAGGATTTGCTGTTTAGTAACAATAATCACAAGTTTTATAAACTATCAGTTGAATACAGGTTGGGTTAATAGTTTGTGTGGAAGAAATCTAAGGGTCTTAGCTGACTATAAGCTTAAAACAAGACAAGATAAAGCAGCATCTTAGAAGCAAACACAACTCTGGTTACATAAATGAAGGATAATTTCCAGATCACAAGACCCAATAATCAATTCAGTTCAACACACATATACTCCATGAACTCATACAAATCAGATTACACATTTTTCTGAGGACAGTGGTCATAAGGAAGTCACTAACAACCTGGGGGTTACTCAGAATAAGAAAAGTTCTGATACCTTGTCACATGAGGCAGAGTAGAAAATGAAGTATTTGGCCTAGAGAAGAGAAAACATAGGGAACCCGTGATAGCCATCTTTAAGCAACTTGAAAGGCTGACATGGGGAAGAGGAAGCAGACATGCTCTTTGAACCAGCACTAATGGATGGACTTGTCAAGCAGAGAGATTTCAACCCAGGGTGAGCGGACCACTCTCTAACCACTTAGGTCATTCAACAATGAAATGAGCTGTCTCATGAGGTAATGAAGTTCTCAGTCCTAAAGAGGTTGCAGAAGAGGTGTATGGGTTTTTAAGGTTCTTACAAAGGCTACTGTGAAGGTTAAGACTTCTCTAAGTGTCCCCTGAGCATGGACAGAAACCAGCTTCCTAAGGGCAAAGGAATGCCCTCAACCTCTGAGCAATTATTCCAGTACCTCAGACTGTAAACAGTTCTCTCCTCCTAACATCCTGATCCCTGGTGGGAAAGAAAGCCAGTATGACAGAATCCAAAGACAAAGGAAGCTCTGAGAAACTGAAGGGAACATTACAAAGAAGAAAAAAAAATTACCAAAAATAATCTCTATCTGTGCTGGTTCTCGGCCTCTTACCAGCCTTCATGGTCACCCACAAATCTCCCTACCACCCTTTCTGAGGACTTTCCTATCCAAAGAGAAAGTGTCTGGTAATTGACCCTAAGCTGTCGGTGAGAAATATAGTCATTCTCAAGAGCTAATGCCAATCAATTGGTGATGCCTGCCTAGGGCCCTGAATTGAGGGGGTTTCTGATGATGAAAGAGCATGGCAATTGATTAGCATTGCCTGTCCTGAGCTCCATGGTAGGGAGTGGTTGAGCACATGCCACAGATCTGATGAGTTTGCACCAAAGTGCACTAAGAAGTTATTTCTTGCAAAACCCCAGAGAGCAATGGAAAAAATAATTTTACAAAAGATCTATGGAAAAGGGTAATGCTTAACCCAAAGAAGAATCTTAATAATAGCAGAGATTTAAAGCATTATGGCATTTTAGATGAGGATGCATCTGAAGGCAAAGAAGTGCCTCCTAATGTCCCTGTAAACCTGTCACAGAGGTCACCTCCTTTCCCGCAACTGTCCAGCAATTTCTTGTCCAGCAATTTCTGGGGGCAGAAGAAAAGGTGGATGTCAACATCTGCTGCACCAACTGTTTCAGACGAGGGTCCAGTGATACAGACAAATGGAATTTTGCCTAGAGATGACCATGCTCATGTCTCCCTCTCATCCTGTATGCCAAGACTTGAACTAGGAACTGACTGGAGAAATTATTCCCAAACTCTATACACTTTCCTGCTGTCTTTGGATGCATGACTGCTTGACCCTGATCCTGTGAGGGTCCGTGAGCCTCTTTCAAGTGTCCCTGTGGCTCCTGGGCCAGACTCAGGCCCTCCGTCCCTTCACCAGGTAACTCTGCCCACTCCCTGAGGCTCCCACCCACCTCTCAGAGGCTGGTTCCAAGCACTATGATGATGTCAGCGGCTTCTGGCTCCCAGCCTGCAGCCCACGCTTTCCTCCACAACAAAAATGCCTCAGTTCTTTTGCCCCCATGGCTTTCAAGTTGTGTGTCCCCAGCCTGCCACAAAAGCCTCTGTTCTCCTTTCGGTGTCTCTTCAGCACAGACTCAAGACTGCCCCAGGGCAAAGAGTCGGGTGGGTTGGAGTGGGTGGGGAGATGCTCCTCTCACATACCCTTTTCACTGCTCGTGGAGGAAACTGAGGCCCAAAGAGGAAGAGGGACTTGTTCAAGGAAGTACTGAGTTGGTGGTGGAGGTGAGGCTGGGCCACACCATGTCCAGTCTTTTCCCTTGTGAGTTTCTGAGCTGCTCAGCCTGGTTGTGCTTAATTTGGTTATTACTTTTATACCCTTTCAAAAAAAAAGCTACTTCACCTTCTCCCTCCCCTTCTCCTTTTACTCCTCCTTTTCAACTTTTTTCCCGTCTGTCTGGCTCTTCTAACATCTTTTCTATGCCCCATCTCCATCTCTATTTTTCTGTCCAACCTCTTCTTTCTCCCTTTCTTCTCTCTCTCTCTCTCTCTCTCTCTCTCTCTCTCTCTCTCTCTCTCTCTCTCTCTCTCTCTCTCTCTTTCTGACAAAGGATGAAGAAGGGCTGCTTTCCCTTGCAAACTTGGAGTTCTCCATAGTCTGCAGAGGACGGTACAGAGCAGGGGCAGAGGAAGAGAGGACTGGGGAGAGCCCCTTGGAATTAACTAACTGACTCACGATCCTCTGGGCTCCTTTCTCTGACCCCCGCCGTCTAGAAAATCCATTTAATTTCTTTTACGGAAGTTTTGTTTTCCTTTATTTTCCCCCTGATTAGATATCAAAACAGTAATACTGAGTAAAGTTGGGGTGCTTTGCTGCTAGTCAAAGTGTCCCCCCATTGAACATTTTGGGGGGTACAGAGAGAGGGAACAGAGAGGGAGGGTGGAAGCCACCTGGAAAGGTAGCACTCTCCAAAATGCCGACGTTATCTGATGAAGCAGGTCAGTGTGTTCTGCTTCAAACACTGTTCACAGTGAGAGAGGAGTAGGAGTGCAGGTTTTGCAACCAGATACCTGTATAATGTGTAATAAATAAGGAACACAGATGAGATGGCCTTTTATTATTTTTCTAATCTATGCTGTCAGGTTTCACTTATGAAATGGGGGAGAGACGAGGCAGACATGTGTGCATTTGGGGGGTCCTCAGCATGTGGCCTCCAGTGAGTTCACAATTTAGACTATGCTGGACCACGGGGGTGTGGACAGATAATCTTCCCTAAACCCATAAGTATTGATCTCATAGAAAGAATACCACACAAGGAACGAAGAAACAGATTCCTCTTCCCAGGACAGCCTCACACATTCTGTTTTCCAGAACAAGCCATTTATTCTCCACTGCCCACATTTTCTCCCTCTCTGGGATGAAGAATTCAAACTAGATGAGTGTTTCTCAAATAATATCCCATGCCCACCAAGGGCTCACTACATGTTTTAGGAGCTCTTTAAGCAGAAAAAGAATGTCTGTGAGACAATGAAGGTTGAAACTCCAGAGAAACCTGCCTGTTGCTTTTATTGTTTAACATGTTAAAGTTCCAGGTAAGATTTAATTTGCAAAAAGAGCCACCTAAAGTATGATAACCATTGAAATACGGGATTGTTTTCCTTATACTGGGACTAGAGGGAGGTGCCCCAAATCTAGTATATAATATTGCCCTCTGAAAATAAAAAGATGAGTAGTCTGAAATGGTTATTGTAATCATCTCAAGCACCTAACACGGAAAAGATTGGTCAGATGAAAGATCTATCTCATGTGGAAGCACTAAAAAAGGATGCTGGTGGTTGCCAAATAAACATTGCCCAGAGTGCCTGAGCCTCCAGTCCTAACGTGTGTGTGTGTGTGTGTGTGAGTGCGCGCGCGCGTGTGTGTGCTTTCTTAGGGATGGCTCAATCAGCACAATATCCCTTTTTCCTATGCCTGTGCCCATGGCAGATATCACTAATCAACCATTGCTTCCCCTCCAAACCTAAATGTGGCCTTAAAGCTCTCAACACTTGACATTCCTTAACAATCAATAAGTGATTTTATGAAATGAAACCTATCTTTCATCCATGCATTTAAACATTTGAATCACACAAGTAACTCCTTTTGTTTAGATCTCTGACTCATCAAGCAACCTTCTGATTATAACATACTTTCCCATGGACTTTTCAAAAGACAAGAGTTTTGAGTCCTCTCAATAGTTACAGTTTTCACTCTACATTGGTCTCATGAATTCAGCGATTGGAAATCCTGATAACTAAAGGTCTGAAGACCAAATGGTGGACTCTGGCAGGTCGACCAGGATAATCCTCCTGAGTAGAGAGCTATTTGGACTGCCAGCTTTCCCCAGATAACTTACCATTTCCATACTTTGTAAGTTTCAAATTTCTGTAATGACTACTAATAACTCCACATAGACGATTCTCGGACTTAAGAGATACTTGCCATTCTCAGAGCAGTTAGGGTGGAAGAACAACAGTGTCTAGTATTCATGAGAACATGTCCAACTAGCTTAATGGGAAAAAGGTCAGGGGATGGAAGTCTAGAAGCAAGTCCTCCTGGCTCCTACAACCCTTGTCAATCATACCATGCTCAAACTCCAAACCAAGCTTCCATGTTAGCAATCACAAGGGTGTCTAACCATGGAATGTCTTCTTTCATGGCCTGGTTTTTGTGATTATCTTAAGGTCATAAATAGAAAAGAAGATTCTTACCATGTGAGGAAACATTTATCCTTCCATCAGTGTTCCCACTTGGTGGTGTTGAGTCAGGTAGAGCATCACATGAAGACCAACGCTGGTTCCAACCCCCCATGGAAATGAATTTCATAGCCACAGTGTGCTCCTAAGAAGCTTCAATGGAAGGTTATACTATGCCATTCTTTCTCTTGGAAAACTAACTCAGACCAAGTCCTGCCTATAGGAAGTTTCATATTTTGTATCAAAAGTCAGCTCCAAAGCAAAAAAGTTGTCCTTGTGAAAATGCCTAAGTACTTTTAAGATATCAGTTTTATTCTTGAATAATGAGACTATCCTGTTATAGGTTGAATTCATATAGTGAAGTCCTCATCCATAATACGTCAGAATGTGATTATATTTTTAAATACAGGTGACTAGATAAAATGGAACCATGTGGGGGCCCTAATTCAGTGTAAAAGATATTCTTAGAAGAAGAGAAAATTTGGACACAGAGAGACACCGGGGATACTTTTTCATGAAGGAAAGACCATGTGAGGAAACAACCAGAGGGTGGCCATAAGTAAGCCAAGGAGAGATGCCCAGGAGAAACCAGCCTGCCAACACCTTGATCTTGGACTTCTAACTTCCAGAGTTTTGAGAAAATAAATTCCTGTTGCTGAAACCATCCCGTCTGTGGCCTATGTTTTGATAGTCCCAACAAACTAATACACCATCTGCTTCTCCTTTTTGTTAAGCTGGGTTATACCAAAAACACAAAAGTTGTTAGCTCCCCAAGTCCTCAGGTATACCTGTAGAATGTGTTTATTTATCACTGCACAGAACTCTATGACTTGACCTCACTCTTTGAATTTAGAAGCAATTGATAAAGAGCCTCAAGTTTTCTAATTTCTATAAGTAACAATAAATGTTGGTGAGGATGTGGGGAAAAAAGTACATTAATTCATTGCTGGTGGGACTGGGATTGCAAATTGGTGCAACCACTCTAGAAAGCAGTATGGAGATTCCTCAGAGAACTTGGAATGCAACGACCATTTGACCCATTTATCCCACTCCTCAGTATATACCCAAGGGACTTAAAATCAGCATACCACAATGACACAGCCACATCAATGTTTATAGCAGCTCAATTCACAATAGTTAAGCTATGGAACCAACATAGATCCCCCTCAACAGATGAATGGATTAACAAAATGGTATATATGTACATAATGGAATATTACTCAGCTTTAAAGAAGAATGAAATTATGGCATTTGCTGGTAAATGGATGGAACTGGAGACTATCATGCTAAGTGAAATAAGCCAATTCTCAAAAAACAAAAGCTGAATGTTCTCTCTGATATATGGAGATTAACACACAATAAAAAATAGAATTTCACTGGATTAGACAAAGGGGGATGAATGGAAGGGAGGAGGATTGGAAATAGCAAAGACAGCAGACTAAATCAAACATAACTTCCCTATGTTCATAGATGAATACATGACCAGTGAAATTCCATATCATGTACAACCACAAGAACAGGAGTCTAATTAGAATAAGCTGTATTCCATGTATGTATAATATGTCAAAGTATATCTACTATCATGCATATCCAAGAAGAACAAATATGTTTTTTAAAAAATTCTATTCTCACATACCACCATTTTCTACATCTTCTATAGCTACACATCCCTTTTAGAGGATGATGGATTGCGAATACAGCACTTGATAGAAATGATGAAGTCCACCTGCTCATCACACCAAGGAAGGACCATGCTACCTACCAACGTAGGACATAATTTGAATTCTTACACAGATTTCTTACTTTAAAAAAAAAAGCACATACCTGACATATATCATAGAGTTAGATTATTTTGGATTAAAAATCTAAATTTTCTCTCTAAAAACCACAGAAAAGGACAGAAATCATGCCCCCATCTTTGTATTCTTAACTCTCAGACTCTAAATAGCCTAGAGCTTTGCATACAGAAGGTAGCTTTTAATATGAATTTTAATTTGTGGATGAAGGAGAATAACGACTGAGTCTGGAAGAAGGAAGGTGTCTGTTACAAATACAGGTCTCATGGCTACTTTATGGCAGCACACCGGAGTGACATGCCCAAAGTAGAATCCAAATGCTTTCTTCAAACGTGGTATCTTGTGATTCTTCTTGGAGAAGTATCCTTTTACCAGGTTTTGCCTGATCAAATTTACCCATACAGCCTCAGATTGTGTATAACATTGTTCTCACCATGGAGGTCTAAGTGATCCCTTTAAAACATATGCAAAACAGTATCACATCTTTATGTAAATCTCTGCAAGGGCTTCCCAAGTTATTCAGAGTAAAAGTAACCACCCACCCTCCCCCACCAACCTTCTTCCCTCTATCTTCTATTTCTTGCCCACTGGCTCACTTCACTTCAGCCTCACTGGACTCATTGTTTCTCAAAAAAGTCTGGCACATGCCCACCTTAAGATGTTTGCACTCGTTATTTCCTCTATCTAGAACACTCTTCTAGATGTCTCCTTGGATAACTTCCTAACCTCCTTTGAGTCTTCACTATCATTATCTCAGCATGGAACATCCTGAGCACCCATTGCCACCTTTAACCCCATCCCATCCATGTCCATTCACCTTGCCATCCTTTATCTTTTTTCCCACAGCACTTGCTGCTTTCTAACTTATTGGATAATTTACTTACCATGTGCCTTGTTTACTGCCTGCCTTCTTTCCAGGTTGAATGCAAGCCTCATGAAAACAAAGTTCTTTGTTTCTTTCTCTGATGTAACCCAAGCACCTATCATAGTCCTCAGTACATAGTAAGTGCTTAGTAACTACTTTTTGAAAGAATGAATTGTGTCTTGTATGAACTACATTTTTGTATTTTTCCAGGATGAGATTAAAATGACTAAAGCTCAAGTCATGAAAAATACAGTAAAATCTCTCAAGGCCTTATTCTAATCCTGTGTTGAAAGCTACTTGAGATGGCTAACTTCTAGGTCTGACAACCTAAAGATTCCAAGTTCAAGATTCTATCAGAACACTTCATGGTAAACAGTCCCCTAGTGGACAGACTGTGCAAATGCACCTCATGATATCTGTGGTACCCCTAAATCATCACACCAAAGCCACCAACCACTGCAGTCACACTTTAGCCAAATCAAGGCTAAACCTTCAACCAAATAGGTTGCTTGGTATCATTTTTACAAATGCAGATTGACAGCATTTACCAAATAATGTCAGTTAGGGGATAGTGTGAGGGTTGGCCACCAAGAGCAAGAAAACCAGAACTTTTAGAGACTTTTGAGATCCTAGAAGATTTCATGAGCTGATAACTTGTCAACACCTAGGACAGGACACTTTCTGACCATCAGGCCATCTGGAGACAGACTTTCAGAAGTGATAATATCCTAATTTTCCTGGGTGTACATTTCTTGGATAATCTCATGGCATCTAATTCCCAGACCAGACTGCTCTTCCAAGGCAAGGCTGAGACTCCTATCCCAGGGAAGAAGCAATTCAGTATGTAGCAATTCCTTTATTCCTTTATCTCTGGGGAAGTGTAGGACTGCTTCTCTCAGAGCAAATTAACCCATGGGTGTCTGATGAAGTGATTACCCCCTACCCAAATCTCTTGATCTCCTAGTGAACAGTTCTGCACACCCAAAGTCAAGTTCCTGTAGAGGAGTCAGGTATGGGGGAAGAACAGAAAACAAAACATGCAGTAGTGCTTTGCCATAGTTGCTTTCTGCTTATTCACTGTCAAAGATGCTCACACATTTTCTATGAAGTATGTCATTCGCCCTCAGAATACGCATACAGAGAGATCATTGCATGTGCTTGGCAAACAGAAAATTCCTCCCTCCCTCCTTGCCTGCTCAGTCCCTTCCTTCCTTCCTCCTTCTTAAAGAGAACTCATCCATTTGGTTGCTGTTCTAGGCAGAGATATGCAAAAACCAGGTCCCTGACCCCCAGAGGTTCCCCTTCTGGCAGATAGGAGTAACCCTACTGTAAGGTGACAGATGCTAGGGAAAGAGCAGGGTGCAGAGCACCTGAGAAGCTCAAAGGATGACACAAATTCTACCCAAAGAGGCATCCCTGAAAAATGCTTCCCAGAGGAAGTGCTAATTGAGCTGTGCTTTAAAGTTAGGAGGCCAAGTTTGCTAGGCAGAAAAGAAATGAAAGCCACTTGATTTAAGTAGTTTATGCAGAAAGAGGTTGTTGAAATGGAGTTTTCCACAGGTTAAGCCCATAGAGCATCAAAACAACTGGTTCATAAGGAGGAAAGTCTGCCAAAATGATAATTTGACCTTGGGCAGACCAAAAAGGAAAAGCGTTGGACTGATTTTTTTCACATATGTTGACAGGTGGAGTCAAGTCAAATGGAAAAGTGATCTGGAAAATGAAGCCAAACTCGAATGATTCTCTTGGCCCTCCCAACAGTAATATCAGTGGGATGCACCTCCCCCTGGCTTCCGTTTCCTATATGACTTGTCTCCAGGGAGATGACAGCTGAAAGATAAACTCCAGGAACTTGGGGACTTTGCACCTGACACTATGTGCAGGGATTCAGAGAGTCTGGAGATGCTAGGACTTCATTGCTTTCTCTGAGAAGCAAATTTCAAGAGCCAGGAGGGAGGGGCCTGCAGGCAAGCAGTGTTTCTCCACCCCAACTGAGAGCTCAAGAAGGAAGACACTGTTGTTCAGTCTGGTTCTAAGAGGTCCACAGAATCAGAAGCAGAAGTGACCTCAAATGTCATTCTTAGCAGGATTTTCGTTTTACTCTGAGAAATCTGGAGTTCCAGAGACTTGAACAAGGCCCCACAACGTCAGTGACAGAGTTGAGACTATTTGGGTTGAGGTTATTTTTAGTTCTGAGGCATCGCTCTATTCAGGGAACTTCTCTTTCTGCCTTCTACCTCCTCCTGGCTTTATTGTGTCTCCATTTTAATGGAGAAGAAGCAGCAAGTAGGCGTGAATGAAGATGAAACACCAGTAAGTAAAGATGGTATTCCAGAGGAGTTAGGATATATGGCAAAAACATTGCTGGGTCAGATGTATCCTTAGAAATATCTCAGTCAGACACAAGACTGAATGTGCAGAGGTCCCTTCTAAGTCCCCCATAACCAGTGTTTCCATCCAAGATTGGAAAGATAGGCTGCTGCTTTACCTGAATGCAGACAGATAAAATATTTGGCTTATGTCTAGGGACTGTGCTGGATGAAAATTACATATCTCTTCAAATCACACTAGGGTGGGCTGACTCAGCTGTAGCAGGACTGGAAGCTGCAACCCCAGTTCCTCTAACCACACCGGAAACACATCACCCTCCTGCCCCTCTAGACAGTTCCACTTTTGCCCCAGTCAAATTTCACCTTTGCAAGATTTCCTGCAGAACCTCCCCAGAGTCAGCCTTTCCCCTCTCTGTGGCTCATTACTCACAGTTTTAGATTCTGTTTTAGTGCTTCTTCACCAAAGTATTTAAAAAATATTTCCATATAATCAGAGCCCTTGTGATGATATAGGTTTCTTTCCTTTTTGGTCAAATATAGCTCTTTATTTTTTTCCAGCTTTATTGTGGTATAATTGAGACAAAATTATATAAATTTAAGGTTTGCAACGTGATGTTTTGATATAGATTGTGAAACGACTACCACAATCAAGTTAATTACCATATCTGTTGTCTCACATAATTACCCTGGTGTGTGTGCATGTGTGTGTATGTTGAGAGCCCTTTAAGCAAAGCTACTCTCTTAGAAAATTTCAGGCATCTAATACAGTATTATTAGTTACAGTCACCAGGCTGTGCATTAGATCTCCAGAACTTGTTCAGGGTCATTTGTACGTCCAAAACAGCATGTGAAATGGGAAACGTAAATGTAAAAGAAAGAACACTGGTCATGAGTAGAACACTTGTAGTCAAGCAGATGGCATATTCTGTGGAGACTGTCAGTGGAAAAGGAACTGTGAAACCAAGACATGGGCAGGATTTCGGAAAGTCAGTGAAGTTTGATGAAGCCCCACGGAACCAGCGACAGCTGGAAGCCTTACCATTTTAGGTCTGAAGAGACAAAGGGATGAGATGATTACTAGGATTGGAGAACCCAACCAACAGGAGCTGTGGCCTTGGGTTGAAAAACGCAAGCCCTGCCATATCATAGCCCTGTATGGAGGTGGGTCAGGAATTAATGCCCAGCCTTGTCTTGCTCTCTTTGTCCAACCTGCTATCCTTGCCTCACACTCAAAAGGTGAAAGAACTTGATCTATGTAGTCAGCAGGGCAGAAAAGGAGGGAAGGTGAATCTTTTATATTTATTTATTTATTTATTTATTTATTTATTTTTGGTACCAGGGATTGAACCCAGGTGTATGTAACCACTGAGCCACATCCCCAATTCCACTAAGTTGCTTAGGGCCTTGCTAAATTGCTGAGGTTGGTTTTGAACTTGTGATTCTCCTGCCTAAGCCTCCCAAGCCACTGGGATTACAGGTATATGCACCACTATACCCAGTGGGATGGTGAATCTTGAGGGGCAAATGAAGATTATCCAACAAAAGATAATTCAGTTCAATCACTTCAGACAAGCCTCTTTGCTCTCCGCTTCTCAGGATCTCTACTAGTAAAAATGAGTGGGTGGATCACTAGACAGTCTCTGTGCTGCCTTCCTGTCTAACACTCATCATGCCAAGACTCTAGATAAGGTAATGCACGCTGAGATTTCCAGAGGCAGATATTCTTAATAGACCCAGATGTAGCTGCTGCTATTAAAGTATTTCTTGAAAGAGAGTATGTAGAATTAGAAGCTCATGCCTTATAACATAATTTAATGCTTAACACGTTTCTAAGAAAAACAAGTTAATGACTATTCATCATTTCTTAGTTTTAAAAACATTATATTTTGTAGCCATGTTTATGTAACATCCTAATGTATGTCCTAAAAATTATTCAGTTCTCTTTTATGGTGAGACCTGTTTGGTTCCTTGGTCTCTAAATGATTCAGTCACCTTATCTGACCTCTGTGGACTTATTTTAATGATTTGTAAAGTGAAAAAAAAGACATGATTTAACTGGGAATGCCTTCTATTGTGTTGCGAGAGTCAAGAGGCAACCTTTTCCAAATGCAAAACAAGTTAACACCTAAAGATGTTGGATGGAACTCTAAGAATGAGCTAAAGAAACCTTGCCATATCCCAAACAACAGTTCATCAAGGTGGCCTGGTTCTGAAAACAGGGACTGACAATTACTGGCTGTCAGGTTTTGCTATAGTTTCAATACATGTCCCTCAAAGGCTTATGTATTAAAGGCTTGGTCCCCAACCTGTGGTGCTATTGGCAGGCAATGGAATTTTAGGAGGTGGGGACTATTGGGAGGAAGTTAGGTCATTGGGAAGTTACATTGAAGAGGATTGTGGGACCCTGGTCTCTTCCTCTCTTTTGTTTCCTGGCTCACATAAGGTAAGCAACTTCCTCTGCATGTGCTGTCACTATGATGTACTGCCTCATCATAGACCCAAAAGCAACGAGGATGACCATGGACTGAAACCTTCAAACTATGAGCCCCCAGAAACCTTTTTGCTTTATGAGTTAATTATCTCAGATATTTGTTACAGTAATGGAACACTGACTAACACAGGTTTATGTCTTTCTTCCAATCAATCTGCACAGAACTTGTTCCAGGCATTTGGGGAATAGAAGAAAAAAAGACAAGTATCTATCTCTAAAGACAGAAGAATGATGATCTGGAATCATGCATAGTCAGCACTCCATATTCATAGATTCTTCATCCATTGATTCAACCAACCACAGACTGAAAATACTGAGACAAAATATATTGTGTATTTACTGAACATGTGTAAGCTTTTTTCTTTTAATTATTCCCTAAATGATACAGTATTAACAGCTACTTTCATAGCAGTTACATTGTGGTTGGGCATATAAGAATCTAGAAATGATTTAAAGTACACAAGAGAGCCAGGTTTGGTGGTTCACACCTGTAATCCCAGTGATTCAGGAGGCTAAGGCAGGATGCTAACTCAAGTTTGAGGCCAACCTCAGCACCTTAGTGAGACACTCTCTCAAAATAAAAAAAATAAAAAGAGCTGGGGGTGTGACTCAGTGGTTAAGGACACCTGGGTTTAATCCTGGGTACCAAAAAAAAAAAAAGTATGTAGGAGGATGTATGTAGTTTACATGCAAAAAGCACACCTTGATTTTATGTGAGCATCAAGGATTTTGGTATCTGCTGCGTATCCCGAGACTAATCCACCTGGGGCACCATGGGACAACTGGTCAAACAAAATACACAAGTATGTAAGAAACATTCATATAAGGATAATGGTAAAAAAAAAAAAAAAAAAAAAAGGATAATGGTAAGTGCAATGAAGAACGAGACATGATGATGGGCCAGAATGACTGGAGAGCAGGAGAGGTGGGACATGTAAGCCAGGATGCACAGGTTTGGGAAGAGATTGCCTCTTAATGGAAAATTTTTATTTCAAATATTTTATTTCTTTTATTACATAAATATAGAAAAGTTCTAAAACTTCCAATATTTTAGAAAATGGTGAGAGGATGGATCAAATTGGTGATGCTCTTTTCAAAGCACTGAGACAGCTAAGACAGAGGTACAAAAAATGAAGCATCCCAAGTTGAATAAGTTAATAGAATGACTTGTAAATGTTTGTGTAAAAAGTTGTAAGAATTTATTGTTGGGTTCACAGACACCCAGGGGTGTGACCTGGGGCAGGGAAGCAAAGGGGCCAGACCACTCTAAGGGAAAGAAAGATAGTATTAGGATTTTGAGGGAGAAAGAGAAGGAAAAGCTGCACTTCTGTGAACATCGAAGTGGGTTCTTGTCCACTGAAGTCTGAAGCTACATACACACAGTAGTGTACCACATAACGACATTTGGCCAGTGATGGACTGCACAGACTGCAGTGGTTCTGTAAGGTTCTGTGACCAAGGGATGTCATAACTGCCTTAGTTCATGTAAGCACCCCTATGGTGCTCAAGCAACAAGATCACCTAGTGAAGCATTTCTCAGAACATAACCCCATTGTGAAGCAACACATGACTGTGCTGATGTCAGCAATGATTAGCAGGCAAAGTTGATTCCTGGGATATGGGATAATAATTATAGGGGCTGTTTCTGCCCTGGCATGTAATTCAGAAATATTTAAGGTATGCTTAAAAATATTTAAACTGCTTTAGTTTAGGGTCGAAATGACTGCAAAGCTGCGCACCAGGGCTCACACTTGTAATTCCAGTGGCTCTAGGAGCTGACACAGGAGGATCTCAAGTTCAAAGCCAGCCTCAGCAGAAGTGAAGCACTAAGCAACTCAGTGAGACCTGTCTCTAAATAAACTACAAAATAGGGCTGGGAATGTGGCTCAGTGGTCGAATGCCCGAGTTCATTCCCCGGTACCAAAAAAAATTTTTTTTTAATTTAAAAAATAATGTATATATCCACAAAGATTGGAAGGGGACCAGAAAGAAAGAAAATATTTAATGAGGGTTGCAAAAGAAATATTCACATAAAATAAGGTGTCAATCCACAGGTAGCATTTTGCTTGTTATGTGATACCAAATGAGATAAATAGTGAGGTCAAATCTACTGTATTTTTATATTATCAGTTGAAGGAAATAGCCATTATCTGTCAGATCTGGAGCTTCCATGATTTAGTGATGAATTAGCTCATAAATTGTGCTCAGAAAAGAAGGGGTAATTCCATATAACACCACAGAACACAATCATGGCTTCAGATCTTTAGAGTGTATCTATGGGCTGGGTTCCGTGATGTTTGGAATTAAATTTCCATCAGCACAAACCAAAGGTACAAGTGAAAAAGAAAAAAAGAATTTTTTCTTTTCTGAAACCTGTTCCAGGACCTCAAAATATTTAACAAAAATTGGGTAAAACCTTAATGCCTCAGTACTATGACAGCTTCAGCTAACCACAGAATCAAAAAGTTGCTCTATTTTTAGTAAGATATTTTAATGAAATTCCTGGAGCAACATAAAAGTTCTTGAACTTGATGTCCTGCCAGGTGTGACAAGTGACCAATTCAGTGATTATACTTTCTCTGCTCTGAGCGCAGCATGCTGGTTGATAAGATGATTAGTATGTCAACTGGTAATATTAATGTTAACTTCAGAGATGGGAAATTCTATCAGTTGTTAAGACTTTTCTAGAAATTGATGACTAATTTCATCAAAACATTGGTGAGAATTGGTTCTAATAGTATGTTCATATCAATGCTATGAATGACACATCTAATGATTTTCCAGTTTTTGAGGAAAGTTGTTCTTGTAAAAATATTTTTCTATATATATGGTATGAATAACCACTATAAGGGTATGGTGATTTGATTAAAATGCAGTGCAGCTAGCGTTCCATTAAATCAAAGATGTCTCAAACTGATGTCTGCTTATGAAACAAGACTAAAAGCATTTCAAATCGTTCATGATTCTAAAAACTATTCAAACATTGAGGATTCTAATTTGACACTTAATTCCTGTTTTAAGTCATCTACTTCTACTGCTTTACATGAAGCTTTTTCTAAAAGAAGTTTTGTACTTTTCTGATGGTGTATAAAAGTCATACATAAATCTGGATTTTCACTTTCATTTCAAACCAAGAAAATTGTGAAAGAATGTCACTAATAGTGGTTTTCACTCTGGCTTAAATTTATATCTTAACAGACAAGTTATATATAAAACTGTCTAAATCATCAAATTTTGGGAGAAGCAAGCCTACTAGGGCCTATCATTTGTAGTGGATTCTTTTAGGGGGAAAATTATAAATAAAATCATTCTGAGGAAACTTTAATCTCTTTCAAGGTGCTGTTCCTTCTTATTGTGTTCCTTCTTATTTATTTTAATAAACACAGTGTTCCTTTGTTGTAATTTGACTAGAACTTACTAGCATAATGGGCGAGGAGAAAACTGAATATGCTGAAAGATTTTTGTCCTATCATGTTAGGCTTCTAGTCTTATTTTAAAAGTGCAAATTCATCCTCTGCTGAGACAGAAGGCCACATTTTGGCAAATAGTAATTTTAGAGACCATGAAAAAATCTTCGAGTTCAGTAACGATTGAAGCTTTAGACTCTCCATTGATATTCACCTTGAGTACCCAGAATCTCAGAAAGAGATAGTTGGGAAAAAATTAGGCAAAATAAATAATTGTTAAACCAGCTGAATTCTTTTTTAAAACAGGCAGGAAAATAAGTTGCTGTCAGCATCACTATTGGATAAATGCTAACACTAAGGAAGCAGATATTATATTAAAACATACATATATGACTTTCTAAAAGGAGTCATTGGAAAATAGTTCTTTTTTATTAACACAGTAATCAAGTTTATTTTCTTTTTTTAAATTAATGTGCAATTTTTAGAACAATTTTAGGTTTATAGAAAGCTGAACAAGGTAATATAGAGAGTTCTCTTCTCCCTCTTATTACTTCTGGTGTTAGTATGATATGTTTATTACAATTGATGGGCCAATGTCAATGCATCAGGATTAACTAAAATCCATTTTTTTTTATACCAGGAATTGAACCCCTGAGTCACATCCCCAACCCATTTCTTATTTTCTATTTTGAAATAGGGTCTTGCTAAGTTGCTTAGGGCCTTGCTAAGTTGCTGAGACTGCTCTGGAACTTGCAATCCTCCTGCCTCAGCCTCCTGAGCTGGTGGGATTATAGGCGTGCACCACTGCACCTGGCTTAATCCATATTACAAATTAGAATTCACTCCTTGTACAGTACTATGGGTTTTATCATATTTTTACCAAATTTTATATTTCTCTTTATTTCATCTTGCTCTTTATATAAAGAAAAAATTGATAAGTATGCATATTGGAATATAATGTAATATCTGGAGTTTAAGACACTTTCATTATAAAAAAATCTAAGGAAAGAGTCCTCAGTTCCTAATTTTGGTTCAGAATAGGAGAACATTATCAATATTGGGATTCAGAAAGAGCCTCGGTAGTTCTAGGAAAAGAGACTCAGCATGTCAATGCAAGGGCTGCTCGGACTTTAAAATCCTAAACACCATGGAATCCTAGGCCTAAGCAACAGGTGCTTGCCTTCAGAGCTCCACCTTCCGTTAAATGAAGCTCTGGCATGGGAGAGCCTGCCCACCAGAACCTGTGTCTGCTTGGCTTCTCCTACCCACCACTCCTTGGACTTCCAGCTCCTATCCATCACTGAGACTCTGATACCTCTCCCACTTTGCTCCAGTGAATGTGTTCAGCTTTATCTTGGGCCTTTCCCTACCTGTTAACTTTATGGTCCATTTTCCAGTCAGATCCCAACCACCTGGCTTTTATCTGGTGAAGATGAAAAAGAACATTTCTCCTGTTCAAGGAACTTAACAGAAGGGGCTGCACAGAAGCAGCCTCTGACCTTTGGAAATATGACTTTATCCCATGCGTTGTTTTAAATTTTAATTTGGTTGTCAATAATTAAAACTTATAAAGAAATCTTTCTTGCCAACTTCTCTTGGACAATCAGAAACAACCCTGCACTCATATTGCTAAAAATCAGCTGGAGATGAGTGCCGGTTGCTCTCCTTTTGGGTAGAACATTTGCTCCTTGCTTGGACACACCATCCCTTATTGATTACACTCAGGCCACTTATTATACTTACATTATCTACCTGGCCTCTGAGACAGTTAATTTTATGACTTCGACTGGTGGCTTTTTTTGTGTTCCCAGTGGCTAAAAAAACTTCAGATCTAAAATTAAACCCCACACCAAGCCCCATCCCTTACAACCCACTGATGGAAGAAGTAAATGTTCAAATATGATTGCTAGTGCCTTTGTATGCCAAGAAAACACCAAAGACACATGTTTTTTCCTTGTAACATATCTTATTTAAAAAAAAAAAAGACATTACTGCTGGTTGAATAAAATGCTCTCCAGGAAAAGAAGTTCCTGACCATCAAGCCAAATGTATGGTCTGGAAGCATTTCCTGGAGGGTATCCCAAACCTAGAGGTGATTAAGATGTACCACCATGCTTGAACTTGGAGTACCTTTGCCCCTATAAGGGATTCTCTGTCCCACGGCTTTCCAATCAATGACCTTCTTATAAGTTCTAGTTTGTACCTTGAGAGGATCTCCTTTTTTGGAGGTTCTTACAAGCTCTTGGAATACGGGGCCATGTTGTTTCTTTGCCTCTCAGACTTACTGACATATGGGGAAAAGCAGCAAAGATTCTTCCCTAGGGTTTCCTTCCTCATCTCTGCAGCAAGTACCCATCAACAAGGTAGCACATGCTCCGTACCCAGCTGGAGCCAAACCCGAAGGACATTCCACCCCTTTCCTATTCTTCCTCCATTAACAATAAGCACAACATCAAAATGAAGATTCAAACCCCTAGGTTTTTTTTGTCTCTTGTACCTGGTAACTGGGACAAGCTGAAGCTCAAAAGTTGGACCGGCAAGCAGATACTCATTGCACTTCACAGAACCTTATTGAGGGCAAAGAGGGAGGACCACCTAAGCAAACAGGGGGCACCTCAGAAGCACTTGTAAGACAGAACTCCAGCTGAGCATGCTCAAGGAGGACCCTTTTGTCCATGTGTCTTTGTTTTCTTCTGTATTTCCAGTGCCTAGGATGGTGCTTAGTATTTTACAGGCATTCAGAAAGGATTTGTCAAATGAATAAATGAATGAATTTCCTACTCATGCCTTTGTCTTCCATAGCTTCATTGTTTTTCTGCCCCTTCATTATTGGTTCATGGTCTTTCCCCTATGCTCTGTCCTTGGTGTTTTCTGTTTAGGCTCCTGACTCAAAACTGACCTCCTGACATCTTGCATTTGACATTTACTTTTCCCTTTCCTGTAATGGTTCTTGAACACCTCTGTTTCCAATTTTTTATGTTCTATATTTCTCTAGGCAAATGAAAAGAGCTTGGAGAGGCCAAGTCATTTAGCTTCTGGTTCCAACTCTGACTTGGGCAAGTCATGTAATCTCCCTGGGTTTCACATGAAATGGTTTGGGTGACTCAAGTGTGTGCTGGGGGAGTGATATATTTTTGCCATTTGAGAATGTTAAAAATTCTGGGGAGTCTTGCAGTAAGGCAAACCTATCTGATGTTTAAATGTAACATTTCCCAACATTCTTTGGATGAAGGGGTCTCCCTCTCCCCAACCACCTGCATAAAATCCATTGGCATCATGTAGAATTAAATTCCAGGCAAGTAATACACTTTGGGAGTTGTTACAGTAGTAGCTGTGGAATCTTGTCCAGAATTAACATTCTCGGATTAAATTAATTTTCATCAGGGGACCAGACAAGGACACCTTATCACTAGGCAAACAGTATAAATTTAAGAGAATGGCGAATCTGAGAGAATTCTCTAAAAGGAAACTACTAGTGTCCCCCTATGCCAACTTTCTTCATTGATTCTACTTTATGGGTCTTTCATTTATTAGCAATTAGAGACCAAGTGGAGTCAAAGTCTGCACCTTCCTTGTAGGAGGAGTGTCCAAATTGGATTGGGGGTGGGGAATGGGGAGCCAGCTGCAGCCTTTTATCTTTTGGTGACAACAAGTAGTTGTATTCCTTCTTGGGCAGTCACCGGGTTCATGAATAGTGCCACAGTCTTTTAAAGCCAGGACTGCTCTTTTGATCTACAAGTTCATATGACTCCACCATGAGCAAGGCCTTCTGCCCCATTCCACCCCTCCCCCTTCCTGTGTTGGTCTCTGCCCTTGCACGGGTTTAGGCTCCCAGCCAGAAAGCAAGCAGTGAGTCGCCTGATTCAGAGAAATAAAGGAAGACATCCCCCTCCCCAATTTGATGGAAATGGCTGTGGGGGAGATATAATAAACCTCTTCATTAAGCAAATGAAGCTTTTAGATAAGAGAGGAATTATATCTCTAAAGCTAGTCTTCAAAACTTGTGACAGTTCCACATGGCCAGGAGGCTGTCATGCTGCCATGGAGATGGAATTTAAGTATAGCATTTGAGGGACTTCAGTCTGCGTGGTTTTTCCTCCTCCCAGCCCCACCTTGCAGTTTGGTGTTAAAACAGAAAGAAAGAAAAAAGGAGGGGAAGTTGCAAACTAAATGCAACTTGTGATGTAAGCAGTTAAAGAACATGAAGACCTTTTTAGAGTAATTTTATAAAAAAATTTTTTTTTCATCTATACATGTTGAGTAATACTGATGTGAGTCAGCCTGGGGAAGGCTGCTAGGAAGACCCAGGCCCCCCACCAGTCACAGTAACACAGCCGGGGGAGGCTCCATCATTGGTGTCCCACTCTTAACAAATAGAACAAGAGCTACGGTGTTTTTCTGACCAGAAATCTCTTTCTTCCTTCCTGTTCTCAGACATTCACTTGGCTCTTTGCAGAACAAGCCCCACTGAAAAATAAAAGATGGTTGAATATATCTTCTTCTAAATTCCCATTTTGGGGCTACTCTGTAGGAAGTGTATCCAGAATTATCTCCAGAGATCCTAGCCAAGATTCAGTTACCAAGGATCAGCCATCTTTCTCCTTGGGCTGTCCATTACCCTCCTGTCTCCTACATGCCCTCCTGCTCCAGCTCCGCTGGGCTCCTTACTTCTGTTCAGACATTCCAGGCACATGTCCAACTCAGGGATTTTGCATGTGCTGTTTCTTCCAACGGGAGCCCTCTTCCCTGGGTTTACCCATGGCTCACCCCCTCCCCTCCTTCAAAAATTTACTCAAATGTCATTTTCTTAGAGAAGCTGTACTAACTAAACAGCTGCTGCCTCACCCAACAGTTTCTGGCCTCCTTCCTTGTTTTATTTTTTTCAGTAGCTCTTACCACCATCCAACGTTACTTTTCCATGTTTATTTTATTCCCGGTTGCCTTCTACCACTAGAATGCCAGTCCATGACAGCAGAGATTTTGTTTTTTATTTGTTGCTGTAATATCAACAGGAGAGTGTGCCTAGAATTGTGTGGCCGTGGCAGGTATTCAGTGACTATTTGCTGAAGAATAAAGAATGGATGCATTGCCTAGCTCATTGTTGTCTCACAGAGATCAGGGACCTGAGACCAGGGCACGAGGGGCACACCCTGGTCTTGGTGAATGGCTCTAGAAGAATGTGAAATCAGCACAGAATTGGGCACAGAATTGGCAAGTAGAACAGTAAAAATGTTGAAATTACTAATTTCTCAAGCCACAATAATGATACTGTATGGTGTTTGAAGTACTGTCCCAAGCCCTCCTTCCTAACATCTGTATGAGCCTCTCCTTATAACCAGAAGAGATGCCCACGTCTGATGTTAACCCTTAGCACCCTTGTTTCTCAAGGCACAGCCAGGGATGAATGGTTCCATGAAAAACACGCACAGTTTTGCTTAAATCCTGGCATAGATGAAGGAGGCTCACCAACGCTCTCCCCACCCCCAAATAGCAATTCATCCTTGGTTAATGCCACTTCCGCTCTCCTCCAACCTCCACAGAAAGTCATCTTGTAATTCTCTCTATGACCCTTTAGATCCAAACGGATGCCAGTCTGTGGCAATATTATTTCCAAAATGTCTCTTGCATCCTCTGCCTCTCTCCTGTTATCACCACAGCCCTAATCAGGCCCTCCTGAGCAATTGCCCAGCTATTGCAATAGTTGCCCAACTGGCTTTCTATCTCTAGTTTCTTCTTCCTCCAACCCATGCTCTGAATAACTACCACAATAATATTCCCAAAGAATAAATGGGATGTCACTCTCACTAATCTTACAAAATGTGCCAGTGTCTCCCCATTACTCTCGAAATGGATCATTTAATCTTCTTTTCAGGCTTTGCACCTACTCAGTCCCCAGAGCCTTGACTACAAATGCGCCCAAACTCTTCTTATTTCCCAAATAAAACGTGTGATTTCTACTCTTCACATCCTAGCTTTCCCCTTCCCCACTCTGCCTGTCCTCTTCTAACATGTCTTTGGTTCCTTTCTGGACCTATAGGAATCCTGTCTATCCAAAGATCTCCAAGCCCATTGTGATTGATTGATTCAGTAGGCAAAGTCCTGGGAAGTTCAAGGGTCTCTCTTCCCCATATCTCCTATGTCTAAAATGAACTTGTGTCTGTGCCTCTCTTGTGCATTTATCATGTGTCCCCAGAGGAGCACTACTGTTCCCATATACATCGTCATTTCTGTAGCCAGTGTATGGTCCTCATGTAGATTCTTATGTCTTTATTTGATTCCCAGAGCACATGACATGACAGCTTGCTCATGGCATGTGCCCACACATGTTCAGGGATGATGATAGCCATGCATCACACCAGTCCTTTCAGGGTCACTACAACCCTCCCAGGGGTCACTTCATTGATCGTGAACCATCACCCAGAGATATTTCCTTCCCCCACTTCCCACAGTCTGTAGGGCTCACCGTCCTCAAGGTGATCAGTTGTTAATCAAAGCTGAATGAGCTAGAAGCCGGGGTAGAAAATAAATGTTACACAACTTCCTCCAAGTTGAATTTTAAAGAGGAAACCATCAAGGCGAGAAGAACAGACTTGATTTACTAGTTAAGGCTGTTGTCCCAGGCACATGCACACTGTTTATCTCCCCAGTGCCCTGTGGCACACACCTGGCACACCTGGATATCCCAGTGTGGGCAGGCCATTTGGTGGCATACAGAACAAATATGGAATTAGAGGGGTGGGGTGAAAGAAGATGGAGGAAAGGAAGGAAGGATAGAACAAAAGAAGGAAGAAAGATTTACTTTTTCAATTAATCTGTGCTTTCCTTTTTTTTAACTTTGAGTCATTTCTAATATATATATTATATATTATATATTTTTTAACTTTGAGTCAGTCTTTGCAACCATGTCTGTGAGATCACACATATATATAAATATATAAAAATATACATATATAGTACATATATTAAAATTAGTAGATAACTATGAAAATAAATAATATTCATCCAGCTTCCACCTTAAGGTGGAACCTTGGTACACCTCAGTACACCGTGGTAGGCAGATCACTTTTGGGAAACACTGATTACACCTTGTTTTCAGAATTGTGGCATAATAAAGAATATGAATCTAATAACTTAGGTTTTCCAGAGGGGCCTTCTCAACACACTCATCAATGGTGACTTCCTAAGAAGAAGGTCTGTGCTGTGTCCTTTAATTATTCTTCATGTCAATCGTTTAACTGCTGGAATATAATTTGCATCTGAGAAAAAAAGAAGGGTTATTTTATTGTCATTCCAGATATTGAGTGAGGGAGATTCTGAACTTCAGGTTTTTGGCCATTTTAGCAGTCAGTGGTGAAGAGTTCCTCAAACCTAACTTTTCTCTCTTCCTCATCCCTCCACCCACAATGTCTTCCCTAAATCTAGGTAGTCTACACTAGGAAATGACTCATAAAACCCTCCAGAAGATAGACAAAGTGAAGAAGCAGATCATTTATTAAAGAAATTCCATTAGTCAGTAGGAATACAGGTAAATGTACAATCGAATGAAGGCAGACTAAAATTAGACATACTTTATCATTTTAATCCTCTTTAAAAATGCAATTTTAAAAATAATACCTAATGTGAGTCCAGGTGTGCTGACATTGGTATCCTCATACTTTGCACATGGCTATAGGATGCATTGTGACTGTGAACTGGTAAAAACATTGCAAGCACAATTGTGCAACTTGAATTAAGGGCTCCAAAATGCAATAAGTACTTATATCCAGTGGTAATTCTGGTTCGAGAAATCTAACCCATGAAAATAACTAAAGAAAATTTTACATGCATGAAAATGTATGTTGTGCTACCATTTATATTAGTGAAAACCTAAGAACCACCAAAATACAAACAATGCAGATGATGAATGAGAAAAACTTTAGTCTATACCCATTCATGGGTGATCACATATTCATTAAAATTCACATATTCATTAAAATTAGGCTTACGAAAACATTTTATGACTTGGCAATAGGATATAAAACTTTATAGATACTAATGAAAAATACTTAAAAATACTCTATGCAGGTAAAAAGAAACTCCCTGGCAAGGCAATGTGGTGTTATGGCTGAGAGCATGAACTCTGGCATCAGATCGTCTGCATATGCAACTCAATTGTGTCACTTCTCAGCTTTGTGACTGTGGGTAAGTTGCTTAGTTTCTTGAAGACTTCATTTTTCTCATCTGTGAAATGTAATAGCTCTCTTCCCATGTTTTTGTCAGCATTGAGTAAAATAGTTGATGTAAAGTGTTAAGCAGAGGGCTGGCACATAGTGACACTAGATAAAGTTTCTCATCCTGCAAATCAGTATCCATCATTGAGTGGGTGCAGGTTACCTGACATGCAGGTAAATTGTCAAAATTGTCCTCTCTTTTGTTTTCTATAGTACGTCTTTATGATAAGGAAAGACATTCCACTCTGTCTGCTTTGGTTGTCCACTCTATCAGTTTCTCCTTTGGGCTACACTAAGAGCCTGTTAGTTGCTTTCCCTGGTTCTTCCCTCTTATCCATTCCAACATAAGGGGTTGATCATATCACAACCTTGCTTCAGTACTTTCACCAGGTCCCCGTGACTTACAAAATGAAGCACAATGTCTTTATCCAAGAAATTTTAAATCTAGCTTTGACTTACCGTTGAAGTGTCATTAATGTCATTTTCTTACTCTACATTCTCTGTTCCAAGCACTCTACCTTCCCATCTCAAATATGGACAGGACAGCCACTATCAAAACCCTGGCTTTCATACAGCACAGCGCTGCACACTGCTATCCCAAATTCTACCCTAGACTAAAAAAGTGATCCTTGGACCTCACCCCCAAGGATGCAGAGTCAAAAGTCTGGAGCAGAGCTTCAAAATCTGCTTTCTTAATAAGCACCCCACATGACTCTAGGTGAGTTTCAAAGATACCATCAAAAAATAAGCCATTCTATTCCCTATCCAGTGAGTCTGATCTCCTGGGTGATGGACACCTCTGTACTCTTCAGTCAGCAGGAAGACTGGCTGTACTTTCCTGACTTCCTCAGGAATAGATGATCTCCAGGCTCCATGCTTCTGTGGTTTTTATCCAAAGTTCTGCCAAGGCAGTCATTTCCTTGTGCTTTCTTTCCTTTTTTCCTTCCATAGATGTCTCCCCCACTGAACTGTCAGCTCCTGGTTTTCAGGGACTGTTTCTCAGTTACCCATATAGCCCTCTACTCAGCAAAATAACCAACACATAGTAAACACAGATATCGGTGGGGTGTATTCACCTACACATTCATTGGTATCAATCTTAGATGATTCCATCAGCCATGCTGAGCTCTGGTTCATTTGCAGTTAGTAAGGTTGACCTGACTGATGCTGATTAGTGACTCAGCTCATTTACCTCCCAAACCATGCAAAGCCAGCACAATTTCTCACAGGAACAATTTCACACAATCCACAACTACATAGTTAGTATGCTCTGGGAGAGAGAAGGGACCTGAGCAAGACACCACCAGGTTGAATGTGGATAGCATGTGCATTTCAATATGAAGGAGGTTAACTGACCTTGAGCAATCACACTACAGATGGTTAAACAGGGCCCAGACTCAGCTGGGTGGTTATACTGTGGCTAGCTTCCAGCAGACTCACCCTGTGCTTTCCTGTTTAAATGCTGGAATGATCTGGTGGTTACTCACTTGCTCTCAGAAGATAGTGTGCCTTGGTTAAAATTACAACTCCACCAGTTGTGTGATATTAGACATGTTTTATGATCTCTCTATGCCTCAGTTTCTTCATCTATAAAATGGAGATAATGATAGTACATGAAAGGTAAATGAACTAAAATATATACAATCCTTAGCATAACATTTGGTGCATAGTAACTGCATAATAAATAGTAGCTATTATAGATTCTTAAAGTATTATATGGAACAAAAGCACTCTTTAATTTGAGGTTTTTCTTCTGGCTTTTTTTTTTTTTTTTAGTACGTGTCCAGATGTTCTGTAATAATCTTTCTCCTTGCTTTAATTCCCATCTTGGGTACTTGACTTATAACCTATCAGGTTAATTTCAAGTCCACAAAACTTGCAAAACCAAGGTAATCTTAAACAAATAGAATTCTAATTTATCTTTTGAGGATGAGTTTAAAAAGTTGGTAAAATATGGCCAAAAGAATATAAGAGTGCTGAATGTGTGTATAGGGTGGGGTGTTAAGTATCCTAAAAAAAAAAAAAAAAAAACGTTAGCAGAGAAAGAGACTGAAAAACATTGATGAGAACTTCCTCACCTATTAAGATTGGCAGTAATAGCTTACACAAAAAGACACCTCCTTTCTTCTATTGCAATGAAAAAACTAAGGCTGTGCCCCATGTTGAGAGCTTATTATAGGCCAAGTGTGAAGCCCACACTTTACATGAATTGCCTCTTTTAATAATCACTTGAAATCACTGTTATTCTGATCTTTCAGAGGAAAAACTAGACTGTTACATTACTAGTAATGTGCAAGACCAATTGACACTGACTCTGAGTTGACTCCAAAGCTCTGGAGCTTTCCATCTTACCCTAACTTCTTCCTCATTGCTCCTGATTATTCTGAGTGGTGCCTCACAGCCTAGAGATTAATAACAAATATTTACTTAAGGTCAATTTCAGTTCTAGCTTCACAGCCCCCAAAGCCTGTAAAAAGGAAAAACCTCTTCTTGTCTCTGTTTGAAGTCCTAACCACAGTAACTCAAAATATTATTTGAGGGGGTTTCAAGATGGCGGACTAGAGGGTGGCTGCATTTCATGTTGCTCCAGGACTCAGGATTCAAAAGAGGAGATATTGAGAGACTTGGGACCAACTCAAAGCAGCCAGGTGAGTCTCTCCCATTGGGGAGGCGTCACGGATGGGGCGGTAGTCCCGGAATGCAGGGAACTTTGTGAAGTAGAGCTGCCCGGCGAGACACCCCTCCCCCCACTGGAGCAGTGAACTCAGACAACTGGGAGCATCGGACAGGAAGCCACTCAGCACAGCGCTTGGACTTGGAGCAACCACTGGGGTTCTGGGCAGCGGCCCAGAGGAGGAGCTGCAAGGAAAGCTGTTTGGACTCAGAGCAACCACCCCTGAACACTGGGGCCTGCCTGGAGGAGGAGGAGGAGGAGAAGTGCAGCAGGTCACTTGGACTTGGAGTGACTGCACCAGAGCAACAGACGGTTGCCAGAAGAGGAGCTGCACGGCGAGCTGCTTGGACTCAGAGCGACCACTTCTGAACACCGGGGGCCGCCCGGAGGAGGAGCGTGGTGGGTCGCTTGGTTTCGGAGTGGCCTCACCAGAGTTGTGGGCGGCTGCCTGGAGGAGGTGTGCAGTGGGTCACTTGGACTCAGAGCGACCGCTCCTGAACACCCGCGGGGCTACCTGGAGGAGGAGGAAGAACGGGGCAGGTCACTTGGACTCAGAGTGACTGCCCAGGGCTACAGGCGGTTGGCGGGAGGAGGAGGGAAGCAGTGAGTTGCTTGGACTCCTAGTGACCGCACCGGAACACCGGGCGGCTGACCGGAGGAAGAGGCGTGCAGTGGGTCGCTGAGACTAGGAGCAATTGTAAGGGGCTCCAGGTGGCTGCTCAAAGGAGGGGTCACATAGCCAGGCGATTAGGTGCAGAGCAGGGTCCCAGTACCTAGGAGGCACCTTGGTGGAAGAGCCGCACAGAGACACGCTTAGGGGTGGAGCAAAGGTTCCAGGACTGTGGGCAGATTCTCTGAGGAGAGGCAGCCTAAGGAGATTCATCTGCGAAGGGTGAAGCTCCCAGGCCCAGGAGGTAGGTCCAGGTCCCTGGGAACGTTGCAGAGGAAGGCAGCCCAGCCCAGGCAGTAGTTGCAGATTTAGGGGAACCTCTAGGAGGGGAACTGACCAGCGAGACCTCGCCACCGGGTGAGTCTTCCCTGCGGGTGACGTTTTCCCACAAGGACGGTAAAGCCAGAGACACAGGCCCAAACAGGCCTTGCCCCAGCCCGCAGCCTAGTTCCCTTTTGGATGACCATTGGTCAACAAGTGGAGGCACCTCTGCCCACTAGCAGGGAATATACCCCACTTGAAGGCCACCACCCCTAGAGAGGCAGCTTCCTTGTGGAGCACCGCACTATCAAATTCCTCCAAGACTTCAGCCTACTGAAGGCTAAGAGGGAATATACTAGAAATCTTCAGGGACATTATAAGTCAATAGAGGAAATCTGCAATATCTCAATGGTCCACTGATGCCTAACCAATATGAGAAAACAAGGAAAGAAAATGCTGCAAACAAATCTAGATGTTACATCAATAAAACCCAATGACAGCATGGCAGAAGAAATGACAGAAAAGGAGTTCAGAATGCAAATAATTAAAATGATCGGGGAAGCAAACGATGAGATGAAAGAGCAAATGCATGCACTGAATGATGAGATGAAAGAGCAAAGGCAGGCATTGAATGATCACACCAATCGACAGTTAAAAGAGCAAATACAGGAAGCAAAACATCATTTCAATAAAGAGTTAGAGATATTGAAAAAAAACCAAACAGAAATGAAGGAAACAATAAACCAAATTAAGAACTCCATAGAAAGCATATCCAATGGGATAGAACACCTGGAAGACAGAACCTCAGACATTGAAGACAAAATATTTAACCTTGAAAGCAAAGTTGAACACACAGAGAAGATGGTTTGAAATCATTAACAGAATCTACAAGAACTATGGGATATCGTGAAAAGGCCAAATTTAAGAATTATTGGAATTGAGGAAGGCTTAGAGAAACAAACCAAAGGAATGAACAATCTATTCAATGAAATAATATCAGAAAATTTCCCAAATCTGAAGAATGAAATGGAAAATCAAGTTCAAGAGGCTTATAGGACTCCAAATACACAAAATTACAACAGACCCACACCAAGGCACATAATAATGAAAATACCTAACATACAAAATAAAGACAGAATTTTAAAGACTGTGAGAGAAAAGAACCAAATTACATTCAGAGGGAAACCAATATGGATATCAGCAGATTTTTCAATCCAGACCCTAAAAGCTAGAAGGGCCTGGAACAACATTTACCAAGCCCTGAAAGAAAATGGATGCCAACCAAGAATCTTATACCCAGCAAAACTTACCTTCAAATTTGATGATGAAATAAAATCCTTCCATGATAAACAAAAGCTAAAAGAATTTACAAAAAGAAAGCCAGCATTACAGAATATTCTCAGCAAAATATTCCATGAGGAAGAGATGAAAAACAAAGAAACAAATCAGCAATGGGAGGAACTATCCTAAAGGAATTGTCAAATAAAGGAGGAACCAAGTCGTGTCAAATAAATAAATAAATAAAATTTTAAAAATGAACCAAATGACTGGGAATACAAATCATATCTCAATAATAACACTGAATGGGAGTTTCAAGATGGCGGCCTAGAGGGTGGCTGCATTTCATGTTGCTCCAGGACTCAGGATTCAAAAGAGGAGAAATTGAGAGACTTGGGACCAACTCAAAGCAGCCGGGTGAGTCTCTCCCATTGGGGAGGCATCCCGGATGGGACGGTAGTCCTGGAACACAAGGAACTTGTGAAGTAGAGCTGCCAGCGAGATGCTCTTCCCCCCGCTGGAGCAGTGAACTTGGACAACTGGGAGCGTCGTAGAGGAGGCCGCTCAGCACAGCGCTGGGACTCAGAGCAACCACTGGGGCTCCGGCGGCTGACCAGGGGAGGAGCGGTGAGGAGAGCTGTGTGGACTCAGGACACCTGGGCCTGCCCTGAGGAGGAGGAGGAGGAGCGCGGCTGCTTGGATTCGGAGTGACTACACCAGAGCTACAGGCGGTTGCCAGAGGAGAAGCCGCGCAGTGAGCTGTTTGGACTTAGAGTGACGCTTCTGAACACCGGATCTGCCCTGAGGACGAAGAGGAGGAGGAGCGCAGCCGCTTGGATTCGGAATGGCAATACCAGAACTACAGGCGGTTGCCAGAGGAGGGGCTGCGTGGTGAGCTGTTTGGACTCAGACTACTTCTGAACACCGGGGCCTGCCCTGAGGAGTAGGAAGAGGAGGAGGAGGAGCGCGGCGGGTCGTGTGGACTCACAGTGACTGCATTAGAGCTTCAGGCGGCTGCTCAGAGGAGGAGGCGATTGGTGAGTTGTTTGGACTTAAAGCGACAGCTCCTGAACACAGGGGGGCTGCCTGCAGGAGAAGTGCGGTGGGTCGCTTGGTCTCGAGTGGCCGCACCAGAGCTCCAGGCAGTTGCCCAGAGGATGCGTGCAGCGGGTCATGTGGATTCAGAGCCACTCAGAGCGACCGCTCCTGAACACCCGGGGGGTTACCTGGAGGAGGAGGAGGAACAGGGAGGGTCATTTCGACTCAGAGTGATTGATTGCCCCGGGCTACGGGTGGTTGGTGGGAGGAGGCACGCAGTGAGTTGCTTGGTCTCCTAGTGACCGCACCGGAAAACTGGGCGGCTGACTGGAGGAAGAGGCGTGTGGCAGGTCTCTGGGACTCAGAGTGATTGTTCAGGGCCCCAGGTGGCTGCTCAGAGGAGGGGCCGCATAGCCAGGTGATTAGGTGCAGAGCAGGGTCCCAGGATGTAGGAGGCTTCTTGGTGGAAGAGCCGCACAGAGACAGGCTTAGGGGCAGAGCAAAGGTTCCAGGACTGCGGGCAGATTCTCTGAGGAGGGGCAGCCTAAGGAGATTCATCTGCGAAGGGTGAGGCTCCCAGGCCCAGGAGGTAGGGCCGGGCCCCTGGGAACTTTGCAGAGGAAGGCAGCCCAGCCCAGGCGGTAGCTTGTAAATTGAGGGGAACCTCTAGGAGGGAACTGACCAGCGAGACCTCCCCATCGGGTGAGTCTTCCCTGGCAGGTGAGGTTTCCCCACAAGGACGGTAAAACCAGAGACACAGGCCCAAACAGGCCTTGCCTCAGCCCGCAGCCTAGTTCCCCTTTGAATGACCATTGGTCAACAAGTGGAGGCACCTCTGCCCACTAGCAGGGAATATACCCCACCTGAAGGCCACCACTCCTAGAGAGGCAGATTCCTTGTGGAGCACCGCATTATCGACTTCAGCCTACTGAAGGCTAAGAGGGGATATACTAGAAATCTTCAGGGACATTGTAAGTCAATAAAGGAAATCTGCAATATCTCAGCGGTCCACTGATACCTGAACAATATGAGAAAACAAGGAAAGAAAATGCTGCAAACAAATCTAGATGTTACATCAATAAAACCCAATGACAGCATGGCAGAAGAAATGACAGAAAAGGAGTTCAGATTGTACATAATTAAAATGATCAGGGAAGCAAATGATGGGACGAAAGAGCAAAGGCAGGCATTGAATGATCACACCAATCGACAGTTAAAAGAGCAAATACAGGAAGCAAAAGATCATTTCAATAAAGAGTTAGAGATATTGAAAAAAAACAAACAGAAATCCTTGACATGAAGGAAACAATAAACCAAATTAAGAACTCCATAGAAAGCATATCCAGTAGTATAGAACACCTGGAAGACAGAACCTCAGACATTGAAGACAAAATATTTAACCTTGAAAGCAAAGTTGAACACACAGAGAAGATGGTAAGAAATCATTAACAGAATCTACAAGAACTATGGGATATCATGAAAAGGCCAAATTTAAGAATTATTGGGATTGAGGAAGGCTTAGAGAAACAAACCAAAGGAATGAACAATCTATTCAATGAAATAATATCAGAAAATTTCCCAAATCTGAAGAATGAAATGGAAAATCAAGTTCAAGAGGCTTATAGGACTCCAAATACACAAAATTACAACAGACCCACACCAACGCACATTATAATGAAAATACCTAACAGACAAAATAAAGACAGAATTTTAAAGGCTGTGAGAGAAAAGAACCAAATTACATTCAGGGGGAAACCAATACGGATATCAGCAGATTTTTCAATCCAGACCCTAAAAGCTAGAAGGGCCTGGAACAACATTTTTCAAGCCCCGAAAGAAAATGGATGCCAACCAAGAATCTTATACCCAGCAAAACTTACCTTCAAATTTGACGATGAAATAAAATCCTTCCATGATAAACAAAAGCCAAAAGAATTTACAAAAAGAAAGCCAGCATTACAAAACATTTTCAGCAAAATATTCCATGAGGAAGAGATGAAAAACAAAGAAGCAAATCAGCAAAGGGAGGAATTATCCTAAAGGAATTGTCAAATAAAGGAGGAGCCAAGTTGTGTCAAACAAATAAACAAAATTTAAAAAATGAACCAAATGACGGGGAAACCAAATCATATCTCAATAATAACCCTGAATGTTAATGGCCTGAATTCATCAATCAAAAGACATAGACTGGCAGATTGGATTAAAAAGAAAGATCCAACAATATGTTGCCTGCAAGAGACTCACCTCATAGAAAAAGATACCCATAGACTAAAGGTGAAAGGATGGGGAAAAACAAACCATGCACATGGACCCAGAAAAAAAGCTGGAGTATCCATCCTCATTTCAGATCATGTGGACTTCAAGCCAAAGTTAGTCAGAAGGGATAAAGAAGGACATTTCATACTGCTTAAGGGAAGCATAAATCAGCAAGATATAACAATCATAAACATCTATGCCCCAAACAGTGGCTCATCCATGTATGTCAAACAAATCCTTCTCAATTTCAGAAACCAAATAGACCATAACACAATAATACTAGGTGATTTTAACACACCTCTCTCACCACTGGACAGATCTTCCAGACAAAAATTGAACAAAGAAACCATAGATCTCAATAACACAATCAATAATTTAGACTTAACGGACATTTATAGAATATACCATCCAACCAAGAGCGAATATACTTTCTTCTCAGCAGCACATGGATCCTTCTCTAAAATAGAACATATATTATGCCACAAACCTAATGTTAGCAAATACAAGAAGATAGAGACACTACCTTGTATTCTATCAGATCATAATGGATTGAAGTTAGAAATAAACGAAAAAGTAAAAAACAGAAACTACTCCAACACCTGGAGATTAAACAATATGCTATTATATGACAAATGGATAACAGAAGATATTAGGAAGGAAATTTAAAAATTCTTAGAGGTAAATGAGAACAAAGAAACATCATATCAAAATCTCTGGAACACTATGAAAGCAGTACTTAGAGGAAAATTTATTTCATGGACCACATTTAATAAAAGAAATAAAACTCAACAAGTAAATGACCTAACACTACAGCTAAAAGCCCTAGAAAAAGAAGAACAGAACAGCACCAAAAGTAGTAGAAGACAGGAAATAGTTAAACTCAGAGCTGAAATCAATGAAATTGAAACAAAAGAAACAATACAAAAAATTGACAAAATAAATAGTTGGTTCCTCGAAAAAATAAACAAAATTGATAAACCTTTAGCCACACTAACAAAGACGAGAGAAAACCCAAATCACTAAAATTCGTAATGAACAAGGAAATATCACAACAGACACGATTGAAATACAAAACACAATTAGAAGCTATTTTGAAAATCTATACTCCAACAAAACAGAAAACCTCGAAGACATCAACAGGTTTCTAGAGACATATGAATTGCCTAAACTGAACGAGGAGGACATACACAATTTAAATAGACCAAATTCAAGTAATGAAATAGAAGAAGTCATCCAAAGCCTACCAACAAAGAAAAGTCCAGGACCAGATGGGTTCTCAGCCGAGTTCTACAAAACCTTTAAAGAAGAGCTCATTCCAATACTTCTCAAAGTATTCCATAAAATAGAAGAGGAGGGAACCCTCCCAAACTCATTCTATGAAGCCAATATCACACTGATACCTAAACCAGACAGAGACACATCGAGGAAAGAAAATTTCAAAACAATATCCTTAATGAATATCGATGCAAAAATTCTCAACAAAATTTTAGCAAATCGCATACAAAAACATATTAAAAAGATAGTGCACCATGATCAAGTGGGTTTCATCCCAGGGATGCAAGGTTGGTTCAACATCCGGAAATCAATAAATGTCATTCACCATATCAATAGACTTAAAGTCAAGAATCACATGATTATTTCAATAGATGCAGAAAAAGCATTTGATAAAATACAGCACCCCTTCATGCTCAAAACACTAGAAAAAATAGGGATAGTGGGAACATTCCTTAACATTGCAAAGGCCATCTATGTTAAGCCCATATCTAATATCATTCTAAATGGTGAAAAACTGAAAGCATTCCCCCTAAAAACTGGAACAAGGCAGGGATGCCCTCTTTCACCACTTCTATTCAATATCGTCCTTGAAACTCTAGCCAGAGCAATTAGACAGACCAAAGAAATTAAAGGGATACGAATAGGAAAAGAAGAACTCAAACTATCCCTATTTGCTGATGATATGATTATATACTTAGAGGAACCAGGAAATTCCACCAGAAAACTCTTAGAACTCATAAGTGAATTCAGTAAAGTAGCAGGATATAAGATCAACACACATAAATCTCATGCATTTTTATACATAAGTGATGAATCTTTGGAAAGAATAATAAGGAAAACTACCCCATTCACAATAGACTCGAAAAAAATAAAATACTTGGGAATCAATCTCACAAAAGAGGTGAAAGACCTCTGCAAATGAGAACTACAGAATACTAAAGAAAGAAATTAAAGAAAACCTTAGAAGATGGAAAGATGTCCCATGTTCTTGGATAGGCAGAATTAATAGTCAAAATGGCCATACTACCTAAAGTGCTATACAGATTCAATGCAATTCCAATTAAAATCCCAATAATGTACCTTACAGAAATAGAGCAAGCAATTATGAAATTCATCTGGAAGAACAAGAAACCCAGAATAGCTAAAGCAATCCTTAGCAGGAAGAGTGAAACAGGGGATATCGCAATACCAGATCTTCAACTCTACTACAAAACAATAGTAACAAAAACGGCATGGTATTGGTGCCAAAATAGACAGGTAGATCAATGGTACAGAATAGAGGACACGGACACAAACCCAAATAAATATAATTTTCTCATACTAGACAAAGGTGCCAAAAATATGCAATGGAGAAAAGATAGCCTCTTCAACAAATGGTGCTGGGACAATTGGTGGGGGGAAGGGAAAAAATAACAGAATGAATCAAACAACATTACCCTATGTAAATTTATGATTACACAAATGGTATGCCTTTACGCCATGTATAAACAGAAACACATGTATCCCATTTGTTTACAATAAAAAAATATATATTATTTGACCAGAGTGACATTGCAGATGTAATTAGTCAGTTAAGATGAGGTCAGTAAGGTTGGCCCTAATTCCATATGACTGATATCTTATAAAAAGAGAAGAGACACTGGGCAGACACGTGGGGGTGGGGTGAGGAGTGTCGCATGAGGCACTGCAGTGCCACAGCTACAAACCAAGGGACACCAAGCATTGCCAACCCCCCAGAGAACAGGAAGAGACAAGGAAGGGTGAGCCCCACAGGTTTCAGAGAACTATGTCCCCGAAGACACCTGGATTTTGAACTTCTGGTCTCCAGAAAAAATGTAAGTAAAGAAAAATCTCTGTTGTTTCCAACCACCCAGTTTGTGGTGCTTTGTTGCAGCAACCCTGCACAAAAAGAAGTACTTGACTTGAATATCTTTGAGATAGACAAAGTAAGTGGAAAATCCCTGGAGTTGGGAAGGGGCGACTAAAATAGATAATGTCCTTTGGTGGGTTTTTCCCACTTCAGCTCTCCTGTCACTGTGAATGTGTGATCCCGGTCCTGATGATGATGCCAGGGCCGATGCTGCTGGCTCCCTCCCGCAGCCACCTTTCTCACTTCTGCTACCAAAGCAGACTTCCTATATGCTCAGGTATTGGCCCCTGCACCCTCCATGGGTCCCTCTAGTTCTGCAACCACACGCACCTATGCATTTGGAAGGATGTTCCTCTGCTCTGATTGGACCCATCAAACCCAATTAGCTTCTTACTGCCTATCTTGTTAGTGAGACTATTTCAAAGTTCCAATATCTTCTAGGCTTTACCATCCACATGCTAAATCCAAACAGGAATTCTGCATCCTGCCCTAATCGACTGAGAGGAAAAAGTAAGTGACTCAGCCACCAACTCAAAAAAATAATTAGTAGATTTGGTGGCTTGTGCTGGCATAATTACCAACACTCACTAACATCCCAACAAGGTGTCACTGGTGAGTCCATGATGTGTGGTAGTTTATCTCTGTGCTTCTCTTCCCCTTCTTCTTCCCCTCCCTCAGTACACACTGGTGGATGGGCACATTTTCAAACATTTCTTCTTATTCAAGTTGAACTTGGTAATTTCATGTCTTAACATCTTTTCTAACTTGCTGTATGATTCTATCTATATGAAGTTCAAGAACAGGCAAACCAGTATCATGCTATTGGAAGTGGGGAGAGAGGCTCCCTTCAGTGGGTGACTGGGGAGATTAGGAGAGGGCCAGAGGGGGCTGCAGTTTTTCTTGAGCTTGGTGCTGGTCAGATGTGTTTATTCTATAACCTTTAGGATTTGTGCCACTTTTCAGTATCTATGTTGGATTTCAATGATTTTCTTTTTTTCCAGCACTGAGAATTAAACCCAGGACCTCATACCCCGAATTATCACTCGAATGCTGAGCCACAACCTTCATCAATGAAGTATTACTTTTTTAAGATTGTATTTTGGCTCACACTAATTCTAATACCCTTATTTCACCACACTGTTTCCACCTGAGTTCATCTTAAAACATTGCTTCTGGATAAAGTTTTGGATGGCTGGACTTAATAAAGGATCCAAATCAGTAACGTCCGAGTGGTCACCTAGACCCCAGCTACTAGCCATTGCCCTGGATCATGTCTGCCTCCCTGCCCTTCCCACTATGGCACTGCTCTCTAGGAGTAAATGGTTCTTTTCTTTCTAATTTGTTTTTCTAAATGTTCTTACAAAAAAGGTGTTCCTCTTTCACATGAGAAGACTTGAGGCCTGTCTTACCGTGAGCTGGGCCCTCACAGTAATATTCAACCTCTAGCTTACATGATGTCCCCATACCCCAAATCACACCTAATTACCATGAGCTGAATTTATTAAACTGATATTTTGCGTGAGCAAAGGCATCACTGTCAAAGCCAAGCAGTAAGCAAATGACCAACTGTTTTCCCATCTGCTCACATCCTACATTGGCCTTTGTGGGTATTTACCTGCAATACATCTAACGTGGTCATGAATAAACAAAAAGCACTTTTCAGGGGAACTGCTCATTTCACATTACATTACATGACATTTTCATCTCCGTTCCAAAAGAAACAATCAAAAACCTTAAGAAATGCATCTGCAGACAAACCCCACCTATTCTGAGTGTCCTTTTGCTCACTCTTGAGGCCAGTACATATAAAGATACTGGCATGATGAAGTGCAAAAAATTATTGAAACTTTTTAATTCCTCTGATAATTCTCTGTCAAAGATCAAAACAGATCAAAGTTGACTCGGTTTTCCCAAGTGGAGATTGCGTTTGTGAAAAAAGCTTCATTCATCATCCTCATCTCTACAAACTAAACTCTGGTTTAAAAAAATACTGTTCAGAACATTTAAACTTTATCAATGGAGACAAAAATGTTCAGGTACCACCCCAAGTCAAAGGAGACAGTGAGGAATGTTCACATTGAGGTGCAGCTGTCCAGTCCAGATTCCTGAAGGAGGAGCATTTAGTCTTAAAGAATGAATGGAATTTTAAAGATGAAGCTGGGAGATGGGTGCAGTGGTGCATGCCTGTAATTCCAGCAGCTCGGGAGGATGAGGCAGGAGAACCGTGAGTTCGAAGTCAGCCTCGGCAATTTAGCAAGGCCCTAAGCACACACTGAGATCCTGTTTCCAAATAAAATACACAAAGGGCTGGAGATGTGGTTCACTAGTTAAGTGCCCCTGAATTCAATCCCTGGGAAGGAAGGAAGGAAGGAAGGAAGGAAGGAAGGAAGGAAGGAAGGAAGGAAGGGAGGGAGGGAGGGAGGGAGGGAGGAAGGAAGGAAGGAGAAACTGGGGAGAAAGAAAGTTCCTTCCAGAAAATAAGAGACTAGAATAGCCAAAGCAATCCTCAGTGAGAAAAGTGAAGCAGGAGACATCACAATATCAGAACTTAAATTATGCTACAGAGCCATAGTAACAAAATGGCATGGTACTGACATCAAAACAGACATGAAGATCAATGGTACAGAATAATAGACACAAAGACAAACCCACATAAATGCAATTATCTCATACTAGACAAAGATGCCATAAACATACATTGGAGGAAAGATAGCCTCTTCAACAAATGGTGCTGAGAAAACTGGAAATCCATATGTAATAATATGAAATTAAACCCCCTATCTCTCATCCTGCACAAAACTCAACTCGAAGTGGATCAAGGAAGTAGGCATTAGACCAGAGACTCTGCGCCTACTAGAAGAAAACAAAGGCCCAAATCTCCATCACGTAGGCTTCCTCAACAAGACTCCTAAAGAATAAGTAGTAAAACCAAGGATCGATAAACGGGATGGTATCAAACTAAGTTTATTCGCAGCAAAGGAAACAATCAAGATGTGAAGAGAAAGCCTACAGAATGGCAGAAAATATTTGCTACCTGCACCTCAGATAGAGCACTAATCTCCAGGATGTATAAAGAACTCAAAAAAATTAACACCAAAAAACCAAATAACCCCATCAATAAATGGGCAAAGGAACGGAACAGACATTTCACAGAAGAAATACAGTCAACAAGTATATGAAAAATTGTTCAACATCACTAGCAATTAGAGAAACACAAATTAAAATGACACTGAGATTTCATCTTGCTCCAGTCAGAATGGAAATTATCAAGAATACAAGTAACACTAAATGTTGGTGAGGATGTGGGGGAAAAGTTACACTCATTCATTGCTGGTGGGACTGCAAATTGGTGTGGCCACGCTGGAAAGCAGTATGAAGAGGCCTCAGAAAACTTGGAATGGAACCTCCATTTGACCCAGTTATCCCACTCTCAGAATATACCCAAAGGACTTAAAATCAGCATACTATAGTGATGCAGCCACATCAATGTTCATAGCAACTCAGTTCACAAGAGCTAAACTGTGGAACCAACCTAGGTTCCCTTTGACAGATGAATTGATAAAGAAAATGCGGTATATATACACAACAGAATATTACTCAGTCATAAAGAAGAATGAAATTATGGCATTTGCTGGTAAATGGATGGAACTAGAGAATATCATGCTAAGTGAAATAAGCCAATCCCAAAAAACCAGACTCTGAATGTTCTCTCTGATATGTGGATGCTGATTCACAATAGGCAAAGTTGTCAGGGAGGGAGGATTGAAGGGGGACAGTGGGGAGAAGGGGGAGAAGATGGGATGGAAAGATGGTAGAATGAACTGGACCTAACTTTCCTATATTCATATATGAGTACCCGGCCAGTGAAGCTCCATATCATTTACAACCACAAGAATGGGAAGTTATATTCCATGTATGTATGATATGTCAAAATACATTCTATTGTCATGTATACTAAAAAAAAGCAAATAAAAAAAATTTAAAGTCCCTTCCAGACAAAAGGTGCAACTTTGGAAATGCAGAAGAGTGAAGATGTACAGATCGGGGAAATATTGGAATACAGCAATTAATGGGGCCAAAACTTTGGGCACGGGGCAGTACGAGAGTTAACACAGTCCTTGGAAGCACAGCAGAAGCCAGATATTTGAGTTGAGGACTTAAAAAGTCCTCTGATGCCTGAATCACTAGCTTTTTGAGGTCATCATATTTGGCAACTTCCTCCAGATGGCAGATCAGTTCTGGGACAGACACATTGAATGTGGGCACAGGGAAGACCATGCCAGTGAGCTAATCATTTAGTTCTGGGATGTCCCGGCCTACAACCACAGCCCTGTTAGTGAATGCAGGGATAATGTTCTGAACATTGTGGCTATCATGCCACAATTTCCCAGAGGGGTCATCTACAGATTTTGGGTGGCAGTGATGCATGGACTGTGGTCAAGAGTCCCTCCATGATGCCAAAGATGTCATGGATAACCTTGGCCAGGGCATGCTAAGCAGTTGGTGGTGCAGGAAGTATTGCTGACCATATTGAGGGAGTTGCTCAATACTTCTCAGTTCACACCCATCACAAACACAGGGGCATTGAAGAAGGGCAGAGGTGGGCTCCATCCTTCAAGTAAGCCCCAGTCTTCACAATGGTGGTGAAGACACTGGTGGATCCATAACATTTTTAGCACCAGCATCTCCCCATTTGATGTTGGCAGGATCCCACTCCTGGAAGACAGAGGTGGGCTTTCCATTCTCAGTATTGACTGTGCACCGAACTTGCCATAGGTGAAGTCATACTGGAACACAGATCCATGTAGTTGAGGCCAATGAAGTTGATGTAGATGACAACAATATCCATTTCTCCAGGGCTGAAAACCACCCTGATGATGAGGCACCCAATATGGCCAAATCCATTCACTCCAACCTTTTTATTAAATGTTTTTATATATTTAATAGTTTGGTTCATTATATAATTACATAATAATTGGGTTCATTTTGACACAATTATACATGCATGAAATTTAATTTTCTCCATTTCAGTTCCTGGTGCTTCCTCTTTCCCTCCTCTCTCCTTCCCTCTATGCTCTTTCCTCTACTCTAGTGGTCTTCCTTCTATTCTATTTTATTTATTTGTTTGTTTATTAACTTAAATTGTTTCTTTATAGATATACTAAAAGATGGAACTCACTGTGGTATACTTATACACATTCATAGCATAATTTTGTCAAATTCAATTCTATATTTCCTCCCTAACCCTTCTTTCCTTTCTCCTCCTCAAACTCCTCCTGCTCCACTGAGCTTCCCTCTATCTTTATGAGATCTAAGCACCCCTCACATTTTTCCCCTTCTTTTTCTCTAGCTTCCACATATGAGAGAAAACATTAATTCTTGACTTTCTGTGTTTGCCTTATTTCACTCTGCATGATGTTCTCCATTTTCATTCATTTACTGGCAAATCCACAGTTTCATTCTTCTTTATGGCTCAGTGAAACTCTACTGTGTATATATGGAACATCTTCTTAATCCATTCATCTGTTGATGGGCACTTGGACTGATTCCATAACTTGGTTATTGTGAACTGTGCTGCTATAAACATTGATGTGGCTGTATCACTATAATATACTGATTTTAGTTCTTTAGAATAAATACCCAGGAGTGGGGTAGTTGGGTCATATGGTAATTCTACTTCTAGTCTTTTGAGAAATCTCCATACTGCTTTCCAGAGTAATTGTACTAATTTTCAGTCTCACCAACAATGCATGCATGTACTTTTTCCCCCACATCCTTACCAACACTTATTATTATTTGTATTCTTGATGAGGAGGAAAGCTATGTTTTTAAAGTTAGTTTATGGAGATATAATTTACTTAGAGTAAAATTCAACATTATAAAACACACAATTCAGTGAGTTCTGACAAATGTTTACAGCCATTTAATCTCAAAATTGGGATTTTGAAAATGGACTTGAGAGTAGCTTTGTCCACCAGACGTGGAAAAAAGTAGTTTTACCGTTTGTTCTTTCTCAAAAAAAAAAAAAAAAAAAAAAAAAAAAAATTAAACATGAAATGACAGTATTATCCAGTAATACTATTTCCAGATATAGCTCCAAAAGAACTAAAAGCAGGGATTCAAATAGATCTTGTGCACCAATGTTGGTAGCAGCATTATTCTCAATGGCAAAAAGGAGAAAACAATCCAAATGTCCATAAATAGTGAATGGATAAACAAAATGTGGTCTATCCATGGAATACTATTCAGTCATAAAAAGAAGTGAAGTTCTAAGATACACTCTAACAAGGATAAACCTTAAAGACATGCTAAGTCAATCACAGAAGGATAAAATACGATATGATTCCACTTATATAAGGGACCTAGAATAGACAAGTTCTTAGAGGCAGAAAGTATAATAGAAGTTCTCATGGACTGAGGGAAAGGGGCAGTGGTTACACAGTTTCTTTATCCAGTGACCAAAAAAGACTTGGAAATAGTAGTGATGACTGTACATTTGAATGTATTAATACCGTTGAACTGCACACTTGAAGATGCTTAAAATGGAAAACATCATGGCATGTGTAGTTTAATATTTAAAAGTCTTATTTTAATATTTTGATTTTAGAAAAATGGGCATCCCCCTACCACTAAAGAATGCAGGTAACTCCAAGCCTCTGGCTCAACTTGTGATGCACATGCACCCATGAGAATAGATACGTGATCATAAAAATAAAAACAGGCCAAAGAGCACTGCAGTTAGGAGACGATGGGAAGAAGGGAGAAACTGAAGGCAGGCTACCAGATGAGGGGCACTGTGATGACCCCGGAATGTTGCCCAGAGAAAGGCCACACACCCAAGAGGCAGGGAGACTCAGGGCTAAGTGCACACGGCACCACACAGAGGAAAGTGAAAATGCCTGGCCAGGGCCACCTTAGGACTTCCCAGACTCTGTCCCTTCCTCCATAAAGTATACATTGGTCAACCTTTTTTGTCCTAAAAATACAATTTTCCTTCAAGTAGTTAACAAATCTCTTCTATATTTCAAAATATTTAGAAGAAAGGATTTTGAATGTTCTCAACACTAAACAACGATGCCTATTTGAGATGTTGAGTATGTTAATGACCCTGATTCAATCCCTGTATGCTGTATTCATGCATCAAAGTCTCACATGGGGGATGAGGGTGTAGCTCAATGGTGGCGAACGTGCTTAGGGCACTGCTAAGGGCTATGTGTTTGATCCCCTGCACAAGAAAAAAGGACAGGAGAGAGGCAAGGAAAAAAAAAGATGAAAGAAAGAAATATCACACTGTAGCCCAATAAATGTAAGCAATTATTACGTACCAATTAAAAATAATTTTTACTTTTTTGGGGGAGGGGTACCAGGGATTGAACCCAGGGGTGCTTAACCACGGGGCTACATCCCCAGCTCTCTCCCACTCCTTTTTTTTTTTTTGAGACAGGATCTCACTAAATTGCTTAGGGCCTCACTAAGTTGCTGAGGCGGGTTTTGAACTTGGAGTCCTCCTGCCTCAGCCCCCCAAGCTGCTGTGATTACAGGCATAGGACGATATGTCCAGCTATATTTTTATTGGTGAATTATTGTTATACATAAAAAATTTTTAAGAAAGAAATCAACAGTTTTGTGGGCTCCTACATGGCATTGCCTCTATTAAGCCTCTAGAAGAGTTGGCCCTGGGCCAGTGCTAGGTGAGGACCTGAGGAACCAACGGTCTCCTACATAAGCATATCCACCCTCCTTCTCCATCCCCACAGCCTCCCTCTCTCATTTACAGCTGGAGATATTGAGCACTTTGTTAGTGCAAATATGTGATCAGACATGGTAGTGAGATCATTGGCTGATCATGGCAGCTGATCATTCTGAGATCATTGACTGTTGGGGGCAGTGAATCGATGTGAGATTTAGGGCCAAGGACTCTGGAATAGGAACATTTGGGGTCTGAATCACAGTTGCCCCTGCCTATGTAAATTAGAGCAAGTTACTAACTTTTCTGAGCCAGTTTCTATCTATAAAATGAGTGGAAGTGTTCTTGGCATCACATAAGTCTTGTGAGAATTAACTGTGGTCAGAGGACAATCAGCTTAGCATGGCACCTGGTACATGGCTGGCAAGTGCTGGCAGCTCTTGGCTGTCATTAAAGCCCCGCCACTTACCTATTTTGTCTCTGGGCTTGGTTCAGAGACTGTGATTTGGGGTTTGTTCTGAGGGGAGGAGGAAAGGCATAGAGGTACCTGGAGAGGGAAACACAGAAAGGGGAGAAGACTGGGAGTAATGGAAGGAATATGAGCCACTTCAACTTCTGCCCACACAGGCCCAGTTAGCCCACAGCCTCCTCACACGCTGCCTGGAGGGTTGTCTCTTCTAAGCACACAGTGGCTCAAGGCCCCCAACACAGATGGCCTTGAGATGGATCTGCCAGACCAGAGGCACTGAAGCCTCCGACTCTCTGTAAGCCCCATTTCCCTCTGGCCTCCTTTCCTCCTTTCCCCCACCCATCCCACTCTGGACTTGCCATTCCTCACATGCTCCTGCCATTTTGCTCACCCAGCCTCTTCTGCCAGCAATGCCCTTTGTGGCAAACTTCTACGGATCCTACAAGACCCAGCCCCAATATCTCTTCCTTCTGCAACTGCCTTGCAAAATTATCCCCTCCCTCTCCTGGGCTCCCACAGCACCTGCATCACTGTGATGATCACTGTTTGATAATCACTTGTTGACAGCTCTCTCCCCAGTTGGAAGGTGCGTTCCAGAAGGGGAGGGGCTGTCAGGCTCACCCTCACTGACTGCTCCACCACCCAGTCCCCACCCCAACCACAGCCCCACCTCCTGCACATGCTGGCAGCCCATGAATGAGGGAGGAAGATTTCTTCATTGTTTACTTGTTTCTGGAATCTCTCTTCTCACACCTGTTCCAACACAGGACCCTGATTCATGTAACAAATTAAAGATCCAACACTTAGCAAAGCTGCAATGAGGCATGAAGGGGCAAGAAACAAGGAGCACGGTTTCCAAGGAGGGGAGAATATCAGGGGGATTAATATGATGGTTTCACCTGGGTCTCCAGCAGATATTCCTAAAGGAATGGGGCTCTCGGGAGTTTATGGCACTCCAAAAGCTTGGAAACTGCCCGTATGATTAGGACCCAGCAAGCGGTAATGGAGGACACAGGCTGAGGTGGCTATCACTGGCCTCCACTTGTCAATCTACCTCCAGCTCCCCCACTCACTCCCCTGATAGCAGTTTGGCCTCTTCTCTTCCTTTTCAAGGTTATACACCCTCCCTCCTTTCTACTTGACAGTGACCTCACCCAGATGAAAACCCTGGGATTGGAAAGTATCTGTCCCCAGTCCCTAAGAATGGCTCTGCCAACTGCTTTCTGGAAGTAACTTTTCCTGTGGGGAAGGCCAACTGCCAGACTGCCACTGTCCACTTTGATGGAGTGTTTTCAGCAGTGCCCACAGGGCAGACTCCAGTGCTTCTGATTGTATGGGGGTTGCTTTTTTACCCCCATCTGACTGTTCCATCACCTGGAGCCAGAGGAGACCAAAACCCATCCCAGAAGGCGCCCGGTGGTCCTGGCCAGATTCCACCCCAGACCATGCTGGAGGTCTGGAAGTGAGGCCTAGACCACAAACAGCCTGGTTTTGTCCTTTTGTTCCTGGGGTCAGATGTTCCTGTCATCTTGAGCCTCTGTGGTCTCCCCATTCTCATGGCCGCACCATGGCTCAAAGCCCTCTTTGCATGAGTCAGTCAGGTTCTTGAAAGAATCTCCCCTTGATTTCCTTCAACCCTTCCAGTGTTGCCCAAGAAACTCCCAAAGGTGCCTCTGCAGCAATCCTATATCTAGTTCAAAACAGACAAAGAGATCTAGGTGATGGAAGCAGGATGGTGATACGGGTGTGTGATAAGGGGTTCACCCCCACACGTCACCTAGGATGGAGCATGAGGGAGCCTTCTGGGGTGTTCCAAAAGCTCTATAGTTTGATGTTATTTAGTTACATATTATCACTATGTTATATGCATAACATTTCTTGACCCTTGGACTTTACATTGGTGCACTTTATTATCTATATCTTAAGGGTTCATAAGAAAAATAAAAACTAAGGCAAATGTATTTTGAGGGCCCACAACATGGTAGGGATTCAGGGATAGAACATAACCTCTTCCACCCATCCCTCCCTGACACTTGCCTTCTAGGCTTCTCTTCTATTGTGGATGAAGGCAACTGGACTCTTTGCTGTTGTCCCCAGCACATCACTTTACTGCCTCAGATTCCTCTGAAGCCCCTTAGGGCCTCACTCCCATTACCCCCCTCTTCTGATTCCTGGTCCCACTTGCTGAAATCCTATTTACAAGTCTTAAAGATAAGATTAGCCTTCAAAGCAGCCTTAACCTGAGGGGTGTGTGCTTCCTCTGCAGCTCTGCATTCCTTGGGACTTCTCTGGGGATCTCCTGTTTGGGAATTCCATTTCACTTGCCTGACCTTTTCTTGCAGACACAGCTCCTTGGGGCAAGGAGACTCATCTCTGATTCACCTCTGCTGCATAAATACCTGTGGAGAACAGAGGGAAGAGCTTCCTAACTCCTAGCTCCCTGCATGGCCTCCTAGACTTCCCTGACGGTCTCTCCCTGTTTAGTGATTGATAAATTCAAAATGTAAGTAAAAGCCTTGTATCTTCCTGGCTCCTAGAGCTCCACCCTGTTAGCTGGAGGAATTTGGACTGCAGTGGTTTGTTAAGGCACTCAGTGCGCCAAAAACTAGCTCCAGAGACCTCACTGGCAAAAAAAAAAAAAAAAAAAAAAAAAGAGGGAGAGAAACAGGGAATGACCGAGCAAGTGTACCCACTGGCAAGTGGTCCCCCTGGGGATGTGATCTGTTGCTCTTGTCTCCCTAAGAATCTCTGTGGGGCTGCCTCCCTCTGAATCCAGGGCCTTTACTGAAGCCTTTACGGCTTCTGTCTCAGAAGAGGAAGAAGACCCAATATCTAAACACCAAATGTATTGGAGCATGGTACCCAGGCAGCTGTCACCCCTGAATTTCATGGCAGACTATCACTTCAAAACATAACTTCACGTATATGTTGCAAATACTTCTGTTGCACAAAGTATGTATTAGTAAATGGTAAATGTATTGATCATCTGTCATAGGCAGGGCTTGTGCTAGGGGGCATGGAGGATTACAAAATATAGAATTCCCCATTCCTGCCTCTCACGGGGTTCTAAAGTAGTGTGACAGTTGTGGAATGTTCACTGAAGTATTATTTACAACAAGAAAGAATGAAAGCAAACTAAATATCTATCTTGAGAAGGAAGGTCAAATAAATTGTAGCACAATGTTTCCATAGAATGCAATAGAGTAATTTAACAGAACTAACTAGGGATTGTATATCTACATTAGTAAATCTCAGGAATATATTGAGAGAAAAAGTCCAGTTGTAGAATGATGTATCTTGCCAAACACCATTTATGCAAATACACACATAGTTCACAAAGTGAAAATAATGCTCTGTATATGCTATGAAGACATAAACTATCTTCACATAAAAGCGTGTGTTTTAAATGGTACAGAATGACACACACCAGGTCTCTCTCTGGAACAGGACCTATCAAAGGGGATTTTACTTTCTCTATAATCACTCTGTTGAAAAGAATATATTTGTATATTACTCGTTAAATTAAGTTGCAACTAAGCCACTTAATCACTAGAAGTGTGTGGTCTACATATGTGAGAAGCTAAGTAATGAGCTCATTGATAACCTTGGCAATAACATAAGCAACACCACAAGGCAGAATAGATTTATTGTCCCATAATCAGCATTTGCAATAATAGCTGGGAGTTCAGAAAAAGAAGAGCTTGCTGAGTGCTGGGGAGCTCTGAGAAGGAGCTAAGAAGTTAGGACTTCCTTGAAAGTCTCCTGGTAAAAGAATGTGTGACAAGGTGGCGTTCTGTGAAGATTTGCATTATGAGTATATGTTTTTTTCTCTTTCTTGTCAGGTCCTGGGAAATTGAGGAAGATGGTATTATGCAAACTCAACTCTAGGAGGAAATCAACCTAGGAAAATTGATTTAACCCTTGAGCCAAATGAACAAGTGATCAGGGAATCCCAGGGGTGTCTGGGGACCATCCAGTTGATTAGTTTTCCCACTTGGTTGTGAATTCCTCTGGGGCTGAATCTGGGATCTGGGATGTCTTCTTTCCTAGATCCCAATGCATGGAACAGTGCATGCTGCCCCATTAGGGTCACTCCGTGAACACTTGTGAAGTGAAGCACGAATGAGAGAATATTGCAGAAAGATCAGAGAGAACAAGGACTTCCAGAAAATCTGGTGCTCGAATGGCTGCCTCTTTAACTTTGATGCACATCTTCCCCTTCCTTCATTCTCTCCTGCCTGCACTCCCTTCCTGCCTGCCCCCCAACATACACACACACACACACACACACACACACGGAATGTAACTTTTGCATCTCTTGTCCCACTCTTCTCCTGTACTCCATCCCTAATCCCTAAGATCTTTCTCTAGGATGGGGGTGGGGAATGGCTGTCAACCCTCAGCATGACCTAGGACACTAAAGCAGGAGAAGATGGAAAGTCAAAATGAGCCAGAAAGCATTTCACAGGAGTTGGCTGGGGGAGCAATGTGTGCTGGGGGAAGAGGGGACTACTAAGAAAGGTGGAGGTGAGATGGGGCTCTGAGAAGAGGGGATTAGGCAAGTTAAAAGACCAGAGTGCAGACACCTGGATGTGGAATTGGTTCACGCAGAGGTTTTCAAATGTGACACCAAAGAGCTAAAAAGATAGGCCCTGTTATCATCCCTGCCAAGGTCCAAAGAAGTTGAGCAGCTTGCTCAAAATCACACCAGACAGCAGAGTTGCTAGGTGGCCTAACTCCAAAGCCCCTGCACTTGAGCCCAGGGCAGTAGTGTCTCCCCAAAGGACACACAGTGAGCAGGTGTGGCCAAATCAGGATGTAGGTACTTGTAGTCAAGGGTCCTGAGGAAAGAGAATACTCTTCTATTCCTGAAAAGATTCCATGTGACACAGTCCTTCAAGGAAATTTCCTGAAACCTACCTGGACCCGGATGTAGACAGATCACACTTTGAAGGTTCATCCCATACCATATCTTGAAGGGCTGAAAGGTATCTGACCTTGAATCAGTGACCAGGAGGATGAAGGAGCTGGTTAGCCATAAAGGGAAGACATTTACTCTGAAGAACAGAAGATGAAAAGAGAAAGAGATGGCCATCTCAAACATTCAAAGAGCTTTCTTGAGGAAGACTTGACCAAACTTGCTTTGAGCAGCTTTGGGTGAGAGAATGAAGATCAGTGGGTAAAAGGAAAATGAATTTTGAATCAATATTGTAAACACAAATTTCCTTAGAAAATGAATTTGGCCACACTGGTGGTAGTGAGCTCTCTGTTGAAGGAAGCAATCAAGCAAACACTGATAATCACAATTATGATTGCTAAGAGGGAAATCCTATGTTGGGTAGAAGAATAAATGACTGTTACAGCCTTTCCCAAAAACAAAGATTCCATAAATTTCTAATTGTGATGTTTCTTTTCCTTTCAAAATTTCTCCCTAAGCCAAAGACTTAAGAACAAACCCAATGGACATTCAAGTCACTGAAACATCTTATAAATTCCTCTGTTCTGTGTGTCTTATAGAGAGAGCCCCAGTGTGACAGAGACCCATATGTCTGTCAGCAGAGGCAACATTTTTCACACTAATAGTACAAGTCAGAATAAATACCATCTCCATTTGGAAGACAGTCCTTGACAAAAGAGAATTGGCCTGCTTGATTAGGAATATATATCAGGCACAGATATAGGAAAATCCTTTTCAGGCGAGCCCCGGAACCTGAACAGTCATAATGAGACCGATTTAATGAGCCTCCTGTTCTACAACAATATTTATTACAACCCTGTCGCAGAGGCGGCCAACTTGAGATAAAATAGGTAAAATGCACAGGAACTGGATCACATTCAGAATTTCTCCCAGATACAAACAGGCTTTCAGTCACATACATATGTCTCCAGCGAATGGATTTAACACTTTGTTTAAGCTGTTTGGAAGAAATGCTTATAGAGTCCATTTAAACAGCAGCAACGCTTCTGAACTTTGGGTTCATCTCTTAACACATCTACCCCAAATCTGTCTGATGTGTCTGAACAGTCCCAACTTGCTGCTACCTGGAAAAGGAAAAGAGCAGCAAAGACCCCTCTAAAGGAGCAAATGGGCACACTTCCAGCACCTCTCTCCTCCCTTTTCTGTAAGGTTCACAAATCTCTCCCCTTAAAGAAATGAAATTTCTTCAGGTAAAATATAAGCTGGGAATTGTATCAGTCCAATTCAACAAACCATCGTCAAGGGCCCTTTTAGCACTATTATTTACTGAGCTCTTACTGGGTATTGTTTTAAGTGTTCATTTGGTCATCACGAAACACCTCATGGTCACTTTTCCCAATGCACCTCTTCATAGGAACACAGAGATGACAAGTGGTTTGTCCAAGCTGATGGATTCCAGAGCTGTGGTGCTTAACCACGAGGTTATACTGTGCCCAGAGTGTTTGCCTGCACCTCATTTGTTCAGCAAGTGTTGATTGAGCACCTGCTATGTGCCAGGCACTGTGCTAGGTGCTGGGGGCAGAAATAAACAGAATCTCCATCCAGAGTAGTCAGGCAGTTCCCACAGATTTAAGAAAATGTCCCATTCCCCGCGAGGGCTTCTGGAAATTGTTAAGTTTAACCAGAGACATGAAGGATGAGTAAGAGTTAGTGAGTGAGGAAGGGAGCCAGAGGAGGTAGAGGATATCGTCTGACTCCATAGGGGTCAGCTCAGCAGTATATATGCACTTTAAACCTGTCAACATTTTCTCCTGTTGACATAAGTCACTCAACTCAGATTCTGGGAACTTTGCCACATAGACAAAGGACTGACTCCAGGAGTTAATTGCCTGCTGATCAAAAGAAACAACTGTGGCTCTTTTTTTTTTCTTCTTCCTGTATTCATGTTGGTGAGGTTTTGATGGTGCAAAGATCAGGGATGGCTGATGAAGAAGGCCTCGGAGAGAACAGATATGGAATCCTCAGTGGAAATAGCTGGAAGAAACTCATGTTCATACATGCTGAGGGTCTCCAGACCTGAAAACTCACACCAACCCCAGGCTCCATCCCAACACGTACTGACTTGTGGACACATGAAATGGTCCATGCCCATCCCCAGCTCCCCACCCCTGAAGTGCCTGGGCTGTCAACTCTACCCATCTCAATCTGCCTGCCTCTCCAAATTTTAGCATGCATTCAAATCACCCACAGGGCTTGTTGAACCACAGACTGCAGGAACCCCTCCAGGGTGTCTGACCCAGTTGGTCTGGGATGGTGCCAACAGTGTGCACTTCTAACAGGTTTCTGGTGATGCTGATGCTGGTGGTCCAGCTGCTGCTCCATGGCACCAGGAAAATGTATCTTCCAGAAGGACTTCTCCAGCACTCCAGGCCCTCTGCCTTTTCTCTCTCTCTCTAGTCTTACTACATGTGGAAATTAATACACATCACAAAGATAAATCCAACTGTCTTAAGAAGGACCCAGATAGGCAATAGAATATGAGGGGTTTGGACAGGCTCAGATGTGAGATGTCTCCCACATTGTGTGAGAGAGGGGAACTACCCATGAAGTGGGAAATTCAGGCCCCAATAAAAAGGAGGCAGTTCTCTCAGTTTAGCCAATCTCTGAGGGATGTCATGGCAAACCCAGTATTGTCAGTTGCTCTGACTTTCAAGAGGAAGCAGAAATCCTGATTTTTATGTAAAAGCTTCCAATTTTTAAGAGTCAGTTCCAGGAGATGATAATGATGCTGATTTTCGTGGTACTGGAGATTAAATCAGGGCCTTGCACATGCTAGGGAAGTGGTTCTATCTCTGAGCTACACTCCCAGCCTTGGCTTAAGAATTTTAAGGGAAGCAGGATGGATCAGGTGGCTCAAGACTCTGGTAGCCTTGATACTTAATGCTTTGGGGCTATAATAAAGAATTCTGAAGACATATTCTGGTCTACAACAGAGAGGAACATTAGAAACACATTGAGGAGGGTCATTCACCTCTGTCAAATTCTTTCCCAAAACCCATAATCCCAGCCTAGTCACAAACATCCAACCAAAAGCAAACCCCGACGCAGGAATATTCTACAGGATCCCTATCACTCAAGAAAGACTGAGACTGACACAGACCAGAGGAGCCTACGGAGACACAAAAACTGGATGAAATCCCGAAGCAAAGAGAGGATGTTAATGGAAAAACAGGTAAGAGTCAAGCAAAGTCCGGAGTTTAATTAACAGTAATGTATCAAAGTTACTTCTTTGGGCTTTGACCAATGTACCATGATAATGTAAAAATGAGATGAGGGATATAGGAACTCTGTATTAGTTTTGAAACTTTTCTATATAAATTTAAAATTCTTCCAAAATTAGAAGTCTACTTAAAAGAGAATCATCAGTAAAATATACTTTCTTCTTGAAAACTAAAAATGAAAATCTATGGGTAAAATATGGTCCACCAGTTTTCAGTCTTTAATTAAACACACGAGCGCGCGCACACACACACACACACATAACAACTTTCGGATTTCATAGAATCCAGACTCTAGGTGTGTTTTGGGAGATCTCTGACTTTAAATCTCTTGGATTTATATGGGAAAAACTTAAATCTCTGAAAGTTTAAGTAACTTGTCTAAACTCTTACAACTATCCTGCATCCTATCTCCCCTAGATAATAAGCAATCTCAGGCCATGCTCCACATCATTAATACTTGTAACTCAGAATCCCTCACACAAAAGGTATTCAATAAATAGCACTGTTTTTATTGTTACATTGAAGAATGGTTTCTGCTCTTTCACATCTTCGTCGCTGTACAGGAAAAGGCTGTCATATGATGAACTCTGTGAGGCACTTCACTTCTCTGGACCTCTGAGGTCCATCATCTGTAAAATAAGAGGCTTAGACTCAATCCTTCCTATAAGAAGCGTGGTCCACAGACCAGCATCATTGACATCACCTGGAAGTCTATTAGAAATGCAAACTCTCAGGCCTTTGCTCACATCTACTGAGTCAGAATCTGCATTTTAACGACATTCCAGGGGTGATTTGTATGCTCATTAAAGTTTGAGAAGCATAGGACTAGTTTTCAAATTTAAGCATTCATAAAATCACTTGGGGTAATTTAAAATGCACATTTCTAGGTTTCCCCACTTTGCCAGTGCAGGACTTTCATGGTATGGAGGCTGGAATTCAGTATTTTTAGTAAGCTCCCCAGGACCTCACTTTGAGAAGCAATACTGTCACCCTCACCACACTGAGCATTCTGTTTTCACTGAGCTTGCAGCCTGCTCCCTGGCTCCAGAGCCCCACATTGCTTGTCTCTTTTGAGATCAGAAATGCTAGCCTGGAATTCTGGTAAATTTCACTCTGGGGGAGGGGAAGGAGAAGCTATGCTGTGTAGCATTTGCCGATTTCCATAGTGTAAATACTCTCATTCCAACCCATGTCAAGCACCCAATGTGATGTCACTAAACACAGAAGTGGAAAAGATGTGCATAGTTAGTTCTTCGGTAGGAGTGGGCCCCAGCAGCCGCAGCTTGGAAACTTCGCTTACCCTCTGTGCTCTCAGTCTCAATGAACCAGCTCCACCTTTGGTTCTTATTTCCTGCCAATCATGCACTCAGCACTCTACCAAAGGTTGTGGAGGAAAATAAAGAGCTATAAAAGATGAGGCAATGAGGTAGAGTGATTAAGCATGAGGATGCTTTAAAAGAGGCCTATTTCTAGATCTGCATCTTGAAACTTATGTACCCTTGGTCATTGCTTAACTTCTTCAAGCAATTTATTTTATAAGTATAAGTAAATATATACGCCTATTATACTACATGTATATGCATATATGGTATTTGGCAAATACAAAAAACATTTTAAAATGTATATATGCACATATATAATATATATTTTATCTGTATATAATATATGTTATACCTTCATAGTTTCTCCAGAAATTGGGTCTAGCCCATATTAGGTAACATTAACATATTCTAATTCAAGAGTCAGGTGGTAGGTAAGCAAATGTTCATTTTATTATTTGTCTTTTAATTGCACATATATGGCATAAAATATTTTAATTGTATTATTTATTTCACAATAAAAATAGGTAATACGAAGCTAAATGAAGTTAATCGCTAAAAGATGTTATCTCACTATCTCCCCAGTTGATCCATGTTACCATCTTGGAAAATGAGGTCATGGTCCTCATTGGCTGAGAATTTGGTTCTGTTAGGATATCAGCTGGATTCTTGATATAGCTAGGAGCATTTAATTCTCCTTGCAGCTTGTCAATGCCGTGGCTCAGGATGTTATCATGCCCCACCACCAGTGGTGACACAATCAAACACCTACAAATCATGAGGCAGCTCAGAAATAGGACTGAGGGAAGAAAAGTGAAACTCAGAAAAGACACAGGCTAATTTTCCTCTTCCACTTGAATATTCTTTAGCTGAAAGGCTTCCTAACAACTGAAATAAGTGACTCATGTTTCTGTCCAGGATTCACTCAATGTGGGGACTTCTGTCCCTTTTCCAGGTGATAGCTGGTTTTGAGGTGTGTGTGAAGAGCAATGGGACACTGGGGGAGAGCAGACGGCTCGACAGTCAACAGTCAAGATCATAGGCCTGGGGTTCATCCTAAACCAGCCTATGGGTCCTGGGACCGGTCAAGCCCGTTGGAGCTTGCACACTTGGTGATTTGGGCTCTAGTACAGTTCTCCAGCCTGCCAGGATGGAGAAGAAACCCACACAATCAGCTTACATGGTCCCCTTGATTTCTCCTGCTGTTCCCGATTTATTCTGCGTATAGTATTATTATGTAGAAAATTAATGGAGAAGTGGTCATTGTGTGGAATCAAGTAAATAATAAAAATAGCTAATGCTTGAGTAACATGTGCCAGTTTTCACTCTAAGTGCTTTTAAATATAGTGGTTCCACTGAGGAAGATACTAGTATTATCATTATCCCTAAATCACAGATGGGTAAACTAAGGTACAGAGGAAGTAAGTGGTTTGTCCAATGTTATTCAACTTGTAAGGGGCAAAGTCACGATCATGAATCCAAGCAATCTGGCTTCAGAATTCGTGCTTGGACATTCTGCTTCACTGCTGTTTAGGTTTGATGTGGTCCAAGAACATGCCTGATGGAGTGGCCTTCCTTCCAGGAGGGAAGCAAGAAGATCTCATTTTATGAAGCTTGGAAATTACTCAGAATCCAGAAGTTGGAAGCTTCCATTTAAGAATCATCATTGTCCCAGATTCTAGAATTGACTTTGATTTTGCCCAAAAAGGTATCTAGAGGTTTGACTTAAAAAGATTTTTTTTTTTTCTTATTTGACACTTAACAGATCCTTAGTGGGAAGGTTTTCAGACACAGGACAGATTGATGTGGAGGTGAAAATTACACTTAACAGAGGCAGGAAGCCAGGGTTCCAGGCATGCAGCAAGCTGCACACCTCAGGGCAGGAGCATCTCCACTCTGGACCTTGGATTTTCACTTGTAAGAGGAAGAAGTGAATAAATGACTTTGGAGGTCTCTGCCTCTCTAAAAGAGGCTGGGCGTCTCTATTATTCCTCTAACTATAGAAGTTGTTGGTGATGGAGAGATAAAGCAAATGACAAGCAAGTTTCGACTGTGCTCTGAAATCGGACGCCAGACATGTAAATTCAGATCCCAGGAATGTGAGAGGAAGCTCTGGCATGGCCTTCCTATTTCAACGAACATTGATCAATGCAGAAGCAACCAGGTAATTAAATGCCACCTTTTTAATTCCTGACTCTGCTCATCACAAACTCACCCTTTTATGTATTTTTATCAAAATTCATCCTCAACCCAGAAAGAACCCAGGCAAGGAGAGACCACCCCTCCACTGCGCTTCACATGCTCCACTTTCTACATCTGATGGTAGAAACAACCCTTAAGCTATGCAACAAAAAATGTTTGAGACTTCCAAAGTTTATGAATCATATCGCCCGTCTGTCCAAAACATGACAAATAGATTGTAAGTTCTTCACTATACCACAAAATCTGATGAAGAGCCGGCACTCAATAAATATTTGTTGATTAGTAACAGACGTGTCAATGCAAAGTTCTAATTGTTACCAGTGAAGAATCAGGCTCACCGATGTACTGATTAAGCCTTGGTTTCTTCTGGGTTCATCACGTATTTCATTCATCACCAGACAACACAGAAGAGCTCCTCAAACTTTACCACAGAAACCAAGATTTTACCAGAACATCTAGTGCCACATCTTTCACAGAGGAACCACTGAGAGGGATCCAGCACATAAACAGCAAGACCCCAATGATAAAGGCTTAGGAAACCCTGAGCCTGGGACTTGAAGAAGGTTTGGTGGGTTATTCTCCAGTCCTCTTACCCATTTGGTTTTGTAACCTCAAAAGTCAGAACCAGTGGGGTTGATAAGTAAATTAAATGCCTGGGGGAGGGAAGGAAAGCTTGAATTTTCAGTGAATTCAGGAAGTCACAGAACAGTGGTCAGAGCTAACTTCTCTTAAGAACCCAGTGTTCTTACTTTGAGGGACACTGGATCTCAATGGCATTGCCACCGAGCCTGGGAGAAGTCTGCCTCGTGTGAGCAGGGGAATGTGAATCAACTATCTTAGTAATCATGACACTAGGGAGTTGCGGGGGATGGTCTTTCCTATTTGACATTTCCCTGAATAATAGCAATGGTCCATGTCAGACTTGAACCATGAGTTTATTTGAGAATGAGTTCTGATGGGATCTAGGCTCAGGTACAGAGGAAGATTCCATATTAGTCTAAAAGTGACCTCTGCTTTCATTTTCAGTGTCATTCTCTGAAGGTGTTGGGTAACCCTGACTCCTGTTAGGATTCAGGTGAGGTGATATTGACCCTTTGAGAATTTAAGCACATCTAACTCAATCAAAGACACAAAGAAAGCTCAGCTTCTTTCTTGAAAAAATTTTGACTCGCAATGTGACCTAGTCAAGGTTTGCTGGACCTGGTCCCTAAATTTCAGTTCTGATGAGTAAAAATGCCCATGGCCATTGGCTACAAGTCTTCATCCCGAGTTGACCATTCTTCCTCTTAGGAATAATCACAATAGCTGTCGCATTTCCAACTACTAATGTACAGTTCTTTTCAACTTCTCAAACACCTTTTCAAACAAAATCTCATTTGGAGCAACAAATTATAAATAGGTTTACCTTAACTTGACATTCGGTTCAAAATTTTCCTTTTTCTTTTCTTTTTTTTTGGCAGTAAGTTCTGGAATTCCTCTTAACTTTCTTTAATCAAGGCAGCCCCAACTTCCCCTAAGCTACCTGGCTTAAAAGAACCAAAGGTTAGGAGCAGGACTATCCAGTAGCACTTTCTGCAGCGACAGGAATGTTGTATACTCGCACTGTCTGTACAAGGACCATCAGCACCATATGGCTGGTGGTGTGGGTGGTGTGACTGAGGAATTAAATGTTAAATTTTATGTCATTTTAATGAGTTCAAATGAAGATAGACACCCAGGACAAGAGGAAGTGCATCGGACGGTGCTACCCTGGAGAGTGGTCATAGTACAGGTAAAGTTAAAATGTCAGCCATCATTATTTACCTCCTTTTATTTCCAGATAGTACTGATTTCCACACATGAAATATTTAAGACTTTAAGTCAAGTTTCCATATAGTCCATATGGTTTAATGCTGGGATTGTGTATTCTCCCCTCAAATGCAAATATGGTTCTTTGCAATGTGCAGCAGTAGCAACTTTATTCTTCGGTAAAATCTGGGAAGCTTCACATCCCTGCTGGGAAGGCTCAATTCTCTCAGGCTTGTGAATTCCTTACCCTGCACCCACACAGCTCAAGCCTTCTAAAGAGTGGCCCTTTGTCCCCTTGGTTTGTATGTCAAGGAGGCAAAGGATTCTGCCACATGGCAATTAATCAAGTGACCCACTTCTACCTTTGATCTGGGAGAAAATAGTCAAGATAACATTGAAGAGGAGAAAGTGAGAGACAGTGACAGAGAAATGGAGGGGGCATGGAGGTGGGAAACACTGCTAGAGAGAGAAGGGGAAAAGGTAAGGCAAAAAAGGGAAGACAGAGATGGGAGTAGTGGTGTTGGCCCTGTGTATTTCAAGGAGAGAATCCAGATGCCATTCTCCATTCTGCATTCTCAAGAAAACCAAAGGCTGCATGCCACCAAGTTCCTTTTCAGCTGCTGGCCAAATGCAAGCCACTATTCATCCGAACTCATGAAGGTTTATTGAGGATGGTCTTGACATACCTACGTTCGCTTCCTACTCAAGGTGCCAATGTCTAATTTTCATTCACATCAACAACAGGTGTACCCAAAGGCAGTGTTCAGAAAGATCCTGACTGAGACTGTGTGCTCCCAGGAAAATAGGGGAAGCCTGCAGTTCTCCCAGAGTTCCTGCAGACTGAAACTTTCCTTGTACTAATTGCAGAGCCAGAAATCCAGAGTTTACTACAGAGAAGGCAGGGACTCTTAATCACTTGTGATTAAATACAATAACTTGGTAGCAAAACCCTTCTTGAGACCTTGCAAGGTTACCTTTAAATGAAGCTCTGTAGACATTGGCTGAGTAGATAGGAGCCCTAAAAGATAGAAATGAACAAGAAAAGGTATTATTTCATTTAACTAAAGAGAAATGAAGCACTCAAAAACAAGGGCATTTGTTTTGTCTTCAATTAAAAAAAAAAAAAAACTATAATATGTGTTCCTTTTGTACATCTTAAAAACATGTTAGGGACACACTGAGCTGATAGATATGCGAAATTATGAATATTCCACTCAATAATTAAGCATGTCTTCTTTTCTTGGCCCTTTTAATGACAGCATTTCCTGCACAATCCATTTTAATCCAATTCTTTGATATTTAAAAAATGGAGATTCCTCTAATTGATTCATAGAGGAAGTTTATTTATCCAAAGGAACTGAGAAAAGTTAAGTTTGGAGATAATTACTGGAGCTTTGTTAAATGAGGTTAAGAGTTGGCACTTACAGAGAAATCATCCAAAGACGCAACCAATCGATCCACAGTTTTTCTAGCCAACAAACTGGATGATTTCACTCAATTGCATAAACAGGCACACCCAAACACACTTCCCCTCTTCACAGTTCTCGGCTTGGTGGGATTTGGGGCCAGGCTATAGTGTTATAAACATTTTAAATGAGAAGACCAACCTGTTGGGTTCTGGAAAACATGTCCATTTTTCCCTGGCCAGACATTGGAGTCTGCTTGTATCTGTCATAGGTGAATAGGTTTGGCTTCAGCCTATCCAATTCAACCCTCTAGCAAGCTTTTTGAAAACCACAGAACATCATTCCATGCTTGATTTTGCACTAAGATCTTTCAATGGGTTGAAACATACAGCACATAAGAGCAGGTGTTCCCAGTTCCCAGCCCAACTCCACGCCTGAGGAGGCTGCAGAGGGCATGCCATTCTCATTAATAATGTCCCGTCACGATGTCTCTTCATGAAATAGGCTCACCTTGTTTCAGACAGGAGAATGGGGACAGAAGCGGGCAATATGTTAACCACTCCATCTCCTGGGAGAATGCTTGCTTGCGAACAGAAGGGCACAAGTGAACACTAATACACTTGAGCCTCTAGAGACCTTGGGAAACCCAAGGGTGTCTTCAAGGGCTAATCTTGACTTTAATCCTGATCCAATCATGGAGGACAATCCAGAGTCTCTCTTGTTACTCTGGATTACCAATCAGAATTTTAGATCCCCTATTGTGTGGATAGCTAAAATGGTAGGAAATATTTCCAAATTCAAAGGGCTCAAAGACTCATTCCCCTTTCCTAATTTGCAAATGAAGTGCATGTTTTGGTTCACTGGCAACTGACGTAAACTGGTGAAAATATCATCCCTTTCTGAGCAGTTGTTTCAACAACTCCAGACAGTTGCTAATCTAACGTGCTAAAGAACCATGAAATGTTGCAAAATCACAAAGACTTACTCCGTCCATTTGACAGACACTGAGAAAGAATACCTCCTGTCAGGGGCCCACCCACGGCCTTCCGTGCAGATTTGTGTGTGTGGAGCCGGGTGTCACAGTGGAGACATGGAGCTCTGTACCCTCCACATCCAACTTGTACACATCATAAGCTGCTCTTCATATCTGCCTGGGTAGCTGGTTCCAGGCCTTCAAAAATAGAGACAGAGAGAAAAAGAGGAGTATCGCTTGTTAAAGTAACCGCTCTTTCCAGATACTTCGTTGTTCTTGCACTTCATGATTGCTCTTACAAAAAAAGGGAAAGAGGGATACTTCACTACACTTTCAAGAAAACAAAGGGAACTACGCGAGGCCCCGAAATTGGAGGGAAAAAAGCACAGAAGTCTTTATGGTTTAATGAATATAATCTTATCTTCTCTAGAAAAAGAATACCACTTCTCAAGGTCTTACTATATAATACACATCGAGCATGTGTTCTTTAACTTACTTCAAATACACACTGCCCTGTGAGGTAGGCACTTTATGTCCCTTCTACAGTTGAGGAAGTCAAGTTCTCCTGAACTGAAGAGATGGTAACTGAAAAAGGCAACGTTTGAGCCCAGGTAGTCTGACTCCCAGGCCTGCCTCTTAACCACTTTACTGTGACAGCCAGAGAGAGGTTCATGAGGACACCTTCTAACCCAGTTGACATCTTAAGAGCAAGTAAAAAATTTTTCTGTGTCACATTTCGTAATTACCTTCCATCACATTTTAGGGTGCTTATCTTTCTTTTCATGCCCTTTCTCCCTGGTTCAGGGAGCAGGGACCCTTTCAGAGGGAGCCCTGTGGCCCAGGACATTAAACACCCGTCACGGATGGCCAGCACAGGTTCACAAGGATCAAGTCAGGCCAGACGAAGGCCAAGCACATTTTCTTTTTAATAAGGTTATTAGTCTGCTCAATCAGGAGGCATGGTATATCTGATTTTCAATAAAATACTATATTGGGCCAAAATCTCTCAGGATATACTGGTGGGCAGAATGGAGAAATGCCATGACTCGCGTGGGGCAAACTGTCTTCTCCAAAGACTGCTGACTAATGGGTTGGAGTCAGCCTCAGACATTGCTGTCCCAACATTTTTATCAACAAAAAAGGTCAATAGTTTGGGACAGTAGGGTGACTCCATCATGATTAATTTCCACTGAGATCAATGTTAAATAAAACACATAGGTGTGGGAAAAAAAGGACAAATAAAAGGTGGGAAACACATCATTTTAGCAGCCCAAGTGAAAAGAGGAATTTTAACTGACTATGAGTTGAATATCACTGGGCCACTCAAAATGATAGTTTTAATATTTATGGTTAGGAGTAAAGTGTCTAAGAATTAGTTCTGAACTGGTCAAAACACACTGAGTACCATCAGTTCCAATTGCCAGATTTTAATACAAAAGACAATAAAAATTATATAATCAGAATGAAGAAAGTATTGAAAACGTAAGTTACACAAAAATCGGCCAGAGGGTATTGGTTCTTCAACCCAAACAAAAGAAAGTTTGGGTAAAGGGCACAATCACTGTCATGTAGATAATAAACCTCACTTGTTCTGTAGCTCCTTGAATGCAGGACCAGCACAGTGTTGGAAGGTACATGGGGAGGAAGAATTTCCTGCTCGGTGTAGAAATAATTGTAATGGGGCCCTAGTTGTTAGAAAATAGATAAGGCAGGACACTCAGGATGGATGGTATTATGATTTGGATATGAGGTGCCCCCAAAACTTCCAATTAATAACAGAATATTTAGAAGTAAAATGATTAGCGTGTGAGAGTTATCATGTCATCAATCCATCCTAGTTTGAATGGACTGACTGGGTGGTAAATGCAGCCTGCTGGGGTATGGCTGGAGGAGGATGGTCACTGGGGGATGTTTCCTGAAGGGTTGCATCTTTCCTGCAGTACCTCCCCCAGCCCTCCTGACCCTACAAGGAGCTGAGAAGCTTTCTTCCACTGGGCCCTTCTGCCATCATGCTCTGCCTTACCTTGGGCCCAGAGCAATGGAATCAGCTACTATGGACTGAAACCATGAGTCCCAAATAAAATTTCTGCCCTCTAAGTGGTTTTTGTCAGGTATTTCAGTCACAGCAACAAAAAGTTGACTATTGACAGTTGACAACATCCTCATTGCTATGTCTTTAGTTAAAGAACTCTTGAGTCAAATGGATGCCCACTTTGGTAGGCATCCAAAGTTATATTGGGAATTTAAAAACCAAATGCAGATTTGAATTTATCAACCTCCAAAAGACCATTCTAGATAATTCAGGAAAAATTCTGTAAGTCTCATGTTCTTGCATTTCAGTAACATTCTCAAATTCAGATATAAGATATGATAGAAACATTGCTCAATCTCACTAATACTGGGCTGTTTACTTCTGTGTTGGTATACATCACCTGTGACTTGGAGCCTCAAAAACTAGAACTCAGGCAATCTTGGTTTAGTCCTAGAACTGTCTTTGATTAGCTGTGGGCTTATCATCTCTTTAAGCCAAATTTCTTAGGTTATAAAATAAGGAAGTTGGACACAAATGTTCCTTTATTAAAGTTCCAAAGCATTAATGTTTTTCAGATTTGGTCTTAGGAACATAAGCATCAGAATCACCTAGGGATCTTATTTAATACACAGGTTCTGGGGCCCATCTTAGAATTTGGAAGTGGGACCCAAGAGAGTGAATTTTTAATGAAGCACTCTAAAGTGTTAGCATGCACACTGAAGATCTAGAAATGACTCAGAATGAGTCTGTGTTCCCTTAAGATCAGAACAAAAGATAAGCAAAATTCAGGCACAGAAAGGTTAACTCAGTTGCCCACATCTCACAGTAAAACCAGAATTGTTCCTAGAAGAAAATAGGTCATTTCCTGATCTCTTTAAGGACATGAAAACTTAAGTGAGGAGGTGGGTGGAGAACAAGAATAGTCTTCCAGACATGTCTAGTAGGGCTGGAGAAGACCCAAACCCTGTCTGTCTAGGAAGGAAGTAGAGCTTTATAACTATAGGTAGTCATGCATACTACAAGTCTCCAAAGAAGTGAGGACAGCAGTAGGCACTGCCACCAGACTGCAGAGGAACATGTAGGGTAAGGCCTGTCAGCAAACTCTCACTCCACAGGTTTACCCCTTGAGAGGGACGATGTAAAGTTCAAGAAATAACACCAAGAACCGGTACGTGGGACAGAATCACATTTAAAAGCTTCTGCACAGCAAAGGAAACAACATAAAGAGAGATCCTACAGAATAGGAAAAGATCTTTACCACCTATTTTCATTCAGGGGATTAATATTCAGGATATATAAAGAACTCAAAAAACTTAACACCAAAAAAAAAAAAAAAATCAATAAGTGGGCAAAAGAACTGAACAGACACTTCTCGAAAAAAAGAAATACAAATGGCCAAGAAATATATGAAACAAAAAAAACTTCAACATCCCTAGCAATTAGTGAAATGCAAATTAAAAGGACCTTGAGATTTCATCTCATACCAGTTAGGATGGCAGTCATCAAGATACAAATAATACAAGCTATCAAGGATGTGGGGGAAAATGTACACTCATACATTGCTGGTATGAAACTAGAAAACTGCATAGAGATCCCTCAAAAGAACAGGAACAGAACCGATATATGACCCAGCTATCCCACACCTCAATATTTACCCGAAAGAACTAAAATCTGCATACTGTTGTGATACAACCACATCAATGTTTATAGCAGCACAATTCACAATAGCCAAGCTATGGAACTAGTCCAGGTGCCTGTCAACAGGTGAACATTAAAGAAAATGTGGTGTATATACACAATGGAGTTTTACTCAGCCATAAAGAATGAAATTGTGGCATTTGCTGGTGAATGGATGGAATGAGAAAACATCATGCTAAGTGAAATAAGCCAGACTCAGAAAATCAAGGGTCAAATGTTCTCTCTCATATGTGGAAACTAGGGTACAGTAAGAAAAAAGAGGAGGGGGGATCCCAAGAAAACAGAGGGAGATCAATTGAGGGGAGGAAAGGGACAGAAGGGGAGGCAGGAGAGACAGGAAAAGGGAGAACTGTGGAAAGAAATTGACCAAATGATGCCATGTACATATATGAATATACCATAGTGAATTTTACCTTTATGTATATCTATAAAGCACCAATTTTAAGAAACTACAAATAAATAGAAGGAAGACCATAGAATAGAGAGAGGGGAACAGTGGGTGGAGGAGAGGGAAAGGGGAAGTACTGGGAACTGTAATGGAAAAAATTATATTCCATGCATGCATGATTATGTCAAAATGAAGTCCAATATTACGTATAACTATAATGCACTAATAAAAACATTAAAAATGAGTAAATAGAAAAGCAATGGATGCTCTAAACTCATGGTAAACCAGGCTGCACCAGGCCCAGGGGAGTGAGCATTTTAGATCATGGAGCAAGGGCTTTATCACAGTGGAACACATGATACCAAAAATATTTTGCAAAGTGGGCTTGCAAAATATTTTTATTTTTCTCTCCTGTTTCGAGTTTCCAGACAGCTATTTACCCAAACTTGCCATGAAACTTTCTTGGTTTTTAGACCTAGTGAATTGGTAGAGTTCTTTAGATGGTGAAAATGAGTTTGCTCTTGAAAGTTAGACTGAAGATTTCATGCAGATGTGAGCCTATCAGCACTAGGAAGTTCACTTTCTCATGTATTTTCACTGAGATTTTCCTAGCACTAACAAACATTGACAAAAGTTTTTTTCTTAATCTCTGAAATACACATGACATCACTGATTATGAAAATTCTGGCTTCATACTACAGCTTATTATCCAGGCAAGCGCCCTAAAATAACAGACAATGTCATTAACTCAGGTGCTTGCACAAGTCTCACTGTCTGATATTTAAGCTGAAAAATCTCAGATGCTGGCACATCCAATATTTATATGTTTAGCAACCACCTCAAACTCCTGCCCAATCCCTCCCCCAAAAGAAATTCATGAATGCTCATCTTAAATTTAAGTATTGCTTAATATAAGTGTTTCCAACTATTTAGATAAGGCACATTGAAAAGGATAATACTACAGATTTGCTCACCAGCATGCCCAGCATTTGAGTCCAGTGTAAACCAAGACAATTTTGATGTCCTTTCCCCTGTAAGATTATAAAAAGGTTTTCTTTTTAAGTCAGGAGCACTAGTCAATCACAAAGTCATACCATGTTGATACCTCCAATTGAAATGATACCTTCTACCACTCAGGTCTGAAGTCACTTAAGTGTCTTCAATAGCTACAAAGCAAATAAACTTGATGAAGACACCTCACCCTAACACAAATATCCCTAATGCTGAGAAGAACAGTGAATAAAGCTTGCCTATGAAGAAATATAATTTTCATATTCCTATCTGGGAGCCATTCAGTAATTCTTCTGGAAAAATTAAAAGTACCTTCCCCAGAAACAGTTGAATTAGGCAGATGGATTTTGACAGGACCTGCATAATTTAAGTTTCCATTGCAGCTTTCAAAACTCCTGTTCTGAAACCCATTTTGTCAGCCAATGCTAAAGAATGTTTTTTTGGCTCAGAACATAAAATCCAAATAGTCCCAGAGAAGAAGCTGCCTCTCAGCCTGGACACCTTCAAGATACTGCCTTTGAAAGAACAACTCTTTCCTTTGGAATTGGACCTTGACATTGACATTGTCATGTTAATTGGCCAAATTCAAGCACAAGACATCTCTTGAACCAGCAATAGGAAGACCTTTGAGAAGACTATTTTAAAATTTATTTCTGAAGGAAAAGAGACATGCTTATAAAAAGTTGGCCTTGGCATGTTAGTCCCTAACAATTAAGAACCCATGACCAAAATGCCTTTCATCAGCTGCCGCCAGTCAAGGAGACTCTTTTGCACTCTACTGGACAGTAAGATCATCCAGACTTCAAAACTCCATACGATGATAAATGGTTAGGAGTGTTATGAATAAACTGCCGTTACATATAAAACCTTTTATCAGCCAACAATTTTACTCTCCTTCTGAAACAAATTTCATTCTATTTCATTCCAGGCCTATTCACAAGGAGCAGAAATAAACATTTAAAGGTAAGGCACTGAGGGTCCTCTGTAGCATTGCTCCAGAGCCATGGCCTCAACACAAAGCAGTCACCTGAGGGGAGCTGGGGACAAATGCAAACTAAAAAGCCCTCTTTGGTGGATAAAACATGCATTTCCCATTTCCCCAACCATAATCTCCCTGACTACAAAAAAAAAAAAAAAAAAAAAAAAAAAAAAAAAAATTCAAATGGCATTCTTGCAAAAGGATTTCAATTTCTGGACCTGAAGGTAGGATGTTACACTGCCAGAAACAGTGCCATTTCTTAGTCATTCCCTTCCAGGGTCTTAAAATGACACTGGCAGAGCCCAGAGAAAGACAACTTGGTTTCTGGGGCTCCAAAGCTGGAAACAGTAAGACCCTGTCTCACCAAGTGTGAGACAAGAAGATATTTTTGACAGATCCTTTCTGCCTGCTTCCAATTTACTGTGGGGACCTAGCCTTAAAATCAGTTTAAAAAAATAATAAATGGTGCAATTGAAAAATATGAAAAATGGAAAGAATAACTGGAAAGATCTTCTTCTTATGAAAAGAGTAGATTTTAAATATCCAAAAACATGTAAATGTTGGCTGCATTATAGTTTCTCTAAAGCTCTTCCTGTTGATTTGAAACCCTTCAAGCATTTATTCAGAGTTACTAAGATTCTCTTGCCCAACTGGTTGCAAAGACCTGGTACAGACAAGTGTGCAACATGTCTCTTTGGTTTAGAAATCAAACTGTGCTGGGACACTAGGATTGTGAAATAGTCTCCCATCTAAACAGCAAAATTGAAGGTTCAATCTGTATGTGTCTGAGAGCTACAAAATGCCCAGGAAATTGGTTCCCTCTCCAGAAGTGAGAAATGAGTAAACTCAGTATTAATTAAGTGACCTGAAACTTTTACCTTGGGAGAGACAATAGGGACCTGAGTCAAGTCCAGGGAAGCTGATGCCTTAGATATTCCCAAGAGGGAAGCCACTTAGATCTCTTGGAGGGATGGGCACATTGTAGCAATGCCCCCGGTAGGATGGGGGCTCAGAAAAGAAGAGCCAGAAGGTTGAAGAGAACCAGAACATACCAACCCCTAAATGTGCCACTTTAGCATTTTGTTTATTTTTGAACTGAAGATAGTTAAGGAGCAGCAGATGCAGAAATGGTTCTCTGACCTCCTCTTTCTACCTAAAAAAAAGGAGACAAATTTTTCAGGAGAATAGTACCTTCCCGGTACCAGGAAGAGGAGGGCTTTCTTGTTATCAAAAGTAGAAGATCAATACCAAGATGAATATGTACAAACAAAACCTGAAATAACCTTATCTTCCATTTGTATGCCCCATTGATTCCTAGTCACTTTCCCATAATTTACCTCTCCTAGACCAACGCCCTTTCTCCTTTGACTTATCTCCAAATTTTACTGTTTTTTGTTAAAATAGTATATAAGCTCTCAGTCTTCTTTGGATCTTTCTTATTTAACAAGGCCTCTGTGTACATGTGTAATATTAACATCAAACAAAATTTACATGGTTTTCTCCTGTTAAGCTGTCTTTTATGAGTTTAATTCTTAGATCCAGGCATAGACCCTAAGAGAGTACAGGAAGAGGCTTGCCACTCCTTCACTCCTTGAAGATCTCCAGAGTTTGGGAAGGTTACGGCAGTTACTTGATCCAAAAGGGTTTACCATGTGTTTACCTTGTATTCTGGGTTCAATATAACTGATGGGGAAATAGAAATATGAATATGAAACCCTACCTTAGAACTGGGTTTTATGCCTCATTGGAAAAACCAGTAAGTCTTAAGGGCTGGCCCAATATTTTTTTAATTATTGTATTGCCCCATGTCACCACACACACACACACACACACACACACACACTACACAATGTGAAATCGAATTGAAGAAACCTAAGTATAGCCCTACTCTGAAAACCTCAGAGAACACCTAATGCCATCTGCTTAAGTGACCAAAGAGAAAATTGAAGTTAGAGACATGTGACTTAACCAAGATCTAGGCAGGCCCATAGCCCAGGCATCTGGTCTCCTAAGCCAGTGTTCTCGCTGCTGCACTAGCTAAGATGTCAAAGTGCTTGACCACAGTATTAGGCATCACCAGCACCATCCTCACAACCTTTCACTTAGGTAAAGCCAGGCGTTTCAATAGCCTAGCCATGGCTCCCACCCCCACTCCATCCTCCCCGTGGCCTCACCTCCAGCCTAAGGCTTGTGAACTGAGAAGCCAAGGGTTTTCTGTGCATTCGGCAAAGCCACAGAAATGTTAAATGGAGTGACCCAGGAACAAAATCAGAGTCCAGAGTAGCTGGAACACCACACATTTGCAGGAGGAGGTGGGGAGCAATGGGAGAGAATGGGGATGAACCATAAATTGAGGTCAGATTGCAATGGGTCTTGAATGTCCTGCTCAGAGGCAGAGAATAAAAATGATTTGGAATCTTTTTCATGGATAGAGCAGGGTGCTATAAGATCCATGATGACCATTGTACTTATTTCTTTCCTTATTTAATGTGTGTGATCTCGGTGCCTTTCCAGCTCAACACCACGTCCCAGCGGGCAGCAGAATGTCTGGCATATACAAGTCAGAAGATACCGGTTGACTGAAGGAATGCACACACAAGGACTGCAGACCAGCCACTGCCCTACACTTGTTTTAGTAAACTCTCTTGGTCAGAAACCAACATTTATATTTTTATTTATAACCCACTGGCACTGTCCCTGTGGTTTTTCCCACCAGTTACAGGATGGCGGGAGGGAATTAGCAGTATCAAGACAGAACAATGGCCTGAGAATGAAGAAGTTTCTCTGGCTGGTTCAGCCTCTGACTCACACATGACCAAAGACAAATCATTTAACCTCCCATTGCCTTGTTTATGCTGTATGCAAAATAGAGCCCATATAACAATACTAGCCTCGCCTTCCCTCTGAGCGATATTCTGAGAACTGGGAAGATGCTATCTTGGAAGTGATTAGCAGCTCCTAAGAACTGGGCTCTCAGCACAGAAGCAGTGTTGTTCTCTCCTGCACTACAGCTGCTGTTTTTCAGCATGAAAGGTGATATTGTGAGGCCTTGCTGGCAAGGAGAGGAAGCTGTTGCTATGTGTTGACACAATGATACAACAAGCAGAGGACAGGCACCTTAACAGTTTAATGGTTCTGATTTCATTCATTGAATTCCTTCTTCCTCACCTCAAACCTCAGCCTATATTATTCTCCATGGATAGGTGCTGTTGTTGTTTTTTTTTTTTCCTTTGGTTTTTTTTTTTTTCTTTTTTTTTTTTTTTCTTTCCAACTTTCCCCAGCTGTCCAGACCTTTGGGGAAAAACAATCTGACCTAAGACATACTTTTTTTTTCTCCTAATGAATCATAGAATCACAGAGAACGTTGTTTCTTAAGAAGTCACCTCATTCATTTAATTCAACAACCAACCTATCTCTGAGCATATTCTGTAACAGGGGATTTTTAAACTTGGATAAAAGATGCAACTGTGTTTTCTGAATAGATGTATGGGTCAATAGCCATGGGGGTACTTAAGGGAAAAAGAAGACAGAAAGGAAAAAGATCACTTCCCTGGAAAATCATGATCATACAGACATTATATAAATCAAATATGGTTTCTGCTTTTGCAAAGCTCCTAGACAGTGCCAGAAGAGATACCAGTTATCCATTACAAACAAGGCAAGTTGTAAATGACTCGTAAGCCAACTTGCCTGGGAATACAGAGGAAAGAATGTGTAATTCTGACTCTAAGGACGAGGAACAGGTTTTCAGAAGAGGGAATATCTAAGCTCAGGGAGGGCAAGTTTCTCAGCAAAGAAAGCAGAGTGTGCGAGGTCACAGAAACACAAAATAGAGTGACACTGGGGTGGTCATCACAGTCCAGGGGTCTGGAGAACTGTGTTTGGAAGTGTTGGATGGAAAGAATTCAAGAAACAACTTGCAAAGAGATCTTGAATGCTTGCTGAGAGGTGGGAGACTCATATGAGAAAGAGGAGCAAACTTTGAATTGGTCAAGAAGAGACAACCTAATCTTTGGGAATAATAATTCCTGGAACCTGGGAGGTGAGTAGAGCGACCACTGGAATAATTCAGGAAGGAGATGGTGAGGGCCTGGACTAGCCTCTGTGAATGGCTGATGATATGGAAGAGGGGACACAGGGTCAAATCAGCCATTGTTGTCTACATTCTGGACAGGGGTCTTGAAGGAAAAGAAAAAATGATTCCATTCTGTTTACGCTTTCAGCCCAGATGGTGCCCTCCTGTGCCAGCTGAATCAAAGTCTGAGTTGTAGCATCAGGTCCTCACTTCCTCCCGAGCAAGAGTTGTTTCCTCTTTAGACAAGGACCCAAGAGCCAAGCCATATCTATGTGACTGCTGTGTTCCAATGGCAAGAGAGAAAGCAGATGTAGAATAAAAGATGAGAAAATAAGAAAAAATAAAAAAGCGGGAATCAGTATGAATATCTGTCAGTGGTGCCTCATTCTGGTGACTTCCCCAGCTCTCAGATTTAGAAAGTCATCTGAAGGATTCCCTCCATCTCCTCAATGAGCGGCAAACAGCTGCTGCCCTTGACCTCTCAATGAACGGTAACTTTAGGGGACCTATTAAGAACAAAGACCTCTGTAAACACCGTCACAATCTCTAACCTAGGATTGCCATGGATGGCAGGTTTTTCCTCCATATTTAAAATGTTTTAGAAATGAATTACTAACTAATTCTGCACACAGTTTGACAAGCCATTATGATTGTAAGATCCTCAAGTGCACTAATTCATTCAACCAAGTTTTGTTATGGATCTATTTTATACTAAACCCTGGGCTAAGCTTTAGAGAAACTGAGGGGAATGAAACTAACATAATCCCTGACTTCAAAAAGCTTGCAGTCTCATGGAGAGAAGAAAGAAAATAAATGCTTTAACATTGAAGTACTTGTGATTTTTCTTTTAAGGAATAATATAGGTACCATAAGAACAACCAGATGTGGTTCTATCAATTCTCATAGACTTGAAATATAAGTGGGAGTTTGCTCAGCAAAAAGTGGAACAAAGCATAGTCTAGGCAGAGCCAGTAGCTTTGTGAAGACCTGTTACTGGCCTTCTGACATGACAGAGATCAAAAAGAAGGGCAGTCTGGTCATGTCCTTATGAGGAAGAGGGAGAGCAGTAGCAGATGAGCATGGAGACTCGGAGGTGAACCTTCTCCATTTCCTGTCATTGCTGCCTTACCTCTAACCAAACTAGGGTCAAGCATTAGCATCTATCAGGGCAGAGGTCCAACCTTACATCTAGCAGGGCAAGGGTCCAGCCTTACATCTAGCAAGACAAAGGTCTAGCCTTAGCATCTGTCAGCAGGAGTCCAGCCTTACATCTAGCAGGGCAAGGGTCCAGCCTTAGCATCTATCAGGGTAGGTGTCCAGTCTGAGCATCTAGCAAGACAAGGGTTCAGCTTTACATCTAGCAGGACAAGGGTCCAGCCTGAGTATCCAGCAGGGTAAAAGTTCAGACACCCAAACAAATACACCTTTGAGCAATAACATGTCTCCAGGTGCTGCAGTTGTCTTTACCTAATGGCATGAGGATGGATGAAATGGCTTCCACCACTCTGCAGAGAACACCTTTATAGAACTAGAAACTTGCAAGAATGAAGACACGATTTCCTACTGCTTTATAATTCGGTTATCTCATAACAATAAAACCAGTGGTTGAAAACTGATTCTAACATCAGTTCAGTACAAAATGAAAGCATCAGGTTCACAAGGTCCTCTCTTTCAAAAAATAAAGTCCTGAATTACAGGAAGGGGTCTTCAACAATCATGTGTATATAAGACACTGTTTTCTAGGATGAATGCACTTCCCAGCCATTTCTATGCACCGCACTCTTCTCTTCATTTGAGAACACAGTTCAAATGTGGTCTCTCTCATGGAGCATGATCAACTCTCCACAGTTAAGTTCTTTACATTATATCCTATAACAACCTACCTCTTTGGACAGCAAGGACACGCCCTATGTTCATCTGTCCTAATGAAACATTTCTTCCTAGTGTTTAATATAAATAAAAACCAAAGCATGAGGGTGAGCTTATTATTTAAAATGTAGCTGAATGCTATGCTCCTTTCATATCCATCTGAACCCTGCTCTGATGATTTTTTAAGGTCAGAATCCATATCATATTTATATTCTTGTTCCCCTTTGTAAGAGAAAACAAAATGGAGGAAAGAGCTCAATGTTCTTAAAGTAGCTACTCCAATGTCAGGATTCAAATGAAATCAAAAGTGAGGTGAAAGACACAAATGATCCGGACAATCACAGAAGTAGATGAATATCATGCAACTGTTTCCATCAACTAGTGACTCAGCAGTGAGCCCAGGACTGAACCCAGGGCAGAGAACCGCTCATCCATAGATACACCTTCAGACCTGGTAGCTAGAGAAGGAGATGCCAGGTGTTATAATGTCATTTGAGGCCAACAATTCATAGGGAGGTTACTAATCTATAGAGGCCATAACAAAATGTGATCCTAGCAAGCTGATGTCAAAGAGGACTCTTAATCTCTTTTTTCACATGCATAAGTAACTGTATACTGCATGTCAATGAGATTTCCCTAAGTAGCCAGGCCATTTATGTGGTACTGAGTATGTATTTTAATGGCATTAGTCTAAAGGTCAAGCAACACAAAGAAAAGCAGGTAGGAAGCAGGCCAACAGCTTAGGCAGGTAATTGAGCATGCCAAAGCGCTCCTACCATAGCGACTAGTCACGTCTTTATCTCTCTATGGCAAGGTGTAGAAATAGTGTTCTTTTATTTTCTCTTCTCTGTTTATGTTAGAAAGCAGCCATCAAGATAAGGTTTATCCTTCTAGAAACAATATTGCTATTGGCAATAATCTATCAGAAAAAGTTGGGCTTTCACTCTAGAAAAGAGAGTCAGGGAAAGTCAGGTATCAGTTCTCAGAACAAACTTCAATTATCACAGAGAAATCAGAACAGAACCGAGAGTAGAGGTGGAGCCCTAGAAATATGGAAATCCCCAGTTTTTAATTCCAGTTCAGAGACATTGCAGATCAGAATGCTGGGAAAATACTTTTGTAATTCATTGCAATGTCTCCTTGCTTCAGCTATGATGACATCTGTCCATCCATCTTTCCAAACTTCAAGCATGAATTTAGCACGTGAATAATGGTGATAATTACATTATATGGATGATTCTAACGTCAGTTCTCTGAATGTCTCTGAACTGGAATTACAAAATGTAAAGTTCTATTCATTTCTCACTACATTTCAGGAGCTTGGCACCTTGAATCATATGTATTTTCTCTTCCATGCTCATAACAATCCTGATTCCAATTTGACAAAAGTGGAAACTGAGACTCATAAGCCATTAAGTAACGTTGCTTGAGGAATCAGAGTAAAGAGGTTGGACCTCACAAAAGCAGGTCTGACTCCAGAGTCCAAGCTCCCAAGCCCAATGCTGATCTGCTATTTTACCTCATGCAAAACTCTGCTAGCTGCCATGGAGGACCCTAAGTGCAGAAAGGCGCTACCTTCAAGGAACTTCCAGTCTCTCAGACAAAAGGAACTAAGTACCAGTAAGGAAATGGCATCTTCCTCAATGGCTGAACAGAGTCCCAAATCTCACCAGGTTTTCCAGGGTATAGTGAAAGACTTCATAGAAGATTTGAATAAATTTTCTGTTATCCATTCTAGAAAGTCAAGAGGTAACCAAAATGTGCTAACATACCAGGGAATAACATTCAAGATTCTTTAAATTCCCAAGGAAATTTTTCAAAGGGACCCATCCACTTGACACCATAGGTACCATGAACTGAGCACTTGTAGCATGTCAGGTTTTGTGCTACATGTGCTACATAATTTTTGCCTCAATTTTATGAAGGACGTTCTTATTCTCCTCCAAGGTTAAAAAACTGTGGCTCTGAGAAGTTTAACTAATTTCCCCAAATTCATGTATCTGAGGCATCATGCTATGATTTGAACACAATTCCCTTCAACACAAAACTACTAACTCAACTTTATGTGTGGTCATGAAGCTCTAGCATTAATCCTAACCATGGAGAAGCTGGTAGTACAGCCTTCAAAGAATCATGAAGGGATTACTGGATCAGAACATTTTCCTAAACTCTTCCTTTTCCTCCAAAGGAACAAAGGAGGAGGAGAAGGGTAAGAAGGAGAGGGAAAAAAAAAGAGAGAGAAGGAGAAGAGGGAAGAGAGGGAGGAAGGTGGAGGGGTGAGGGGAAAAAGGAAAAATAAAATGAATAAAAAATAAAGACTGAGATGAAGAGGAGAAGGAGTAAGAAAAGGAGAAAGATAAAGAGGAAGAAGGAGATGGAAAAGGAGAAAAAGAACTTATCCCCCAGTTCTCCCTGTTGTATGTGGAAAGATGAAGGAGTTTGCCTTTCTCTTCTCCCATAAGGCACCAAGAATCCTGTCCCATTGCTTGTTAGAATAACTCAAGATCAAGAGACTTCCTATTAGGGTGGGGAGGATCAGAGGCATAGATGTCGAAGAGGTGATAGTGCCTAATGAAATTTGGCCCAGAGCAATTCAGAAGGAAACTCAGTTCCCAGACATTCATCACTGCAGACAAACTTTAACTATCTTTGGAATACAGAACTATGCTAGGTAGCCAAGAACTTCTGAGTCCCCAAACAAGAGCTTGAAGAAACGGCAGTAGTTCTCTGGACTATGTAAACTACATTTTGGAGATAAAAAAAAAACCTTCCAAATAAGATTTCCAAGATATTGGTAGTTGACACTGAAAGAATGGACATTTTTTTAAGCTGTCTGTTTTATCTCAACTCCCTAAGGTTTCCCTCCCAGTAATGGGAACAAAGCCCTTAAAGCTGTTCTCTGTTCCCAAACAGAGAGTAAAAGAGTAAATTGAGCCTGATAGCCAGATAGTGCTCAAACAGTAGGATTACCAGAAACTATTGACCAGAATCTACAGCCTGTTGTAAAACATTGTGAAACATGTTGTCAGCAAACCCAGACCCCCTTTGAAATTTCCTTTGTTCCCCCTTTTCCCCCTTTCATGTGTGACCCCTCCCGATGTGTGGTTTCTGCCTTTATAAACCTACAAGATTTTCTGCTAGGGACTCAACTCCTGGAGTTGGGTCCCAGCGCGCTGGAATAAACACCTCTTGCGGTTTGCATCAAGTGACGCCTCCTGCGGTTGATTGGGGTTGCCGTCCATCCATGGGACAGAGTTGGGGTTTCCTTTTTGGGGGCCTTACATTTGGGGGCTCGTCCGGGATAAGATGGCCCCCCCTCATCCGCGGAGTCGACCTTGGAGGTAAGAAGGGGTACCCCGAAGTTGTCTGTCTTTGTCTTGTGTTTTGTTAGTTGGTCTGGTTCTGTGAGCGCGCTTTCGGTTTCGGTGGCAGCCGTTCGGTGACTCGTGAGAGTGGCCGAACAGTGGCCGGCAGACGTGCCTGGGGGGCCACAGGTTGCAGCCCTGGGGGACGCCCTAAGGGTGGAAGGAGAGCCAGGGACGCCTGGTGGTCTCCGTCGGTAAGGGCGCTGATGGGGTTCAATTGGTGGATCAGAGATTGGCGCCCGTCTGTATCTGGTTCTGGTTCTGTTGTGTGTTTGTGGCGGAGGTGGAGGAAGGGTTGGAACAACTGGGGGGTTCTCGGCCCGGGCTACTCTCGGGTGGACCCCAAAGGTTCCTTCTCTGGACTTCCCCTCCCAACAGCCCTGAAGGGTAACTTAGCAAAGTAGCTTCAGTCTCAAAAGTAATGAAAAATAAGGTCTCATAATTTTAACATCCAACCTGTCCTGATGAGGTGGCTAAAATGCCTTAGACACAGAGTTTCTGTTAAAACCTGTTAGATCCTTCCAGATCTCAGTCAAGGCTTACATTGAAATATAAATAAAAGAAGCCTAAAGGCTCAGTAGGAGACCGGTCTCAAACCCAGGGAAAGAAAAGGTAAAAAGAGTCTTTAAAACTCCAGCAAAGTAAATGCTATATTTTTAATTATATGTTTTTTTGAGCTCATGATTTTTTGATCAGTTCTATTTTTTATTCAACTAGAGTTTTTGAACATCTGTTACACTGCAATGGAGATTCACCTATAAAGTTATAAGGGCTTAATTTTGTGTTATTTGTATGTTGTGCTGTCTGATGTCATGTTTTGTCTGTATCAAAACTGAGCGCTCCTAAAATTAAAATTTAAAAATGGATCCAGATACTTTTAATTCACGTGATTTAAAAAAGGTTCAAATTGGGTAAACTAATAAAAGTAAAATGTCTTTGAAAATAACTTGCAAGTCTCTAGGTGGTCAAGCTAATAAAATATTGATGTTAATAAAATGTCTAATATCAATTGTTTCTAGGACTTTTCTTCAACAGGGAAGAGACAGCAAATACTGTTCAGGACACTTGTCTGATATCTTGGTTTTTTACAGAATAAGTGAATTAGAGTTAACATGTATGGGATTACTCTAATGTGTTTGTAGAGACATCTGATTAATTTACAAAGTTAAAATGCTAATTGTTAAATAACATCGAGTACTTTTAACTCCTTAAATTCCATGGGGTATCATACTTAAACATTATTGGTGTTTTCATAGGTTGGTAAATAAAAGGGTTTAAACTTGCTTTGTGTCATCACTAAACTAAAAACAAGGTTACTAAGAGTTATGTCCTAACAAGTGCACTTCTATATACAAAGGGTCCCAAAAGTTTCAACTGTGTTTCAATTAGAGTACTATAAATAACAGAATATTTAATCTTATTAAAATAGAGTAATTTATCTAAATTCAGAAATTTCATAAGAGTTGTTTCAGAATGTGAACAAAAAGGGGACAACGAATAGGAAAGAGAAAATAAAAGGTTCTGGGTATGGAAATATATTTAGTAAAAGGAAAAAGGAAATGTTTCTGGGTAAGAAAGTGCTTGTGTGATGAAATACATGAGGGTCTAAGTAAGAGCTAAGAAAGTCTGTGTAAGTAAAGGGCAAGTTTCAACAAGTTTGTGTGTAACTAAGTTGGTTATATGTATGTGAGACAGCTAAAACTATTGAAGGTTTTTCCTAAGGTGAAATACTAATGTTCTGATATAAACCAAAGTTTAATCTATATGGTAGAATGACATGGTAAAATGACAAGGATTTGAAACACTAATTTACTCTTAACTTTGTGTCTATTAAGTTTATTCTTTAGAACAATTAGCCTTAAAAATTGGGGTGTATACAATTATGGTTAAACAACTATTATAGAGTATTGTACTTTGTTACAGAGCCTACATTTCTCTTTAAAAACTCAATTTGGTAAGATAAAAGTGTCAAGGTATTTGTGAAATGGTCACTAGTTGTATATTAAATGTGTTCATATTTTTCAGGACCACAAGTTTTTAAAGCAAGGAATTTATTAAGCTCTGCTATCCTCCAGATTAAACTTGTCTGTAATGGTAATCTTAAACTTATAAAGAGTAAATTTTATTGGGGATTTATTTCTATCATTTAATGTTCTATTATAGGACCTGCTATCAATAGGGTATGTGTAAAATTTGTTACTTTTTACACTGAGATAAAGAATTTCAAATGTAAATGTATTTCTAAACATTAGAGTCTGATTTGTTTAAAGGTTAATATTGTGAAATATGAAAGAAACATGAAAACATTTTGCAACTTAATCACACAAAAGGAAAGTTAAAAGCTCTCTCAGCCTTTCTTTGATTCATGTTTTAGATACTATGTTAAATTGTGTTAATTATAAAGTTTATATAGACTCAGGAAACAGTATATGTAAACTACTTAATGGTATTTAAGGAAAAGAAGCAAAGATCAACATCAGAATTAGAACACTTAAGATCTGTAAAGAGCCCTGCCTTACCTGAGATAAGGCTCTGCCTCCCATCTCACTGCATGTTAGAGTGACTCCAAAATAAGCCAGACTTCAGCTTATTTAAAGTTATAGTCAAAAGATTGGTTCTTGTTGTAAAAGTACTGTGATCTCAAATAGGGGATAGAATGTAGTTCTCAATCAAAATTCAAGAAAGCTATTATACAAGCTGAATATATTTTTACTCTTGCTAATTTCATTTTGTAAAACTGTTACCTGTTAATGTTTTGCAGAAGTAGCTGCTCCAAGAACAAACAACCTAGGTAACTTGTGATAATAAGCCATCACCTATAGAATACTGGTAACTTCCAGTACTAATGCAGACTCCAGTTAGATAAAAGGGTAAATAACTGTAAAGTTATGGGCATTAAAGTTAAAGCCCATTACTCTTAATTTATGACTGGTGAGACTGGCTTGCTGGATAATTAAGATCCAACTTAGAAATTGGAGTTAAATACAGAGGTCAAGAAAAGTCCATATTTGGGTCTTGCCCTCAACGTTAGCCTGAACCCAGGGAGTAAGAGAACTTCTCTAAGGAGCGTTGCAACTCTGGGTCACACAACCTCCTGATCAAGGAGATTGTTGAGACTAGAGGATGAAAAATTATCCAGTGCATCTGCTGCAGAGGAGGGTCATGGAAAAGGGGAAACATCCCTTGATGTTTCTAAAGGAAGTCACCTCATCAAGAGACCCTGCCTAATCAAAGTCACTGGTGGAGCTAAGGAGCCGCTCTTAAGTTCTGTATGAGTGACCCCTGTGGGAACTCAGCTGACTCTTTAACAAGACAGAAACCAGGTCAATTTGACGAGCTTGATCTTAGATACCCAGCAAAACAGTTAAAACCAAAATATAGCCATTCTTGGGCATTTAAAGGAAATAATAATTAAATGTAACTTAAGATGTACACTTGTATTAGCCCACTAGAATAAAGGCTGGAAGCTACAAATGAAAGAAAGATTCTTCAGCAAATGTGCCTGATAACTATCAAGAGAAACTGCCAGAGTCAGAAGTTTTTAGTCAGTTTAAGACCTTCCTAAGCTACACAGGTAGACTTAATCTATGTTTGCTAGTATGATTATCTATTCCTAAGTAACAGAAGTATAGAGATCTCTAGTAAACACAGGTTATACCAATAAAGGGATATTTTACAAAATCAGATGACATTAAGTAGCTTAACTATATTTTCTGGGGACATCTATGACAATGTTAAAGTCCCCAAATAAAGGCCTTGTTCTCTCCAGCCTTTGCTAGGCCTAGTTATGGGAACAATTTCTCAGTTCTTCCACATCCTGGTGAGAGATTAACTTCTGTCATTTTTATGATACTCAGTGGCATGTTTCAGATGCTGCAACATTTACTTTGTGCTAATCTCATTTCAGTACTCATGTCTTTTTGTTCTTCTATCATAGAAGCAGCCGCCCCCAGATGACTTTACAACCTGCTCTTCCCCAACCAGGCTTCTTCCTGGGACCCCTTGTTGACCCGATTTTTAGAAAAGGAACTCCAAGCTGCTTGCCCCACGCCACCCACTTCCAGCTCGAAGAAGCTAGAGCAGTCATCGACCTCCTTCCCCAGCAGCGTGGAGTTCCTGAGATTAGAGGGGGGAATGAAGCCAGAATTGGGAACAGGTAGTTAGTGTAGAAATAGGGGATCGGGTCAAATCGAGGAAATGGCCATAAAATCATCTGCCTCTGGAAGTTGGAGACTGCCCCTGGAAGAATGGAATGTCAAGGATCTCCGGAGCCCATTGATTACCAAATTTACCTGCCTTTATCAAGGACTGTTTATCAAGGACTGCAAACAAGGGGCTGCTAATTGGTGGCCCGCCCCTGGGCTCTTGCCTGCCTGAAATCACCTAGTCACCTTCATCAGGGAAGGAGTAAGTGCTGTACAGGTACTAATGCTTAGGCAACAATACCAGTCCCTCCGCCAAGGAAATAGCTTTGGAGAAGAGTATATAGAGACAGAAGTTCCATGATTAGAACTTACCAGAAAAGAAAATGGGGAAATGAAAGAATGGACATTTTTTTAAGCTGTCTGTTTTATCTCAACTCCCTAAGGTTTCCCTCCCAGTAATGGGAACAAAGCCCTTAAAGCTGTTCTCTGTTCCCAAACAGAGAGTAAAAGAGTAAATTGAGCCTGATAGCCAGATAGTGCTCAAACAGTAGGATTACCAGAAACTATTGACCAGAATCTACAGCCTGTTGTAAAACATTGTGAAACATGTTGTCAGCAAACCCAGACCCCCTTTGAAATTTCCTTTGTTCCCCCTTTTCCCCCTTTCATGTGTGACCCCTCCCGATGTGTGGTTTCTGCCTTTATAAACCTACAAGATTTTCTGCTAGGGACTCAACTCCTGGAGTTGGGTCCCAGCGCGCTGGAATAAACACCTCTTGCGGTTTGCATCAAGTGACGCCTCCTGCGGTTGATTGGGGTTGCCGTCCATCCATGGGACAGAGTTGGGGTTTCCTTTTTGGGGGCCTTACAACACAACTGGCAGACAAGCCCTCAGTGGCCTTGAAGGGATAGAATTGGCTTGTCTCTTCAATTTCTGCAGGGGAATGTTCCACAGTTTCCCTGTAAGGGAGAAGGAAGCTTTTCCCACAAAAGAATGCTAATCCCTAGGAATCTAGACCAACAGGGAGGGAAAGAGGGAGGTCCAAAGAAGTGTGTATGTTTCACTCAGGTGATGGAGCCCAAAGTATTCAGGAGCTCCCAGGAGATCACAGTTCAAAGTTCCTCCAAACCAGCATCTCACATGTCTCATGCCGAAGGGCTTTCATGTGATGAGGAAAGAGAGAAGCCATCTGATAATCAGCCTGGACTAGGAGAATACAATCTTGAAGAGATTCTGCATGTAAATGGCTCTTCTGTTCTTGGGATGACAGACTCAGAGGTTAAAATGAACTTAAGTCATCATTAAATTAACCCAGAGGAGGCACATTGAAGAGGAGGGTTGTCATCCTGGCCCTAAAAGTCCTATCGAATGATCAGGGAGAATACCAGAGGGATATCCACTGCTCTGCAGATCCATATTCTGGAAGAAGCTCTGCTAGGGAGATGTCTCCCCCTCTTTCCTTATACCGATGGCCTTCACAGGAGGCTGAAGTTGCTGACCGCCAGGGTCCAGGCTATGGTTCACCCCAGTTCCAGAAGCTTCTTCCTGGAGCCTCCTCCATTGACACAAGCTGTGACTGAATAAGTATCAACCAGAAATCAGTGAAGACATCTCTGGAAGTTCCTACTTCCTCCCACTGTTCTGCTCTGGGCACTGCCAGAATCAGCTACAAAAGATGAGAACAATACAGGAGGCAAGGGGCAGCCTAGTGAATCAGGACATCTCATCCCTGTGCTGGCCATTCCGGCACATTGCCTCTATTACAGCACTCAGGACCTCTGGAGGCCCTTCTGCCAGGACCTTTGGCCCTGACACTTTCTCTCACTCCGCTAAAGAACCAAAAAACAAAGCAGAACAAAAATGCTTGTCATCCTGGGACAAATGAGAAGCCTATGTCCTCACCCCATCTGTTTTCCTGTGGGGTCAGGAGAGGCATAGGATGATGCACCAGAGTCAGGGAAACGCCCCTGCATAAGGCCCAAGCTCTAGACAAGGTTTGGTTCCTAAACTATTGGCACCTCTTCATGATAAAAGTGGATACGGTTCAGAAATGGAGGGTTCCCAAAGACTGAGAAATTAGTGTGGGTTTTTATTGGTTATTGATGAATATTTATATCCCGTTTACTGCGGATTGTTGGCTGTGAAAAAGCCAGATAAAGAAATGTGGCCACCTGAGTGCCTGGGGCTTTGGATCACTAAAAAGCCAGCCTATCGGAAGGCTCCCTGTCAGACAGACAGATCTGCCTGAAACAAAGGATCTTTGTAAACTCAGTGCCCCAAAGCAAGGGCTTGGAACTGTGTTGGCACAAAGCAGGAAGAAGAGGGAGAAGAGAGAATGGGGAAACCTTCTGTTGTTCTCAGCAGAAACTTAACATTGAGAGCAGGGACTTTTTCAAGAAGAGGAATGTGGCGGGATGATAAGGACCAGGATATGTTAAGACATTTTTTATGGATTTCCTACCTAGACTGATGATATAGCTCTGTCCTGGCTGCATCCTGGGGATGGCTCCAAAATAAAGATGCAGATCTGGATCTGAATTTCCAAATGCCCTGAGTATGTTACTTTGCTGTACCTTTGAGACTGTCTTCTCCCAGAGCTACAGAAATTAAAGACCTTTGTTTTTCTTTTTTGGAGGGTTGAGTAGAGAGGAAGTAGGGAAATTTGGTGGAGAAGACGTTCAAAATAACTAAGAAATCTGATGATCACTTGTAGTCTGGAGAGAGACCCATTCTTTTGTAGACCAAGTATCTGGTTAAATAGATTTCCCCTATTTGGGGGATCACAGAAATGCAAACTGCAAAACTTAACTATTTTACTCAGGACCTTCTTTTTTTCTCTTGTTTGCATAGGTCATCTGGAACAAAAATGGAGCAGCCAGGTCCAGTCCAGAAGATTAATCAGGAATAAATAAGAAAAGTAGGAACCATGGACCTAGACCACAAAAACGAGAGTTCTATAAAATAGATTTGACTTTGTAAGTTTTTCACAATTATCATTTTTATTAGTTCCATGTTAATAAACATTAACAGAAAACATCCTGTTGTTAATTTATGATAAGATGAAAAGGTTTGGTGCATCTTTCCTTGGGATTGTCCATGAGGACTGGAGACATGGCCTCTCCTGCTGCCCTGGACCAGATGGAAGGAAGAACCCACACAGAAGGCTACAGCAGTGATAAGAAAGGAAAGGAACTTGAGCAGGCTGAGCTTGGGGGACCAGTCAGCAGGAAGGTGGGAAAAGCAAAAGCAAAACAAAATAGGGAGCCAGTTTGGCTGAGAGAACCTACAGGCCTCCCAGGAAACAACTCTGGGGTCCCCATCAAAGGAAGCAAAGTTCTCTCACTCATTAGCTCAAATTATCACACCCAGAATGAACATCATATCATGAATATCATATCACAACATTTTAACTTTTAATTTTTTGTCAAAAAACTGCAAAATTCTCCTTGTCTAGCTTTAAAATGCTAAGTATAGCTAAGATTAGCAGTTCTCTGCCTCCTTCAACCCCATCATCTTGCCCTCAGTTTTTACCTCTCCTCTGCACTGTTGTATTTGTAGACAGCATAAACAATATGCTTATAATGCTATTTTATTATTATTATTATCATTATTATTATTATTATTTTGGTACCAGGGATTGAACCAAGGGTACTTAACCACTGAGCTACATCCCCAGCCCTCTTTGTATTTTACTTAAGAGACATCGTCTCGCTGAGTGGCTTACAGTCTTGCTAAGCTGAGGAGGCTGGCTTTGAACTCAAAATCCTCCTGTTTCAGAATCCTGGGACCACTGGGAATATAGGCCTGTACCACCATGCCCGGCCCTTGATTTATTATTTTTGAGTACCATATATTGGATTCCTGCCAAAGCAGATAGAAATTTTCTCTTTCACTCATACAATCCAAATTTCCCTCTCTCATCACCCCAAAGTAATAAATTATAATATTGTTAAATCAATAAGTATGTCATTGCTTATAATGCAAATATGCAAATACTGTGCAGCACAGATCTGAGAACTATACTGAGCTGATGCCTCTCTTCTTGCTTGCTTCCTGCTTCTCTCTTCCATCCTTCCATACCCAATCATCCCAACCCCCAGTGGAGGTACCATTTCCTCCAAAAAGGCTGGCACCCTTCTTTGCTCTTCTGTTTCTTAATGTCTATACAATTCACAATCTGAACCCCACAATTAAGTTAATTAATTGCATTCTGTCATGGAGTGTTTGGAGTTGTTTCTTTGTATTATTTTTGCCCCCCTCCTCCTGCCCCAGCTCTAAGTTCCCTGAAGGCAGATCTCTGCCTCACATGTCCCCTGTAACTGTCACCCTCAAGAAAATCCCTTCACACTGCAGCCTGCCATACATTCTCTGAGGCTACTTCTTTGGAGATCATTTTATTTGCCAGGGATGAGCCCTTGAAAAATTCTTCATGGCAATCCGTTTTCTCTTAAACCCTCCCCTAAACAGAAATGGTTAAGATCCAAAAGTACGAGGAACTGAAACACACTAAAAATTCTCAGTTATCCTGGAGATGAGGGTCATCTACACATCCAATCAGTGGTTGTTTTAGGGTCAAAGCGTCTTGCGGATGTACCCTCTCGTTTCATGCCTGCTACCTTTCTCTGCCTGTCCCAACACTCTTTCTGGCTCTTATTTTCTATGGACTGGACTTTTGTAATATCTTCCAAAATCACCTCCCGCTTCTTGTTTTTCACCTCCCTAATCCTGTCAGGTAAGTTTTTCTACAGCACAGTTCATTCTCCTTCTATGAAATCGGCAGTGATTCTTCATTGTTCATTTTACACTCCAGATTCTTCTCCTGGCATCTACACATTCCATTCAGCCTTGGCTCGGATCACCTTCATCTCACTGTCTACATGGCCCGCAACCAGAGGACTCACAGTTTCCCAAACATACCTCCGTGCTATTTTCCTTTGCTCATGCCCTTCTCCGCCGGTAATGTTACTCTTTGCCGTTCCTGCCCATCACCTCCACCAGGAAGCATTCTCTGCTCTCCCCAGCTCAGCCACAGCCTCTTGTAATAGGAATTCCCATCGCTTTCTATTCCTACCTTTCTTGACAAACTTGTTACATTCTACTTTTTTACTATTTGTTGATCTGCCTTATCTCCCTGACTAGTATGAAGGATCATGGACAGTCAAGACAGACATTTCAGATAAAACTCTCCATGGCAAATTACACAGAGTTGAAGAGGCAAAAGTTGAATAGATGGTTATTAAATAAGTGAATGAATGAAACTAAATTTTATCTTCTCTCTTGAACCTATAGATCCTTCAAAAGACCATTCAGATACTCTACTTTCTCTTATGGTGAGTGGTAAGGATGAGTTTTGATAGACAACTTATCATGAAATAGGAACAGGATCTAGCTAAGTTCTGTGGTTTGCCAAAAAAAAAAAAAAAAAAAAAAAAATGGTGTTCTAAAGTTAAGTGGAGTAGCTCCTACTCTTAATGCATGTCTCAGGATGTCAAACTATATCCCAAGCCAAAGACTGGCTTGGAGATGGGTTAAAATTCAGGAGACTATAACACAGAGCTGCCAACACCAACCCAGCTCACCTCAACCTAGCAACTCAGCTCCAACTGCAAAGCAGCACTCTCTCCATCTATAATTGAAAAAGGAAGTGTCCATCTATTTTTACAGGACTGAGGGGGAGGCAAAAGGAAGCATTTCATTTCTATTTTTTCTCTTGGCCTCTAACTTTCTGACCAGTGTTTTCTATTTTCAAAACTTTGTATTCTATAAACAAAGAAGGCTCTTCTCAAAAACAGGAGCAACCTCTTCTAATTTTCAGTCTCCTTTCTGGAACTCTCAGGAGTTCTGTTAAGCATCTTGACCCCAGGTAAATTTGTCTTTGGCTACAAGATTTTTGTGATGGCCAGTCTTGGGTTAATATCTTCATCTGGATTGGTATATTCAAGATTTTTGCAGTGCTCTAGTTGAAAGTTTTCCTAGAGAAAGATGACATTGTCCATTACTTTTCTATTAGGCCAACTTGCTCAAAGCCAAACATATTTCCACTGAACAAAGCCAAGAATAACTCATAAGGAAGCTTCTTATAACCTACCCCACAAGTACACACATAATGCAGGCAAAAGTGAATTGTGAACTACATGTTCCATACCTTCATGCTATGAAGACTGTGTGGCCCAAACTCGTTGTAAACCATAGATTATCTCTAACTGCCTCCCCCATTAAGGAGATACAGAAGGTAGACAAACCACAGGTGCAAGCTCCAGTGGAGACTATGTCATTTTTTAAATGGTCCAACACAAACATGCCTTTGAGATTGCTTCCAAATCTGGACAACCTTCACAGCTCTGTATCAAACAAAAAGGGCCAGGCCCACGCCCTAGAGAGCCGAGATCTAAGATTAGAGAGCTTCCCTTGATGCAGTAATGAATCAGATGAAATTTTAAGAAAACAATAATTATTTTTTATTTTCCCTACCTTTGTCCCACATACCTGTACCCTGAGGGAGAGAATTTCTGGACTCAGGATGCTAATAATGTAAATGAAGCACATTAGGTAGTTTGGAAATATTCTAACTTCTTAGTCTTCTAGTCTACTAAGGCTGGTAGCAGGACCCAATCTATTTTCAAATGCTGAATTTGTTAACTAGAAACATGCATTTCAGCCAGATTCCACTTAATAGATATGAAGAAAAGCCTAAGCCTTAGATTCTCCACTGAAAACAAAGGAGGTTGGGTGAGATATTTTCTCAAGTCCCTTACAGCTTTAACATTCTATGACTCTCAGTGGTAAAAACACAGAGATTTCAAATGGCCAGCATCATCTGTCCTATTTAGCTATGGGTGAATCAAGGGCCAGCATTACATTGCATCATCTCATGTACAGTAATATGTGAATGACATTACACAATGCCTGCTTTTATTAATGGGAACACTCTTCCAGCAATAATGCAATACCCTTGAGCTCATTCTGGCCTTCTTTGTTAGTACTCAACCCAATTGCATTGTCAGGAGCTGCAAAACATGACATAGACATTGGAAGTAGGAGCAGTCAAAGAGGGCAGGCACAACAGAGAATGACACAAGCTAACAGCCCATAGCCTTGTTCATGCTCACAGTGGATACTTAGTGAATGCCTAGTGACTAAGAGTGAGTAATGGAGAAAGACTAGTGGACTGATTAACTGCCCAGAGTTGACACCTTTGTACCTTGCTATTTTCCTGGGGGCCAAGTCTTTGTGGGGGTGGAAAGGAATAAATTCATATGTAGAAGCACTTTTAGAATTGCCATAAGTTGGGGGCTCTCACATGTGGGTGTTCCATCTTCTAATTATATAGGGCAGGTTCTTCTTCATTAAGCAAATATATAACTCATTCCTAATAGTTTTTTGGCAGAGGCAAATTTTGAGTTAAATCTACATAATTAATTCCTGCCTTGGGCTTCTAAGTCCTAAGTCCCTGTTGCTTTCTGATGCTGGATGCACTAGAATGAGAAAGATGGACCCCCAAGTATCTCAACATGTCTTTCCTTGATGAGCCTCACCTTGATTGCCTCCATTGGAAACCACCTGACTCTGAGAAACTCTTCATCGATACCATTCTTAGCAAAGGGTACCAACTTAAAGCCCTGGAAAGAAAGAAGGAATAGTCAGCAAGCTTAGACAGTATAGTCTTCTTTCAAAATACAAATGCCGCATCTCCTTCGACCTAGCCTTGAGAAAGACTTGAGTTCAGCATTCTCCTTCAGTAGTCCTCATGCCACTGGTCTTTGGGAAACACGAGAAGTCAACAGCCATCCTGTGCAGGCTGTTTTTTTCATATAAAGATGATTGCTCTACAGACTTATTTTCACAAGAGCCTCCTTTGAACTGTTTCACTGGAATGGATGCAGTATTATTTGCTGAGAACATCAATTCTCTTTCCCTTGTCCCTGAGTGCCAGGTAGCAGGGTCAAGTTCAAAACCTAAATGGGACCATGGGGTGGAACAAAACCAATTGGTCATACAGAAATCAGGATTTGAGAGAAAGACACTTTGATAACAAGTCACTTGTTATATGGAAGAAGAGGAGGGTTAGGTAAGCAGAAAGTTTCTGTTCATTTTGCCCTAGTGTGGCTGCAAATCATATCAGATTCATAACATCAGAGGAAGAGCTAGTTAACATTTACAAAGCGTGACACCCAGTATCCTTCCTTTGAGGTTCTGATGATTTCTCTCTGTGCTCATTCTCCCTTTGTGGATGTTCGTCTCTTCTTGTCAACTCTATTTCACCATTTTCTTTTTAAGCACATCTAACAGGTTGATATTCCTCATGCTGCAGAGGTGAGAAGTGTTCTTAGTCTTTAGAGGAGCTTGGAGGACTTTTTCATTTTAGGCAACTGAAAGCTGACATCTTCCATCGAGTCAGCCATTTATCTGGGGAAACTTTCATATCATTTGCAATCGGAAAGTAGTTAACACTGAACCAAAGTCTTTATTTAAAAGTCCACACAGATTGCACCATTAAGAGATAGTTGAATTCCTCCATGGCTAGGCATTTATTCATTTATTTTTTGTACTGAAGATTTAACGGGGGGTGGGGGGGCTTTTTCACTGAGTCACATCCCCAGCCTTATTTTTTTCCCTTCCCTTTCTTCCTTCCTTCCTTCCTTTCTTTCTTTCTTTCTTTTTCTTTTCTTTTTTATCTTTTATCTTTTTTTTTTTTTTTTGGTGCGTTACCTTTTTATTTTTTATTTTGAGACAGGGCCTTACATCCCCATCACTTTTGGTTTTTGTTTTGAGACAGGTTCTCCCTAAGTTGCTGAGGTTGGCCTTGAACTTGCTATCTTCCTGCCTCAGCTCCCAGGTGTATCTCACCGCACCCAGCTTAGATATTCAAATAATCTAAAAGGACTAGAAACACAAATCCTAGAACTGGCACTTGTACAATAATGCTGATAAAACACCGAAAAAATTCACATAATTTGACAAGTCGCATATATTCTTGAAAATTCCACAGATATGTCTGAAGAAATGTACCTCAACTAGTCCTGTAATAAACACCTAAGGCATAGGTCATGACTCTTTTGAAGACCAAGTCATAGGGAAAGAACTATATTAACTGTATTGGTTTCTTCTAAGGATTTCCAGGGGAGCCTGCACCTTGTCACCATCTTTAGTCATTTGGTCTGTTTGCCCCAAAACAGTTTTTAGAAGCATTCACAGGAAATATCAAATGCACATGATTGAGATTATTCAAATTATGTTATGTGTATGTATAAAACCCACTGTTATGTATAATTATAATGTATAAAAAAGAAAAACCGTATATCACCCAGGCTCCAAGAAATGACTTTGTGGCCAAATGACAGGTAAAACCATAATGTGGGGAAGGTGGTCAGGCCAGCTTGTGCTTAAAGGCATGTGACAGATCTGATGAGCTGTTTTGTCTTTTGGATTAAAAGATTCTTCATCTAAAGTGGGCAAATAGCTCAGCCTGTAGAGCACTTGCCGAGAGTGTGCACCGGCCTGGGTTCGAATCCCCAGCACCTCGGAAGAAAGCAAAACGTGAAAAGATTCTTCATCTAGAAGTTGGAAAATATCATGCTAAGTTAAATAGTCCAAGCCCAAAAAACCAAATGCCAAATGTTTTCTCTGATAAGTGCGTGACAATATATAAGGGGGTTGGGGAGGGAGAGAATAATGAAGGAACTTTGAATGGTGTAAAGGAAAAGGGGTGGGGGGGTGGGGGACAGAAAGATAGTAGAATTAAACAGACAGTATTACCCTGTGTATATGTATGATTACATGAATGGTGAGAATCTACATTGTGTACAACCATAGAAATGAAAAGTTGTACCCCATTTGTGTACAATGAATCAAAATGCAGTCTGTAAAAATAAAAAAGATTTTAATAAAAAATACACTAAATTAAAAAGATTCTTCATCTAAACATGACTTAGAAAACAACCCATTAAACTTTCTAGCACTGCTTCTTACCAGGGAAGATGAACATACACCTCCTCACCTCATTCCTCAGGTCCCTCCTCCCTAAGCCTCCACCCATTACTATCCCTCACAGCCTTCCTGGATCTCTGGTGTGAGGCTTAAACATGGAGAGCGTCAGAGATGGGGTGAGACCCAGTGATGGAGTGTCACACTGGAAGATGATACTTATTTCGCTTAGTGACAAAGCATAGAAATACCTGTTGCAAAAATAATCTGAAAACAGAAAGCAGCATTTTTACACTTTTCTATAGCCAAATGGCCAACATTAAGATGCCCTGCTTCTTATTAAACATCAAGAAGGGCAAATATAGTGTTCAGATCCAATGCTTATGAGACAGCAAAAGTCAATGTCTAGATAATATCATCTTCCCGCATACCTCTCCTGCAGGGTGTTAGCAGGCCAATAAAAATTCCTCTCTTTTCTGCTTCAAATTTGAAATAGATGGAAATAAAGAAAAGGAAGTCTACCAGTTTTACTATAAACCAAAAAGCCTGCATGGTGGCTATGAATTTACTAGCCAGCCACAATAGTTTTTAATTTATGCCTGAGTAAATCAGACTTACCCACTAGGCACTGGTGGAGCTGAACAACCTCAGGTCTGTCTCCAGGCAGGCACAGATGGCTCACTTTACAGAGGAGCAGGAAACAATCTTGACCTAAAGACAGACTAATCTGAGAAGTTAAGGGAAGAGATATACCATGCTCACACTAATTGCAAGAAAACTAGAATGACTATATTCATTTCAGACAAAGTAGATTTCAGATCAAAGAATATTACCAGGGATAAAGGTCTTTCATAATTATGATGAGGTCAATTCATACAGAGAATATAACAGTCCTGAACATTTATGCACCTAATAACAAATTAAACCTAAATTAAGCAGAAGAAAGGAAATACTAATGATCAGAACAGAAATTAATGAAGTAGAAAACCAAACCAAAACAAAACAAAACCAATGAATCTGAAAGCTGTTTCTTTGGGAAAAAAAAAAAAAATCAACAAATTTCTAGCACAACTGATGAGAAAAAAAGAAAGAAGCCATAAATTATCAATGTGAGGAATGAGAGAAGTGACATTAATTCTATAGACAACATGACATTAAAAATATAATAAAGGAACTTTACGAACAGCTTTGTGCCTATAAATTCAACCCCATAGATAAAGCACACAAATTGCTTGAAAGATACAAACTACCACAATTTATTTTTTAAAGATAATCTGAATATCCCTAAGTTTATTTAAAAATTAAATTCATAGTTCATATAGAAAAAAACTCCAGGTGCAGTTGGTTTCACTGTTGAATCCTACCAGACATTTAAGAAAGAAAGAATATCAATTCTACATAAACTCTTCCTGAAAATTGAGAATGTAATACTTCTTAACCTGTTCTATAAGACCAGTATTACCCTGATACCAAAACTGACAAAACAAAATATGTGTCCAAATTCTTCAGGAACATGGAAGCAAATATGCAAATGCAATTTTAGCAAATTGAATACAGTGCTGTGTGTAAAGGTTCAGATATCATGACCAATTTGAATGAAGAAAGTTAAACCATATGATAATCTCAATACATGCAAAAAAAGCATTTGACAGAATTCAATAGACATTTCCAATTTTAAAAACCCTTCGCCAACTAGGAATAAAAGGGAACTTCCCCAACCTTATAAAGGACATTTATAAAAATCTATAACTAACTTATACTGAATAGTCAAAGATTGAACACTTCCCTGCTAAAATCAGGAACAAATCAAGGATGTTCACATTATTTCTGCTTACAACATTGCTTTGGAAGTTCCAGCCAGAGAAATAAGGCAAGAAAAAGAAATGAAAAGACATCTAGATCAGAAAGGAAAAGTAAACTGTATTAATGCACAATGATATGGTCATAAATGTGGAAAATCTAAAGGAATCTATTTTAAAAGTAAGTTTTACAAGGTTACAGAAGATATGATTCACATACAGAAAGGAATTGCATTCTATAAACTGGCAATGAACAATTAAAAATTATAATTAATAAAAACAATACTATTTACAATAGCATTAAAATATGAAATGCTTAGGGTCAAATATGATAAATGGTTTACAATACCTGCATGCTAAAAACAGTGAATCATTGATAAGAGAAAATAAAGAAGACATACATGAAAGAATATACATTGTTCATGGGTCAGAAGTCTCAATATTATTGATATGTCAATTTGCCTAAATTGATTCATAAATGTAATGTAAGCACAGTCAAAATCTCAACAATTTTTTATTAGAAGTTGACCAGCTGATTCTAAAATCCATATGGCAATGCAAACACTCTAGAAGAGCCAAAACAAGTTTGGATAAGAACAGTCAACCATCTAACACTACTCATCTCAAGACTTCCTATTGTCAAGTGTGGTGGTGCACTTGGCCAGAGGCAGGAGGTACTCAGGTCGAGGCAGGAGGATCACAGATTCAAAAATTGCCTGGGAAACTCAGCAAGACTCTGTCCAAAAATAAAATTAAAAACAAAAGGGGAGCAGGGTAGGTCAATGCTAGCGTGCTTACCTAGCATGCATAAAACTCTGGATGTCAAAAAAAAAAAAAAAAAAACTTACTCTAAAACTAAAGTAATAAAGACAGTAGGGTATTGGCATAAAGATAGACATGTCAGTAGAATAGAATTGAGAGTCTAAAAATACATCCATTATTTATGAACAAGTAACTTTTGTCAAAGACAATTTTGTGGAGAAAGAATAGTGTTTTCAACAAATGGTATCTATTATTAACAAATATTGTATGTTACATTTAATTATCATTAACAACTCTATGAGATAGGAACTGTTATTATGCCCTTTTCAGATGAGAAAACTGAGGTCTAGTGACAGAATTCAGATGTGAACTATTTGACTCCAGAACCCACACTCTTACCCACTCCATTGTGCATCTTAATGTCACACACTGGAGGGGCCCCAATCCTCATGTAGTTAAGAAAAACACTTTTAAAAAACATAAAGATGTAGCAAGAAAATTAACATTTTAAAATTACAGAGAGGAAGAATTAAAACAATTTTCAATTCTCTAGAAGCATTTATGTATGTTAGTCATTCATGAGTAAATATTTATTGAGTTATTGTATAAGACATGTTCCTTACACATAATAACTGCTTACACCAACAATTGGAATATGACCTTCAAGTCATTGAAATTATCTAATAGAAACAAAAATTTAAGGCTCATGTGGGCTATCCCATTCACTTTAAAGTAATAAAACAACATTTCTTTGCTTTAAAAATTCACTTATTTTACAACCTCAGATTGGCTCTCTCTCTCACTCTCTGACTTCTGAGACTTGACTATACAGGGTTGCATACAGCATTTTTTTTTAACTTTTATTTATTTTTTTCATTAACTTTTTTTTGACGGTGATATATTTTTAATTTATTTTTATTGTACACAAATGGGATACATACTGTTTCTGTGTTTATACATGAAGTAAAGGCATACCATTTGTGTAGTCACACTTTTACATAGGATAATAGCGTTTGATTCATTCTGTTATTTTTTCCTCCCCCCCACCTCTCCCACCCCTCTTTTCCCTCTATACAGTTCCTCTTTCCTCCATTCTTACCTCCTTCCCACCCCCCATTATGTGTCATCATCTGCTTATCAGCAAGATCATTCGCCCTTTGGATTTTTGAGATTGGCTTATCTCACTAATTTTATTATTCTTTATAGCTAAGTAATATTCCATTATATATATATATATATATATATATATATATATATATATATATACCACAGTTTCTTTATCTATTCATCAATTGAAGGACATCTAGGTTGGTTCCATAATCTGGCTATTGTGAATTGAGCAGCTATGAACATTGATGTGGCTGCATCTCTGTAGTATGCTTATTTTAAGTCCTTTGGGTATAGGCCGAGGAGTGGGATAGCTGGGTCAAATGGTGGGTCCATTCCAAATGTTCTAAGGAATCTCCACACTGCTTTCCAGAGTGGCTGCACTAATATGCAGCCCCACCAGCAATGTATGAGTGTACCTTTTTCACCACATCCTTGCCAACACCTGTCGTTGCTTCTATTCTTGACAATTGCCATTATAATTGGGGTGAGATGGAATCTTAGGGTGGTTTTGATTTGCATTTCTCTTATTACTAGAGATGGTGAAAATTATTTCATATGTTTGTTGATTATTTGTAGATCTTCTGTGAAGTGTCTGTTCATATCCTTAGCCCATTTGTTGATTGGGTTATTTGTATTCTTGGTGTAGAGTTTTTTGTTGTTTATAGATTCTGGAGATTAGTGCTCTATCTGAAGTATGAGAGGCAAAGATTTTCTCCCACTCTGTAGGCTCTTTCTTCACATTGCTGATAGTTTCCTTTGCTGAGAGAAAGCTTTTTAGTTTGAATCTATCCCAGTTATTGATTCTTACTTTTATTTCTTGTGCTATGGGAGTCCTGTTAAGGAAGTCTGATCCTAAACCGACATGTTGAAGATTTGGACCTACTTTTTCTTCTATAATATGTAGGGTCTCTGGTCTGATTCCAAGGTCCTTGATCCATTGTGAGTTGAGTTTTGTGCATGGTGAGAGATAGGAGTTTAGTTTCATTCTGCTGCATATGGATTTCCAATTTTCCAAGCACCATTTGTTGAAGAGGCTATCTTTTCTCCATTGCATATTTTTGGCACCTTTGTCTAGTATGAGAAAATTGTATTTATTTTGGTTTGTGTCCATGTCCTCTATTCTGTACCATTGATCTACCTGTCTATCTTGGTACCAGTACCATGCCGTTTTTGTTACTATTGCTTTGTAGTATAGTTGAAGGTCTGGTATTGCAATACCCCCTGCTTCACTCTTCCTGCTAAGGATTGCTTTAGCTATTCGGGATTCTTATTCTTCCAGGTGAATTTCATGATTGCTTGCTCTATTTCTGTAAGGTACATCATTGGGATTTTAATTGGAATTGCATTGAATCTGTATAGCACTTTTGGTAGTATGGCCATTTTGACAACATTAGTTCTGCCTATCCAAGAACATGGGCGATCTTTCCATCTTCTAAGGTTTTCTTTCATTTCTTTCTTTAGTGTTCTGTAGTTCTCATCGTAGAGGTCTTTCACCTCCTTTGTTAGATTGATACCCAAGTATTTTATTTTTTTCGAAGCTACTGTGAATGGGGTAGTTTTCCTAACTTCTCTTTCTGAAAATTCATCACTTATGTATAAAAATGCATTGGATTTATGAGCATTAATCTTATATCCTGCTACTTTACTGAATTCACTTATGAGTTCTAAAAGTTTTCTGGTGGAATTTTCTGGTTCCTCTAAATATATAATCACGTCATCAGCAAATAGGGATAGTTTGAGTTCTTCTTTTCCTATTCATATCCCTTTAATTTCCTTGATCTGTCTAATTACTCTGGCTAGAGTTTTGAGGACAATGTTGAATAGAAGTGGTGAAAGAGGGCATCCCTGCCTTGCTCCAGTTTTTAGGGGGAATGCTTTCAGTTTTTCACCATTTAGAATGATATTAAATTTTTTTCATATGTATATATATATATATAGGATAATAATGTCTGTCTCAATCTACCATTCTTCCCATCCCCACCCATCCCTCCCCCGTAGGGTATATTTTTATTATGATAAAACATAATTCTGGTTAAGACACAACAAAAAGAAAGACAATCTTTGTGTCCAGCTTGGCTGTTACCATAGCTCTGTTTAAGTAGAAATATATATATAAAATGAAACTTAACATACAAAAGTAGGGCTTGATACCTTGAAAAGAAGCATATTTTGTGAATAAATAATATAATCTGCTAATGATTTAGCTTTAACCTTCTAAAACCCTATTCTATATGTCTACAAAGTAAAATAGAATGGCAGTTTTCTTAAACAAACTTTACTTAGCCAACTCACCAGCTTAACCAGTGCTCTCCAGTCCCTCTACAGCACACATGGGTTGATGACCAGAACCTGCTGAATACATGCAACTTGGTCAACTCTGCAGTATACACTTCCAATTAAGCTGTCTGCTCACCAAGTGTCAATTCATTTCCAAATCTATATGCTGGTTCTATGTGTTCCTTTACTTATGCTATTCAATCAGATGTTACATAAGCCAAAGTAAGTTTAATAAGAGTATAAGAAGAAAATTATTTCTATAAAAACTTAGTGGAATGTTTGAATTGCCTTTGAATCTAGTGTGGGTAGAATAAGTGTAAAATGAAGTTTTTCATAAAAATTATGGATTCTAGAAGAATTCTTTTTTTCATTTGTCAGCTTTGAAAATATCTTGAAATTCCTTAAAGAATCTACTTGAAGGATAGTGAAACTTGAAAAAGCAGGTTAAGAATTTTAAGGGTGGTTTGTGACAGAAAGATGACCAGGAAACTCTGGTGGCTAAGACAGATAGGCAAAGAAAAGGCCCACAGAAAGATGTACCAAGTGTGTGGTCATGTACAACAGGCTTAGATAGAATAATGAAGTCTACGGATATAGTGTTATTAATCCTCACTCTTGCTTTTTGCAACTGAGGGATAATTGATTTTAAAATTATATTTATTCAAGGTGTACAATTGAATTAATCACCACAATCAGCAAATTTACCTCACAGTTACTTTTTCTGTTATATCTTATTTTTCAATTTAACCTATAATCTATCAGCCTTAAGGACATAGAACAGCAATGCTTCCTCTTAATGGATGCTCCCTTGGCCAATTCTAGATCAAGGATTTAGGAGAATTTTTCCTTTCTCCTCTTACAATCCTATTTACCGGCCCTATTTCTCTCCCAATCCCTCCCCTTGACCTCAGGCAATCAGTACCTTCTTGGTCTAACCAAGCAGTGCTGAAACTTGATAGACAATCAAAATTATCTGGAGAGGTTTTGTAAATACAAATCTCCTCAGAAACCAGCCCTCATAAGAATAGACAGCAGGTAAGGAAACTGCTATTTGCAAAGCTTTGTAGGTGGTTCTCATCATCAGCCCAATCACACTAAAGAATCAATGAGAGTCATTTTTAAAGTCATCTGGTGGAACAAAATTATAAAATAGTAGACCTATGTAATTCACACTTCATCATAAAGTGTTAGTTGATCTTTTTAAAAATACACTGTGGTGAGGAGAAAAGGTCCAGAGGAACGGACAAAGTCTGTTAGTCTCATATTTTAAGATGACATTCTGGGTTGGGGATGTAACTCAGTTACTAGAGTGCATACCTTGCATGCACAAGGCCTTGGGTTCAATTCCCAGCACTAAAAAAAAAAAAAAAAAAAAGAGAGAGAGAGATATTCAGCAAAGGTCAGAGTGAATATTTTTTAACTTGCAAATCCTCAAAAGAAAATGTTTTTTGTAAACTTTCAACTGCAGTGGAACTGGAAGTTCTAGTGAAATCTCATTGGAGGAAATATACAGAACAAAGAGCACTTCTCCACCTCCTGCTGGGAGCCAAAAAGTGTCCTGTACATTTGATATCCCTGCCCCCACCTTCCCTATGGACGCTCCTGGGAGCTCTCTGGTAGCCCATAGAGAACCACAGGCAACATTTTAAATAACCAGCAGCGTAACCAAGCCCAACTTAGGAAGGGAGCTCTCTGAGGAAGCAAGAGCAGGGGCCCATCATCATTCTCATCAGTCATTCTACTGACCCAGGGGCAGCTCCAGGAGTAGTACCATCAGAAAGTGACACTGCCCTTCTCATGGCTTAGGATGAAGCTTTGCTGTAGACTCCCCTATTCCATCTCCAACTCTTGTCTTTTGTTTATTGAAGACTTCTGCCAACCAGTGGATTCTGCCCACAGTTTTTCCTCTGCATCTTTCTAGTGTCCTCCTGTCTCACATACAGGTGCCCAGAGAATCTGATTGGGTCACCCAGTCACCAAGCAGAGAATGTGCCTTTGGAAGCAGCCCTCCAGAGTTGCAAGTCTAGACTTATCTGAGCTTATATTAATAAAATTGTCAAAGTTGAGTGAAAACGGTGGGGAGGGGAGCTTTAAGGAATCATTTGAGTTTTGAAATGGATAGGATTTCTCCCATTTTAGTCACCAGAACAATATGAATAGATTTTTTTAAATGTGCATTCATTTAAAAATAGGAATCCCTCTCCATTTATTCTGATTATTTCTTACATTAGGAAAATCCAATATTTTTGAAAAGAGGGAAAAATGTTGCAACCGAACATTAGAAATATGAAGAATCCTGGGACTCACTGACCACTTCAGTGATTATGAAAACTATGAACTATTTTTAAAAAGCAGATTTTCACTGTTCTTCATTAAGGTCTGATTACCTCGCCCATTAGCATTTGGCTCTTTTATTATGATTGTGGAATACGGTAGATGTTACCACTAATGGATAAAGAAAAGTTGACATGGTTATCTTGATTAACTCATCAATAATCATTTGGAATAATTTTTCTTCATTCAGTGAATGGATCATCCACATGCCCTATAATAATTGTGTACATTGAGGTGCAGAAAATTAGCATAAAAATTATCTACCCTGGAGAGCTAGTTTTCTACTTCTAACACCACTAAAAGTTAGTTCAAAACTCATATTTGACAGCATTATTAAGTGAGTGAGAAAAAGAAAATGATTCCTTGGTCATTTTCCCCATAACGTCATTTATATACATCCGTTCATATTAGAATCTCACACTTACAAATAAAAAGCAAGTAGTTTACCCTCTGACAAAGGAGAAAACAAGGAGTTTTGAATCCTGTTATTAGAATGGAGTTGACATTTTAAGTGAGTTTTGCATAGTTTTAGATTTGACTCTCAGTTACTGCCAGAAAAATTTAGAAACACAAAACCTTGGTTCTAGAGGGCTTCTTAGGGATCAATTGATCTAATTCACATTAGAAAATCAAAAGACCATTTAATATGTACCCAAAGTCATATATTCAATTAACCAACAATACAGGACCTCTCACTCGAATCTTCTCACTTAAGTCCAGTAATTGCTCTTCATAAGACATCATTACCACAAATACCCCGAATGTGGCATGAATCCAGACACGAAAAGAGTATGGGACAAGTGGCTAAGAGAGACAGAAACTTCTAGATTGTTTTTCCACCAAATTATAGTCAGTGGCAATCTGTCCCTTAACCAGGTTCAGGAATCTATTGAACTGGTTGGTTTTTGTTCTCTTTCAGGAACTTAAGCAATAAACCCAGCTGTTGTCTTACCTTCTCTAGGCTGTGGCACTATTTGTTTTCAGGCACAGGTGAGAATGTCACTATTGATATACATAATCCTACAGGATCTGATTACTGATTATTCTCTCAGGGTTATCTCAGTTGATTGAAGTGAATAACATACCCCCAAAATCACTGTCCATTCTCCTCCACAGACAGGCTAAATTTTCAGAGCAATTCAGTTCTGTGGTTAGACAAAAGGTTGAACTCTGACTAGACCTTCTCACAAATAGATGTCCTAGCTTACAATAGGGGAGAGGATGTGAGTGGGTCAGTGACCAACATATACCTTGGCATTACCCCAGCAATTGACATTGATCCAGAAGATTTATATATAACCAGAAATCTACAATGCTGGAACTTTAAGGCAGAAACTGTGCCAAAAAAATATAACCCGAGCTACATATAGAATTTAAATTTGCTACTTACCAACATCAAAAGTAAAAAGGTAGGTGAAAAACTTTTTAAATATATTTTATGTAATGCAATATGTCTAAAATATTATAATTCAATGTGGAATCAATATAAAAAAATTACTAAGATTCTTATAATCTTTTATTTGAACTAAATCTTCAAAATCCAGTGTGGATTTCATACACAAAATATCTCAATCTATAAACTCAGAAAATTATCTGATTTAAATTTCATAAAATTCACTGTTAAAAAATAAACCTAAGTTGTTCTAGCCACACTTAAAAGTTTCCAGTTTGTTGAATCAACTATCCAAAAATCATTTTCCTTTAATATTTATATACACAAACAAATCACTTCTTTTTAAAAGACTATTTGCTTAGACTTTGATGTAAAAGCAATTTCAAACTTTATCTGTTCAAATATGTAAATTCATTATCTTCTGGGTTCACTCAATTATTAGCATCAAAATTTAAAAAGTATTTGATAACTAGTAATATAATACTAAATTTCAGTATCAACCGTGTTTAAATATCCCTTGTATTTTGGCAGTCAATTTTCATAAAAATATTCTGTATATTGAGTAACTTCATAAATCATTATTATTACTGTATTATAAAAGTTTCTACTTTCAATATAAATTGTTCTATCTGCCCAGCTAGGTCACAAATAAAAATTTTCCTTTCATGAAGCTTCAAATTAGCTCATTTATATGCTGTGCGATATTAGTGAGAAAATGTAAATCACACTTCTATTTTTATCTTTGATAATTGAATATTTGGCAAGCATTCTTTTTTGTTTCAAGAAAATCAGAGTTAACAATACAGTAAGTCTATAAAGATCTTCCCCAAGTCAACCAACGATCATTGGCAAAGAACACAAGATCATTAAATTCATTGGCTTTTATTTCTTTCAGTAGTTCCATAAACTACTGATGACTCATGGCATTTGCACATATATATCAAAAGATTTTAACAACTGTATCATAACACATAAGTCTGCACCAGCAAACTGAGGCACAAAACATTTTCAATATATAGCACATGAGAAAAACAGACACTTATTTTTAAATTCCAATAACTTCAAATTTGAACCTGACGCAGTTGGAGCATCACCCATCATGATTAAAAAATATTTTTTCAAATATAGCTTAAACTCTTCTTTGACAGATATAAAAGACTCAAAAACATATATACACCATAATCTTAAGCCATAAATTTACATTTCTTTATAAATATGGAAGTCTTTTGAGAAAAGTATACCCCAAATATGGAGCAGAATCTTTTACATTACATGTCTTCTACAGCTAAATAAAAATTCTTGCGACTTTTCAAATGTCAATTGATCTTCTCTGTCGTTGAAATTTCATGTTTGGACAATTGTATGGTGATTAATTTCTTTAAATTCTTCCAATTTAATTAATAAAATCTTTCACTCGTGATTTCTATAATAATTTCTTTTTTCATCTCTTCGCCTAAATGGTGTGTGTGTGTGTGTGTGTGCACTCATGCAAAAATACAAGTAAATTTATACCTGACCAAACCTATAGCTCAGTCTTAATAATCACATTAAAATATTTTATTGGATATTTAATTCTAATTTCAGGTAACGCCTCCATTTATTTTTTAAACTCTTAAGAGGAAATTTCTTATGTAACTTGCTGAAAATATCTTCTAATAGTGTCTGCTTTATTATCTTAAGAAAGGCGTTTTTATACAAAATAGCAAATTCAATATGAAATATGCAATATACCTTCTACTCTTTTTTCTTTATACTACTTCCATACCTCCATACAATTCTCTATCCATAGTATATCTTTGTTTTAAATTTCAAATTCACTTGTTCTATAAAATGTTTTTAATAATTCTTTTTTAATAGATTTATGTTATTTATTTATTTGTTTATCTGTGTGTGGTGCTGAGGATCGAAACCAGCGCCTCACTTGTGTTAGGCAAGTACTCTACCACTGAGCCACAAGCCCAGCCCTCATTTGTCTTTATTTTCAAATGGCAAATAAGTTTAATGACAACACAATTTAAATACTAAGTATTTCAATTTATATGACTATCACTATAGATCAAGTTGTGTCCATAGAATATTCAAATAAGCATATTATTGTGTGCCAGCAGACAATGCAGACACAGAGCTTCCTGGACTGAATATAGTTTGAGGTCAATCAACCCATGTTTTGTTGCTGCTTCTCTTTTTAAAATAAATGTATGTGTCAGTGTAAGTTTTAGAGGACTATAAGGTTTTTTCCCATGCCCCTTGCTGGCTTGCCTGGAAGCTGCCAGTTGTGGAGGATCAGAAGATAACTGAAATAATAGACGCAGCACTCAGGATGTCATCCCTGACATGGGAAGGAACAAGAAAACACACCCTCGCCTGTGCTTTCTACTTTTAGAATATTCAGAATTGGTGCCGTCGCCTCTAATGCCTAAAAAATAAACAGTAAAAGGAGGGTTTCCAAATCTCAAGGTTCATTTATTAAATTAGTAAAATTTTCTTAAATATGCATTGTTTATTATTTTAATGATAGGACGCCAAACTCCTTTCTGCAGCTTCAGTTCACCTTCTTCCAGCTTAAACCCAGCAAGCTCATGACGGTTCTTTTGGTCTATGCCTTTCTTACCAACAACAGCTAAAAGTTTCTTGATGACTCTGGATAGTAACAAAAAGTAACGAGCATAATATTTAGCATTATAATAAAAACTCAAAATTTTAATAATATACAATGTTATATTGCTTATAATAATGAAAACTGAACACAAACCCATCAGTAGAGAGTCAGTTAAATTTGGACATATCTGTTTCACACAACAGAATGTTCTTCAAGCTTTAGAAATGATAAATAAAATAAATATCTATTGGTATGGAAAGGTAGCTAGAATATAATAAGTTGAAAACCGATTTTACAGCAATATGAATTGTCTTAGCCCCATTTAGGATTTAAAATGTGTGTGTTATTTTGTGTAGTATATTATGCAGAGACCTTTAAATATAAAGTCTGACAACACTAAACATGTTTGCTCTAACCTTTCAAACCTTACTCTTTAGGGCTGGGATGTAGCTCAGCAGTAAGCTTTTGCCTCACTTTCTCAAAGCCCTGGGTTCGATTCCCAGTTCCAAAAGAGAAAAGACAAAGAAATAAAACGAACTCCACCAAATTTTACCCTTTAATATGAGCATTTTTATTTTCTTCTTTTGTTACTCTGTACTTTACATGATAAGAAAGCATGTTTCATGTTTTCGTATTTAAAAATACAATAAGGCTTATTTTTAGGTTTAAAAAACAAACTCCAGAGCTGTTTCCATAGCTCATTCCTAGCTATTTCTAATTTGCTCAGGTATCATCTAACCATTCTTATTCCTGGGTCCATCTGAAGAGCCTTTACCCTCTCTGGCATTCTGAAGGCAACAAGCAAAACAACACACAGGTCAAACAGTATTTAAATAAATTTGTCCAGGGTGTCACAACTCTGCTCTGTGTCCTGTCAGAAGATTTTGAGAATTACAGGTATAACAGGTCATTTCCCAATACTTTGCACCTCTTCTGAGCCCAGCATGGGAAGTTAAGCCAAGAAGGATGTTTAAAATGACTGGTCCCCCAAATTCTATGTAGGTGGCCTGACCCTCCTGGAAACCCAACATTACAGAATTCCCTGTTGCTGGGCACCTGTGCACCAGGCGTTGGCTTCCTGGGGTTGCCTCCTCCCCTCTCTCTCTCTAGCTCTTTCTCTCATAGGCAGAGACGACTAAAATCTTCCTTTCCTATCAGTGCTTCATCTCATGACTGGAACAAGTTTCCTAGCCAAAGGGCCCTCCTCCCATTTAGTCAAGACTCAGAAACCAGTTAATGAGGACATGTGTAGATGATAAGGATGTAATCACACCACTGGGCAACAGGATGCCAGTCCTCAGGGAGGTCATGACCCAATCCAGAAGGACAAAGGGCAACGCATGTAACCTGTCTTTGGAGAACTGACCTATAGAAAAAGCCCAAAGTTGTGAGGAATAGACCAGATTCTCTAAATGCTGAGGGAGAAAAGATGTAGGTGGGGCAAGATCCATACCAAAAAGCTTGAACTTGGACAGCAAAGTGAAGTGCACACTGGAGAGTCACAGAGAGAGTGTTTCGAATCCTGAATGCCAACTCTGCTCCCCACCAAATAAAACAAAATAAAACAAGGCTTTAACTGGAGGCATTGAAGCTGGCTTGTGCACTGATGGTTTTGACAGGGAAGCCAAGAGAAGTCCCACCTACAGTCCCTACCTTCTGGATGTTGGCTGCCCAGATAAACAGTTCCTCTCAGTCAAAGCTCTGAAGGCCACTCATAAATTGGAAATGCTAATAGGGAGGGTTAACATATGTGGCTGTCAGTATTTTGTTACCATCAGTTGTTTTTTTTTTTTTTTTTTTTTTGTCCGATTATTAATTAGTTGGCCAGTCGCCTCACTGGTTCTGAAGACACGGAACCCAGATAGAACATGTTGATGGAAAACAAGGAACATTGTTCTACAGGATACTCAGGATGGAACAGCTAAGAGCAAAAAGATGGCCAAAGACCCAGAGCAGGGGGAGAAGAAAAAGATCAACCATGCCTGCCGAGAGCCCTGGAGAACAGGCCACCAACTGGTGGCCAAGTTGGAGGGAAGGAAAAGCTTGCCCCAGCCTGCTCCAGAGGCATTTGGAGTTCACGGGGCCACTTGTTCTCCACCCCAATTAAAGGCTTTCTGCTCCCTGCCTTGCTGGCTGTGGTTTTCCCAGACAGAAGTGGCTTTGTTACTGGAAGAGCACAAGCCCCGGAAGCAGCTGTGAGTGTGTGGACTTCCTGGTTGCAGCCTTTCTCTTCTGAATGCCTCCCTGGGACCTCGTGGTCCAGAGCCTTTTATCTCCTGTGTTTCATCTGATTCTCACTGAGTATATTCTGTAATTTGCTTTGTCAACTGCTGCTTCCAAGGAATCATTCCCTCTTGATCTTTTGCTCTTCAATCCCTTTTTTTGTTCTGTTCAAAACATAATTTTTAATTAATGTTTTAGCTTACAAATTTATCAAAGTTCAAAAGCCAAATGGTCTACAATGTGCCTTTTCCATCCCACCCAGATGCAACCGCATTCATCTCTGAGTGACTTTTTTCCCTGATTCATTCCAAATCTTTACATAATATAATAGTTAATCATTTCCTCTTGGTTAATCAATTTTAGACATTAACTATTGACTTCTTTTTCAAATTTTTAAATTGATACATAATCATTGAATATATTTCTGGAGTACAATGTGATATTTTAATACATCTATACAATATGTTAAGGTTCAAATTAGGGTAATTAACATATCCATGACCTCAAATATGTATCAGTTATTTGTGTTGGAAACATTCAAAGTCCTCTTTCTAGTTATTTTGAAGCATCCAATAAATTTTTCTCTACAGTCACCCCTTCTCTACTATAGAAAGCTAGAACTGGTTCCCCTTATCTTTTTTACCAGATAACCAACCTTTCTCTCTTCTCCTGCCCTTCCAAGTTCCTGGTGATCAGTATTCTACTCTGTAGAACTATGAGATCAACTCACTTAGCTTCTGCATGAGTGAGAATATGTGATATTTGTGTCTCTGTGCCTGGCTCATCTCACCTACTGTAATGTCTCCTGTTCATCCATGGTGCTGCTGACTTCTTATGGCAGAGGAGAATACTAACTTTCTTGAACATCCTTTACCTCCCTCATTCTAACAATTAGTTGCATCATAACTTTTGTATTAGTCCATGTCAAATACTTATAGTTTGCCCATCAAGTAAATACCGTGTGCTACTACTATACGAGTTTTACGATAGTATACCACAATTAGTTATGGTACAAATGCCGCCAAAGTAAAAGCTTCCAGGCTGCATTGAATCTTTTTATTATTTTTTTAAGTTGTAGATGTTCCTACTTCCTCCCACTGTTCTGCTCTGGGCACTGCCAGAATCAGCTACAAAAGATGAGAACAATACAGGAGGCAAGGGGCAGCCTAGTGAATCAGGACATCTCATCCCTGTGCTGGCCATTCCGGCACATTGCCTCTATTACAGCACTCAGGACCTCTGGAGGCCCTTCTGCCAGGACCTTTGGCCCTGACACTTTCTCTCACTCCGCTAAAGAACCAAAAAACAAAGCAGAACAAAAATGCTTGTCATCCTGGGACAAATGAGAAGCCTATGTCCTCACCCCATCTGTTTTCCTGTGGGGTCAGGAGAGGCATAGGATGATGCACCAGAGTCAGGGAAACGCCCCTGCATAAGGCCCAAGCTCTAGACAAGGTTTGGTTCCTAAACTATTGGCACCTCTTCATGATAAAAGTGGATACGGTTCAGAAATGGAGGGTTCCCAAAGACTGAGAAATTAGTGTGGGTTTTTATTGGTTATTGATGAATATTTATATCCCGTTTACTGCGGATTGTTGGCTGTGAAAAAGCCAGATAAAGAAATGTGGCCACCTGAGTGCCTGGGGCTTTGGATCACTAAAAAGCCAGCCTATCGGAAGGCTCCCTGTCAGACAGACAGATCTGCCTGAAACAAAGGATCTTTGTAAACTCAGTGCCCCAAAGCAAGGGCTTGGAACTGTGTTGGCACAAAGCAGGAAGAAGAGGGAGAAGAGAGAATGGGGAAACCTTCTGTTGTTCTCAGCAGAAACTTAACATTGAGAGCAGGGACTTTTTCAAGAAGAGGAATGTGGCGGGATGATAAGGACCAGGATATGTTAAGACATTTTTTATGGATTTCCTACCTAGACTGATGATATAGCTCTGTCCTGGCTGCATCCTGGGGATGGCTCCAAAATAAAGATGCAGATCTGGATCTGAATTTCCAAATGCCCTGAGTATGTTACTTTGCTGTACCTTTGAGACTGTCTTCTCCCAGAGCTACAGAAATTAAAGACCTTTGTTTTTCTTTTTTGGAGGGTTGAGTAGAGAGGAAGTAGGGAAATTTGGTGGAGAAGACGTTCAAAATAACTAAGAAATCTGATGATCACTTGTAGTCTGGAGAGAGACCCATTCTTTTGTAGACCAAGTATCTGGTTAAATAGATTTCCCCTATTTGGGGGATCACAGAAATGCAAACTGCAAAACTTAACTATTTTACTCAGGACCTTCTTTTTTCTCTTGTTTGCATAGGTCATCTGGAACAAAAATGGAGCAGCCAGGTCCAGTCCAGAAGATTAATCAGGAATAAATAAGAAAAGTAGGAACCATGGACCTAGACCACAAAAACGAGAGTTCTATAAAATAGATTTGACTTTGTAAGTTTTTCACAATTATCATTTTTATTAGTTCCATGTTAATAAACATTAACAGAAAACATCCTGTTGTTAATTTATGATAAGATGAAAAGGTTTGGTGCATCTTTCCTTGGGATGGTCCATGAGGACTGGAGACATGGCCTCTCCTGCTGCCCTGGCACAGATGGAAGGAAGAACCCACCAGAAGGCTACAGCAGATGCATAAGAAAGGAAAGGAACTTGAGCAGGGCCTTTAGCTGGGGCGACCAGTCAGCAGGAGGTGGGAAAAGCAAAGCCAAAAAAAAATAGGGAGCCATTTGGCTGAGAGAAACCTACGGCCTCCCAGGAAACAAACTCTGGGGTCCCCATCCCAAAGGAAAGCAAAGTTCTTCTCCACTCATTAGCTCAAATTATCACCACCCAGAATGAACATCATATCATGAATATCATATCACAACATTTTAACTTTTAATTTTTGTCAAAAAACTGCAAAATTCCCTTGTCTAGCTTTAAAATGCTAAGTATAGCTAAGATTAGCAGTTCTCTGCCTCCTTTCAACACCCTCATCTTGCCCTCAGTTTTTACCTCTCCTCTGCACATGTTGTATTTGTAGACAGCATAAACAATATGCTTATAATGCTATTTTATTATTATTATTATCATTATTATTATTATTATTTTGGTACCAGGGATTGAACCAAGGGTACTTAACCACTGAGCTACATCCCCAGCCCTCTTTGTATTTTACTTAAGAGACATCGTCTCGCTGAGTGGCTTACAGTCTTGCTAAGCTGAGGAGGCTGGCTTTGAACTCAAAATCCTCCTGTTTCAGAATCCTGGGACCACTGGGAATATAGGCCTGTACCACCATGCCCGGCCCTTGATTTATTATTTTTGAGTACCATATATTGGATTCCTGCCAAAGCAGATAGAAATTTTCTCTTTCACTCATACAATCCAAATTTCCCTCTCTCATCACCCCAAAGTAATAAATTATAATATTGTTAAATCAATAAGTATGTCATTGCTTATAATGCAAATATGCAAATACTGTGCAGCACAGATCTGAGAACTATACTGAGCTGATGCCTCTCTTCTTGCTTGCTTCCTGCTTCTCTCTTCCATCCTTCCATACCCAATCATCCCAACCCCCAGTGGAGGTACCATTCCTCCAAAAAGGCTGGCACCCTTCTTGCTCTTCGTTTCTTAATGTCTATAGCAATTCACAATCTGAACCCCACAATTAAGTTAATTAATTGCATTCTGTCATGGAGTGTTTGGAGTTGTTTCTTTGTATTATTTTTGCCCCCCCTCCTCCTGCCCAGCTCTAAGTTCCCTGAAGGCAGATCTCTGCCTCACATGTCCCCTGTAACTGTCACCCTCAAGAAAATCCTTCACACTGCAGCCTGCATACATTCTCTGAGGCTACTTCTTTGGAGATCATTTTATTGCCAGGGATGAGCCTTGAAAATTCTTCATGGCAATCCGTTTTCTCTTAAACCCTCCCCTAAACAGAAATGGTTAAGATCCAAAAGTACGAGGAACTGAAACACACTAAAAATTCTCAGTTATCCTGAGATGAGGGTCATCTACACATCCAATCAGTGGTTGTTTTAGGGTCAAAGCGTCTTGCGGATGTACCCTCTCGTTTCATGCCTGCTACCTTTCCTCTGCCTGTCCCAACACTCTTTCTGGCTCTTATTTTCTATGGACTGGACTTTTGTAATATCTTCCAAATCACCTCCCGCTTCTGGTTTTTCACCTCCCTAATCCTGTCAGGTAAGTTTTTCTACAGCACAGTTCCATTCTCCTTCTATGAAATCGGCAGTGATTCTTCATTGTTCATTTTACACTCCAGATTCTTCTCCTGGCATCTACACATTCCATTCAGCCTTGGCTCGGATCACCTTCATCTCACTGTCTACATGGCCCGCAACCAGAGGACTCACAGTTTCCCAAACATACCTCCGTTGCTATTTTCCTTTGCTCATGCCCTTCTTCCGCCGGTAATGTTACTCTTTGCCGTTCCTGCCCATCACCTCCACCAGGAAGCATTCTCTGCTCTCCCCAGCTCAGCCACAGCCTCTTGTAATAGGAATTCCCATCGCTTTCTATTCCTACCTTTCTTGACAAACTTGTTACATTCTACTTTTTACTATTTGTTTGATCTGCCTTATCTCCTGACTAGTATGAAGGATCATGGACAGTCAAGACAGACATTTCAGATAAAACTCTCCATGGCAAATTACACAGAGTTGAAGAGGCAAAGTTGAATAGATGGTTATTAAATAATGTGAATGAATGAAACTAACTTTTATCTTCTCTCTTGAACCTATAGATCCTTCAAAAGACCATTCAGATACTCTACTTTCTCTTATGGTGAGTGGTAAGGATGAGTTTGATAGACAACTTATCATGAAATAGGAACAGGATCTAGCTAAGTTCTGTGGTTTTGCCAAAAAAAAAAAAAAAAAAAAAAAATGGTGTTCTAAAGTTAAGTGGAGTAGCTCCTACTCTTAATGCATGTCTCAGGATGTCAAACTATATCCAAGCCAAAGACTGGCTTGGAGATGGGTTAAAATTCAGGAGACTATAACACAGAGCTGCCAACACCCAACCCAGCTCACCTCAACCTAGCAACTCAGCTCCAACTGCAAAGCAGCACTCTCTCCATCTATAATTGAAAAAGGAAGTGTCCATCTATTTTTACAGGACTGAGGGGGAGGCAAAAGGAAGCATTTCATTTCTATTTTTTCTCTTGGCCTCTAACTTTCTGACCAGTGTTTTCTATTTTCAAAACTTTGTATTCTATAAACAAAGAAGGCTCTTCTCAAAAACAGGAGCAACCTCTTCTAATTTTCAGTCTCCTTTCTGGAACTCTCAGGAGTTCTGTTAAGCATCTTGACCCCAGGTAAATTTGTCTTTGGCTACAAGATTTTTTGTGATGGCCAGTCTTGGGTTAATATCTTCATCTGGATTGGTATATCAAGATTTTGCAGTGCTCTAGTTGAAAGTTTTCCTAGAGAAAGATGACATTGTCCATTACTTTTCTATTAGGCCAACTTGCTCAAGCCAAAACATATTTCCACTGAACAAAGCCAAGAATAACTCATAAGGAAGCTTTCTTATAACCTACCCACAAGTACACACATAATGCAGGCAAAAGTGAATTGTGAACTACATGTTCCATACCTTCATGCTATGAAGACTGTGTGGCCAAACTCGTTGTAAACCATAGATTATCTCTAACTGCCTCCCCCATTAAGGAGATACAGAAGGTAGACCAAACCACAGGTGCAAGCTCCAGTGGAGACTATGTCATTTTTTAAATGGTCCAACACAAACATGCCTTTGAGATTGCTTCCAAATCTGGACAACCTTCACAGCTCTGTATCAACAAAAAGGGCCAGGCCCACGCCCTAGAGAGCCGAGATCTAAGATTAGAGAGCTTCCCTTGATGCAGTAATGAATCAGATGAAATTTTAAGAAAACAATAATTATTTTTTATTTTCCCTACCTTTGTCCCACATACCTGTACCCTGAGGGAGAGAATTTCTGGACTCAGGATGCTAATAATGTAAATGAAGCACATTAGGTAGTTTGGAAATATTCTAACTTCTTAGTCTTCTAGTCTACTAAGGCTGGTAGCAGGACCCAATCTATTTTCAAATGCTGAATTGTTAACTAGAAACATGCATTTCAGCCAGATTCCACTTAATAGATATGAAGAAAAGCCTAAGCCTTAGATTCTCCACTGAAAACAAAGGAGGTTGGGTGAGATATTTTCTCAAGTCCCTTACAGCTTTAACATTCTATGACTCTCAGTGGTAAAAACACAGAGATTTCAAATGGCCAGCATCATCTGTCCTATTTAGCTATGGGTGAATCAAGGGCCAGCATTACATTGCATCATCTCATGTACAGTAATATGTGAATGACATTACACAATGCCTGCTTTTATTAATGGGAACACTCTTCCAGCAATAATGCAATACCCTTGAGCTCATTCTGGCCTTCTTTGTTAGTACTCAACCCAATTGCATTGTCAGGAGCTGCAAAACATGACATAGACATTGGAAGTAGGAGCAGTCAAAGAGGGCAGGCACAACAGAGAATGGACACAAGCTAACAGCCCATAGCCTTGTTCATGCTCACAGTGGATACTTAGTGAATGCCTAGTGACTAAGAGTGAGTAATGGAGAAAGACTAGTGGACTGATTAACTGCCCAGAGTTGACACCTTTGTACCTTGCTATTTTCCTGGGGGCCAAGTCTTTGTGGGGGTGGAAAGGAATAAATTCATATGTAGAAGCACTTTTAGAATTGCCATAAGTTGGGGGCTCTCACATGTGGGTGTTCCATCTTCTAATTATATAGGGCAGGTTCTTCTTCATTAAGCAAATATAACTCATTCCTAATAGTTTTTTGGCAGAGGCAAATTTTGAGTTAAATCTACATAATTAATTCCTGCCTTGGGCTTCTAAGTCCTAAGTCCCTGTTGCTTTCTGATGCTGGATGCACTAGAATGAGAAAGATGGACCCCCAAGTATCTCAACATGTCTTTCCTTGATGAGCCTCACCTTGATTGCCTCCATTGGAAACCACCTGACTCTGAGAAACTCTTCATCGATACCATTCTTAGCAAAGGGTACAACTTAAAGCCCTGGAAAGAAAGAAGGAATAGTCAGCAAGCTTAGACAGTATAGTCTTCTTTCAAAATACAAATGCCGCATCTCCTTCGACCTAGCCTTGAGAAAGACTTGAGTTCAGCATTCTCCTTCAGTAGTCCTCATGCCACTGGTCTTTGGGAAACACGAGAAGTCAACAGCCATCCTGTGCAGGCTGTTTTTTTCATATAAAGATGATTGCTCTACAGACTTATTTTCACAAGAGCCTCCTTTGAACTGTTTCACTGGAATGGATGCAGTATTATTTGCTGAGAACATCAATTCTCTTTCCCTTGTCCCTGAGTGCCAGGTAGCAGGGTCAAGTTCAAAACCTAAATGGGACCATGGGGTGGAACAAACCAATTGGTCATACAGAAATCAGGATTTGAGAGAAAGACACTTTGATAACAAGTCACTTGTTATATGGAAGAAGAGGAGGGTTAGGTAAGCAGAAAGTTTCTGTTCATTTTGCCCTAGTGTGGGCTGCAAATCATATCAGATTCATAACATCAGAGGAAGAGCTAGTTAACATTTACAAAGCGTGACACCCAGTATCCTTCCTTTGAGGTTCTGATGATTTCTCTCTGTGCTCATTCTCCCTTTGTGGATGTTCGTCTCTTCTTGTCAACTCTATTTCACCATTTTCTTTTTAAGCACATCTAACAGGTTGATATTCCTCATGCTGCAGAGGTGAGAAGTGTTCTTAGTCTTTAGAGGAGCTTGGAGGACTTTTTCATTTTAGGCAACTGAAAGCTGACATCTTCCATCGAGTCAGCCATTTATCTGGGGAAACTTTCATATCATTTGCAATCGGAAAGTAGTTAACACTGAACCAAAGTCTTTATTTAAAAGTCCACACAGATTGCACCATTAAGAGATAGTTGAATTCCTCCATGGCTAGGCATTTATTCATTTATTTTTGTACTGAAGATTTAACGGGGGGGTGGGGGGGCTTTTTCACTGAGTCACATCCCCAGCCTTATTTTTTTCCCTTCCCTTTCTTCCTTCCTTCCTTCCTTTCTTTCTTTCTTTCTTTTTCTTTTCTTTTTTATCTTTTATCTTTTTTTTTTTTTTTTTGGTGCGTTACCTTTTTATTTTTTATTTTGAGACAGGGCCTTACATCCCCATCACTTTTGGTTTTTGTTTTGAGACAGGTTCTCCCTAAGTTGCTGAGGTTGGCCTTGAACTTGCTATCTTCCTGCCTCAGCTCCCAGGTGTATCTCACCGCACCCAGCTTAGATATTCAAATAATCTAAAAGGACTAGAAACACAAATCCTAGAACTGGCACTTGTACAATAATGCTGATAAAACACCGAAAAAATTCACATAATTTGACAAGTCGCATATATTCTTGAAAATTCCACAGATATGTCTGAAGAAATGTACCTCAACTAGTCCTGTAATAAACACCTAAGGCATAGGTCATGACTCTTTTGAAGACCAAGTCATAGGGAAAGAACTATATTAACTGTATTGGTTTCTTCTAAGGATTTCCAGGGGAGCCTGCACCTTGTCACCATCTTTAGTCATTGGTCTGTTTGCCCCCAAAACAGTTTTTAGAAGCATTCACAGGAAATATCAAATGCACATGATTGAGATTATTCAAATTATGTTATGTGTATGTATAAAACCCACTGTTATGTATAATTATAATGTATAAAAAGAAAAAACCGTATATCACCCAGGCTCCAAGAAATGACTTTGTGGCCAAATGACAGGTAAAACCATAATGTGGGGAAGGTGGTCAGGCCAGCTTGTGCTTAAAGGCATGTGACAGATCTGATGAGCTGTTTTGTCTTTTGGATTAAAAGATTCTTCATCTAAAGTGGGCAAATAGCTCAGCCTGTAGAGCACTTGCCGAGAGTGTGCACCGGCCTGGGTTCGAATCCCCAGCACCTCGGAAGAAAGCAAAACGTGAAAAGATTCTTCATCTAGAAGTTGGAAAATATCATGCTAAGTTAAATAGTCCAAGCCCAAAAACCAAATGCCAAATGTTTTCTCTGATAAGTGCGTGACAATATATAAGGGGGTTGGGGAGGGAGAGAATAATGAAGGAACTTTGAATGGTGTAAAGGAAAAGGGGTGGGGGGGTGGGGGACAGAAAGATAGTAGAATTAAACAGACAGTATTACCCTGTGTATATGTATGATTACATGAATGGTGAGAATCTACATTGTGTACAACCATAGAAATGAAAAGTTGTACCCCATTGTGTACAATGAATCAAAATGCAGTCTGTAAAAATAAAAAAGATTTTAATAAAAAATACACTAAATTAAAAAGATTCTTCATCTAAACATGACTTAGAAAACAACCCATTAAACTTTCTAGCACTGCTTCTTACCAGGGAAGATGAACATACACCTCCTCACCTCATTCCTCAGGTCCCTCCTCCCTAAGCCTCCACCCATTACTATCCCTCACAGCCTTCCTGGATCTCTGGTGTGAGGCTTAAACATGGAGAGCGTCAGAGATGGGGTGAGACCCAGTGATGGAGTGTCACACTGGAAGATGATACTTATTTCGCTTAGTGACAAAGCATAGAAATACCTGTTGCAAAAATAATCTGAAAACAGGAAAGCAGCATTTTTACACTTTTCTATAGCCAAATGGCCAACATTAAGATGCCCTGCTTCTTATTAAACATCAAGAAGGGCAAATATAGTGTTCAGATCCAATGCTTATGAGACAGCAAAAGTCAATGTCTAGATAATATCATCTTCCCGCATACCTCTCCTGCAGGGTGTTAGCAGGCCAATAAAAATTCCTCTCTTTTCTGCTTCAAATTTGAAATAGATGGAAATAAAGAAAAGGAAGTCTACCAGTTTTACTATAAACCAAAAAGCCTGCATGGTGGCTATGAATTTACTAGCCAGCCACAATAGTTTTTAATTTATGCCTGAGTAAATCAGACTTACCCACTAGGCACTGGTGGAGCTGAACAACCTCAGGTCTGTCTCCAGGCAGGCACAGATGGCTCACTTTACAGAGGAGCAGGAAACAATCTTGACCTAAAGACAGACTAATCTGAGAAGTTAAGGAAGAGATATACCATGCTCACACTAATTGCAAGAAAACTAGAATGACTATATTCATTTCAGACAAAGTAGATTTCAGATCAAAGAATATTACCAGGGATAAAGGTCTTTCATAATTATGATGAGGTCAATTCATACAGAGAATATAACAGTCCTGAACATTTATGCACCTAATAACAAATTAAACCTAAATTAAGCAGAAGAAGGAAATACTAATGATCAGAACAGAAATTAATGAAGTAGAAAACCAAACCAAAACAAAACAAAACCAATGAATCTGAAAGCTGTTTCTTTGGGAAAAAAAAAAAAAATCAACAAATTTCTAGCACAACTGATGAGAAAAAAAAGAAAGAAGCCATAAATTATCAATGTGAGGAATGAGAGAAGTGACATTAATTCTATAGACAACATGACATTAAAAATATAATAAAGGAACTTTACGAACAGCTTTGTGCCTATAAATTCAACCCCATAGATAAAGCACACAAATTGCTTGAAAGATACAAACTACCACAATTTATTTTTTAAAGATAATCTGAATATCCCTAAGTTTATTTAAAAATTAAATTCATAGTTCATATAGAAAAAACTCCAGGTGCAGTTGGTTTCACTGTTGAATCCTACCAGACATTTAAGAAAGAAAGAATATCAATTCTACATAAACTCTTCCTGAAAATTGAGAATGTAATACTTCTTAACCTGTTCTATAAGACCAGTATTACCCTGATACCAAAACTGACAAAACAAAATATGTGTCCAAATTCTTCAGGAACATGGAAGCAAATATGCAAATGCAATTTTAGCAAATTGAATACAGTGCTGTGTGTAAAGGTTCAGATATCATGACCAATTTGAATGAAGAAAGTTAAACCATATGATAATCTCAATACATGCAAAAAAAGCATTTGACAGAATTCAATAGACATTTCCAATTTTAAAAACCCTTCGCCAACTAGGAATAAAAGGGAACTTCCCCAACCTTATAAAGGACATTTATAAAATCTATAACTAACTTATACTGAATAGTCAAAGATTGAACACTTCCCTGCTAAAATCAGGAACAAATCAAGGATGTTCACATTATTTCTGCTTACAACATTGCTTTGGAAGTTCCAGCCAGAGAAATAAGGCAAGAAAAAGAAATGAAAAGACATCTAGATCAGAAAGGAAAAGTAAACTGTATTAATGCACAATGATATGGTCATAAATGTGGAAAATCTAAAGGAATCTATTTTAAAAGTAAGTTTTACAAGGTTACAGAAGATATGATTCACATACAGAAAGGAATTGCATTCTATAAACTGGCAATGAACAATTAAAAATTATAATTAATAAAAACAATACTATTTACAATAGCATTAAAATATGAAATGCTTAGGGTCAAATATGATAAATGGTTTACAATACCTGCATGCTAAAAACAGTGAATCATTGATAAGAGAAAATAAAGAAGACATACATGAAAGAATATACATTGTTCATGGGTCAGAAGTCTCAATATTATTGATATGTCAATTTGCCTAAATTGATTCATAAATGTAATGTAAGCACAGTCAAATCTCAACAATTTTTTATTAGAAGTTGACCAGCTGATTCTAAAATCCATATGGCAATGCAAACACTCTAGAAGAGCCAAAACAAGTTTGGATAAGAACAGTCAACCATCTAACACTACTCATCTCAAGACTTCCTATTGTCAAGTGTGGTGGTGCACTTGGCCAGAGGCAGGAGGTACTCAGGTCGAGGCAGGAGGATCACAGATTCAAAAATTGCCTGGGAAACTCAGCAAGACTCTGTCCAAAAATAAAATTAAAAACAAAAGGGGAGCAGGGTAGGTCAATGCTAGCGTGCTTACCTAGCATGCATAAAACTCTGGATGTCAAAAAAAAAAAAAAAAAAACTTACTCTAAAACTAAAGTAATAAAGACAGTAGGGTATTGGCATAAAGATAGACATGTCAGTAGAATAGAATTGAGAGTCTAAAAATACATCCATTATTTATGAACAAGTAACTTTTGTCAAAGACAATTTTGTGGAGAAAGAATAGTGTTTTCAACAAATGGTATCTATTATTAACAAATATTGTATGTTACATTTAATTATCATTAACAACTCTATGAGATAGGAACTGTTATTATGCCCTTTTTCAGATGAGAAAACTGAGGTCTAGTGACAGAATTCAGATGTGAACTATTTGACTCCAGAACCCACACTCTTACCCACTCCATTGTGCATCTTAATGTCACACACTGGAGGGGCCCCAATCCTCATGTAGTTAAGAAAAACACTTTTAAAAAACATAAAGATGTAGCAAGAAAATTAACATTTTAAAATTACAGAGAGGAAGAATTAAAACAATTTTCAATTCTCTAGAAGCATTTATGTATGTTAGTCATTCATGAGTAAATATTTATTGAGTTATTGTATAAGACATGTTCCTTACACATAATAACTGCTTACACCAACAATTGGAATATGACCTTCAAGTCATTGAAATTATCTAATAGAAACAAAAATTTAAGGCTCATGTGGGCTATCCCATTCACTTTAAAGTAATAAAACAACATTTCTTGCTTTAAAATTCACTTATTTTACAACCTCAGATTGGCTCTCTCTCTCACTCTCTGACTTCTGAGACTTGACTATACAGGGTTGCATACAGCATTTTTTTTTTAACTTTTATTTATTTTTTTCATTAACTTTTTTTTGACGGTGATATATTTTTAATTTATTTTATTGTACACAAATGGGATACATACTGTTTCTGTGTTTATACATGAAGTAAAGGCATACCATTTGTGTAGTCACACTTTTACATAGGATAATAGCGTTTGATTCATTCTGTTATTTTTTCCTCCCCCCCACCTCTCCCACCCCTCTTTTCCCTCTATACAGTTCCTCTTTCCTCCATTCTTACCTCCTTCCCACCCCCCATTATGTGTCATCATCTGCTTATCAGCAAGATCATTCGCCCTTTGGATTTTTGAGATTGGCTTATCTCACTAATTTTATTATTCTTTATAGCTAAGTAATATTCCATTATATATATATATATATATATATATATATATATATATATATATACCACAGTTTCTTTATCTATTCATCAATTGAAGGACATCTAGGTTGGTTCCATAATCTGGCTATTGTGAATTGAGCAGCTATGAACATTGATGTGGCTGCATCTCTGTAGTATGCTTATTTTAAGTCCTTTGGGTATAGGCCGAGGAGTGGGATAGCTGGGTCAAATGGTGGGTCCATTCCAAATGTTCTAAGGAATCTCCACACTGCTTTCCAGAGTGGCTGCACTAATATGCAGCCCCACCAGCAATGTATGAGTGTACCTTTTTCACCACATCCTTGCCAACACCTGTCGTTGCTTCTATTCTTGACAATTGCCATTATAATTGGGGTGAGATGGAATCTTAGGGTGGTTTTGATTTGCATTTCTCTTATTACTAGAGATGGTGAAAATTATTTCATATGTTTGTTGATTATTTGTAGATCTTCTGTGAAGTGTCTGTTCATATCCTTAGCCCATTTGTTGATTGGGTTATTTGTATTCTTGGTGTAGAGTTTTTTGTTGTTTATAGATTCTGGAGATTAGTGCTCTATCTGAAGTATGAGAGGCAAAGATTTTCTCCCACTCTGTAGGCTCTTTCTTCACATTGCTGATAGTTTCCTTTGCTGAGAGAAAGCTTTTTAGTTTGAATCTATCCCAGTTATTGATTCTTACTTTTATTTCTTGTGCTATGGGAGTCCTGTTAAGGAAGTCTGATCCTAAACCGACATGTTGAAGATTTGGACCTACTTTTTCTTCTATAATATGTAGGGTCTCTGGTCTGATTCCAAGGTCCTTGATCCATTGTGAGTTGAGTTTTGTGCATGGTGAGAGATAGGAGTTTAGTTTCATTCTGCTGCATATGGATTTCCAATTTTCCAAGCACCATTTGTTGAAGAGGCTATCTTTTCTCCATTGCATATTTTTGGCACCTTTGTCTAGTATGAGAAAATTGTATTTATTTTGGTTTGTGTCCATGTCCTCTATTCTGTACCATTGATCTACCTGTCTATCTTGGTACCAGTACCATGCCGTTTTTGTTACTATTGCTTTGTAGTATAGTTGAAGGTCTGGTATTGCAATACCCCCTGCTTCACTCTTCCTGCTAAGGATTGCTTTAGCTATTCGGGATTCTTATTCTTCCAGGTGAATTTCATGATTGCTTGCTCTATTTCTGTAAGGTACATCATTGGGATTTTAATTGGAATTGCATTGAATCTGTATAGCACTTTTGGTAGTATGGCCATTTTGACAACATTAGTTCTGCCTATCCAAGAACATGGGCGATCTTTCCATCTTCTAAGGTTTTCTTTCATTTCTTTCTTTAGTGTTCTGTAGTTCTCATCGTAGAGGTCTTTCACCTCCTTTGTTAGATTGATACCCAAGTATTTTATTTTTTTCGAAGCTACTGTGAATGGGGTAGTTTTCCTAACTTCTCTTTCTGAAAATTCATCACTTATGTATAAAAATGCATTGGATTTATGAGCATTAATCTTATATCCTGCTACTTTACTGAATTCACTTATGAGTTCTAAAAGTTTTCTGGTGGAATTTTCTGGTTCCTCTAAATATATAATCACGTCATCAGCAAATAGGGATAGTTTGAGTTCTTCTTTTCCTATTCATATCCCTTTAATTTCCTTGATCTGTCTAATTACTCTGGCTAGAGTTTTGAGGACAATGTTGAATAGAAGTGGTGAAAGAGGGCATCCCTGCCTTGCTCCAGTTTTTAGGGGGAATGCTTTCAGTTTTTCACCATTTAGAATGATATTAAATTTTTTTCATATGTATATATATATATATATAGGATAATAATGTCTGTCTCAATCTACCATTCTTCCCATCCCCACCCATCCCTCCCCCGTAGGGTATATTTTTATTATGATAAAACATAATTCTGGTTAAGACACAACAAAAAGAAAGACATCTTTGTGTCCAGCTTGGCTGTTACCATAGCTCTGTTTAAGTAGAAATATATATATAAAATGAAACTTAACATACAAAAGTAGGGCTTGATACCTTGAAAAGAAGCATATTTTGTGAATAAATAATATAATCTGCTAATGATTTAGCTTTAACCTTCTAAAACCCTATTCTATATGTCTACAAAGTAAAATAGAATGGCAGTTTTCTTAAACAAACTTTACTTAGCCAACTCACCAGCTTAACCAGTGCTCTCCAGTCCCTCTACAGCACACATGGGTTGATGACCAGAACCTGCTGAATACATGCAACTTGGTCAACTCTGCAGTATACACTTCCAATTAAGCTGTCTGCTCACCAAGTGTCAATTCATTTCCAAATCTATATGCTGGTTCTATGTGTTCCTTTACTTATGCTATTCAATCAGATGTTACATAAGCCAAAGTAAGTTTAATAAGAGTATAAGAAGAAAATTATTTCTATAAAAACTTAGTGGAATGTTTGAATTGCCTTTGAATCTAGTGTGGGTAGAATAAGTGTAAAATGAAGTTTTTCATAAAAATTATGGATTCTAGAAGAATTCTTTTTTTCATTTGTCAGCTTTGAAAATATCTTGAAATTCCTTAAAGAATCTACTTGAAGGATAGTGAAACTTGAAAAAGCAGGTTAAGAATTTTAAGGGTGGTTTGTGACAGAAGATGACCAGGAAACTCTGGTGGCTAAGACAGATAGGCAAAGAAAAGGCCCACAGAAAGATGTACCAAGTGTGTGGTCATGTACAACAGGCTTAGATAGAATAATGAAGTCTACGGATATAGTGTTATTAATCCTCACTCTTGCTTTTGCAACTGAGGGATAATTGATTTTAAAATTATATTTATTCAAGGTGTACAATTGAATTAATCACCACAATCAGCAAATTTACCTCACAGTTACTTTTTCTGTTATATCTTATTTTTCAATTTAACCTATAATCTATCAGCCTTAAGGACATAGAACAGCAATGCTTCCTCTTAATGGATGCTCCCTTGGCCAATTCTAGATCAAGGATTTAGGAGAATTTTTCCTTTCTCCTCTTACAATCCTATTTACCGGCCCTATTTCTCTCCCAATCCCTCCCCTTGACCTCAGGCAATCAGTACCTTCTTGGTCTAACCAAGCAGTGCTGAAACTTGATAGACAATCAAAATTATCTGGAGAGGTTTTGTAAATACAAATCTCCTCAGAAACCAGCCCTCATAAGAATAGACAGCAGGTAAGGAAACTGCTATTTGCAAAGCTTTGTAGGTGGTTCTCATCATCAGCCCAATCACACTAAAGAATCAATGAGAGTCATTTTTAAAGTCATCTGGTGGAACAAAATTATAAAATAGTAGACCTATGTAATTCACACTTCATCATAAAGTGTTAGTTGATCTTTTTAAAAATACACTGTGGTGAGGAGAAAAGGTCCAGAGGAACGGACAAAGTCTGTTAGTCTCATATTTTAAGATGACATTCTGGGTTGGGGATGTAACTCAGTTACTAGAGTGCATACCTTGCATGCACAAGGCCTTGGGTTCAATTCCCAGCACTAAAAAAAAAAAAAAAAAAAGAGAGAGAGAGATATTCAGCAAAGGTCAGAGTGAATATTTTTTAACTTGCAAATCCTCAAAAGAAAATGTTTTTTGTAAACTTTCAACTGCAGTGGAACTGGAAGTTCTAGTGAAATCTCATTGGAGGAAATATACAGAACAAAGAGCACTTCTCCACCTCCTGCTGGGAGCCAAAAAGTGTCCTGTACATTTGATATCCCTGCCCCCACCTTCCCTATGGACGCTCCTGGGAGCTCTCTGGTAGCCCATAGAGAACCACAGGCAACATTTTAAATAACCAGCAGCGTAACCAAGCCCAACTTAGGAAGGGAGCTCTCTGAGGAAGCAAGAGCAGGGCCCATCATCATTCTCATCAGTCATTCTACTGACCCAGGGGCAGCTCCAGGAGTAGTACCATCAGAAAGTGACACTGCCCTTCTCATGGCTTAGGATGAAGCTTTGCTGTAGACTCCCTATTCCATCTCCAACTCTTGTCTTTTGTTTATTGAAGACTTCTGCCAACCAGTGGATTCTGCCCACAGTTTTTCCTCTGCATCTTTCTAGTGTCTCCTGTCTCACATACAGGTGCCCAGAGAATCTGATTGGGTCACCCAGTCACCAAGCAGAGAATGTGCCTTTGGAAGCAGCCCTCCAGAGTTGCAAGTCTAGACTTATCTGAGCTTATATTAATAAAATTGTCAAAGTTGAGTGAAAACGGTGGGGAGGGGAGCTTTAAGGAATCATTTTGAGTTTTGAAATGGATAGGATTTCTCCCATTTTAAGTCACCAGAACAATATGAATAGATTTTTTTAAATGTGCATTCATTTAAAAATAGGAATCCCTCTCCATTTATTCTGATTATTTCTTACATTAGGAAAATCCAATATTTTTGAAAAGAGGGAAAAATGTTGCAACCGAACATTATGAAATATGAAGAATCCTGGGACTCACTGACCACTTCAGTGATTATGAAAACTATGAACTATTTTAAAAAGCAGATTTTTCACTGTTCTTCATTAAGGTCTGATTACCTCGCCCATTAGCATTTGGCTCTTTTATTATGATTGTGGAATACGGTAGATGTTACCACTAATGGATAAAGAAAGTTGACATGGTTATCTTGATTAACTCATCAATAATCATTTGGAATAATTTTTCTTCATTCAGTGAATGGATCATCCACATGCCCTATAATAATTGTGTACATTGAGGTGCAGAAAATTAGCATAAAAATTATCTACCCTGGAGAGCTAGTTTCTACTTCTAACACCACTAAAAGTTAGTTCAAACTCATATTTGACAGCATTATTAAGTGAGTGAGAAAAAGAAAATGATTCCTTGGTCATTTTCCCCATAACGTCATTTATATACATCCGTTCATATTAGAATCTCACACTTACAAATAAAAAGCAAGTAGTTTACCCTCTGACAAAGGAGAAAACAAGGAGTTTTGAATCCTGTTATTAGAATGGAGTTGACATTTTAAGTGAGTTTTGCATAGTTTTAGATTTGACTCTCAGTTACTGCCAGAAAAATTTAGAAACACAAAACCTTGGTTCTAGAGGGCTTCTTAGGGATCAATTGATCTAATTCACATTAGAAAATCAAAAGACCATTTAATGTACCCAAAGTCATATATTCAATTAACCAACAATACAGGACCTCTCACTCGAATCTTCTCACTTAAGTCCAGTAATTGCTCTTCATAAGACATCATTACCACAAATACCCCGAATGTGGCATGAATCCAGACACGAAAAGAGTATGGGACAAGTGGCTAAGAGAGACAGAAACTTCTAGATTGTTTTTCCACCAAATTATAGTCAGTGGCAATCTGTCCTTAACCAGGTTCAGGAATCTATTGAACTGGTTGGTTTTTGTTCTCTTTCAGGAACTTAAGCAATAAACCCAGCTGTTGTCTTACCTTCTCTAGGCTGTGGCACTATTTGTTTTCAGGCACAGGTGAGAATGTCACTATTGATATACATAATCCTACAGGATCTGATTACTGATTATTCTCTCAGGGTTTATCTCAGTTGATTGAAGTGAATAACATACCCCAAATCACTGTCCATTTCCTCCACAGACAGGCTAAATTTTCAGAGCAATTCAGTTCTGTGGTTAGACAAAAGGTTGAACTCTGACTAGACTTCTCACAAATAGATGTCCTAGCTTACAATAGGGAGAGGATGTGAGTGGGTCAGTGACCAACATATACCTTGGCATTACCCAGCAATTGACATTGATCCAGAAGATTTTATATATAACCAGAAATCTACAATGCTGGAACTTTAAGGCAGAAACTGTGCCAAAAAAATATAACCCGAGCTACATATAGAATTTTAAATTTGCTACTTACCACATCAAAAAGTAAAAAGGTAGGTGAAAAACTTTTTAATATATTTTATGTAATGCAATATGTCTAAAATATTATAATTCAATGTGGAATCAATATAAAAAATTACTAAGATTCTTATAATCTTTTATTTGAACTAAATCTTCAAAATCCAGTGTGGATTTCATACACAAAATATCTCAATCTATAAACTCAGAAAATTATCTGATTTAAATTTCATAAAATTCACTGTTAAAAAATAAACCTAAGTTGTTCTAGCCACACTTAAAAGTTTCCAGTTGTTGAATCAACTATCCAAAAATCATTTTCCTTTAATATTTATATACACAACAAAATCACTTCTTTTTAAAAGACTATTTGCTTAGACTTTGATGTAAAAGCAATTTCAAAACTTTATCTGTTCAAATATGTAAATTCATTATCTTCTGGGTTCACTCAATTATTAGCATCAAAATTTAAAAGTATTTGATAACTAGTAATATAATACTAAATTTCAGTATCAACCGTGTTTAAATATCCCTTGTATTTTTGGCAGTCAATTTTCATAAAAATATTCTGTATATTGAGTAACTTCATAAAATCATTATTATTACTGTATTATAAAAGTTTCTATTTCAATATAAATTGTTCTATCTGCCCAGCTAGGTCACAAATAAAATTTTCCTTTTCATGAAGCTTCAAATTTAGCTCATTTATATGCTGTGCGATATTAGTGAGAAAATGTAAATCACACTTCTATTTTTATCTTTGATAATTGAATATTTGGCAAGCATTCTTTTTTGTTTCAAGAAAATCAGAGTTAACAATACAGTAAGTCTATAAAGATCTTCCCCAAGTCAACCAACGATCATTGGCAAAGAACACAAGATCATTAAATTCATTGGCTTTTATTTCTTTCAGTAGTTCCATAAACTACTGATGACTCATGGCATTTGCACATATATATCAAAAGATTTTAACAACTGTATCATAACACATAAGTCTGCACCAGCAAACTGAGCACAAAACATTTTCAATATATAGCACATGAGAAAAACAGACACTTATTTTTAAATTCCAATAACTTCAAATTTGAACCTGACGCAGTTGGAGCATCACCCATCATGATTAAAAAATATTTTTTCAAATATAGCTTAAACTCTTCTTTGACAGATATAAAAGACTCAAAAACATATATACACCATAATCTTAAGCCATAAATTTACATTTCTTTATAAATATGGAAGTCTTTTGAGAAAAGTATACCCCAAATATGGAGCAGAATCTTTTACATTACATGTCTTCTACAGCTAAATAAAAATTCTTGCGACTTTTCAAATGTCAATTGATCTTCTCTGTCGTTGAAATTTCATGTTTGGACAATTGTATGGTGATTAATTTCTTTAAATTCTTCCAATTTAATTAATAAAATCTTTCACTCGTGATTTCTATAATAATTTCTTTTTTCATCTCTTCGCCTAAATGGTGTGTGTGTGTGTGTGTGTGTGTGTGTGCACTCATGCAAAAATACAAGTAAATTTATACCTGACCAAACCTATAGCTCAGTCTTAATAATCACATTAAAATATTTTATTGGATATTTAATTCTAATTTCAGGTAACGCCTCCATTTATTTTTTAACTCTTAAGAGGAAATTTCTTATGTAACTTGCTGAAAATATCTTCTAATAGTGTCTGCTTTATTATCTTAAGAAAGGCGTTTTTATACAAAATAGCAAATTCAATATGAAATATGCAATATACCTTCTACTCTTTTTTTCTTTATACTACTTCCATACCTCCATACAATTCTCTATCCATAGTATATCTTTGTTTTAAATTTCAAATTCACTTGTTCTATAAAATGTTTTTAATAATTCTTTTTTTAATAGATTTATGTTATTTATTTATTTGTTTATCTGTGTGTGGTGCTGAGGATCGAAACCAGCGCCTCACTTGTGTTAGGCAAGTACTCTACCACTGAGCCACAAGCCCAGCCCTCATTTGTCTTTATTTTCAAATGGCAAATAAGTTTAATGACAACACAATTTAAATACTAAGTATTTCAATTTATATGACTATCACTATAGATCAAGTTGTGTCCATAGAATATTCAAATAAGCATATTATTGTGTGCCAGCAGACAATGCAGACACAGAGCTTCCTGGACTGAATATAGTTTGAGGTCAATCAACCCATGTTTGTTGCTGCTTCTCTTTTTAAAATAAATGTATGTGTCAGTGTAAGTTTTAGAGGACTTAAGGTTTTTTCCCATGCCCCTTGCTGGCTTGCCTGGAAGCTGCCAGTTGTGGAGGATCAGAAGATAACTGAAATAATAGACGCAGCACTCAGGATGTCATCCCTGACATGGGAAGGAACAAGAAAACACACCCTCGCCTGTGCTTTCTACTTTTAGAATATTCAGAATTGGTGCCGTCGCCTCTAATGCCTAAAAAATAAACAGTAAAAAGGATGGGTTTCCAAATCTCAAGGTTCATTTATTAAATTAGTAAAATTTTCTTAAATATGCATTGTTTATTATTTTAATGATAGGACGCCAAACTCCTTTCTGCAGCTTCAGTTCACCTTCTTCCAGCTTAAACCCAGCAGCTCATGACGGTTCTTTTGGTCTATGCCTTTCTTACCAACAACAGCTAAAAGTTTCTTGATGACTCTGGATAGTAACAAAAAGTAACGAGCATAATATTTAGCATTATAATAAAAACTCAAAATTTTAATAATATACAATGTTATATTGCTTATAATAATGAAAACTGAACACAAACCCATCAGTAGAGAGTCAGTTAAATTTGGACATATCTGTTTACACAACAGAATGTTCTTCAAGCTTTAGAAATGATAAAATAAATAAATATCTATTGGTATGGAAAGGTAGCTAGAATATAATAAGTTGAAAACCGATTTTTACAGCAATATGAATTGTCTTAGCCCCATTTAGGATTTAAAATGTGTGTGTTATTTTGTGTAGTATATTATGCAGAGACCTTTAAATATAAAAGTCTGACAACACTAAACATGTTTGCTCTAACCTTTCAAACCTTACTCTTTAGGGCTGGGATGTAGCTCAGCAGTAAAGCTTTTGCCTCACTTTCTCAAAGCCCTGGGTTCGATTCCCAGTTCCAAAAGAGAAAAGACAAAGAAATAAAACGAACTCCACCAAATTTTACCCTTTAATATGAGCATTTTTATTTTCTTCTTTTTGTTACTCTGTACTTTACATGATAAGAAAGCATGTTTCATGTTTTCGTATTTAAAAATACAATAAGGCTTATTTTTAGGTTTAAAAAACAAACTCCAGAGCTGTTTCCATAGCTCATTCCTAGCTATTTCTAATTTGCTCAGGTATCATCTAACCATTCTTATTCCTGGGTCCATCTGAAGAGCCCTTTACCCTCTCTGGCATTCTGAAGGCAACAAGCAAAACAACACACAGGTCAAACAGTATTTAAATAAATTTGTCCAGGGTGTCACAACTCTGCTCTGTGTCTGTCAGAAGATTTTGAGAATTACAGGTATAACAGGTCATTTCCCAATACTTTGCACCTCTTCTGAGCCCAGCATGGGAAGTTAAAGCCAAGAAGGATGTTTTAAAATGACTGAGTCCCCCAAATTCTATGTAGGTGCCTGACCTCCTGGAAACCCAACATTACAGAATTCCCCTGTTGCTGGGCACCTGTGCACCAGGCGTTGGCTTCCTGGGGTTGCCTCCTCCCTCTCTCTCTCTAGCTCTTTCTCTCATAGGCAGAGACTAAAATCTTCCTTTCCTATCAGTGCTTCATCTCATGACTGGAACAAGTTTCCTAGCCAAAGGGCCCTCCTCCCATTTTAGTCAAGACTCAGAAACCAGTTAATGAGGACATGTGTAGATGATAAAGGATGTAATCACACCACTGGGCAACAGGATGCCAGTCTCAGGGAGGTCATGACCCAATCCAGAAGGACAAAGGGCACGCATGTAACCTGTCTTTGGAAGACTGACCTATAGAAAAAGCCCAAAGTTGTGAGGAATAGACCAGATTCTCTAAATGCTGAGGGAGAAAAGATGTAGGTGGGGCAAGATCCATACCAAAAAGCTTGAACTTGGACAGCAAAGTGAAGTGCACACTGGAGAGTCACAGAGAGAGTGTTTCGAATCCTGAATGCCAACTCTGCTCCCCACCAAATAAAACAAAATAAAACAAGGCTTTAACTGGAGGCATTGAAGCTGGCTTGTGCACTGATGGTTTTGACAGGGAAGCCAAGAGAAGTCCCACCTACAGTCCCTACCTTCTGGATGTTGGCTGCCCAGATAAACAGTTCCTCTCAGTCAAAGCTCTGAAGGCCACTCATAAATTGGAAATGCTAATAGGGAGGGTTAACATATGTGGCTGTCAGTATTTTGTTACCATCAGTTGTTTTTTTTTTTTTTTTTTTTTTTGTCCGATTATTAATTAGTTGGCCAGTCGCCTCACTGGTTCTGAAGACACGGAACCCAGATAGAAACATGTTGATGGAAAACAAGGAACATTGTTCTACAGGATACTCAGGATGGAACAGCTAAGAGCAAAAAGATGGCCAAAGACCCAGAGCAGGGGGAGAAGAAAAAGATCAACCATGCCTGCCGAGAGCCCTGGAGAACAGGCCACCAACTGGTGGCCAAGTTGGAGGGAAGGAAAAGCTTGCCCCAGCCTGCTCCAGAGGCATTTGGAGTTCACGGGGCCACTTGTTCTCCACCCCAATTAAAGGCTTTCTGCTCCCTGCCTTGCTGGCTGTGGTTTTCCCAGACAGAAGTGGCTTTGTTACTGGAAGAGCACAAGCCCCGGAAGCAGCTGTGAGTGTGTGGACTTCCTGGTTGCAGCCTTTCTCTTCTGAATGCCTCCCTGGGACCTCGTGGTCCAGAGCCTTTTATCTCCTGTGTTTCATCTGATTCTCACTGAGTATATTCTGTAATTTGCTTTGTCAACTGCTGCTTCCAAGGAATCATTCCCTCTTGATCTTTTGCTCTTCAATCCCTTTTTTTGTTCTGTTCAAAACATAATTTTTAATTAATGTTTTAGCTTACAAATTTATCAAAGTTCAAAAGCCAAATGGTCTACAATGTGCCTTTTCCATCCCACCCAGATGCAACCGCATTCATCTCTGAGTGACTTTTTTCCCTGATTCATTCCAAATCTTTACATAATATAATAGTTAATCATTTCCTCTTGGTTAATCAATTTTAGACATTAACTATTGACTTCTTTTTCAAATTTTTAAATTGATACATAATCATTGAATATATTTCTGGAGTACAATGTGATATTTTAATACATCTATACAATATGTTAAGGTTCAAATTAGGGTAATTAACATATCCATGACCTCAAATATGTATCAGTTATTTGTGTTGGAAACATTCAAAGTCCTCTTTCTAGTTATTTTGAAGCATCCAATAAATTTTTCTCTACAGTCACCCCTTCTCTACTATAGAAAGCTAGAACTGGTTCCCCTTATCTTTTTTACCAGATAACCAACCTTTCTCTCTTCTCCTGCCCTTCCAAGTTCCTGGTGATCAGTATTCTACTCTGTAGAACTATGAGATCAACTCACTTAGCTTCTGCATGAGTGAGAATATGTGATATTTGTGTCTCTGTGCCTGGCTCATCTCACCTACTGTAATGTCTCCTGTTCATCCATGGTGCTGCTGACTTCTTATGGCAGAGGAGAATACTAACTTTCTTGAACATCCTTTACCTCCCTCATTCTAACAATTAGTTGCATCATAACTTTTGTATTAGTCCATGTCAAATACTTATAGTTTGCCCGATCAAGTAAATACCGTGTGCTACTACTATACGAGTTTTACGATAGTATACCACAATTAGTTATGGTACAAATGCCGCCAAAGTAAAAGCTTCCAGGCTGCATTGAATCTTTTTATTATTTTTTTAAGTTGTAGATGGACACAATAACTTTATCTTATTTATTTATTTTTGTGATACTGAGGATGGAACCCAGTGCCTTACACATGCCAGGCAGGTACTCTACCACTGAGCCACAACCCCAGTTCCATATTGAATCTTTTTTTTTTTTTTTTCTTTTCTTCTACTGTGCTGGGGATTGAACCCAGGGCCTTGTGCTTGCAAGGCAAGCACTCGACCAACTGAGCTAGCTCCCCAGCTCCCACATTGAATCTTGATAGCTATTTCCTTTTCACTGAGAACCCAAAAAAACTATAAGTCCTATTTGATGATAAAAATACCCCACACTGATGACATAAGTCCATTTTGATGACAAAAATACCCCACAGGACCCACACTGAGCCCTTTGCACAACTGTAGGACTTCTTAAATATTCCTAATTTGTTTGGTTGTCCATGATCTTATGCAATATATGACTTCAGCCAACATCTTTGCTTATTTTATTGTAAACCAAGGTTGGCTCACTGAAGTTCAGCACTATGAGCCAACAATGTACATATATCACTCAAAGTAGAACTAACCCTTTAAACTGACTCTCAAATATATTCCAATATGAGATCATTGTAACTCTATCACCTGGCAATATCACTTCGAGAAGCTCTATCCTTCTGGAAGATAATCTTAAGTTTAGAAATAAGAAAAGAGTGTCTTAGAACATTCGAAGGAAAATAGCTTGTCACAAAGCCAGGGCCCTCACTCACAGCCTGTCAGATCTTATTTTACAAGCAATTCTAAAAAAAAAAAATGGTTGTTTTAAAGTCTTAAGCGAAAAGTCCCAGCAAACCACAAAGGGACACTAATAGAGACAGGCACAGGAGCAGTGGGAGAAAGAAAGTTTAGCTTGACCTTAAGGTGAAAAGGGCTCAAAGTCAGAATTGTATTATTATCAGGTATCAATTATGATTTTTGTATCACTCAAAAAGGCATTGTAGGCATGTCTCTTCTTCACAGTACTAAACAAATGTGAAATCCTGGCACTTGATGAAGTCAACTTGGTTTATCTGGAAAATGTGTAACACTTTCCTCTTGATGATACCAGATAAATGATATAGATTAAATTCCACTAGGTCCTTACTCAGGCGGAATGGCCAGGCTCTCTGGCCTAGGAAACCCTTATTTCTTTTTTTTTTTGCAGTACTGGGGATTGAACTCAGGGCCTGGTGCTTGCGAGCCAAGCACTCTACCAGCTGAGCTATCTCCCCAGCCCAAGCCCTTATTTCTTACAGAATATATTTTTCAGAAACTTGATAAAAAATGACTATAAAAAAAAAATTTGACTCTGAACAAAGGGATTTGTTTTACTCTGTCAAAAAAACCTGCAATATGACTAATCTACAAATATTGTTCAGTAGTTTCATTGTCTCCCAAGATTTCACATAATGTATAGGAATGTCTGAAAGTTTAACATTTAAATAAATAATTAGATTTCCAGATAGGGAAAGCTGATGGTCACATTTTATCCAAAAAAAAACAAGAACCTGGTAGTAGAGAAGGAAGTGGTTTCCCTGGAACCCAAACTGGAGAGCTACAGCCTCACGGCCATATTCGACCACCAGGTTTACAGTACAAGTACCCCACGTGAAAAACTGTGTCCAGAGTGATGTGACAAGAAAAGCTTTGTTTCCCCTAAAGAATATACATTTTATTTTCTTCTTGACCACATTAAAAATGATATGCATGCAGTTACTCAATTTATTGAATCTATGATGTGCATGGCACAGAAAAATATAACCTGCTTTGCTGAAGAGTATGGCCTTAGTGCCAAGCCTGGCCTATAACATGTTTAATAAACTACCTTACTGCTGTTGAATGATACTGCTTTTTCACTGTGGTCACCAGGAGTCTCTAAGTTAAATTTATAATTTACCCACTACAGTTTTATGGGGTCAAGGATGCTCATATTGTTACTCTACTTTTTCACCCTCTTTATGTCCTATTTTAATTCCTCCTGAAACATATTTTTATTTATTTTATTTTATTTGTATTTTTTAAGAGATGAGGATGTTCCCTGTTGCTCAGACTGGCCCCAAACTCCTGGGTTCAAGTGAGCCTCCTGCCTTTGCTCGCATGTAGACAGGACTTTTTGCTTTTTTTTTTTTTTTTTTTTAAGAAACTGGTGTTTATTTCCAGCTCACCTAATCAGCCTAATTTCCATTTTGCTCACATGTCTGGGGAAGAGCAGCTTGAGACCAGGCAGTGGATGTTCCACCCATTCAGTGGCTGAGCCCCAAGAGCTGCAGCCCAGTCTTTGGTGACCAGCAGGGCACTCCAGTCTTTGGGAGAAACTGCTCAACAGGCACAGAGGCACCTGCCGGCTTTCAGACCAATCTGTGACCTCGGGTTGAGGAGCAGTGAACTCAGGAGCCAGGGCAGTCCATTCACCCTGAAATTCTTCCTTGATCCCAGCTTTGTCAGCAGCACCCTGCTTTTCCATTTTAATTTCTCCAATCTCTGAGAAGTGGAGATCAGTCATGACCTCCCACAGGTGTTCACAGGAGTTGGGGCCACACATATGCAGAACTTACCCAGGCCAGCATCTGCCACAACAGGACCCCGGACCGAGGACTCTTCTTGTCTCACAGGATGGCTATGTGCACACAGCACAGAAGAGAATGTCACAGAGAGCCATGTTGGGCAGTGTGAGATAAGATACCTGTGTGAAAGGGTGGTGCTCAGCCCTGGGAGCAGTAACCACCAGAAGATCCGGCTCCTCGAAGGCAGCCTGGACTTGGTTAGAGAAGGTTCCAGAAGTGAGGTGGCCAGTAACAGGAGGGTCTCCAGTGGAGCAGCAAACTTCAGCACATCCAGCAGCCAGGACTCCAGGTCTGGGACACTGACTGCAGCGGAGTTTTCAGTGGCTGCAAGGGTGCGAGCAGCCAGTGGTCCTGTAGGTGCACTTTAGATTCATCATGTGGATGTCTTTGCTTTTCCTTTTGTAGATATGCTGTTCCATCAGGAAATGAAGGCTGGTGCCACCTAAGTGGGTCCTGCTGCAAGGAACTTAAAAACATCCTCCTCCTTCATTTGCAGAAATTGTGTCTGGCTCCAGATATTGTGTCAGTTTCCTTTAAGTTATGATGGAAATTGAGAACAATTGCCAGATGTGGTGATGCACGCCTGTAATCCCAGCAGCTCTGGAGGCTGAGGCAGGAGGATTGCAAGTTCAAACCCAGTCTCAGCAAATTAGCAAGGCCCAAACAACTCAGCGAGGTCCTGTTTCAAAATAAAAAAATGAAAAAGGGCTGTGGACATGGCTCAATGGTTTCTTGTCCCTGGGTTCAATCCCCAGTACCAAAAAAAGAGAGAGAGAAGAATGTTGTATAGTCCTCTCTCTCTGGGTAGTGCAGAACGTCATCTTAGAGTAATTGTTGAGCAAAGTGAGCTACAAAATTAATATTATAATTATTAAATTATAATTTAAAATAAATTATCTATTACCACCACTAGGAACCTCTGACAAGTCCAATATTCACTTTGCCTAATTTCTCTTGGATTAAAATGCCAAGAAGAGAGTGAGGTTTTCCTTGGAATGTGTACCCACTTACTGTAATGATAGTTAATATGCTGAATATTTGGTCAGGATTCCAAAACCTCACTCACAGTAACTCATGTTCTTTCACAACTGCCCTCAGATGCTGAGGATGTTTTTTCCAAGAAACATTTTATCACAGGGATAAAAGGTTACTAACATTGGGTCATTCCCTGGTTTATCCATTCAGGAATTTATGAGTTTTGAATAGATTTATCTGTCCATAACATAATACTTAAGAAATAGTGACTTAAACAAAGTTTCTCTTTGTTCTGCAAAAAAAAAAAAAAAAATGCCACTGGAAGGCATCCTAGGGCTGGCACAGAAACCTCACAGTGCCATTAGACTCCTACCCTTCCAATTAGTTGTGCTTTAGGTCTTCATGCTTATTTCGTCATGGCCCAAGATGGCAGCCCCATCTTTGTCATCACATCTGCCATCCATTTCTCATTTAAGAAGAAAACAGCAACATTTCCTAGGTGCCTGAGCAGGGGCTTTTATTTATATCTCCTTGGTCAGAATGAGTTCATATGGCTACTTCTTTTCATTTACAAGAAAATATGGAAACTGCAATTTTTTGTTTTTAGAACACATATTACCATCCCAAATATAACTGAGGTCCTACGTATAGGCTATTACAGTGTCTATCAGCAAAGTTCTTACACATGAGAAACAATACCAGTATATCATGGAAACTGAAGAAAATCAGATTTTATAGAAATGATAGAATTGGGCCTATCTTTACTGCAATGTTACCTTAGCATAAAGATTTTTAGGACTTCATTGTACTTCAGATCTAGATCCAATTTCCCAAATAAAATCATATTCGTTATAACGATTCTTTTGTGTACTCAGCATCAGATACTGTCATTAGCAGGATTTAACAGTGATCTTGCAAATCCTCATAATCAGAAAGTGTTTAAAATTCGTGAGTGTATCTAAACCTCCCCCCAACACACACACCAAAAAATAAATAAATAAATAAAAGAAGAGAAAGAAAGAAAATAAACCAAAGTAGGCCCAAGCACTGGGGAATCAGGTAAATAAAGAATATTTAGTGATAATCAGGATTAATTTTGAGAAAAATGATACAATTGGGATTTTCAGGAAGAATAAATAACTGGTATAATGAAATATTTACAGCATTTTTCACCTTATGCAAAGGGAATTGTTTTCCCAACAAGATGTGGATATCTGTTACATACATATTAAATACAATTCTTGTAATTACAATGGAGAGGAAACCTCCAAACACTCTGTTTTAAATTAAGTCTATCTCCTCTATCCAAACCTTGTTAGCTGCTAGTAGGGGCGCTCTAATTCCTATAACTCCTAAAAGCCTGGACTCTAAGAATGAGTTGGAGGAATCATTTTTGCTACTATTGCTTTGCAATACGACTGCCCAGTAGGATTCTCTACAGAAAACAATAAAATATATGAAAAGGGACTCCATTAAATTGGTCAGAACTGGACAGCTAAGAATAAGACAGTGAGTCTCATGGAAGAGGGCTGCAGTCAACTTCCCATTTTAGCTTCTCCAAGTTCAGTTCGTTTTTCTAGAAATGCTGTTTGAGGGAGAACTCAAGGTCTATGCTTTCTGTGACGTAAATTGCCTTCTGTGCTTTTGAACCCCCTACCAGGAGTGCCTACCCCACCTTCCCTGCCTTATTGGAATCCCTGCTTTCTCAAGGTCACACCTACAAACCTTTTCTCATGTTTTCTGTTCACCCTCCTCTTCCCTCATAATCTGAATTTATTACAGTATCCATGTATATAATGGTCATATAATTTATCATAAAAATGAAGACTGTTCTAAAAGTGAAAGGAGATGCTATTAGATATTTTGCTAGATCAACAGGAATCCATCTGGAATTTCCCAGGCAACCCAGGATGCATGATGCAGGGGCCTTGGCATCCATGAAGGATACATCATTCCTATCACTTCCAGAAGGTCGAAATGATGAAGCAGGTTCCAAACTCTTTCCTAGATTCTTTTGTATTTCAATATATGTCTGAACACCACCTACACACTACAAGAAAACTGCCTTTTCATGTTTTCTCTCCCACTTCATGGTCATTTTTTTTTTTTTTAATTAAGAAACAATACTTCGAAGGATCACAAGTTCAAAGCCAGGCTCAGCAATTTAGCAAGGCCCTAAGCAACTCAGCGAGACCCTGTCTCTAAATAAAATGTTTAAAAGGGGCTGAGGATGTGACCCCTCAGCTAAGAGCCCCAGGGTTCAATCCTTGGTACCGAAAAAGAAAAGAAAAGAAAAAAAGAAAGAAAGAAACATTATCTTTAAGGATTTCACATGACATGGGGATGGGATTAGATGCTGATAGCTCATGGACCAGCCAAGGGATAGATGCCCTCTTTGCAGCATCAGCAGCCACACAGTTAAAATGCTGCTCAGCAAAGTGCCAAACTGCTGTGTCATAAACCTCCCTTGTCTTCTCACAAGTTAAAACATGACTGTTGACTATACAGTAATTATATACTGCTGGACCTTTGTTAAAAATTCAAGATTTTGTAGTTTCAATGAAGTTCTTGTTCAAGTGTTTGAACTGCCATGAAGCTGTTTGTTTTTGTTTTTGTTTTTGTTTTAGAAAAGCTGAAAACTAGTTTGTATGAATTCCAATGTCCATTTCCATCCATGCATCCAATATTGAAGATTTTTTTATGCCTAGAACCCCAGTCTTCTACTCCTTGCTACAAGAGTCCTGGAAAATTTGTCTTCACTTCCTATGCATTTCTCATTCCATTGTCTGCCGACTCCAGCACCTTCTGTATCACAGAAACCATTCAGATAAAGGCCATCAATAAACTTTAGCTTGGGAAACTCATGGGAAACTTTCCAGCTTTACTATATCCAAATTCTTCCTACTGACCATTTCTTCTTTGTTAGATGTCACTCCCTTCTGGTTTGTGATCTCATTTGTGATCCCTCTACTTCTCTACCTTTGAATATCAGTTTTCTCCAGGATTCTGTTCTGTGCTTTTTCCTCCCTGTCCTCACAGTCTTCTTTGGCAAACGTACTGATTTCTATAACTTTATCCAATGCTACATAAACAGTAATGTGTTCTAAATTTTCTAATCGGTTCCAAAATAGTCTACTTAATTTTTTTTGTAAAAGTTATTTTTTGGTCATGCAATTAAAATGTGATTTAATTTTAGAATTCAGTTGGTTTGTTATTGCTGGAGTGGGTTTTTTTATGAGAGGATGAATTCAGCCCCCTCTTGCATGCACTTGAACTCTTTCTGTTTGTCTCTTTCTCTCTCTTATTTCCTTCCCTTTCCCCCTTTCACCAAGAGATAATACAGTAAGAAGGCCCTCACCAGATGCCAGATCCTGGATCTTCAACTCTCCAGGCATCGGAACTGTCAAAAACAAATCTCTATTTATTATAAATTACCCAGTCTCAGGTTTTTTGTTACAGTAGCACAAAATGGACTAAGACACTATGTGCAAACTCTCCTGTAAGCACAGAACCAGAAAGACTATCCTTTCTCACAAACTTGTACACATCTTTTTAGCAGTTAATGACAGCTACCTGACCGTGCACATTTCCTTCTGGCCGCTAAGAAGTGTGAAGTAGAGTTTTACACATTGTTATTTAGTAGCTTTTTTTAAAGCTCAGGATAAATTCTATTTTTTAATCTCTGTATTAGTGGTTTTTTCGGGCCTATACCATTTGCTGTCAGTAGTCTCAGATCCTTTTATATTATCAAATGTTCTTTTCAATAATGTGTTAAATAAATAAAAAAGGCTCTCCACTTATTGTTATCAATTCATGTGTGTCTGTCTTTCTTTGCAGCAGGTTAATGTTTTAGGAACCAGAACTCAGCTTTCCTCACCTACTGTGTCCTCACTGTGCCTATCACATGGTCTTGCAGCTCTTCAGCTCAATAAGTAGTTATTAATTAATGGTGTCAAAACCAACTGTGGGGCTGAGGTTGTAGCCTAGATGTAGAACACTTGCCTGGCACTTGTGAGGCACTGGGTTTAATCCTCAGCACCACATAAAAATAAATACATGAAATAAAGGTACTGTGTCCATCTACAATTAAAAAATATTCTTTAAAAAATTGTGCAGCCAACAAAACTCAACTCAGAATGGATCAAGGACCTCGGAATCAGACCAGAGACCCTGCATCTTATAGAAGAAAAAGTAGGTCTAAATCTTCAACATGTTGGATTAGGATCAGACTTCCTTAACAGGACTCCCATAGCACAAGAAATAAAGGCAAGAATCAATAACTGGGATAGATTCAAACTAAAAAGCTTTCTCTCAGCAAAAGAAACTATCAGTAATGTGAAGAGAGAGCCTACAGAGTAGGAGAAAATCTTTACCACTCATACTTCAGATAGAGCACTAATTTCCAGAATCTATAAAGAACTCAAAAAACTCTACACCAAGAATACAAATAATCCAATCAACAAATGGGCTAAGGAAATGGGCAGACACTTCACAGAAGAAGATGTACAAGCAATCAACAGATATATGAAAAAATGTTCACCATCTCTAGTAATAAGAGAAATGCAAATCAAAACTACCCTAAGATTCCATCTCACCCCAATTAGAATGGCGATTATCAAGAATAGAAGCAACAATAGGTGTTGGAGAGGATGTGGGGAAAAAGGTACACTCATACATTGGTGGTTGGGTTGCAAATTAGTGCAGTCACTCTGGAAAGCAGTATGGAGATTCCTCAGAAAGCCTGGAATGGACCCACCATTTGACCCAGCTATCCCACTCCTTGGCCTACACCCAAAGGACTTAAACTCAGCATACTACAGAGATACAGCCACATCAATGTTCATAGCTGCTCAATTCACCATAGCCAGATTGTGGAACCAACCTAGATGTCCTTCAGTTGATGAATGGATAAAGAAACTGTGGCATATATATACAATGGAATATTACTCCGCCATGAAGAATGATAAAATTATGGCATTTGCAGGCAAATGGAAGAAATTGGAGAGTATCGTGCTAAGTGAGATAAGCCAATCTCAAAAAACTGAAGGATGAATGATCTCGCTGATAAGCAGATGAGGACATATAATGGGGGGTGGGAGGGGTTAGCTTTAGGGTTAGGGTTAGGGTTAGATTTAGGGTTAGGGTTAAGGAGCAAGAATGGAGGAAGGAAGGACTGTATAGAAGGAAAAGAGGGGTGGGAGGGGTGGGGGGAAGGAAAAAATAACAGAATGAATCAAACAACATTATCCTATGTAAATTTATGATTACACAAATGGTATGCCTTGACTCCATGTGCAAACAGAAACAACATGTATCCCATTTGTTTACAATTAAAAAAAAATGTCTGACTCTAGGGAATTGGAGAAGGAAGATTTGGAACCTTCACTGGGATAGAATCTTGGGCAGCTGTTAATTTTTTGTAGAAGAAAACTTACTAACACAGGAAAATGAACACAATAAATTGCTTAGATACAAATACAGTCCACAACGCAGCACTTATTGTAATACAATCATTTCTGTAAATACAATCTATGTTAACCTGTAGGTACAGCATTGTACTTTTCAAGTTGTCTACAATGAACAAAAACTACTTTTTAAGATCAGAAAACACACCCCTTGACTTTAAATTGTGGAATGCTGGCAATAAAATGTTAGAAACTTCTGAAGTGAGTTGTTCTCTTGGTGTGGGTCAGGTGCCTTAGGCACTGTGGAGACATTACCTAGGGTTTTACCCGGTGCTCCTCCCAAGCCTCAGAATTGTCCGGGAAGCAGGGTAACGAAGGCAGGAGCCTTTTATCACCTCTGTGGGCACCCATGTCTTCAGGCTTTCTGACCGCCCTGCTTTTCCCATAAACCAGCAAAGTTTCCCTCCAAAACAAAGCCCAACCTCAAGGACTATAGCAGGAGGTACAAGGGAAAAAGCTCCCTTGCATTTTCTGTTTGACTTCTGTACCCCATTAAATGGGTCACTGTCTTACCACGAACAAAAACAGTAAAACATAATGTTTTGCTTTCTGGTATATTTTACAAATTATTATCTAGACACATTAAGTAGTAATGATACATCTGAAGAGTTAATGTGGATGGCAAAGTCCCAAAATAAATTCCTCCTTCTATTTACCTCAACTGGGAAAGTGTTGCAGGATACCCTAACACTGCAGGGAAATCCAATAGACTATGCCAAGTTTAGAAAAGAAGGTGAGCTGACCTTCAGTAAGCATCTGCCTGTGCCAAGTTCAGACCTCACCTTGCTGATCTCTTCACCCTCCCAGTAGCCCTGGGAGGTAGCTCACATGACACCCACTTAGCAGGTGCAGAGCAGAAAGACAGCTGCCTAAGTCAAGCTTCTAGGTGGTAGGGTGAGACTTGAACTCAGATCAGCCTGATGCCAAAGCCACACTTAGCATTCTTTGTCAACCTCCACTGGGGTTTACGCCCAATATCTTGAAAAAGAATTTTAAAAAGCAAATGTCTTAAAAGCACCATTCAAAATTCCAAAGGAAAGCTAAAAATAAAGAAGAGCACCTGAGCAGGGGATCCTAGAGGGAAACAATCACTCAAGGCAACAGTGGCCCAGCATGCAGGCCGTGGAGTTTTGACAGGATTCCTGCAGGATGGAAGCAAAGGCCTTCATGTTGCTCTCAACAGCAAGAGAAAGACACAGCGGTGGGATCAGGGGTTATGGTGAGAACTGGTGAGCTACTGTGGGTGTCTGAAGCAACAGGTGGAGACATGGCCAAGTCACCCAAGGTCCTGGATTAATCAATGGGCAGTTTTTGAGCAGAACTACACAAGCAAAATTGTGTATGCTTCAGAATGTGCTCTCTCAAAGTATTTGGTCTAGTTAGTGTTTTTCCCTGTTTGATTCTTAAGGGAATTTTGATCTTTGAAAAGCAAGTAATAGCCATCTTGAAAGGTCAAGAGGTTTTTGTTTGGTTTGTTTTTATTTTTGTCCTTTTCAACTTTTAGTACATGGATTTCCTTAGCCACAACATAAATCTGACCACTTAGGAGCTCAAAGTCTGAGCTTCACATATTAGTCTAGACCAATGTTATTTTCTCATTCACTGAATTACTTTGACACAGAAAATGTGGATCTGTTGCTAGGGTGTTTCAATCAGCTCACTCTGCTTAATGAAGAACATCTCCTTTGATGAATGAGCGAGTCCATTGTACACCCCTCTCCCCATTTAGGGGCTGTGTCATGGTAACCTCTGCTCACTGAAATCAGCATCAGTGACCCAGTGTTTAGGATGGGAGGCTGAGCTGACCACACCAAACAGGAGAGACTTAATTTGGAAACAGAAAGGGAAAATGTACCTGAACACAAAGCGCTGGAGAGAGGAATATGGCCTGATTTCCCTTTTGTTGTAACTCTTCAATGCTGTCTGACAATCCATTCAATTTAATAAAACCCCTTGGGAAGCCACACTTTCTTCCTGATCAAGAAACTGCAAAATGTCAGAAATACATAAAAGACGGCTTACATCTGGCAGAGGAAAGACAGGTGAGCTTCCAGAAGGAACCACCTGCAAGTTGGACCCTGAGAACACAACAGCCAGAATGCGGCTCTGGTAATGCTGCTCGATTCCCGTCCTGGGGACTGCAGCGGAGGAACCGGTTGCAAACGCCACGCTCAAAGTAGGTGCGCCCCAGAGCCGGAAAATAAAGTCAAGGAGGGCAGTAGAAAGCACAGTGACCAGCTTTGACCAGGACATAGGAGTCTCCTCACCTTTGGCTCCTACTGTCCCACCCCACCCCTGTCCTACGCTCAGCTCTCAGCACCTCACATCTGAATGCCTATGCGGTCACAGTCACCTGTGCCAGTGCCAGTTCACCCTGCCATGAGCTTTGGCTCACGCACTCTCCCACTCCCCGACACCTCCCTACTTCCCAAGCAGTGCCAGAGCTACAGGGGGCCAGTCTCAGAGTGGGAGGCAAGGAATTGGAAATGTGGGTCCTAGGCTCTCTCAAGCCCTTCACCCAGAACAAATGAGTTTCATTTATTTTATTCACTGAGCTTCAGCTTACAATTTATTTTTTAAAAAGAAAAGTCCGTGTGTATATAATACGTCAACATACACTCTACTGTTATTTATATCTAAAAAGAACAAATAAAAAAAAAAAAGAAAAAGCCAGGCACTGTGGCACATGCCAATCTCGGCAGATCTGGAGGCTGAGGCAGGAGGATTGTGAGTTCAAAGCTACCCTCAGCAACTTAGCGAGGCCCTGAGCAACTTAGTGAGACTCTGTGTCAAAATAAAATATAAAAAAGGGCCCGGGATGTGACTCAGTGGTTAAGCACCCCTGGGCTCAATCCCTAGTACCAAAAAGAAAAATAAAATGCTTCCATTCCCAAAAGAAGTTCGAAAAACCTCTGTTGTCTCTGTGAGCCTAGGTTCACACTTACCATCTGGCTTATGGGCTTGACCAGACTTTTCTCCAAATTACTCCATGACCACTGTTTTCTCAGTGCGATTGTTTGTTCCTGGGGGTCCAACCAACTCTTCCTTCTCTGAAGATGTTAGGATGTTCCTGTGGCTCTGGCTCATGCCTTGCCTGGCAGCCCATTTCTGATGCACTTCCATCTCTGTGAATCCTATGCCCAGGAGGACCTGAGGCTCAGGGGAGGTGGGGCCTCTCCTAGGAATCTTCAGCACTCACACCTAGCTCACAAACACTAGACTTCTCCCTACCTCTCTGTGCTTGCTCACTGACACCTCCTCCACCCCCACCCTCCTCTCGCAGTTGGCCTCCTGCCTCTTTCCATTGTTTCTGGCAACTCCAGTCTGTTCTGATCTCCCTCCTCTGGTCTACTGTACCTTTAGTCAGTCCCAGGTGATGTAGTGCCATATAATTATTTCTGCACTGAATTGTTCTCTGGTTGTTTGAGGAGTTTCTTTGTGCCCCCTGACTCCGCTGCAGGCTCACTGATTTCTTTTTGGCAAACTATATTCAAAGGTCATTGGATGAGTCTCTTCCAACAGAGAACTATCACTACTTTGCCAACCCCACCTTCATATGCAACTGCTGCAGATAGCTGTCATTAATGTCATGAACGTGTATCAAACCATATGTTTCAAAGGGAGCCGCAGCACTCTTGACCCCTCATCTGTCTTCTTCAGGCTTTTGTAGTTGTAAATAACAGGACATCATTGTCTCTGGAAAACACATAGCGAGGGTGTTTGTAAGGATATAACACAGTACACAAAATCCAGGGACAGCAAATGAAATGACAGCATGTTCTCTTTAGTATAGCAAGTGTAAGTCAGAGACCAAACTACTCCTGCATCTCCCCAGAGGTTGGAGATCAGAAGTCAGGTCTCAAGCCAGGGAGGGCAGTTCCACTCCCTGGGACCTCTCTGTGTCCACCTTGGCCTGTTTCTTCAGAGCTTCTCATCTCCTGCATGACATTGGAATACTGTGTAGACACTGGCATCTTCCTGCAGCCCCCATATTTTGAAGCCTCTCAGTTTGGCACCAGTAACTCTCCATCCCAAGTCCTTCTATTCAAATCTTAAGAGAAGGGACTTGGGGTGTAGCTCAGGGGTAGAACACTTGCCTAGCATGCACAGGGGCCAGGTTCCATGGTCAGCACTGCAAAAAAAAGAGAGAAATTCCTCCAAATCTTTTAAGGGAAATAATCCTAATGATTCAGTCAATGACTGAGTTCCCCTTACATCAGGTGACCAAGAGAAGAAGGAGCTCTGAAGTATGAACAGAACCAAGTGAAGGATCTGGAGAAAGAATCTAATTAAAGGGATATAATGGATAAGTCAAGGACTGGTCCCTCCAGTAACATTTAAAATACACCATTGCCTCCACCTGGTTTAGCATCTTCTGTTTTCCCTGTGCTCTGTTTTCTTATATAGTGCCCCTAATTTGCAACCCACCGGGATATATCAAGTATGCCTCTTCAGTCAAAAGTGACACCAGCCTGGGCCTGGTGGTGCACACCAGCTACCTGAGAGGCGGAGTCAGGAGGATTGCAAGGTTGAGGCCAACTTGAGCAAGTTGGCAAGACTGTCTCAAAATTAAAATTAAAGAGGACTGGGGATGTAGCTCTGTGGTAAAGGGCCCCTGGGTTCCATCCCCAGCATCCCACTTCTCCAAAGTGACATCAACAGGATTTGTCTCTAAGAAGCTTCTCGCATCTATTCTCTTTAAAAATTCTCTAAATTTAAACAGACACAAATTTTGTTTCCAAATTGGGATACTCTCTTAAACTAACGAGTCTATGTTCTCTTTGTACTTCGAGTCCATTAAAAATGCAATTTTCCTCTGGTTCTCTCAAAAGAATTTCATACTTCTATGTTCCACGAGCCTTCCCCCAGTGAATATCTGTATATCCTGGGATTTTTCACTGCTGGACAACATAGCATTTGTTGAAATATGAGATTAGTGTTTGGAAATCAGCACAATTATTTTTTCAGATGAAAACTTCCAGGAAACCGATTTCTTTTTTTTAATTCTGTCAGGGTGGAATGTTGCCAATCTCGTTTTCATGAAGACAAATAAGTTAGAAAAACTCATTGCCATATCATAGCCTCGTCAGTCCATGGTTCTCCATTCTGTAATTTTTAAACATAATAATTGTCCCCATAAAGATCAAAAAATAAATGAGAATTCCCACCCGACCTCAAACAAAAACAGAGTCAAGTTGTAAACTGCAGAAGCAAAAAACTTAATTAATTCTCCAGCAAAGAATTATGGAGCTACTACTAGCATTTTATGGACTAAAAGTGTATAACACCAAAACCAAACTAAACATTTTCGAGACTACTTTTACCTTCAGTGATAATAAATTATTGAATTTTCTGCCAAAGGAAGACTTATAGAACCCATGAGACTCAGATTTAACAGAAAACAAATCAGTATTATTGGACATTAATGATTTTTGAGTCTTTGAGATGGATTTTATAGTCAACGACAATGATTCCTTCTTACTCACATTGAATCATGTAGAAAGGAGGAATTTTGAAATTGGCATTTCCCACACAATTTATTGCCTGCAACTAAAGGCAAACACTGGTTCCCCCTGGTATCTCTCAACTTCACCTTCACTACTTCTGCGTGAGAGCTGCAGTCTCTTAAGAAGACTTTGTGTGTGAAATCAGAACTCTGCTGTAGGGAATATGCTCTTCAGATCCTTTATGCTACCACTTTCTTCCTGGTGCTGTAGGAAGACTTTGATACATATAGTATTGCCTTTGTTGATATTCTCCCTAATAGCTTACCTGATGCAATATACACATGACTGTATTGCTATTTTTAGCAAATAAGCAGATCCTTTTCTCTGATTCCGAATATAGAGGTAACATGTTGTCCAAGAATTAATTGTCCCCTCCTGTCTGCTCCCATGGCCAAGGGTCCTAACACAAGTAATATAAATTGCTTTATATATTGGACAGTCAGTCAAACCCCAAGTCTCTGTCCCTAGACCACACTCCTTGGGGGAAAGAGTGTCCCCATCATCTTTGTATTTCTCAAGACCCTGGCATAGCACCTAGTGGTATCAAGGGATGGCTGTGGGCATTGCCATGTCCCATCCTCAACCATACCAAATACACACATAGTCCAAACCTGGCAAACTGAACCTTAAGAGAGTTTCCCCAGCTCATTCCTCTTCCCCTTCCAACCCGATTGTATAATGTAAGCCTCCTTCCTGTATGGAATTATGAAGCTGCCTGTCAATGAGGAGAAAGGGTCTGAGAGTGAGGAGGAGAGGGAGAAAAGGAGGAAAGGAGGAAAAGGAAACAAAGGAAAAGGAGAAAGAAAGATGGTTCATGGTTTTTCTTTTTCTTTATTTTTTTTTTTTGAGCCCCATATTTCAGGAAGTGTGTTAAATACTTTACATACTTTATCTAATATAATCCTACCAATAGCTCTAAAAGGAAGTACTATTATTGGGTTGTTTTCCAGTTGAGAAAACAGAAAATGTTATTTCCTAGGGTTTCCAGTAAGAAACAAAGCCAAATACACAGAAATTGTTAGAAGATTGCAACCATCATCTTCTCCCAGCACTTCAATGAGGGAGATCAAGAACTAGAGTAAGATAAAAGCAGACCCACATTTCACCCTTAGCATTTCAGGCACACACACACCCACACACACCAGTCTATCAGATTGGGCTAAGTGCTTTGTGTACTTAGCCTAAGTAACAAAAAAATATTGAAAGTGTGGCTGCCACCCAGACAGAAGCAGGTACATCATACCTCAGTATAGCTTCTTGGGGCTAAAGGGAGCATTATGGTTTGGATTTGAAATGGCCCCAAAGGCTTGTGCGTGGAAGGTTCGGTCCCCAGTGCAGTGGCATTCAGAGGTGGAGCTTTTGGGAAGTGATTAGATCATAAGATCCTGTCGATGGTTTAATCCATTGATGGGTTTATAATTGAACTGTAGGAGGTGGGGCCTGAGAGTATACCCTGGAAGCGTATATCTTGTGCCAAGCCCCTTCCTCACGCTTTCTCTCTGATTCCTGGCTGCCATGAGGTGAGCAGCTCCCCTCTACCTGCCCTGACTGCCATGATGTTCTGCCTTACCTCAGTAAGGGAACCAGCTGAGCATGAACTGAAACCACGGCCTAAGTGAATCCTTCCTCCTTTAAGTTGATTTTCTGAGGAAGACATAGTCAGGTATTAGAGACACCATCCACAGAACAAAGTTCTAATCAAACTAGAAAGCTCAGTTTTTGCTATAGCCTTCCATACAGAATTTCAGGCAAATTATCCATTCCAGACAAACTTACACTCAATATATGTGTACATGCTTATATTAAGGGAATATTTACAAATTTCAGATTATCCTCCTTCATGAACCAAATTCAACCTTAATAAACCCACATGCTCATCCAGGGAGAGAAAACAGTTAGTGCTCCCTCAACAATCCTAGGACCTCCAGCCTCCCCAACTGGGAAAGTCAGTTTCTGGTACACTAAACAAACATCAAAATTTTTAGTTTTGCATTTTCTGAAAATGTATGTTATAAACCACTGTGTCTGAATTTCCTGGACATTTGTTGGAAAAGTTCATGCCTCACCCACACTAGACCTACTGGATCAAAAAGTCTAGGACTAGAAGCCAAAACTCAGCATTGTTAACATGCCCCCCAATACTGCCCCAGTCAGTGACATCTCAGATGGCTTCATAAGGGTGGGATGTGCCCAGCTTGCAAGGAGAATCTCATTTATGTAAAAATAACCTTCCATTTGAAACCCATTACTGTAGCAAACTTTTCATTCCAATACCTGAAGTTTCAAGCTTTCTTAAAATTGTGCTCATTAAATAGCATGTTAATCATGGATCAGGGATTGCACATTATGCAGCCCATTAAGCTTTTGTATGTTCCTGGAAGACTGCAGATTGTATAAAAATACAAATGATCCAGCGGTTAAAATAATTGGCTATAATGAACAGCAAAATTAATTATGAATGACCACATCGCTTACCCAGTTGACCTAAGTCATTAGCAGATGGAATGTGTCAGGTGAAAATAAGATGTAATTCTGGCTTCTACAAAGCACTCCACAAGTATTCAGAGTGGTCCCAAGATCTCATACAGCACAGAGGATGTACATGAGACAACATACGTGAGGACATTGATGGTTGTCTAGAGAAAGATTTACGTTGAATCCATCATAAGAACATAATCTATTATGAGATCGTGGGTTTATTACAGAGCAGGAAGAAAACTGTATATTCACCTTTTGGAGTTAAATGTACTATTCTGTACCAGCAAAATATTTCCTGATTTAACTAAGCAATGCTGGACCTAATTAGCATTTCCTCTAGAGTGTTGCCTGGAAGACTAACCATAAGAAATGGTGTGGGGAAGGGAGTGTGGAGGCAGGAGTCTGATGAAATGCTCTTGGAAAATGCCATGTTCTTGAGCCCTTTTTGGAGAATAAGAACACAGAACAGCATATTAAAGGTTCTATGAGTCCAGAAGTAAAGACTCCATCTCCATCTTGACTGACAGTTCCGTGTCAGTCAAGGTACACACGCACAGGTTACAGGACAGACACTGAAGAGAAAGGGAGCCATCGACAGGATAAGACATTGCTCCCAGAATAAGTGGGAAGCATGGAAACCAAAGGATTTTAGGGGAAAAAAATCACCAAAACAATCCAACTAGGGCACTTCCATGGTCACTGAGGGCCATCTCTTCCTCTTCCTTTGTCTTTACATCATTCTGCAGATGGCACAGGTAGAAGCATTTGAAGAGACAAGCCCAGGTTGGGGAACTGTTCTCCAACTAATGGAGGCAGAGAAAATATCACATACCCTATGAAGTTTCTTATCGGAGCAACAAAGACCCTCACTTGAAGAACTGAAGGATTAGACAAAGGGGAATGAAGGGAAGGGAGGGGACTGGGAATAGGAAAAACAGTAGAATGAATCAGACATAACTTTCTTATGTTCATACATGAATATGCAACAGTGTAACTCCACATCATGTTCAACCAGGAGAATGGGAAGTTATACTCCATGTGTGTGTAATATGTCAAAAATATACTCTACTGTCATGTATGCCTAAAAAGAACAAATTAAATTTAAAAAAATACAACTTGAAAGCAAAAAAAGAACTCACATTGGACAACTCCCTTCACCTGGACTTACACACTCTAACAATTTTCTGGTTCAACTTTGTTTAACCCAGCATTTCCCAAAATTATTTTATCTATGCTTCTTCACATAATGCATTATAAACAGAAAAATAGAGTATCAGAGATGGGGTGAATAATGTTAAATAGGATATATGATTAACATGAACAGGGATGTCTGATTAATATGTATCATACACAAATAGTATATCCTATCATGAGCATGGTTGATTTTTGAAGATATGCTGAGCTGTCATTTGTGTTTGCAGTAGTATTCTGAACAGGTAGGTGATCCCTGGGAAGGTAGATGTTTTGATGCAAATCAATCTAAATGTCCCTATCCACCATTTTTTAAAAATCACGTGAACTTTGGCTTAAAATGAATCCCAAAGGCAGCCTCAGTGGTAAGAAATGAACAAGTGGCAACCTGACATTCCTGAGCATGTTGAAGAGGGTTCATTTCCCATGGTCTCAGTAACCATGGGGAAGAGGGTGCTTGAGCTACTATTCTTTCCTTTAATGAAATCACAGTAATTGTCGGGCATGGGGGCACACACCTGTAATCCCAGCAACTCAGGAGCTAAGACAGGAGGACTGCAAGTTCAAAGCCAGCCTCAGCAACTTAGTGATGCCCTAAGCATCATTAGTGAGACCCTGTCTCAAAATTTTTAAAACAAGGTTGTGGGGGTGTGGAGCTGGAGTTATGGTTCCATGGTTAAGTGACCCTGGATCCAATCTCCGGTACCAAAAAAAAACCATAAAATAAATAACAGTAATCTATGTGGCATTTTATATTTCAAAGCATGCTTCTTTCTGCTATGCCTATTTAGTTATAGAAATGCTGTGCTGATAGTTTTCCTAGGTTCTCCCAACTCCAGCCAGTAGAACTTTTTCATCCTTGCTTAGTATCAGGCTGCCTTTCTGAATCACTGCCTAGAAGCCACTCTGTCTATGAAATGTCACCAGCTAAAAAACTACCTGCCAGGTCCTATACGATGCTGACCAAGGAAAACACACTCCTCTCTGCCTCTGCAGCACCGAGGCTTCTGTTGTTTGTGTCCCCAGTTTTCCCACACTGTGAAGTCCAGAGTACTCAGAGTCAAATTAATCCCTAGAGAGTAAAAGAGCTCAACACAGGGGAAACAAGGGCCGGTGGGGATGCAGATGGCCCGCATGTGACAGAGACAGGAGCAGAGCTGAGTCTCACCAGCCTGGATGTCAAAGTGATTCAGTTGCTTACAGAAGCCCCCCAGGAGGAGAAAGAGGCTCAGAGGAATGGTTTTGCCCTGACCACATCTAAAACAGGCATGAGTTTTGTCAAGCCCCTGCCTGCCACTGCTTCTGCCCAGCCTGTGCCCAGCACTGCAGCCCTGACCCTTGCAGGGTTGGCTATGCCCAACACAAAGAGTACCTGGTCTGGCAGCACACTGCAGCTGCTCCTTCCTCACCAGGGATTGGGCCCTGATGTCCCACACCATGCATTAGGCTGCACTCCAATGTGGAACCTGACTTATCTGCAGGGCTCCTCCTTATAGTTCTCTGAAGCTGATTTTTGTTACCTGTACCTTATTGACTCAAACCTCTCTATCAGTTAAGATTAGATCTCACTGCACCTAAAAGAAAACCCAGAATAATACAAAAATATTTGCTTCTTCATGTAAAGGAAATCCAAAAGGAAGTAGTCCAATACTGGTAAGTTGGCTTTGCAAAGTCATTGAGGAATTCACATCCTTCCTCTTTCTTTTAAGAATTCTCATGCTCTAAAATAGCTACCAAAGACCCATCTACCACATCCATATTTCAGACAGTAGGAAAAAAAAGGAGCAAAGATACAAGGGATTTGAATGGAACTTCCCAGAAGTCCTTCACAATATCCATTTTATTTCAATGGTCAAAATTTAAATACATTACATATATAGCATCAAGGAGGACTGCAAAATATGGTTTTATTCTTGGATGCATTGCCACCTCCAATAATATAAGTGTTGCATTAGTGTATTAGTTAGGATTAAATTCACATTCATGTAGGCAGTCCCAGGCTGTCTTGGCAGACCTATGATGACTGGAGTCTCAGGCTCCTTCCATAACGCGGCTGTTCCATCTTCACATGGGCCATCCAATTCAGTTATTAATGGTTGTTCCTGTTCCAGTTCTCACATCTGAAGTCCAACTAGCTAGAAGGAAGACACGAGAGTTTAAAATACTTCCTGAAAGTGTCATCCCATTAACTAGCTAACATTTGGTAATTCTAATTCTGAAAGGAGAAATGCACATTGGAAATAAATATCAATTTCTGTCACCATTTGTGAGGAAGAGAGACAGAATGGATGTTAAATAAGTCAAGCTACCATAACCTCCTTCATCCACTGGGGACACCCACCAGATGTTGAGAGGTTCTATCACCAGCCCTGATCCCTGGATTGGATCCTGTGGATCTGATTCCTGTTGAATTGGACTAGACTTTGACAGCTCCCTTGGGTTTGAAACTTAGTGTCAACCTAAAGCTGGCCAATCATTCCATCTTAAGTAACCTTCCCTAATCTTGTCTACGAGCTCCCACAGTGTTTTGTATCCCAGGTTTAGCCTGTTTTAACAAGAAACAAAGAATTGGTGGTTACTTGGTGTTGGAGCGGGGGGGGGGGGGGGGGGGGGGGGGGAATCCCCTCCTATTTCTCATCAGAAAGTAGGTTTAGGCCCATGGACATGCCTGTTTAAATTAACCATTTGACAGAACCAGAGGGATTTGCATTTGTAAGCAGAAGCACATGGATGGAAGAAATCATCATTGAATGAAGTGAAGTTTGGGTTTCAACTTGATCACAGAGCATTTTGCATTTGTCCTCTACATGACAAATTAGGAAATAACAGTAAAAATCACATGTTTGGCCACCATCTTGAAATAAATCAGTAGCCACTAAACATCTTCAAATAAGCATCCAATAAGTAATTGTCCTTGTTTTTTTTTTTTTTGGAAACTTTATAAAAGTTTATAGGTACTAGACATGTTGGCTGGTTCTGCATAAAGTCAGCAGTTCTCAGCACATTAGATTTGGGGAAAGTTATAATACAACTATCAGAGCATCTGACTTCACATTGTCCTAAAGAAATGTACTAGAGAGAATACTGACAAGAAAATCTATGTTTGTATTCTGTCTTTGGAATTTTTTAAACTTTGTAACTTAGACAAGTTACTCCACCTCAAAGAACATTTGATTCTTCTAACAGAAATGACATCACTGGGTGTCTGAAGATTAAATGACCAAAGGAAGATGCTAATGCCATATCTGGCCCATAAAGACGGTCCATAAATGTCCTCTAAATCTGAACTTATACAGAGAAAAATTTCAGTGCTATACTATTTAAATACAACATCACTCTGTTTTATAGACTTAAAGAAGCCTTGCTTTGAATTTGCCACTTTAAAAAACTAAACTAAATATTTTCAAAGCTATGTAGCTAATATATATATAGTACTTGGTACATTGAGCTAGTCAGTTATTTTTCATTAAAATATATAAAGCTTATATTGGAAATTATATCCATAAAGTCCATTTAGTTTTACAACTTAATTATATGTAGTAAAATTTTACTACCACATTTAACAGGTATTAACCTAATTCTTTTTAAACAAAAACAATATTTGACTGGAAGTGAACCCTAAGTTGAGAAAACAAAAAGGAACTCCCTTAAAATATTTCCTTAGTATTTATTTTTCAAGAAAGGTCAACTCAGTTAATGCATGAGTTTGCTTAATGTCTTATTTGTGTTATCTCAATATTTTCGGTAAAACAAATTTGTTACTATGGTGTTCGGTTGTAGCAATTACCATGAAATACACTAATATGAGGAAGGCAAAATCAACTGTGAGTTTTGCAATAACAAATTTTAGTTGATTGAGCTTGTACATTGGCTAAAATAATTTTTTAAACTCAGGCAATAGCTAGGGAAGATGGTATTTTAGATAGATTAATCTCTTACTATATTCTAGAGGGTTTTTCGCTTTCTTATATAATAAAACCAAAATAGAAATCTATCCAAGTACTGAAAATACATTACTTTTAATCTTAATATACTTTGAAGTAAAATCTTACCAGATTCCCTACCTTATTTAATGTGTTCCTGCATAAAATAAAATATCCTTAAAGTTCTCAATAAAAATTCATAAGATACCATTAGACCCTTAAAATATGTTTCATATAGAATATTTACAACTTGCAGCTTCAGAAGGTGCCAGCATACATATGCATGAGCAGTAATGCAGACTTCCTGGGTGATTATCTGGAATTCAATTTGACATTACGACTATTTATTGACTAGCGTATAATCAGAGATAACAAGTTTACAATGATTGAGACCCACACTTCACAAGGCACACATCAGCATTGCCACTGTCTTTCCTGGAGCCCTCTCCAAGATATGCAGATATGTGGCAGGTTCTAGAAACACAAAGACATAAAATATGGTCTCGGTCTCAACAAGTTTGCTATTATTATTCTTTGCATTGATAATGCTAACATATTATATTTGTATGGTGCTTTTAAATGTATAAAATGCACTTATATCCATTTAACATTCTCAATATCCTTATAAGGTAGCTGTATAACAGGTAAAACCATTTCCCTTTTATAGATGAAGTAAACCCTGGGTAATTGGACAACCTGCCTGGGGTCACAAAGATAGACTAATGGCAGAAGTAGGATCAGAATTACATTTTTATCAAAGGATTTTTTCCCACTCTAATAAACTTATTCAACATACTTACTTAGGAAATCAAGACATATTTATAAGATTCATAAAACACCAAGACAGTGTGGTAGGTCCAAAGGTCAAATGACCAATATAAGAGGCATTGAAGAAGCTGGGCACAGTGGTGCACCCCAGTAATCTCAGCAGCTCAGGAGGCTGAGGCAGGAGGATCACAAGTTCAAAGCCAGCCTCAGCAATGGCAAGGTGCTAAGCAACTCTAAGAGATCCTGTCTCTAAATAAAATACAAAATAGGACTGGGGATGTGGCTCAGTGATTGAGTGCTCTGAGTTCAATCCCTGATACCCACCCCCTCCACACACACACACACACACACACACACACACACACACACACACACACACACACAGAGGCATTGAAGAAACTAGTGTGGATCCTTTCTTTGGTTGAACTGGTGTGAAGGATAGTTGAGATGCAGAAACACAGGAAAGGACCAGAAGACCATTAAAGGCAGGATAAATTTTATCCAAAATGTGCTGCTCAAACTACCATCCTCTCTGGAGCATGATAAGCTGAAGGCAATGATTTTTTTTTTTTTTTAATTATAAGCTCATAATGCCCAGCAGAGGTCCCTGAGTCTTGTAGGACAAGCAGTACCCTAATCTCTTCCCATAACAGGCCTTCAAAAAATAAATATATTTGGTGAATGGAGAGATGAATATGTGAATGAATCAGAATAAGGAAATAAACAAATATTCTATTTATTTATTTTGTGGTACTGAGGATTGAACCTAGGCCTTCCACAGGCTAGGCAAATGCTCTACCACCGAGCTACCTCTCTACCCCTTTTATTTTTATTATTTTTATTTTGAGACAAGGTCTTGCTAAATCGCTCAGGCTTGTCTTAAACTTGCAATTCTTCTGCCTCAGTCTTCAGTGTAGCTGGAATTACAGGTGTACACCACCACACCCAGGAATGGACAAACATACATTTATGGCATTCAAAGATTTGGAAATCCTATCACATGTCTGAATGAGTCTGTTAATTAATTCTTTCATTCAGGTATTTCTTTATTACAGCAGTTCTTCAGTAGGGATTATTTGGCCCCTAGGGAATATCTGTAGACAGTTTTTGGTTGTCATAACTAGGGAATCTTACTAGTATCTAGAAGAAGCCAATGATGAAGCTAAACACCCGATAACGCAGGTGGATGCATTATTAATGATTCTTTGCTAGCCCCCCTAACAAAGAATTACCCAGTCCAAAATTTCAATAGTGCTGAGATTGAGAAACTTTGCTTTATAGTAAGTCCTAGTAAATATTTTGGTTTAGTGATGGGGATAGATACTTCAAGTAAGTAAACAAACAGGTTCATTATTATAGATAACAGTAAATAGTAATTATCAACTTTGGCAAGTACTATGAAGATGAAAACAGAGTGATGTTAGTAAATTCTGAATGCTTTATTGCTTATGAACAGAAAAGGATAACTGGTCTTGTCCAGAGGACAGCATTTTGAAAACTCTCCAAGATGCTCAGAACAAATGGGTTGCCTTGCGGGAGAAAAAACAGTTCAACATGGTGTGAGGCTCACACCAGAAGCTGATGTCTGTGCATGCTCTGGAACCAACACAATTAGCATAAGGAAATAATAAATAGAAAGATAATATTTGGGACTTAATAGACTCCTATTTTCCTTAAAATGCAAAGCAAATTTTCCTAGAACACAGTTCTTTGTGCTTAAAAGGAGGTCTGGTACCTGTCTAGTCTCCCTTTATTGGGAGAATTAGCCTCTCCACTCATTGTGCTTCTGAGAAGCTGCCAAGCATAGGAACCCATATGTCCTCCAATGGCCTGGCCACATGACAAACTGAGTCAATCAAGTTTTTTCTTCTGGGCACTGAGAGGAGTCAGCGAAGCAGATTCATCTAAAGCAGCTTCCTGGAGAACTTGCCTGAGCATTCCTGTTGCCACGATCCCCAGAGCTGCTGTGGCCCTTGCTTCCCATAGACCTCATTATTCATCGTAATAATGATGAATTCCTGTTCCTGCCCTGTCTTCTGTGAGGAATGCCAGCATTCTCCTGACAACTCATTTTCTCTTTCTTGAGTTGGCCAGAGTTATCATCTTTGCTTATAAACCAAAGAACTCCACCTGATATAGTTTGGTGCCTTGTTTTAGGAATGAGTGGCTCAGAGAGAGAAGTGGAAAGAAGCAAACTTTCTCCCCCACCCCACCTATTGCTTACTATTCCTTCCAATCTTCACCTGGCTTTGAAGTCTTCACTGACCATTTCAATGTAGGGTCACTTCTCAATAGATACTGTTGCCTGAAATGACCATTATTAATTCAACATGCTGCTATTTAATTCAAATGTGGCTTATCCCCACCAACCCATGTTGAAGCTTAAGTCCCCAATATAACAACATTAAGTTGGCAGGGTTTTAAGAGTTGTTTGGGTCTTTGAGATGGATCAATGCTATCTTATTTTGGCTCTAGATTTCACATGAGGGGATTTTCATAAATGAATCTGGTACTTCCCCTGAATCTTTCTTTCACATGCATCACTCGCCACTCCTACACATAACCCCACCATGTGATGCCATCTACCATGTTATGATGTAGCGTGAGACCCTCACCAGAAGCCGATGTCAGTGCATAGTCTTGAACTTCCAGGACCAGGAGCTAAATAAACCTCTTTTCATTATAAAAATACCCAGCCTCTTGTATTTAATATAGCAAAACAAAAAGACTAAGACACATGCATTGTCTGTTGCCACTAGTATCTTTCCCTAGACTCTACAGAGTATAAAGCCAGGCCCACACTTGGTATTCACTTGTTATTTCTTTTCTTTCACACTGACAAGTAAATATTCAATTAGGAATCATGAAATTCCTAACAGTGTTCTAGCCTCTGAAATAGGTCCCAGTGATTTTTTCACCACTTGGTATTCATGCCCTGGTATAGTCCTCTCCCACACTGAATAGGCCCATCCTAGTTATCTAATAGGATATCATAGAAACTAACATTTATGACTTCTAAGACTAGATCCATAAAAGATATTGTGTCTCCTACCTTACACTCTTTTTGAAAACTCTATGTAGGAAAAGCCAGTCATGGTGCCATGAAGACACTCTAGTAACCTTAAGAAGAGTACCACAAAAAAAAAAAGAAAAAAGAAAGAAGAAGAGTACCACTGGGTGAGGAATTAACTCTCTTCCAACAGCCAGTACTAACTTGACAGCTTCCACCATCTTGGAATTGAATGCTCTGGCCCCAGCAGAGCCTTCATAGGACTGATGGTCTGGCCAATATTTTGACTCTAACTTCATTAAGAACTTGAGACACAGCCATTCAGCTAAGCCAGTTCTAAATTTCTAAACCACAGAAATGGATGTGTGATAAAATACATGTTTGTTATTGATCGTAGACACTAAGTTATGGGGTAATTTGTTGTACAAAATAGATAACTAATACAATAATTGGTTCCACCCTGGATAAACACAAACTCCATTTTTATTTGAATCATAGAAATGAAAGAAAGGGATGATATTTATTTCCTTGAAGAAACAGTTTCCATAAACAAAGCTACTCTAATATATATGATTACTCAATTTCACTTAGAAGCTGAACGAAAAAACCAAAACAACTCGTATATTACACCAATTATAACTCTTTTAATTTCCAGCTTTGTTGAAGTATAACTGATGATTTAAAATTGTGTGTGTACAGACTGATAACTTACTATTCATATACATTGTGAAACATTCACCACAAATTCATCACATCTATCACTTCACAGAATTAACATCTTTAGTGTGTGTGCACACATGTGAACGTAGGTGGATGGCGAGGAAACCTAAGACCTCCCCTGTCAGCAAATTTCAAGTATACAATGCAGTATTATTAAATTACATTTCCAGAACTTATCCACTTTCTACAACTGAAACTTTGTCTCCTCCTTGGAGACTTTCCCTATTCCTACTACCAAAAGAAATTCAGGAGGAATTATTAGAGAAATGGAAGGAGAGTCAAGAAAGGAGGAAAAGAGGACAGGGTTTAAAGAGTGTCCACAGGAGGCCGAAGTCTTTAGAACCAGAAGTAGTCTGTACTTTCCCTGAATATTTGTTTTTTTTTCTCTTTTTACCTTGGCTGCTAGGAGGCTTAGAGACTTGTGACATTCATTCAGCAACTGCACAGAACTTTGAAATCAGTATGTTCATTAAACTCATCCTTATTTTCTGTCATTATTTCCCCCACCCTATTTTCTATTTATTTTTGTTGTGTTTCTTTATGTCACTTTAAATCCAGAGATGGAGGGAAATAGTCAAACAAGCACATTGCATCTAAAATCAGATACCACGCTCCAGGCATGCTACAGTGCCCACCACTCCCAACTGTCTTGTGCACAGCCTGCCTTACCTGCCTCTACCCTGTAGGCACTTGAGACTGAGACTCCTAAACTAAACTATCACTAAGATCTTTATCTGCTCTGATCCATATTTCTTCAAAGCTAAATCTCATGAGCTAAGCTACCAAACATAATATCAACTAGTCAGAAAGTTAGTTGTTTCTATTAAGACTCACTTTAAAAAAAAAAAAAAATGAAACAGTGAACGTCCGTGATGTGCACAGCACAGGAGAAGAGGTGGGTTGGGCTTAAAAAGCAACATGACAGCATTTACCCTGGATCTTTACAGTGCATCACCATGAGGTCCAGAACTCCATTGCAAGTTCAACAGGATTGAAAGCAAAACAACCAAGTGGCCCATCATTAGACCACAAGGTTCAAGGCTAATTCCGTGAGCTAATTCTGCATTAATGGGGTGATATTCTGTTTGGCTTTATTCTATTAATATTTGTAGAGTACTCATTACCATAGCAACTAAGTGCTTTCCACCGAGAACTGATCAAATGATTAGGAAGAGGTGAACAGGAGGGGAGGACACGGCGGGAGTGGAAAGGAAGCGTCTCATCTCCCCGCCTAACCCTTTCCTTCCCCGACCTGACAGCATCGAGCATGCTCGCGGGATCTCCCTCCCACAGCACCTCTACAAGTCCTGTCCAGTTCATCCTGCTCAAAGAAGGGTGAGCTAGAAGTCCAGTCTTCAGCTCTGGCGTTGCCTGTCTGTGCCCGTTTTTCCTCTTACAGGGAGGCAGCAGAGTGCCGTGGTTCTGCACCAGGCTGTGAATGGCACTGCCTTGGGTTTGAACTCTAGCCTTTCCCCTTACTAGCAAAGTTTCCTCTGCGAGGTTCCTTAACCTTTCTGCACCTTGTAGTTCTCTCCTGTGCAATGGGGAGACTAAGAGTGCCTGCTTCACAGGATTATTGTTAAGAATCAAATGAGTTGATAAGTAGTACCTTAAAGAGCTCCTGGTACATAGTAAATGCTCAATATATATCAGCAATTATATCAATATGCTTTTGTGTTATATTGCCAGGCACTAGAACACTTATGCTTCCCTGGACTTCTTGATTCAATGCATGGGGGAAAAAATGCTCCTCTAGAGGGGAACAGAGCAGTGAGGGAGGAAGGTGACTCTTTGTCCGGTCAGTCCTACCAGCCAGATCAATAATGATGGAACCTCCACCTCTGGAAACTCACTTTGTGAGTTGTTTTTTTTTGGTTTTTTTTGTTGTTGTTGTTGTTGTTTTTTAATTTCTTTTAACTTTTTTACTTTTTTTTTTTTTTTTTTTTTTTACAGACTGCCTTTTCATTCATTGTACACAAATAGGGTACAACTTTTCGTTTCTATGGTTGTGCATGATGTAGATTCATACCATTCATGTAATCATACATTTATATAGGGTAATGATGTCTGTCTCATTCCACTATTTTTCAAAACCCCACTCCCTCTCATTTCCCTCTACATAATCTAAAGTTCCTTCATTCTTCTCTCACCCCGCAACCACCAACCCACACCCCCATTATATATCATCATCCACTTATCAGGCCTTTGGTTTTTTGGGATTGGCTTATTTCACTTAAGATGATATTCTCCAATTCCATCCATTTATCTGCAAATGCCATAATATTATTCTTTTTATGGTTAAATAATATTCCATTGTGTATATGTACCACAGTTTCTTTATCCATTCATCTGTTGAAGGGCATCTAGGTTAGTTCCACAATCTAGCTATTGTGAATTGAGCTGCTATAAACATTGATGTGGCTGCGTTACTGTAGTATGCTAATTTTTAGTCCTTTGGGTACAAACCAAGGAATGGAATAACTGGGTCAAAAGGTGGGTCCATTCCAAGTTTCTGAGGATTCTCCATACTGCTTTCCAGAGTGGCTGCACCAATTTGCAACTCCACCAGCAATGTACAAGTGTGCCTTTTTCCCCACATCCACACCAACATCTATTATTGTCTGTGTTCTTGATAATAGCCATTCTAATTGGAGTAAGATGAAATGTTAGAGTTGTTTTAATATGCTGATAATGCAATTTTTTACAAGTATTTTCTCCTACTAGATTCAACTTTCATGATTGCAAGGAGCAAATGTAGAGCCAAATTCACACTCACATCTCATTTATATTCAGGAGTACGTGAAAAACTTGTTTTCCCTCTCTAACAATATGTGTGTGAATCTCCAAAGAGTAGTATTATTTCAGACTCTGTGAAGGTGGTAGGGCTTAACAAAGTAATTGAAGCATGCTCTTTGCCTTTTTGAATACTAAGTCTAGTGGAAGAAAATACTAGCAAAATGAAATGCTGTATCCAAAGAAATGAGTTTCTAATGGTGGAAGTTTAGTCATTGATTCAGGAGGAATGTGGTGGGTCTTGATGAGTTCCTCAAACCACGCTGTGGAGATGATCACTAACTCTAGTAGAGGGAAGCCAGCACTGGCATGGACTCAAGGAATTGCCCTCCTGGAGAGTTTCCTTCCTGATGTGGGGTGGCTGTGCTACTCAAGGCTACTGACTCATCTTTACACAATCACAAAGAGACTATCTTAAAGTCGGAAGCATCTACACCCAAACCCAAGAGTTAAGATTTCAGATAAGCATCCTTGAAACTTGGAAGAGGTCGTTTTAGGATAAATAAAGGCATACATTCTTTTACATCGTGGGTAGTTAATGAATTGCCTCATCTGGAACTTGTCACTGCAAGAGCCTATGTAAACCAAAAATAAAATTAGGTTCAAGAAGTTTGAGAGGAGTGGATGAACCAAGAGCTACAAACAGGCTCTTGAGATAAAATTAAGGTTGTCAATTCACTAGGAATCAGCCCAGGATCTGATGCTGGGAACTGACCATGACTTTGGACACATTCTTAACTTTCTGAAGATCTCATTCTCTTCCATCATATGTTCCTTGCTACCACTCCTGAAGCAGGGGCTAGGGTGGAGAAAGAATTTGCCAATTACTGAAAATATCCTATATCCTTATGCTCTTTATTAGCATAATTTATGTACCATATTTTAAAATAATAAAGATTCTCCTTCTTCCTCACCCAGGGCAATGGTTCAACTCCAGAAGAATAATCAGAAATCCTACCCTGAGCTCTAGAAAAAGGGAGTACCACTTTGCTCAGTTTTTCAGTAGTTCGTGTGTCCAGACCTGAAATTTTCCAATTAATTAAATTCTAAAGGCTTTTTTGACTCTTGTTTCCGCAGCTTGGAATCCACGGTTACAAGTTGAGCAGTTCTCTGGGTATTAAGAGGGACTTAGGAAGCCCTGTTCTTCTTCCCTTTTTCCTCAATGCTTCAAAATACCACTGGATCAACTTAGGTCTGTAATTCTCAAACATCAGTGTACATAAGACTGACCTGGATGACTTGTTAAAATAGATTCTGGTCCCCCACCCACCAGAGTTTCTGCTTCAGTTAGGTCAGTGAGAAGGCTAAGAATTTGCATTTTTAACAAACTTCTAGGTGATGTTGACACTGCTAATCCAAGGACCACACTCTGAGAATCATGCTCCATGTCTAGATGCCCATTCAAAAGCAAGTCTTCACGTGAGATGAATTACACTCAAGCTGCCTTCAGACACCTCTTAGACTAAAGGGTGGAGAAAATCTCCCAGAGCGAAGTCAGATTGGGAGGGGCAGGCTGGAGACAGCCTGAAGGTCAGGAAGAGAGATGGAGGCTTGTGTTCCACACTGCTGTTTTGCCCAGGAGGCCTCTGGTTGTCCCCCACAGCCATCCCCACCCCTCACTCATCCTCCTGGCTACCTTTCCCTTAACCTATCTTTTCCAAGAGTCCTTCCTCCACCACATGCCTCCCAGCCACCTCCCTGGCTGGCAATTCTGCTGTCACTCTTTCTCATCTCCTGTCAGGCAACAGCTGTTCCTGGTCCTTGAGTAAATGGCCTGTCAAGGAGTGAGTAACCCAAGCTATGAATTGCAAATCACTCCAGTAAGGCTGGAGACCAAGAGATAGCTGTCCTGGGGCAGGGGGGCTTTCCCCCACTTACACACACACACACACACACCAGCCATGCACACCAGCAGGATGCCCCAAATGGCCACTGTTTCTTCCACCCACATGAAGAGCCTTTAAAGATCACATTTGGGCTCCAAATACCACACTCAGCTTCAAGACCAAGAGAGCAAAGATACAAGGTAAAACCTGCATCACCAGCAAAGCCTGGCAAAGAGGAGGGGGTCTGGGAAGAAGGACATAATTTGCATTTCAGTCTAAATACCAGTTACTTTGATAAGTTTCGTCTCATTTATCCACCCAAATCAATTGAGAGAAACTCCACATTAGAGGAAGATAAAAATAATGAATAAGTCCACAAACCAGGTTTGGGGTACCTGGGATCTCTGACTTCATCCACAGGAATAAGACTGAAGTGCGGAATGAATTCTATCTGAGCCCATTCACCTTGGTCCCCTTGATCAAGTAAGAAGAAATAAATAAATAAATAAATAAATAAAAGAACACTCATATTCAGATTCTGTCTCACTTTCCACAGAAGGACTTACTTGCCTTATTCTGGAAACCCTACCTGCTTACTTGGAAATCATATGCATGATAATCATGTTAGGCTGGTTGGGCTGGAAGTGGGCTGAATAGCATCCCTTGCTCCTCCCACCCTCCTCTCTCACTTCCCTCCACCACCCAGAGACACTCATTTCCTCCTCTGGTAGCACTAAGGCACCCCCACTTTCTTTTTTAAAGAATTTCACGATGGTACCCTCACTTTCTACAGACGTGAGCCCCTTGGAAAAATCTGCCAGTCACCCATCCTTCGGCATGAATTTTTACTCATGGAATTCTGCTGGTGGAGATTTTTTTTTTTTTTTCTTAAACAAATAATGTAAAAGAATAATATTGCACCAAGTTAAATGCCAATGTTATCCATTGTTGTGGCTATTGAAGATAAAAGTATAGACTATATTAACTTGGTAAGAAGCGATTGCTGGTTAAAAAAAAAAAAAAAAAAAAAACTGAAATCTCATCTTCCATGGAGATATTTTTAGGCACTTAAGTTGGCATGAATGTGCTTGTTAATGGCATAAAAAAAAAAAGTTCTTTTTTTTTTTTATTTTAAGGCAATAGTATAAGTAAGTTGTGACTCTAAACGTGATGGAACAGAAAACAGTGTCTCTGGAAACACTTCTAAAAGATCTGTTTGGAGGCTCTTTGTACAATTAAGTTTATTTCCCAGGTTTATAAAATCCAACTGCATCCCTGCAAAAGGAAAAGAATTCGCCATCCTTCCCTCCTTATGACAAAGCCCCAGCAGCAAGTCATTATCACTCTTGACTAATCCAAGGGAAACCACCTGCAGGAATAGGCTCCTTTCTGTGGGCTCCCAGCAGAACCTTCCAAATGATGATTAATCACTGAATAATTGACAACGGCATAATGACAAGGAGAAAGCAGAGATGGGCCTGAGCCGTGGGTGCATGTGGTCCAGCCCCAGTGGGTGGAAGGGCCAAAGAAGATGGATGGCCCTGTGAGCGCTTGACACTTGAGTATCTTGTCTTTTACAGGGGAGGGGGGTCACTTCTGCCACATTCAACAAATAAGGCAGCACGCATCAAGTGGACCTGCTTCCTATGGCTATCAGAAGCAAGGAGAAATGTCTTAAAAATTAAACTCATGAGTTTAAATTGGCATCTTATGCTCAGATGATAACAGATACTACAAAAGACAGCCTGATCCATTATTGCAGAAGGCGTTCAGGAAGGTTTCCACTGATTACGGCTTCAGATTACCCTGTGTCCCTACTAATTTGAAAAATGATGAATCACTAAGTTCAAACAGGACTCAGAAGAGTCAATTATACTAAGCAGTGATATCAAAAGCTCATATTTTCTACACAAAGGAATAAAACATGTTATGCCTAATAACAAACAAAAATGAGGCCTAATACCCATTCTCAGTTGACCAAGTCATTAACAATAAGAATGTTTCTCTAATTTTTTAATATTTCTTTTCAGGATGTAGACTCCCTGCCCCCAAGGAATCCTGCTAGCCAAAGTTTATTAACATGAAAAAGATTTATAGTAAATGAAATATTGTTTTACAGTCAGCTGAATACCCTTCTGATAACATCAGTTTTCAGACCTTTCATGTGCAGATGGAAAGAGCACTTATTGGGGCATGTCATTAATACCGTCATCCTCTTCCTCATACTCACCTTTGCCCTCTCACCTTTATCATTTTTCCCGTTGTAAAATCTAGAGAATGTGAAATTTGCAAAGGGGCTTCCTACACATTTTTCCATTGTCCTAACTTAAGCAGACACCCCCGTCAGTGCCCCTTCCGTGAGCACTCCAGACCTTTATTTGTCCATTCTGCCTTGTCACATGGGTCCTTTTCATATTGATTCATATCAACAGAAAGTATTTCACTGCATGACCAGGATACCACGTATCCAGGGAGCCCAACCCATGTTTACAGCAGCACAATTCACAGTAGCCAAAATATGGAATCAGCCTAGGAGTCCATCAATGGATGAATGGATAAAGAAAATGTGGTGTATATACACAATGAAATTTTATTTGGCCATAAAGAATGATGAAATTATGGCATTTGCAGGAAAATGGATGGAACTAGAGATCGTCAGGTTAAGTGAAATAAGTCAAACTCAGAAAGACAAGGGTCATATGTTTTCTCTCACATGCAGAAGCCAAAGAGGAAAAAGGAAAAGAAATTGTGGGGTCGGGTGGAGCTCCTAAAAATGAAAGGGAAATCAGTAGAGGAAAGGGGTTAAAGTGTGGGAGTGGGGGAAGTGCTGGGAGTGATATTGTCCAAATTATATTGTTATATCATGTATGTACAAATATGTAACAACAAATCCCATCATCATGTATGACTGCAATGCAGCAATGAAAACTGTGGGAGAAAATGAGTTCCTGACTTCACTAAAGACCTGTTTTTCTGCGTTATGACTTGTTTTCAACATACCTAGAACAATGTTTTGTGCACTGTAAGTTCATCAATTAACTGTTCAATGATTTATTTTCTGTTCCTTTTTCTAGGCTCAACCAACATGAGGTCTTATACTTTCAAATCCCTCAAATGGTCTCGGTGTGTGTAAGTAGCATGAAGAGCTAGGGAAGCAGTCACTTCAAAACAGTAGAGGAATCAGAAACAGATTGTAAATCCAACTTGAAATGTCAAGAATGAACCCCTTTCCCAGTACTTATGGTAGAGCTGTCTCAGGAATTAACTATTTCCCATCCAGACTCAATCTCTACCATCCTCCAATTGCTAGGAAAGTTTAATCTCATATTCGGGACATGCTTCAGGTTCAATGGTTTGGTCTCAAAGTGAACCCATGGCCTGCTGAGCAACACCACCCCACAAACACACTGACTGTGGTCAGTCCTGTTCTCGCCCTTCCCTTTCACAGTTTGCTTTCCCACCCCCCTTCTGTTCATCTTTCACACCTTTCCTGCACCCAACAACTAATCCTTTTTGGAGGTTTCATCCTTCTCAGATCATACAATCCTGCATCAAATAGTTCAGGAGGCTGTAACCAGCCACAGCCAGTGTCAAAGGGTATAGACTTTGACATCATTCCAAGTTCACCACTCAATCATTACATAGCCTTAGCTAAATTAAACAAACTCTCAAAGGTTTCTACCTCCATGGAATGGGGATAAGGAAATGTACCATGGGCTTTATTGGAAATATTAAGAGAAATATGCATGAGAAATGCCTGGCCTAGAAATGCCTGTGCAAATAATGGTTATTAATATCACTGGTCTTGTCATAAAATTTTTCTGATTGTCAGTGCAATGTCTGAAACAGGAAATACCAGATTTCTTTGACTGGCATTTCTTGCCCAACCATTAGAACCATATGGAGTACATACTGGGCAATATTTATGAAATAAATAGGAGTCAGAGGGTTCTGCGTCCTTCTCTAACTTTGTCCCCAAATTTCATCTCCTCCTTTTTTAGGATCCCAATATCCTAAGGGCCCCACTTTGGGCAGTTACCAATAGGCCAGTGGCTTCTCATCTCATGACCCACCAGTGTCGGCTGCTGCCTTGTTAGTTAGTATATGTACATTCAACTTCGTGCAGCTCTGTAAGGAGTGAGGAGTGAAGCCCCTTGTGCTTATACTGTGTTGGCTTCCAGGTCAGAAAAGCAAACGGACAGCAAGATAGTTTTGCCCAGTAAGGCAAGAGAATGGTGGATTGTTCCTTCCTTCCAATAAACCATTTGATTTTTTTTTTTTAATTTCATTTTGACAATAATAGTGAAAATGGAATGTCTTAAGGGTTTGCATGTATATTTGTTGAAAACCGCCCTTAATCCCTCTAGCGCAGCCCATTCTGTTTTCATTTGTTCAGATGTTCCCAGGCCATTTGCAGACATACTATTCCACTCTCCAATTCCAGCACCACACAATTTTCTTTTCTTTCTTTTTTTTTTTTTTTCTCTTTGTACATGGAGTAACAGCATACCATTTGCGTAATCATACATTTACAAAGGGTAATGATGTTTGATTCATTCTGTTATTTTCTCCTTCCCTCCACCCCTCCCACCCCTCTATACAGTCCCTCCTTCCTCCATTCTTGCCCCCCTCCCACCCCCCATTAAGTGTCATCATCCGCTTATCAGCGAGATCATTCATCCTTTGGTTTTTTGAGATTGGCTGATCTCACTTAGCATGATATTCTCCAACTGCATCCATTTGCCTGCAAATGCCATAATTTTATTATTCTTTATAGCTGAGTAATATTCCATTGTGTATATATATATATATATACCACAGTTTCTTTATCCATTCATCAATTGAAGGGCATCCAGGTTGGTTCCACAATCTGACTATTGTGAATTGAACAGCTATGAACATTGATGTGGCTGTATCTCTGTAGTATGCTGAGTTTAAGTCCTTTGGGTGTAGGCCAAGGAGTGGGATAGCTGGGTCAAATGGTGGGTCCATTCCAAGTTTTCTAAAGAATCTCCATACTGCTTTCCAGAGTGGCTGCACTAATTTGCAGCCCCACCAGCAATGTATGAGTGTACCTTTCTCCCCATATCCTCTCCAACACCTATTGTTGCTTGTATTCTTGATAATTGCCATTCTAATTGGGGTGAGATGGAATCTTAGTGTAGTTTTGATTTGCATTTCTCTTATTACTAAAGATGGTGAACCTTTTTTCAAATGTTTGTTGATTGCTTGTAGATCTTCTGTGAAGTGTCTGTTCATGTCCTTAGCCCATTTGTTGATTGGGTTATTTGTATTCTTGGTGTAGAGTTTTTTGAGTTCTTTATAGATTCTGGAAATTAGTGCTCTATCTGAAGTATGAGTGTCAAAGATATTCTCCCACTCTGTAGGCTCTCTCTTCACATTGCTGATAGTTACTTTTGCTGAGAGAAAGCTATTTAGTTTGAATCTATCCCAGTTATTGATTCTTGCTTTTATTTCTTGTGCTATGGGAGTCCTGTTAAGGAAGTCTGATCCTAACCCAACAAGTTGAAGATTTGGACCTACATTTTCTTCTATAAGATGCAGGGTCTCTGCAAGGTCCTTGATCCATTGTGAGTTGATTTTTGTGCAGGGTGAGAGATAGGAGTTTAGTTTCATTCTGCTGCATATGGATTTCCAATTTTCCAAGCACCATTTGTTGAAGAGGCTATCTTTTCTCCATTGCATATTTTTGGCACCTTTGTCTAGTATGAGAAAATTGTATTTATTTGGGTTTGTGTCCGTGTCCTCTATTCTGTACCATTGATCAACCTGTCTTTTTTGGTGCCAATACCATGCCATTTTTGTTACTATTGCCTTGTAGTATAGTTGAAGTTCTGGTATTGCGATATCCCCTATTTCATTCTTCCTGCTAAGGATTACTTTAGCTATTCTGGGTTTCTTATTCTTCCAGATGAATTTCATGATTGCTTGCTCTATTTCTGTAAGAAATACAAAGTCAACGACTAAATGACCTAACATTACAGCTCAAAGCCCTAGAAAAAGAAGAACAGAATAACAGCAAAAGTAGTAGAAGACAGGAAATAGTTAAAATCAGAGCTGAAATCAATGAAATTGAAACAAAAGAAACTATTCAAAAAATTGACAAAACAAAAAGTTGGTTCTTTGAAAAAGTAAACAAAATAGACGAACCCTTAGCTGCACTAACAAAGAGAAGGAGAGAGAAAATTCACATTACTAAAATTCATGAAGAAAAAGGAAATATCACGACAGACACCACTGAAATACATAATGAGAAGCTACTTCGAAAATCTGTATTCCAACAAAATAGAAACTACCGAAGACATTGACAAATTTCTAGAGACATATGCTCCTCCCAAACTGAACCAGGAGGACATACATGATTTAAACAGATCAATATCAAGCAATGAAATAGAAGAAGTCATTAAAAATCTACCATCCAAGAAAAGCCCAGGACCAGATGGATTCTCAGCCGAGTTCTACAAGACCTTTAAGGAAGAACTCATTCCAATACTTCTCAAAGTATTCCAGGAAATAGAAAGGAGGATACCCTACCAAACTCATTCTATGAAGCTAATATCACCCTCATACCCAAACCAGGCAAAGACACATCAAAGAAAGAAAATTTTAGACCAATATCCTTGATGAATATAGATGTAAAGACCCTTAACAAAATATTGGCAAACTGTATACAAAAACATATTAAGAAAATTGTGCACCACAATCAAGTGGGGTTCATCCCTGGAATGCAAGGATGGTTTAACATCCATAAATCAATAAACGTAATCCATCATGTCAACAGACTTAAGGATAAGAATCATATGGTTATTTCAATTGACGCAGAAAAAGCGTTCGACAAAATACAACACCCCTTCATGCTCAAAACACTAGAAAAAATAGGGATAGTAGGAACATACCTGAACATTGTAAAGGCTATTTATGCTAAGCCCATGGCCAACATCATTCTTAATGGAGAAAAACTGAAACCATTCCCTTTAAAAATGGGAACAAGACAGGGATGTCCTCTTTCACCACTTCTATTCAACATTGTCCTCGAAACTCTAGCCAGAGCAATTAGACAGACTAAAGAAAGTAAAGGGATACGAATAGGAAAAGAGGAACTTAAGCTGTCACTATTTGCAGATGACACGATTCTATATTTAGAGGATCCAAAAAACTCCTCCAGAAAACTTCTAGACCTCATCAATGAATTCAGCAAAATAGCAGGCTATAAAATCAACACACATAAATCTAAAGCATTTTTATATCAAAGCGACGAAACAGCTGAAAGGGAAATGAGGAAAACAACTCCATTTGCAATAGCCTCAAAAAAAAAACAAAATACTTAGGAATCGATCTAACTAAAGAGGTAAAAGATCTCTACAATGAAAAGTACAAAACATTGAAGAAAGAAATTGAGGAAGACCTTAGAAGATGGAAAGATCTCCCATGTTCTTGGATAGGCAGAATTAATATTGTCAAAATGGCCATACTACCAAAAATGCTATACAGATTCAATACAATTCCACACAATTTTCTGTTCTGCCTTTTTCCTCTTTCTTCTTACTATAGCATAGGCATTACCATGTTGCCATGCTTCGTTGTTTCAAAGGCTGGCAAATGCTTTCTTACAAGAAAACAACATGGAAATGCCCCGATGTTAGCCTTAGCACTGGAGTCATCCTCCCAGGACCCCTCCAGCTTCTTTGGGCATCTTCATTGTGCCCAGCTCTCCTTCACTCTCTATCAATTGCCTGGGACAGGTGAGATGAGTGAAATTCAAAACCACCCACATGTGTATCTAAAACACCCATGTCAGTATGCTTGAGCTATGGGATAGGTAGAAATCACCTGGGAAGTAGAGTCCCTGGGGTCCCTTCTCCAGAGTATATGGTCTCATGAATCTGGGATGATGGCCAGGAATCCACATTTTTACCAAACACAAAAAGTGGTCCTGGCATGGATGACTGGAAGAACTAGTGGGTAAAGCATAGACTCTTTGCTTCAAGCAGGCCTGGATCTGAATTCTGATTCTACCACTTACTAGTTTCATGACCTAGGACAATCAGACACAGAGATAAAATAGATGCATGTATGATTCAAAGTTTTTTAATTCAGTAAAATGATATCTTTGCCCTTTTATATTTTAATTATTTTATCTCTCTTTTTTTAAATCTTCAGTTCCCCATGTCTACCCAACAGACAAGTTGAATATTAGACATTATTCAATGAGCAGCAGAAACCAAACGTTTGAACTCTTTTTCTTATGCAGAATTACAGTATCTCTTCTTTCCTCCTCCCACATATTTCCACAGCCCCAAAAGGAAACCTGAGAAGGCTCTGGTCCAGGACAGGTGTGAATTCACCCAGGAAATAAGCCTAACCTTTTCCTCAACAACCTTTCTGATGTGGAGATGGGAGGCTTACAATCAAGAAAGGAGGGGCTGGAAGTGCAGCTCAGGGGCGAGCACTTGCCCAGCATGTGCAAGGCCCTGGGTTCAGGCCCCAAGGCGGGACCAGCAAAGGGCACAGACATCTCCCAGAAGGCAGCTAAAGGCCACAGTTTCCTGGGGCCAAATAGAAACTAATTTATGGGGTGGGGGCAGGGGTTGGAGAAAGAACATCATAGAAATGGACAGGACATTAGATAAATAATAATTAAGTGGAGAAAAAAATGAAGGGAGGAAAATGAAATAGCATGAGGTGATTTTAATTGGGTAGATTCTGTACAGAATCTCCTATTTTGGAAATATTTATTGGTTTATTTTTGGGGGGTGGGTACATTTTGGATTTTGTTTTCATCTTTGCGAACAACCACATTTTTTACTCACAAAAATCTTCTTACAACCTTGTTAGTAACTTTAAAAAAAAAAAGATATTACAAATTAAGTTATTGAATAAAATAGCAAAATCAGAAAAAGTTATTTTTGAAGACTTTTCTTAGGGGAATTCTTTGTCCCATATCTTTCTGAATTTTATCACGCTAAGATATTTTATCCAGGAACACACAAAATATGGTAATTTTATAAGCAAACCAAATTTTACAAAATAAACCTTTTGTTCCTGAACCAAGTATGTTGAGATATATAAATGGTGCCTTTAACAAATGTAACACAAGTCACTATTTTCTATAATTCTTTCATTTTCTTCTCTCCCCATCTTCAAGAAACAGATTTTTGTTCTCACCACAATTTAAATTTTTTAAATGAATCTCACGTCTTCAGAGAAAGAGAAGGTTTGGCACATAAAGTTTTGCACCACTTGTTAGATATTTGGATTTGGTCCTGCACGCAATATGTGCTCAATAAAATTTGTTCCATTATATTTAAGTGTCCACTGAGAGAGAGAGAAAAAGTCCCTGAGTCCCCCCTCCACTGTTGTGTCTGAGGTCCAAAACTCTCCTGGCAAAGCAAAGTTCTGACTACAGGCTGCCCGTGTGAAAACCAGGAGCAGACTGAGCCTTCTCCCGGAGGGCCCACGCCTCCAGAATGTTCTTCCCCTCCTGATCGGACACAGACTGACATCTGCGATGCTGTCTGCTCAGTCAGGCATTTTCCTGAGGCCTGTGGGTGGACTGGGATCAGAGATTAAAGTGGTGGTGAGTCTTTATTTGTCATAACTAAGAAGCTGTCTACCCAAGCCATCCATTTATAGGAACGGGGGATGCTCTTACAACAGTCGAGAATGTCATTAGCATTTCATTTCCCCTCCTGACCACCTGTCTACCATGGTTGTGCTCATTTTGACCCATTTAGGGCTCAGGATTGGTTTCCTGGCCAAAGGATGAAATAGGAGGTGGTTCACCTCCCTGGCCAGGCCAGGTGCCCTGAGACGGCATGGTCCAGTGACCTAAGCAATGAACTGGAAATTCCAGACCAATTATGCCCTTTCCAGCAGCAATTTTGCTGTGTGATGCAAGGTGAAGTACCTACCTTCTCTGGACCTTGGCCTTGACTTGCCTGGTGGAAGTGGCTGGTACGAGACAACAGGCAAGTCACAACCTTTGGAGCCTCAGCTTCCTCATCTATAAGCCAGAAATGACTTTAATAAGTGCCTCCATTGCCTCACAGGGTCATTGTAAGGCTAAAATGCATATAAAAACTCCAGTAATTTGTAGAGTGTTGAACAAATTGGTTCTTCCAAGTGTCATTATTAGTAATAGGATCACTCTGAGACTCCAATCCCAGTTTTCAGAATCCATGTTCAGGATCCATGAACAGTCAAGCAAGATAAATCCCTTTTTCTTTCCCTGAACAGCTAGCAAATCTTGGACCTGATGAAGTGTGGTTCCATGACACAAATATCCCAGCAAGTGTTCAAGTATGTCCTGGTACTGGTAAGTCTAGAAAAAATTCCTAAACCAGCTCCTCCTAGGGGCATTCTGTCAGCTCTTAGAAATCAAGAAAACATGGTGCAACATTTTTACTGAGAGCAAATGTCAAAGATTTAAGTTCTTTTAGGTTCTCAAATGTATAGAAAGTTTCTGTTTGAGGATTAGACACAGAACGGCAAACCTGCTTCCCTCCATGCTGAATCACACTTGGCCCTCCCTCATTATATCCCTAGTTAATTCTTCAGTAATTGGGGAGCTATGGTCTTTGCAAATGTCACAGTTTTACCACAGTGTATTTACTTCTGGGTGGATTAGCATGAATGTGTCGATTGTATTGGATTGCCAATTTTGTGGGAGTGATTTGAAAGCTTGCAGAATAAACTGTTATTTAACTTGGGGAAATGGGAAGGGAAAATGGCAGCATTTTATGTTTTGCTCCCTTTGGTTCATATTTGCATGAAATCCTCATAACCAAAGGCAGCTGGAATCCAGAGTATAATGATAACATTGGTAGTGAGAGGTTTGGACCCGGTTGGAAGGTGGAGCTTGTGTAGGAGGCAATTTTTCCATGTAGATATAATGCAGAAGAAATATTTATTAGTAGAAATTACATATGGAGATTAAGAAAAAAGTAGGCTTATTTTTTAGGAACCTGTTCACATTGTAAGCCAAAAGTACTCAGTTAACTTGGTTTCTGTATAAAAGACAGTTCCTACTGTATCAACTTGCAAACACTCATCATTCTATAGGTTTGCTTGTCATTCATCCAAAACAAGCTCTTGTCTGGGGTAATGATGCAATCAGATTGTTTAGACAAATCAGCTAACTCCAAACTGACTAAGTACGTCTCTTTTTTCTGAAATTACCAGAATCTGGGGTGAGAAGTGAATGAAGCCAATAGCAAGACAGTGCTGTGCTTTTTTTGGGCAGGCACTGCTACCAGCAATGAGCATCAGCAACCTGATATTGTTGGAATAACAAGCCTAGGGAGTTGCTCTGATCTCCACCTTGGCTCTCACATTCCTTTTCCACAATGTTCCTCTGTCCTCTCTTGTCTCCTGAACCTATTGATCATGATCTCTAGGATCCTACAAGGTGCACTGCTGACCAGAGACACACAAACTCCAAAATGGCAGTCACCCTTAACAATACTGCACAACAGATAAATTTTGGTCACAATCTATTCATGAATCTTGGATTCCAATGCATTACCCCAAAGAGCAGGATATTCCATGGGGATAAACCACTGGACTCACCAGGTCTTGATTAACACAGAATCTAAATAACGAGGGTGCCCAGGGCTGGGGCTGGGGCTCAGTGGTAGAGCACTTGCCTCGCACCTGCAAGGCACTGGGTTTGAGCCTCAGCACCACATAAAAATAAAGACATTGTGTTCGCCTACAACTAAAAAGTATTAAAAAAAAAAAAAAAAAAAAAAAAAAAAGAGTGCCCTATTGCTATTGCTGCCTTTCTGACCCACTTTTTCTTTTTCAAGAAGAAAAGAGTGGAGTTGGGGTGTCACTGAGTGGTAGACGACTTGCCTAGCACGTGTGAGGCTCACAGTTCAATCCCCAACACTGACGGAAGAGGAGGAGGAGGAGGAGGAGAAGTAGAAAAGAACAATGTAGTGTACTAGAGTAAAAGAAACAAAGGGCTGAGAAACTGTAAACTTGGTTCATAGTCCCAAGACTGCTTCCAACAAGCTCAGAGAGTTTGAGCAAATCATTTACCTCTCTGGTTCTGTATTCCAAACTGAAAATGAGTGGATTGGGCCAGACCTATGAACGTCTTCTGCTTTTAACTTCTAGGATTCTTTGTTCACAGTTGTCATTTATTATTAGTTCTTTTTCTTATTATATCTTCATTATGTAGCTATAACAAACAATAAAAACCAAAATTGAAATCAGTGTCTTACTACTCTGAGAAAATGGGAGTTTGCAAATAGATTAAGTTTCATCCTTATTGGCAAGCTTATCAAAAAAAGCCTATTCCGATGAATTCAAATTATTGAAATGTTAAACATTGAAAATACATTAAAACAAGCTTAGACAATTTTTTTTTTCCAAAAGGTAATGTGTTTTTTCCTTGTTGTTAGAGCATATTGGCCTCTTTTCTTTCACTCTCTCCACCTGCTGCTATAAACCTAAATGCAAATTAATGTTGGGCTGATGATGTCCCTGGTCACCAGAAAAAGTACAGAACCTCAGAGGAGCCAAGAAAATCATCTGGAACTATCCTCTCATTTTACAGATGAAAAAGTTGAGCCAGAAAGATTCAGAGTTGTTTGTCAAACCTTATAAAGCCACCAGAGAGCAGCCAGCAGAGGCAGGGCTGGAACAAAAGTCTCCCACCCCATGTTTGAAAACTATTTGCATTCTTATTGTTCCCAGAGATTTTTTTTTTTTTTTAATTTAAACAAGCAAGTTTGAAACTTCGTTTTATTCTGATTGACCTTTGGTTAATAAGAAAATTTGATTTAATAAAGTTTCCTTGTTAATGGAGTTCTCACCTCCCCATACTGTACCTTCACAGCCCGTCACTAGTCGACTACAGGAAGAGATGTCATGAAGGGTATGAATGAGTCATGGGCAATAAACTGTGCTCAGTAGAAAAAGCACCAGAGCACATGTCACTACTACTGCTCACTGTGATATTAGACAAGCAAGAGAACTTTAGTTTTCCCTTAATTCATAGTTTCCTTTCATATTGCACCAAATGAAGGGACATTGCTACACATATCTTTAAGAAGGAATGCCAGGAAACAATGTCAGATACTTAATAAATATTTGTTGACTGATTGAGCTTGCTCCAATCAAAGACACTGGTTTTCCCGGTGTTCTTGTTTACGAGGATATGGGGCAACAGCATCCACCCACGCCTATCTCACGGAGAGGCCAAGAGAGTGAAAGAGACAATGAAGATCATCAGTACCTTGGAAGAAAGGCACTATGTGCATCTCATTAATATTAACCATCAGGCCAAAGCACCTGGTCCTTAAAAAGCTACTTCTTTGTCATTGAGAATTACTAGGCTTATATTTTTAGTCTCAAAATGGACTCATTCCCTGGATCACTCCATCTAAGCTTTAATACTCTTCACCACGATTTCGCTCCTAGTTTACTTTCCTAAGGTCATACCTGGTCCTGGTCGAGGTCACCTTAAGAGCATTGGTCTAGTTGTCTTGTTTTCTTTTTTGTTTCTTTCTTTCTTTTTGTTTTTGTTTTTGTTTTTGTTTTGTTTCCTTGCCTCAATTCATCCAAAGGATACACTGCATTCTCAAAGACAAGGTCAGGAAGAAGCTTTGTTGTTTTGAATAAAACCTTCTGGATGGTTCTGATTTACTTACCTAACTCCTGGATGAGAATGTTTGGTTCTGGTTCAGCAGAAGAAACTGTGATTCAGACGCTAGATATGGTGTGCCCAGGGCTGCATCACTGGTTGGAGGAGAAGAAGACAAAAGAAGAGGAGGAGGAGGAAGAGGAGAAAGAGGAGGAGGAGAAATCTCTTTCAAATTTTCACTTTCTGTGATTCTTTATTTTTTCCCCACCAGGCTCCCACGTTGTCCATCCTGACATTTTTTCTTAATTTCCAGATATATCTTGGTATATCGCTACAAAACCAAACAAAGTGCCTTGCACTTAATAAACACCTGAATTAATTATTTAATCCCAGCTTGCTTTTTCTCTTGCCATCTTTTATTCACTTTTTACCACCGATTTGGATGAGAGGCGACGTCACTGGTTCTCAAACTTGACTATGCATCAGAAACATTTAGAATGTGTGTTAACAGATTGTAGGGCCCCACCCTTGGAGTTTCTTTAGTATGTCTGGGGTGTGGCCCAATATTTTGCATTTCTAACAAGTTCCCAGGTGATTCTGAGGTTTCTGGTCCAGGAACTGCATTTGAGAATCCCACTGACTGGTCTTATCTAAGGATTGCAATGAATCTGCCATCTTTAAAAAGGTTCATTTCTTTTTCAGCCAGTTAAGAACTCTGCACAATCACCACATTTCTCATTTCTCAGCCATTTTTTTTTTTTTTTAAGGAGGAAATATTTATTGGGCTCATGGTTTTAGAGGTTTTAGTTCATTATCAGCTGGCTCCATTGTTCTGGTCCTGAAGTGAGGCAGAACATCATAGGAGAAGCATATGGTAAGGCAAAGCTGTTCACCTCATGGCAGCTGGGAAGGAGGTGGGGATGGGGGGGGGGGTGGGGAGAGAGAGAAAGAGAGAGAGAGAGAGAGAGAGCATTCAGGCAATTTTTAATCTGTTGTCTTATTTGCTTATCAATGTTCTTAAGCAACACTATCTGAGGTAATCTGCAACACTTACATATAAATAGTTTTTCTATTAAGGATTAAGTCTAGACTAGAATTTGTTTTATTATTCATACTATAATTTCCTCCCTATACATGCAAATAATGCTTATTAGTATCAACTCATGTCTTAGTCCCTACCTAAAATAATTAGCACTAGTACTTATTTTGTTCATCTTTACTATTCAGTAATATTTGTTATAGAGAACCATAAAATTTGGAATTGGAGTAGGCCACAAAATTAAGTAGAACCACCAACCTATTTTATAGAAAAAGAAACTGAAGCTCATAAAGTTGTGACTTTTTTATGGTTTTACAGGTTTTAGCATAACCACAATTAGAACCCAGCTCCCCTTTTTTCTATTGCTTTTTCTGAAACCCTACCACATTGCCTCTTTGACATAGTGTGAGGCTATAATTGTGTGTGAGACCATTGAAATGTCAAATTCATCATTTTTTCCAAACATACCTCAATCTATTGAAGTCTTCCTAGAGTTAACAAAAAAATTCCTTCAATAATTAATTATCTAAAGATCTAGCTTTTAAAAAAATGCATTTGCAAAAGTTACTTTCTATTACCATAAAGAGCTCCATGTTCTCTGGCACAGTACTAAGTACTCTATATGAATATGCTCATTTTGTCCTTGAGTGAACCATGGAGATGGGTGTGGTCCCCAATTTTCAAATCTAAAAGTTGAGACACAGGTGGTAATTTGCCTGCACCACTGGATTAGAATTTATAACGAATGCTTCTTTTCTAAATCTCCCAAAACAGTGAACTTCATGAGAAGAAAGATTGTATGAACCTTTTGTAAGTGTGTGTGTGTGTGTGTGTGTGTGTGTGTGTGTGTGTGTGTGTGTGTGTAGTGCTAGGTATTGAACCCAGGGCCTTACACATCCAAGGCACGTGCTCAATCACTGACATACACCCTTATCTCTGTATGCATCTTTATTACTATCTCCAACCCTGTGCAAAGCTCATAGAAAGAGCTCAATAAATATATATTAAAGTGAATAAATGAATGAAAATCTCTTTCATTTTTTCAGTCTTAACAGGCTGCTTCTGCTCTCCTTATTCTTCTATGGCACTTCCCTAAATAATAAAAACTTAAAATTGTCCTGTCATTATGTACATGTTTCCTTATGAAGTAAAATCTATAGTGTATTGTTACTGGCTTGAAATTTGCATACTACCAAAATTTTTCAACTCTTTTAGCATACATAATATGGTCCCTGTAGAAGCTTCTGCTTGCCAAGTGCTTTTCATTTATTCACAATAGATTGTCCCAATGGTAAATGTGACTCATCACCTCATCATTCCCATTTAACAGAGGGGAAACACACAACCAAGTCATGGCCAAGGTCAAAGTCAAATGAATGAAGGAGTCAGGCATGAAACTAGTGACCCTGGCCCTGAAATCTAGTTAGTTATGCCTGCGGCTCCTGGTCTCTTCCAAGATTTCTACATAGTTCCAAACACGCCTCACTTTGCCAGATGTTTGCCACATCTTTCAAGTGGAAGCAAGTCCTTTCAATTAGGCTCATCAGGGGAAACCCACTTCACTTCTCTGAAGGAGGAACAGATGAACCAGTTCGCCTAAAATAAGAACTGACGTGATTCTTTGTCTGAATTCTAAAGCTGCTCTGACAACATTTTCTAGTTGGCTAAGGTCCCACCAGTAATGAACTGGAATATAAAAACAAAGACTGTTCTCATGTTGTTTCCCAAGCAAAGAGGACTGTCTAAGGCTGGGTGAGTACTGCAATGTCAGGATGTTTATCTGAGTCTTAAGCTTGACTTTACCCTTCCATCAAGTTCCTACCAGTATACACACCAAAATGCTATGTTTCCTTGTTTCTGCAAAAGTTCCAAAAAATAAGCCAATTGTCCCCTGATATCTCTGGATTTTGTTTGCACATGGTGGAAAAAAAATGAGACACTAAAAGAAAAGTAGATTTTTTAAAATCACACTCAATTTAAGGACTCTGTCTTGTCTTTATTCTCAATTTCATAATCCAACTTCAAGTCTACACAAGCATCTTAATGGTGCCACATCTGTGTAGCTCCTTTGAAATTTTCATAATCTCATTAATTAAAGAATTAAGGAACTTAACAAATGAGAGTAAAAATTCATGCAAGAACAAAAGAATAGTTCAGGAATTAGATATTTAATTAGATTTACCATCAAGATATTCCTTATTGAGTGAAAAAAATCACTTCCGACTGTAGATCTGATCTAAAGGTCTCTGCAACAGGCTTTCCAGGTTTTCTAGAATATGAGACAGCAAATCTCCAACCCCAAAGTATGTCTCTGGAGAGATTTCCAGGTCTAACTGGGAACCACAAACAATTAGAGCAAGATGACTTGTAGACAGTAGCTGTTCTGGCAAATTCACCACAAGGGCATTCCTTGGCATAGTTGGTGAGTTGGCTTCCAGGCAAGAGAGGCCAGAGGAAAACTCTCCACTCCCACATCAGTGTCTTGTCTGTCTCTTCCCTGCCCTTCCTCCACCAACATCCGCTTATAAAACAGAGGAACCTCAGAATTCTAGACTTGATTGCTTCAAACCAACTGAAGAATTATAATCAACTGAACCTATAATGGGATATGGAGAGGATTTGGGTTAATATTTTATACTTTGTGTTTTTTTCTAGTTTGGCTGGATTTTTTTTTTTTCCAATACCACTTAAGTCAAGGACAGAGTTTAAGTTAGGATAGGTTGAAAAACTCAGATATTTACAGGAGAAAAGCATATACCATCAATACATGTAGCCTGCTGAGTGTGAAAAGCACACATCCCACTCAGTCTAGTTTTATTTTCCCACTGTTAATGAAATCATGGATGTAAGCCATCACTTGTTTTCACCTTAAGTCTACTAGCTGAAAATACCAGATGCAAAGGTAAATGGCAAAAGACACTAGGCCTCAATGTTGGCAGTAGGGAGCAGCAGGGACTGCGGAAAATAGGAGCACAATAAATCTTCCTAAAGGTCCTTGCCCCTGCATGCTCCAGCCAAGTGCTGCCATGCTGGTATTCAGGACTCAGGATTGCCAAACTGTGATGTTTTAAGAGAAGTCTAAAACTCATCCTGGTTTTTGTGGTTGTTTAGAAAACACTGCTCCCATTAACACTGTGTGGACTAAAAACCAAACTGACAAAAAACAAACAAAAAACAAAAACAAAAAAAATCCCATGTGCAACCTCTATCTTCAGGCCTTGAGATTATGGTTAGCTTGGTTCTTTGCTTTTACTCCCCACTTCTCTCCACCTCACCCCACTCAGCCTTCAGTCTTCACCCATTGCCTTCCATTCCCAGCCCACGTTTTTGGCTGAATCTAAATTTAGCACACAATTTTGAGCACATCACAGATGGAATTTGCTTTCTTCCATGCTTCCAGTTTGAGGTTAATTCTTGGGGGAACACACATTTTGTGACTCAGTTGTGGCAGTTGACCTGCCCTTATTTATGAACGTCCTCTCTCTCTCTCTCTCTCTCTCTCTCTCTCTCTCTCTCTCTCTCTCTGAGAAAAACAGTTTATTTTGGGCTCATGCTTTCAGAGATTCAGTCTATGGTTGATCAACTCCACTGCTCTGGGACTAAGTGAGTCAGAACATCATGGCAGAAGGGTGTGGTGGAGGGAAGTTGCTCAGGTCATGGCAGCCAGGAAGCAAAGAAAGAGAAAGAGAGTGGGGAGGGAGAGAGAGAGAGCTGAGTGTCATATTTCTTTTTATGTTGTTCTTTGGGTTTGTTTTTGTTTTTGTTTGTTTGTTTGTTTGTTTGTTTGTTTTCATACTGGGGAATGAATCCCAAGGGCACTTTACCACTGAGCCACATCCCCAGACCTTTTTTGTATTTTTATTTAGAGACACAGTCTCACTGAGTAACTTAGGGCCTCGCTAAGTTGCTGAGGCTGACTTTGAACTCACGATCCTCCTGCCTCAGCCTCCCAAATTGCTGGGATTACAGTTGTGGGCCACCATGCCCAGTTTGAATGGCATATTTCTATTTTGAAAATCTCTTCTGAAGAGGAACCACATGTGAACATGGGGGATCATTCAACATTAGACATGGAAATCTCCTTGGATATACACTTACTTCAATTCATTCATTCTACATCTGAAGAAATTGAGAACCAAACAGATTTAATGTTTGGAGATGTTCAGAATCCTAGTTATCTGATCAGGAAACTGGGTCTAAGATCCCAAGTTTCCAGTTTCTGTATTCAATGTGATTTTCATTATTAGCTCTTCTAACAATATTACCTAATATTACCTATGTGATTGGAGAATTTATTTACCAAGCTAAAATGAGCAAAAATTATGCCAGTCATACTCATGCATCTTGGAATCTATTCTTGGAGTGCACATCACGATAGCTCCCTAGCTCCAGATACAACAAACTACCATATGGTTATTTTCATTTGCATTCACTTAGCAATGAATCAGGGCTTCCTATTCAACCACAATGTTCCTTGCTCTTTGATTTGCAGAGTCAATTGTTGTGGTTTGGATGTGAGGTGTCCGCCAAAAGCTCACATGTGAGACAATGTAAGAAGGTTCAGAGGAGAAATGATTGGGTTATACAACCCAATCAGTGATTTAATCCCCTGATAGGGATTAACTGAGTGGTAACTGAAGTGGAAGAGGTGGGAATTGCGGCGTGGCTTAGGGTATATATTTGTATCTGGCGAGTGGACGCTTTGTTTTCTGATCATCATGCCACACTCTTCTGTCATGACATTCAGCCTCACCTTGAGCCTTGAGGAATGGAGCCTGCTGTCTGTGGATTGAGACCTCTGAAATGTGAACCCTCAACTAAACTTTTCCTTCTCTACAGTTGTTCTGGTAGGGTCCTTTAGTCACAGCAGTGAAAAAAGATGACATATATATGTAAGCATATAACTGAAATTAACCAGAAGATGAAAGTATCTCACCCCCAGAAATACACTTTTAAATCATTTTTATAGACAGACTGCAAGTGGAATACTGGGGATCCCTTATAGTCACTGTTTCTAGCTCTCAAGATTATGAGTTGGGTTTGGTCCCACATGTCTCAGCCTTTGGAAAGGAGTTCTGCCCCCAAATCCTACATCATGATGGCATGTGTTATAGACAAAGCAGTGGGCCAAGTCAGGAAAGATCCATGGCAACGAACATGTCCATTCCAGGATTTTATATTCTCATCTGTGAAGTGATGGGATTGCACAGAATGTCTCCAAGAGTTTTCTTAAACTTTCAACATCTACTTCTACCACTATGAGTGGAAACTGATTTTGAGGAACACACACACACACACACACACACACACACACACACACACGCACATATCTATAAAGACATATCAAATAGAATTAACTGCTTAAGCTATCAAGAATATACCCTGTCCTCTGCTCAAAAGCAGAAATGCACACAACCAACAAATATATGAAGAAAGGTTCAACACTATTGGCAATTAGGGAAATGCAAATCAAAACTACACTGAAATTTTATCTCACTCCATTTAGAATAGCAGTCATCAAGAAAACAAATAATAATAATAAATCCTGGAGAGGATGTGAGGGAAAAGGAACACATTTACACTGTTGAAGGGATTGTAAACTAGTACACCACTATGGAAATCAGTATGGATGTTCCTTGAAAGATTAGGCATGGAATCATCCTATGACCCAGATATACCATTTCTCAGTATTTATCCTAAAAAACTAAAGTCAATATACTATAGCAATATGTGCATACCCATGATTATAGCAGCACAACTCACAATAGCCAAAACAGCTTAGATGTCCATTAATGAATGAAAGGATAAAGAAAATATGGTATCTATACACAATGGATATTTATTCAACCATAAAGAAGAATGAAATTATGTCATCTTCAGGAAAGTAAATGGAACTTAAGAACATTGTTAAGCAAAATAGGTCAAATTTAGAAAGTCAAGGGTAGTATGTTTTCCCTTATACATAGAAGTAGAAAAAAGGGAAACAGTGGTGGGGTGGGGTCTCATGAAAATAGAATGAAGAGCAGTAGAGGAAAGTAGAGGAAAGGTCATGAGGAGGCGGGGGGGCAGGGAGGGAAAGGTGAGATACCAGGCTACCTTTAACTTCTCACTTCATCCCAGACACTCACTCACTCTGTGCCTTTGGACAAGTCACTTACCCTCTCTGACTCTCCATCACCTCATTTGTAAACCATCATATAAGGTTATTGTGAGAGACTTATCAAATGCTTGATATTGACCAAATTATATTGTTATATTATGTGGATATACCAATATATAGCAAAGATCTCACTATTACATATAACTATCATGCACCAATAATAATGTGGAAGAAAAGAATATGTACTGTCCTGATATAAAAGAATTGTTTTGTTATTATTGTTGCTGCTATTGTATATTTAGGGTTTTTTTTTAATTTTTAGAATTTGTTCTAATTAGTTATACATGACAGTAGAATGCATTTATGCACTTTGATATATCATACTATTTAGGTATTTTTGATGTTTGTCTTTATATTTCCAGATAATTGTTTGCAAAGATTTTAGAGTTTCTGCCTTTATATTTTGACAATTTGTTAAAAGCACATAACGCAAATCTAAGGTTGTTTCTAACCTTAATCTTTTAAGTGACAGAAGCAAGAGGGAAGGAAACATTTGCAATTTTTATTGGCTTTTGTCTCAACAGGGAAACCTTTTAGATTTTTTAAAAGTCTTTGTTCTTTTTTTCCCCAAAAACAAACATCAAGGGAAAGAGGGAAATCATAGTAGAGACTCTAAAAAGTCCATACACTGCATTTTCACCCATTCCCTCAACATTTCCACATCTTGTGATGCTTCTTTAACAATGAGTTGAAGATTGATGCCTTTAGGGATAATGAAGCATGGAACTACCTTTAAGACATACAGTTCCTTTTTAGCTCCTTCTCTGCATGGGCCAGGATATTGAAGAAAATCAGCAGATACCTGAGTGTTAATGTTCAACTAGTACAGTAATGGATATAAAGCACAGAGGCCAAGACAGATTTGCTTGACAGGTCCACCATTTCAGCCTATTGAAGTAGGCATGTACTAGCCTTGTATGTTGCCTTGTCTAATTAGCTGCTGAGCTATTCTCTGGCTCCTTTCTCCTGATGGAGACTTAACGGGAACACTCCTGTCACCAGGCATGATGAAGTGGTGCTTGATTGTGCTACAAGATGTCCTGTGGATGCAGTCCAGACTGTTTCGACTAATCATCAACTTTGCAGATTCCAACACCAGGGCCTGTCTGCCAGGGCAGGAGCTTTGCAAAAGTCAGCATGAATGATCTGTAGCTAGCTGCAGAAAGAATATAAGGAAGTACTTTGTTTATACACTCTTTCAAAAAGGACTAACTACCATAGGCAGCATCATGAGCACGCCTGGGAAAAGGGGACCATTTTTAAGTCAAGATTCCTCAGAGCACCATGCAAAGAAGGAAGAAGTGCCAGCATTTGCCATCTGCAGATGACCAGACCTGTGACCACATGAAGTATTGGTTACATTTCTAACCATTTTATAACCATGTGGCTATTCAGTCATAGTTAACTTCACACTTCATCCCAGGGCATCACTCACTAACTCTGTGTGGTGGACAAGTCATTTATCCTCTCTGAGTCTCCGTTTCCTCATTCGTAAACCATTCTACAGGATTGTTGTGAGTGACTTTTAAAGTGCTTAGGACATAATGAGTGCTTGTTAATGGTAGCTTCAGGTACTATTATTAATGAGGTTTGCATCCATTTTTCTACAAGTAAATGTGATAAAAGAACGCCTGTTGATAAGCATCCTTCCTACGGTATAGATTCAAAATTAACCCCAAGTTTTAAATGTTGGTTGAAGGTGTATTTGGAATCATATTACTTATAATAACAAGGAAACCTCCCCATGGGTCCTTGCAAGGTGGATTCAAGAAGGGCTGACCAAAGCCTGGGATGGCAACACACACCTATAGTCCCAACCACTATGGAGGCTGAGGCAGGAGATCACAAATTCAAGGCCAGCCTTGGAAAATTAGTGAGACTCTATCTTAAAAAGAGAGAGAGAGAGAGTGCCAACTGTCTGTTTCTCTCCCTGTCAGTTAGCACTATCATACTTCAGTGGTGACAAAGGCCATTCCAAGTAGTACTTTCAAAAACAGAGGCATATGCCCACTACTGGTAAAAATAGACCTGAAGTGTTCATACTTAAATTTTTGGCTGTCTGTCACTAGCGTACAATTATAATTAACCCCAGAAGAATTATCATCTGTCAAAATTCAGCTTTTAGCTCAGAAAACACAAATAGAGTATGTTAAGATTTAGGTGGGGATGGGATCAAATAAAGCCCAATCCACCTCAGCTCCCATTTTCAGGTAGGGAACCTGAAGCCCAAAGAGGTGACCTATTTGCGTCAGAGGTGAATCCAGAGCCAAATTTCCAATCTGCATCCACCCTAATCAGGGGCTTACATCCTCTCTAATGGGATCAATTTCATTGTTGGATATAGTCAGAAGTAATCAACCTAATCCAACACTTAACTAAGGCTCATATTGAGTTTCTTTCCAGTTTATCTGTGCATGAAGGGGTTTTCTGGCCTTTTTTTTTTTTTTTTTTTTGCTGTCTTGGGATTAAACCCAGGGCCTCACGTGTGCTAGTCAAATGCTCTACCACTGGACCACGTCCCCAGTTCTGAGTGTAATATGAAAAACAAATCTTATTTTATAGACATAGAACTTTTTAATAGCTTAAAATACACATGCCCAGTTTTTAAAAACAGAAATATATATATGTATATATATATATTTATACATATAAATTTGTGACAATATTTAAAACATTTTAAATGACAAAACGGGCTGGGGTTGTGGCTCAGTGGTAAAGCGCTTGCCTCAAATGTGTGAGGCACTGGGTTCGATTCTCAGCACCACATAAAACTAAATGAATACAATAAAGGTCCATCAACAACTAAAAAAAAATTTTAAAAAACAAGGTACAGACAGTCTGCAAATTATTTCTAAAATAATTGCCTAATAATCCACAGGGGTGTGTGTGCGTGTGTGCGCACACATGTGTGCATGTGTGCACTTATTCATACACAAATCATGGGGGGAAGTAAGCCTGAGAAAATACATGCACCAAATTGTAAGCAACTTTTCTGAGAAGGGAATGGGAATGAGGAAACCAGAATAGGTAAAAGCTAAAAGAACACTTTTATTTTTCCTTCTACCTAGTTCAGTGTTGTTTGAATTTTTTAATACCAAGAATTATTTTACAGTGATGTTACTTAGCAATTATAAATTTGTTTCATGTATTTCAATATACTAGCCATGCCCTATCATCACCAAAAATATCCCAAAAACTTAAAGCTTTTGCAAAAACTATTATAACAAAAGGAACTATTAGGCATGTGAAGGCAACTAACTAATTTGCTTCTGGTCTCAAACCAAGGCACAGTGAAGATGGTTCTCTGCTGTATAGTTCAATAACAATATATAAAACCTTCATTTGATAATTAGGTCAGTAACACAAGTACCATTTAGAATATCAATTTTCTAAAGCATGTTAGGAATCAGTGTACAAAAATAGAAATATATCAGCATATTGGGATTTTCTTGAAATATGCATATAAGTAGCTATAAAATAAAATATTATCCTATATGTGCAGATAAATTCTATCAAAATTAATCAAAGAACAATGCTTTTCATTTTAAAAATTCCACCGGAAATGAATTTTAATTCACTTTATTCTCAAAATCCCATGATTAATACAACTACCAACAGCAAAATAAAAGTCACTATGTTAACCCATCCTAGTAAAACTATCATAATTTTACTTTTACTTTTCTCTAGGAAATGGTAAATTTTGATTGAATAGTCCTTATATTTGAATGCCAATTGAAATTTTGAAGTTCTTGAATTTCAATTCAGTTTTTCCTGGGAAGCAGCAATAACAAATCCAAACTGTTGTATTGCTTTTGTAAGGAAATCATCAGAGAACACAACTGAAACTCTGCTTGCACTAATAATGACTGGGTCGCTGTCATTTTTAAAAACAATGTCACAAAAGCTATTTCGAGGCTGTCATGCTTAAGAATAATTAGTTTCCATCAAAGCAACAGATTATCTGTTCATGTTGTCCACTGGGTCATTACAATGAACAACCAATACAGATAAATGATATCTAATCTTTTCTGCTCTTCTATTGGGCTGATTGATGGTTATAACATCTCCAATATTATAAGGCAGAAAAATTATGCTGACATTTAGAAGCAAAAGCACAGAAAGATAAAACTAAGTACAAAGCATGCCCAACACTGTTGGGGAAAAAAATAAAAAAGAAATAGCTAAAGACAAATAGAACTGAAAACAGAATGGCAATTAGGCCAAAGGAGAATTATGGGTGGCAACAACTATACCTTGTGGGTGGCAGGCAGTTCAATTAATTATATAACAAGAAAGGGGAACCCAGGCATTTCCATAGGACACATTATTAAAGGAATATTGACTTAAGCATCTTTTAAATTTTATGCCCCAAAAGAAGACAAAAGGGTTTCCCTAGTATTGATCTGCTCCTGAATCAGGCTGACTTTAAGGGATCACCTAATGAGAAATAGCTGAGCAGCAAATGAGACTTAGAAGAAACAGCAATTACTTACAACTCACATTTACCAGGTTCAATAGATTACAGCTTTTCCAAGTCACTTTGTGTTCATGTTGCATTTGTCAGGCAGAATTGGGAAAGAACCATTCAGCTTGCCCTAAATATGAAATAGCAATTAAGGACTGTACCTTTGGTTTACTCCATTAAGCATTATCACTTACAGAAAAACCATGAAAAAGGGTGGTTTAGACTGTGAGGAAACAACCACCTGTAGGTTATTTTTTTCAGAGACTTGGAAAATTTATACTGTCATAGCTGTTTCTGCCTCAGAGGGAATCAATGATTCCAGATGAAAATTTCCTGTTTAAGCAAAACCAGAGAAACTTTATCTTAATGAGTGATAATAAGGATAACCTCCTATTTAGAAAAGTGTGCTATATATGCTACCTACCTTAGCATTATTTAAAATGTTTTGCAGCAGGAATTTTCTAGATATACTCTAAGACTTAGTAACTTTTCAGGAATACCTTCTTTATTCTTACCATTAAAAAAAATTTTTTTTTCGTGAAAGGGAGCATATTTCCCTCTAACCATGTTCCCTTTAAATGCAACAAAGGACCCTGGATTGGATCCTGGAACAGAGAGGACATTTGTAGGGAAACTGAGGAAGTCCCAAGAAAGACTGTAGTGAGTAGTGTTATATCACTCCATTCTGAGATCTTGGCTTTGATAAATGCACCACGGTTATGTAAGATGCGAACATTGGAGAAACCTGGGAGAAAGGTGTGCAGGAACATTCTGTGCCATCTTTGCAACTCTTCTATAAATCTAAAATTATGTCAAAGTGAAAAGCGAACAACAACAAAAAAAATGCTCCCAGGCACTTAAGAATTCGTGGTAAACTGGAGAGGGAGCGGATGCTAGTTAGACTTACACAACGGCAGCATTGTGGTCCACTGGCAAGACTTCAAAAGCAAGATAGAAGAGTCATAAAAAAAGAAAATTCTAGAGTTTGTGGTTGTTCTTCCTTAACACACACACACACACACACACACACACACAGCAAAAAAAAAAAAAAAGGAAAAAGAAGAAAATGGTAGTTACGCTAATTTCTTTAAACAGGTAGTTCTCAACTGGGTCAGTTCTGTCAGTTCTGTCCCATCCACCCCAGGCGACATGTGGTAATGTCTGGAGACATTTTGGTTATCACAGCTGAGAGGTGCTACCAGCATCCAGTGAGCAAAGGCCAGAGATGCTGTGAAGTATCCCACAATGCACAGCAAAGTCCCCTACAACAGAAAATGATCTGGCCTAAAACGTCAGTAGTGCTGAGATTGAAAAATTCTGCTTAAAGCAACTAAAATTCAAAAGCAAAATAGATAAGAAAAAAAAGCAGACTAAAGAAAGACTGAGCCTACCCCTCTCTTTAAACGAATGTGATAGGGGAGGGGGAGTTCTAATAAGGAATGAGTAGCACAGCGGCAGCTCAGGCAACTGTCTCCTAGCAGCACTTCTCCAGGCAGGAACTACCCTGGTAGCAACTCTCTTCCAGGAATCCCTATCCTTCCTCTTTCAGTTTATCCAAAGCAGCTCCACTTATTTAGCCATTCAGCTCAGCTCTGATCTTGGGAACCCTGCCTGCCTTAAAGTTCATTAGTTCATTGATAATTTCTCCAATGGTTTTTTCATTTCCAAAATTCATGGATTTTTGGTTTGTTTGTATGTTTGTTTGTTTGTTTTTGTTTTTTTGGTACCAGAGATTCAACCCAGGGACACTTAATCTCTGAGCCACATCCCCTTCCCTGCCTTTTTTGTATTTTATTTAGAGACAGGGTCTCACTGAGTTGCTTAGGGCCTCGCTGAATTGCTGAGAATGGCTTTGAACTCACCATCCTCCTGCCTCAGTCTCCCAAGGTGCTGGAATTACAGGCAGTATGGAACTTCATAAGGATTATATCTGATAAAGCTTATAATTTATTTTACCTTTTACCTGGACCAAAATATTTTAAAATGTTACATATCTATTAACTGCCCCATTTTACTGAATCTCTGACATCATCAGTTCAAGATGCACCATTGTTTTATATACCACTGAAAACCAAAGAGATGCTGCCAAGTAGACTGCCAGAGAGAAGGTCTTATCAATCATTAGATGCATACCACTAACACAGACATAGAATGCCTATGTCATAGGAGCAAATGTATATAATTGTATAATTATATCACCCCTTTAGCTTTACTATGATTTTCACCTCTATTGTATGGAAACATAATTCTTTAAGCAGCTGGAAATCCCTTGAAACCCCTACATACATTTATATTTTTTGTTTATCACCAGCACCAAGATCAACACTATGACCCCAGAGTCAGTATTGGGAAAATAGAATTTTACATGCTATCATTGTGCCACATTTACACATTCCTGTGTGAATTTCAGCCTCCAAAGAATACCTTGAGGTAGTACAATTCTGATTCCATCTAGCAGACAAGGAAAGCAAGCTAATGGAATGTGCTCAGGGTCTTTAAGCTCGTGTGTAAAAGAACCTCAGGTCATGAATCCAGGGCTTTCATTGCAAAGCCCCGTTTCCAATTTGTTTGCCAATCTGCCTCATAAACATGGGCAGAAAAAAGCTACAACGAGCCAGTTAAGCCTGGGAGGGACTGACCATATGATGCTTTTCAGACACATTCCGTATGCCCTTTAATTTTACAATAAGTATTATTGACTTTAAAAAGGGACATAAGAAGAAGCAATCAAAAATTAAACTGTTTACAACTTTAAGCCACTAGAGGGCAAGTATTAATAACCCTCAGTCACAAACCAAGGTGTCGAACAAATATGCATTGGGGACCATATAGGACAAAGTTCTTTTTTCTTTCTTTCATTTTTTTTTTTCTCCAAGATCTCAGTGTAATTTTAGAGTTCACATCAGTAAATACTTTATTTTGAAGTTTGTCCTAAACATTAAATTTTGAGGGCATTCCTTGGATTAAAGTCCCACAAAGGCTTTAATTTAAAAATCATTGATAAGTTATTACATCAATATTGAGGCATTTCAACAAGTAAATTCCATCTCCTTAATCCCCTCCCCAGATTCTAACATCACTTCCCCACCTCTCCACCCTGCCAAGGCTTATTCATTTTACATGAATATGCACAGGGGTCAATTCATATTTATCACAGACTGTCATTAGCCTCTCTCCAACTTTCTTTGCTATCCTTTTCAATTTCCATATTAAATACTAGCATAATGTTTCCTCAGACATTTGCTTATTAAGCATTTCTGTAATGCTAAATATTTAGTTTCTGGTTTGTTTGCTAACAAGTTGAATTGAGTTTTCCTCCTACTGGAGGGAAGATCCTATGTGGTAGTATCTCCCCTACCATAGGAACCAAGAAGCAAAAGGCAGAAGAACTTTTTGTTTCTGTAAAATTATTTAACTTAGGATTCATCCTCACAGGTGATATTGTTGAACCAAAGGACATGTGCAGCTTTATAACATGACTTCAAAACAGCTCAGCAGTAGAAAGCAGAGGTCCCCATGTTGAGTTGTTTCACCATCCTGAGAGGAGGTGGGGCAGGAAGAGTCAAAACAAAATAATAATAGCTGGCATTCACATAGCACCTTATGCTTTTTGAAGTACTTTTGCAAACTGCAATAAAATGCCAGTTCTTCAAGCTGTGAACACCTGATTTTCTCAGAGCTATTGGTGGAGTTCATTAATAACTCAAGTATGTTCAAGAGGAACATTATAGGATCAGTCAATGTATGTTGCCTTAAGAGATGTAATAAAATCTGTCAGAAAAAAATAGGGTGCCTTTAGATTCTTTAAGTGAAATATTGATCTGATTGATCACAGGCATACTAAAGGGATAATTACATCTGTCATGCAAACCCCACTTAGTTCATAAAGTATTGAACAGGAGCAGTAATTGTTTTCCTGTTAATGAGTCTGTAGACTATGTTCTCAGAGTGACTCATTTATTATTTAGTTTATTTCTAAATGGAGGGTGGCTCACCAGCACTCAGCTAAATTGCATAGCTTACCACCACCACCACCACCAGCAGCATTACCACCAACCTCCAAAGTTGGGCTTCCTTCCAAAATATGCAATGGAGGCCCTACTAAAAACCAAAACCACACAGTTCTTTAAGTCATAAGAAAGTCAAACTCTATTCAAACTCATAAGTTACTATTTCCTTTGACTTGATTTTCATAGCATCACCCAAAACTTCAAATCGTCCTTCTAGAAGTTTTTTTATTTGTTGTTTTTAAATAAAGTTGCAAATTTAACCAGGTACACTTGCGAATATCATATAAGATTTTCTTTTATCTGTTTCTAGGAAAGCTCTACGAGGTGGCGCATTACAATGTGGAAATGCCACCAGGGTAACTGGTCCAAGTTGTAGTTTTGGAATGATCTTCCAAAAGGAAAAATGAGCCTCTCTGTTACATCCTCTGACACCCTGCATCAAGTGAACATCAGGCCTTGCTCCCATTCCTTTGTACTTTTTCAAGTTCTGCTTAAGATAGCCAGACCTGCCAAAAACTTAGAAGAAATCAAGACATTCTTCAGTAGGTGACTGGATAATAATCTGTGGTACATCAATCAATGGAATATTATTCAGCACTACAAAGAAATAAGCATAGGGCCCAGTGGTACATGCTGTAATCCCATCAATTTAGGAGGCTGAGGCAGGAGGATCCCAAATTTGAGGCAAGCCTCAGCAACTTAGCAAGACCCTGTCTCAAAATTTAAAAAGAAAAAGGGGCTGGGGATGTAGCTCAGTGGTAGAGCAACTCTGTGTTCAATACCCAATACAAAAAGGAAGGAAGGAAGGAAGGAAAGAAGGAAGGAAGGAAGGAAAAGAGAGAGAGAGAGAGAAGAAAGAAAGGGGAGGGAAAGGGAGTAGAGGGGAGAAGAAATGAAATGAAAAGAGCTACCAAGCTGTGAAAAGACATGAAAGAAACCTAAATGCATTATTAGTAAGTGAAATGAACCAACCTGAAAAGGCTCCACAGTATATCATTCCAGCTATATGACTTTCTGGAAAAGGCAAAATATGGAGACAGTAGAAGGACCAGTGGTTGTCAGAGATTAGGGGGAAGGAAGGGATGAATCAATGGGGCCCAGAGGATTTTTAGGATGGTTAAAGCACTCTGTATGATACTATAATAATGGTTGCATGTCATCGAATGTGTATCAGCAAGAGTAAACCCTATACTAAACTATAGACAATGGGTGATAAAAATGTGTCCATGCAGATTCTAACACATATTATGATTCTGGTAAGGGATGTTGACTATTAGTAGGGGAGGCTTTGGTAGGGAGATAGAAGGGAAACCTCTATACCTTATGCCCAATTTTGCTGTGACCCTAAATCTTCTCTGAAAGAAAAGTCTGTTTTTTAAAAACACTCTATCCCCACCTTCTTCACCTGGTTAACTCTGCCTGTCTTCAAGATGCAGCTTGGGGTCACCTCTTAACAGAATTGTATTTGTCCCCTTTCTCATGATTCCCCATCCTGGCTTCAAGCCTCTTGAGGGCAGAGACCTTCTTAAGGTTTGGATCTAGTGTCCCCTAAAGGTTCATGTGCTGAAGGACCATCCCCAATGCAGTCATATTCAGACCAGCTTTTGGGAAGTGTTTAGATCCTGAGGGCTCTAACTCACCAATGGATTAGTTCCTTAAAGGAGTCAAATTAAATGGTTATTGGGAAGTGGTACAAACTGTAGGAAGTAGGGCCTAGCTGGAGGCAGTAAGTCACTGGGGGGGCCTCTTGTCCCCAGCCCTTCCTCTCTCTCTCTCTCTCTCTCTCTCTCTCTCTTCTTTCTCTCTCCTCCACACCCTTCCACCATAATGTTTTGTTCTACCACAGGCCCAAAGCAATGGAGCCAGCTGACCATGGAATGAAGCCAAAAGACTCTGAAACCAGAAGACAAAGTAAATCTTCCCTCCTTTAAATTTTTCCTCAGGTATTTTGTCCCAGTCAATATAGATCTTGGGTCATTTGTCTTTGGATTCCTAACTCTAAGCACTAACACATAGCAGAGGCTCAGTAAATGTTGTTAAATTAACACATAAGAAGGGAAGTCTTTTCCAGCCAACTCAGGTTGGGTAAAGAAAATACCTAGTTGGTTTTTCTAATTAGCCAACATACAGAGGTGCATTAGAAAAGAGTAGTAAATCTGCCTAAAGAACCAGCCAGCATTCTGCCATATTCCAGAAGTCTATGGACGGTCTCATTGATGATCTAAGTGTTAAAATCCAAGTATTCTATAACCCAAAGCAGAACTTTAAAAGAAAGCCACTCTATGAATACAGCTTTCACTTAAAGCTCCAAAATGATTAAGAAGAAAAAGGGGGGAAAAAATCAAAGCTCTTGTTTAAACTAGGTGAAAAGTGCATTCAAGAGCTCCTTCCTCCTTGTTTTCTGCCCACACAGCACAGAAGTGTTTAAAGTGCTGGATTGTGGAGAAAGTCTCACTGTGGTTCCAGTCACAGAGAAAAAAGAAACTCCCCTGGCTCCAATTTACATAGTCACAAAACAAAACCCGACTTAACAGACATAAAGGGCATATACATGGAGGAGAATAAGAAACCTGAAAGCCCCATTGGCAAAGCGGCAGCCACCTAATGCAGGGTTTGAAATGAGTAATTTGTAGCTAGGAGGTGGTGCTCTCGTGGAAGGCACCAGCGATAGCTGGCCTCCCACCCCTTCAGATAATAGTTTTGAAAATGCCTTCAATTTGGGGCAGTCTAGCACACACAGAAGCAAACAATCGTTTCCTGAGAAAGTGCTTTGTGGGTGAGTTTTGATGCTCACAGGTGAGAGGGGAGGAGGGGCTAGCTATATGTACAGGCATCAGGGGATTCCTTTCTTCTCACCCTCACATTCATTATTGATTGTCCTTTTTACTTAAATTTCTGATCATGCCAGTTCCTGCAAGGACATCATTGCTGAGAGGAGTTTGGGGTTTAACTAGTGGTTATCCTTTCACCCTTTAATAATGGAATCTTTCTTGCAAATTGCCGTAAGCCTTCCAACTAATGTTGTAAAGTGTATAGCAGAGAGCCTGGCACATAGAGGGTCCGAGTAGCAGATTCACAAGGAAGATCAAAGACAGGACCTATGGAGTCCAGGCCTCCCATTTGAGATGTCCTCAAATTTAGACTTCTGAAGTCACCTTACAATTTACAGATATAAACCCAGAGAAGGAAAAAAAGTTCTTAAACCAATTCTCAAATTCTGCTCCACAACAAGACCACATCATATGTATTGTTCTCTTTGTTATAAATCCTGAAACAGATCGGAATAATATACTAAGAGCAATGTACTTTTAAATTTTATTGCATATGAATTTTGCTATATAAAAGTGTAAAGTAATGTACAAAACTCTGCTTTTAGCCTTTCCCATTTTTAAATTAGAAGCCCTATAAAGATGGAAGGGACCTGGATCTCTTATGATCTTTGAGATCCAGATTACAGGAGTGCTGAATTGGGGTCCTTCCTGGGAAGGATCAGCAGATGAACTATCAGCAATCTATCTACATCAACGCTGTTCCATGGAAATATGATGCAAGCCACAAATGTGAACTACATATGGGATTTTTAATTTTCAGGTAGTTAGTTGCATTTTAAAATATAAAGTGTTATGAAGGAAACTTTGATACTATATTGTTCTAGCCCTTATATTTAAGATATTTCAAAATGCAATCAACAAAAAATTATCCATGTAACTGGGCACATTGGAACCTGCCTGGAACCTCCAGCAACTGAGGAGGCTGAGGCAGGAGGATCACAAATTCTAGGCCAGCCTGGATAACTTAACAAGACCCTTTCTCAAAATACAAAATAGAGGGCTGGGGAGATAGCTCAGTTGTATGGCAAGCACAGGGCCCTGGGTTTGATCCCCAGCACCGCAAAAAAAAAAAATAAATACAAAATAGAAAGGGCTGGGAATATAGCTCATCTGTAGAGTGTCTCTGGGTTCTATCCCCAGGACTGCAAAAGAATTCTTTTTCAAGTAATTTTTTTGTGTGTGTGGTGCTAGAGATTGAAGCCAGGACATTATGCATGCAAGGCAAGCACTCTACCAACTGAAGTATATCTCCAGCCCTTCTATCCTCTTTTTTGTACTAAGTCTACAGTCAGGTGTGCACTTCATACCTACAATACACCTCGATTTGTGCTCATCACATTTCAAGTGCTCTGTAGCCACATGTGACGAATAACAGATCAAGAAGCCATAGTTTATAAAATCTTCCCTCTACATTTATTTGTATAGAGTGATACTGGGGCACTTGCCATATCAATGATTAAAGTGGCATTTAAAAGAAGTCAATTTAAAAAAAAAAAAAGATATAAGAGATGACAATGGACATCTAATGGATCTGAACTTAACATTTTTAGGAAGAAAACCAACTAAGAATTTATAGTTTAACAAAATGTAAGGACAAGAAGATTTTTAGCATTTCTGATAATATCCCCAGATCCTGCCTTCATTCCTGAAAAAGCTTTAATAACATTTTGGCAACAAGAAACCAACTTTGAAACAGCACAGATTCTGAATGAATTGTGATTCTGGAGCACATGGAATAAGTAAAATTCCATGAGCAAACTATAGTGTGCTTCCTCAGAAGGAAACTTGGATTGTGGCTCACCCCAGTTACATGAGAACAATCCATTTTTCTCTGTTTCAGATATTAGGCTTCTGCATAAAATTTTGTTTAAAAATATGCTCTTAGTGGAGGGGGAAAGTGACTAAAAAACATTGAACAAAATTATCTCTTGGCTAAGTAAAAGATGCTAGACATATTCTCATTTATATGACATTCTAGAAGAAGCAAAATGGAGGGACAAAAATCAAATCAATAGTTTTTGGGTGTTGACTGCTACTAGGGCTGAAGGAGGGAATTGATTACAAAGGGTTACAAGAGAACTTTTTGGAGTGATAAGGAAGTTCCATATCTTGACTGCAGAGTTCCAGTAAAATTCACTACAATAGTTCTACCTCATAAAATGACCAAGTCCCCTTGTTTCTAATTGCCAGAAATTCTGAGAATGTGGATGCTCAGACAGAATGTATAAAATGTAATTTAGATAGTCAAACTACTATTCCTCACTTTTTAAACTCTGTAGTGGCCATTTGCGGGTTTTTTTGGTTTTTGTTTTTTGGGGTTTTTTTCCCCATAAGTCCAAATTTGTGTTTTGGCAATTGGATCCCATTTACCTTTGAGGAACAAATTCTGCATCCCATACTATTCTGGTGAGACTCTCAGTCCAGTCCTCTCTACCCAAGAAATGGGTACATGACCCTAACTTTGTCACTTACACTCTCCTTTCCAAGACTTTGAATCTTCATCAGAAAATATGAATATGTCCTTATGAGAAATGTGAATTGGTTTCTGTCACCTAGACCCGCAAAGTAGCCCTGGCTCCTTTCTTTTTCTGATTCTATTTCCTAGCCAACCTTTCAATTTCTGAATCTGCATAATGATTCACCCAATAACTTCTCTAACTCTTCTAGCATTCCTTCTTGTACCATAGAGGCTGGAAATTGAAACTACATTTTCAAAGTGCCTTTGCAAAACTAGAGTTCCACCAAGCAAACATACTGGAAAGAGACTTGGAAGACAGTTGTCAGCTATATGAGGTGGCAGCTTCACACAGGAGATAAGGCTATCTGGGGAAGCTTGGGTAGAAGTACTGCTGTTTGCAACCAATGAATCCCACCATTACATCTAGTCATCTAGTCATTCAATAAATTTTTGATGGAATCAGCTATGTACCAAATAGTATCATGACCTTGGGGTTATAAAAATGTTAGAAAAGGTATCATTGCCATGCAAAAGCTTAAAGTCCAACCACTTGGGAAAATGATTTATATTTACTAATGTATCACTACAGGCCTATGCTATGACTCAACAATTCAACTTTTGAAAAATGAGAGTACATATCTCCCCCAAAGAAGCATACGAAAATGTCTATGACAACTTTATTCATAATAGCCTAAAACCATAAAGTGCCAAAATACCCACTAAGAGTAGAACAGAGAAATAAATTGTGCTATGTTTGGTAAAATCATATAATGGAATACTATACAACAATAACAAGAATAAAATAATTATACTCAACCACCTTAATAACTCTTAAAGATATCATATTGAGAGAAAGAAGCCAGATATAAAAGAGCAAATTCAATATGACTATTTATATGAAGTTCAAATATGAGCCAGACAAATCTATGGTGATAGAAGTCAGAAAGGTGGTTGCCTCTGGAATTGGAGTGTTGACTAAGGAGGGACCCAGTAGAGCTTTCCAGGACGCCAGAAATGCAGGTATCTTGAACTGGGTGGAAAAGTAAAATATCTTCAGGCTGTGCACTAAATGTTAGTGCATGTTAGGTATGTTATACATCAATAAAAAGGGAGGGAGATGAATTTTAAGAAGCGCAAAGCTCAGCTAGACAGCCAAGAGGCACTGAGAAAACTCTAATGTAGATGACAAGGACTGAGAGAGGGTGAACAGATCCTGTGCAGCTACAGAGAGAGACTTGAGGTCCCCCAGAGCAGGCAAGATAGCAGCAGCAGAGGAAGGCCACTTGGAATCGGACTGTGAAGGGCCTCGAATACCATGACAACAAAAATACCTTTAACAATATCATCATCCATATTTCTTTTGGAACAGAAAGTGGCTTTTTAGAAGAAGAAAAGCTAACCTCATTCTCCTTTTGGTTCTTTCCCAGACTTTTACATGATGACCTTCTATGAATTACATAAAGCAACTTACACTCAAACTGCTCATCAAAAAGTAAAATTTTTAATTAAAAAAATACAAAGATAACTCTATAGAACCTTTGGGATCTCCTAGGAATATACTTCTTTTCTGTCATTTACAATATGGTGGTTAAAACTAGTCTTGCTTTTGATTTTTGAATTTAAGGTTTTCTTACAGCACTCTTAAAGATTGAGAACCAAAAGAAAGTAAAGATTTCATTTACTATTACTGGAACTCTCCCATCCTCCCTTACTCAACTCTGAAGTGAGGACTAGGTAATCCCTAAGCTCAGCTGAACATCACCTGGATGTGGACATTAACTTTTCATGGAAGGATTTTATTTCATCTTCAAATCTGAAGGTTAGTTTTGCTGGGTATAGGATTCTTGGTTGGCAACCATGTTCTTTCAGAGCTTGAAATACGTTGGTCCAGGCCCTTCTAGCTTTTAGAGTCTGGGTTGAGAAGTCAGCTGCTATCCATATTGGTCTCCCCCTATATGTAATCTGATGCTTTTCTCTCGTGGCCTTCAAAATCCTATCTTTATTTTGTATGTTAGACATTTTCATTATAATGTGCCTTGGTGTGGATCTGTTGTGATTCTGTGCATTTGGTGTTCTGTAAGCCTCTTGTATTTGATTTTCCATTTCATTCTTCAGGTTTGGGAAATTTTCTGATATTATTTCATTGAATAGGTTGTTCATTCCTTTGGTTTGTATCTCTGTGCCTTCCTCAATCCCAATAATTCTTAAATTTGGTCTTTTCATGATGTCCCATAGTTCTTGGAGATTCTGTTCATGATTTCTTACCATCTTCTCTGTTTGGGCAACTTTATTTTCAAGATTAAATATTTTGTCTTCATTGTCTGAGGTTCTGTCTTCCAAGTGGTCTAGTCTGTTGGTGATGCTTTCCATTGAGTTTTTTATTTGGTTTATTGTCTCCTTCATTTCAAGGATTTCCATTTGGTTTTTTTTTGAGAATCTCTATCTCTTTGTTGAAATGATCTTTTGCTTCCTGCAGGTGCTCTTTCAGCTTATTGGTATTATTCATTTCCTGCATTTGCTCTCTTGTCTCATCCTTTGCTTCTCGAATCATCTTAATCATGTATAATCTGAAGTCCTTTTCTGACATTTCTTCTAACATACTGTCATTGGATTCTATTATATAGAATCTAGATTTGTTTGAATCATTTTCTTCCCTTGTTTTTTCATGTTGTTCATGTATCTTCCCCTCTAGTGCTGCAGATCTGGGGTATTGCAGATTTCCCCCTATAGGCTTATAGTGGCCCTATAGGTTTCCAAAACCCTTTCTTTAAGGGGAGATCAATATTAGCAGTGCCCAAATCACACACTATGCAATCCTAGACCAAATAGCCCCTATGGAGATAATAACATATGTAAATAAGGGAGAAAGCGACTCTGAGGTAACAGGTAAACAGAAGGAAAAGAAAGCAAGAAAAGTAAAGAAATAAAAACTTAATTTTTTTTTTTTTTAAAAAGGAGAAAAAAGAAAATCTACTGTATAATAGTCATATACTAATGAAACCTCCCAGTGTTCAGTAGCCTGATGTATGAGAGGTACCTGACAATGAGCTTCAAGCCTCCAGCAGGCGTCTCAGGATGGGATTTGCCCCACCCGAAGATCGGAGCTACGGCTTCCAGGATTGTCCAAGATGGCTGCTCTGGCTTCAAAATGTGTTGGCAAATGGGGAGCTGCAGCTCAGGGGTGGACGTGGTCAGCTGGAGGTCCTGGAGACAGGATGCAGTTGGTCCGGCAGTGGTCCCAGAGGTCGGGTGTGTTTGGTGTGGTTGTGGGATCCAGGAGGCTGGGTGCAATCAGTTGGTCTGGGTTCCTGGTGATAGGGCACAGTCAGTTGGTCTGGGGGGTCCTGGCGGCAGGGAGCAGTCAGTTGATGTGAGGGCCCCAGAGGCAGGGAGTGATCGGTCGGGCTGAGGGATCCTGGAGACGGGACTCAGTCAGTCCGGTCAGGGGTCCTACAGGGCCTGGCTGTTGACTCAAAATGGTGGCAGCCACGTGTAATCAAACCTGCAGGTACTGTAACAGTGAACTTCCAGGCAGCAGCAGGCAGCTGGTTCTCCACTGGCGGTCTGCGGTCAATCTGCTGGCAGCTGTCAGATGATCGGGAGGTGAACCTCAAGCGTTGGGTGATGGATAGGGGTAAGGCAGGCGATGGACAGGCGAGAGGCAGGCAAATGGCGGATGATAGACGCCTGACAGTGAGCAATCTGCTCTCAAAAAAGGTGTCGATATGCTGGCAGATTACAGGTGACCACAGCAGACAAATGGGGTAAAGAGCAGGGGATCGATAAGCAGCAAAAACTGCCTCACCGAGAAACAGATATTCTCTGCTTGAATCCAGCGTTGTGGAGCAACAAGGAACGCAGTCTCCCTCTAGACCGCCATCTTGGATCTCCCTGGACATTAACTTTTAAAGGGGGTTCGGTGTCATAGTAAACACAATCAACCTGCCACTTGATAAATAAGAAGGAACTGTTAGACTTTTTTTTTTATGTTTGTCCTACATTTTGAGGAAATGACTCCCAACTTCAGGGTGTCTTCCCTCTGTAGTAAGAGTATGTACTGCATTGAAAGACCAGAAACTGTTTAAATCTCTTTTTAAAAAGACAATATCTATAGCAGAAATGCCAACAGCACTTAGATTCCAGGTGTTTATCTGAAGTTGCCCCACATCCTGAGTAATGGAAAGAATGCTTAAAACATGATTTTGCAGAAACGAAAGGATTATTGCAAAACCCAGTACAGAAGGCATGTCTACAACATACACAATCAAATATGTATATGGTGGTTACAGAATGGGTGGGGCTGGGGGGAGAAAAAAAATACAACTTTGCAACAAGATTTTTTTTAAATAATATTAAAATAGCAAATAGCTTGTATATACACTATGACTACAAGTTTTCTGAATTGCACTTTTATTTTGGCATTTCTTTCTACCATGGATTTATGAACACACAGATCAAACGCAGCATCAGGAAATCCAACTAAGGGGGTTGGTGATATAGCTCAGTCGGTAGAGTGCTTGCCTAGCATGCACAAGGCCCTGGGTTCAATCCCCATCATCACCACAAAAAAAAAAAAAATTCAACTAGAGTACCTAGCAAATTCCAGAATTTACAGAGACAACGATGAGACACCCAGCGAGCAACGTAAACAGACTGTTGGAACTTATTTGGTCATTCAATCCTTCACTCATTCAATGAATATGGGTTATGGAAATATTATGTGCCAGGCATCACTTCAGGAACTGAAAAAAATCAATGAATAGGAGACAATGTTTGAGTTTAAAGAAAAAAGGGGAAAAATATAAAGAAATAGGAAAGTTTGAGGTAGGAAAGGAGGTATAGGGAAAAAGTCAAAAGAGATGAGTTGGAGAGGTAGGCTAGAAACAGATCGCAAAGGGCTTCACAGAGACTTGTGGAATTAATTCTGTAGGCAATAGGGAGCCCATGAGGACTAATCAGGGAGGAAGTTACATCAGATTGGCATTTTCCTAATGGGAAAGTCACTCTAGCACCAAGACAGGCAATGGGTCGCTAGGGGTGAGAGTCAGGAAGCCAATTAGGAGGTCATAGCCATTGTCCTAGCAAGAGTCATGAGAACAGCAGAGGAGCGGAGGGGTGGGCCCAGTGTTAAGAACTGTTGTAAAGTTTAAAAAGTTAAGACATTGTAGCATGCTGAGTACTTTAGAGAGAGAAAAATCTCTAAAATATCTTGTAAGTTTTTCGCTTGACCGGAGGGTGATCTCAATAATCAAAATAAAAACATAGGGGGAGGTGCCATTTTGGGGAAAAGAAGGTAAACTGGACTTCATAAACAAATGATGAGCATGAATTGACAGGGGAACACCCAGAGAGAGGTCAGGTACGCCACGGACATACAGAACCAGAGTCGGGTTGACCTCGTTATTTTGGTTCTCCTTCCTTCAAAGAAAGCAAGAGGCCCTGGAAACATAAGTCTTAGTGTCTTCTAGAAGAACTTCTTGATAAACTAACGCTCCCCTCTTCTTAGGACTTTGTTATCAAACTATATAATTTGTTTAAAAGGGTGGAGATATTCACTGATTCTCAAAGCTGTCAGCTTAAGGCCAAGTCTTCATAATTCTATAGAAAATTATTCATATTTTTTTTCAAAAGGAAAGGCAATGAGAAATGAGATAATATGTTAAAGGAAATCAAATAAATTTACAATAAAAGATCATTAGGAAACGAAATCTTGTCAGCCTAGATAAATGGGCCTGATTATTACATTTAAGTCAAACTAAATTACTGTCCATGTATCTATTAAAGCATTTATAAGTGTCGAAAATGGAGATGTTAGGATTCCAACTGTAGGTGTAAAATCAAAGTGATTTTTGATAAGTTTAAACAATCTTTTATTGTGAAGGAAAAGGGATTTTAAAAATCAAAAAATAATATAAATATCACAGGAAGGCTTATGGAATTCCTTTTCTTAAACACTGTCAATAGTTTGGGAGGTTAAAATAAAGTTAGAGACATTATTTGCATAATTAAACCTGACAATCAGATGACCATAGCTCCAAATAGCCAATTATGAAAAATTTTAAAGTTGGCAAAATCTTATGGTCCTTTCTTAAATAACTAAGAGGAAGCTGTTGAGATAAACTCAATTTGTATAGATAAAAGCAATCTGTTCTCTTCTCCCGTCTCTCACTCACTCTCTCCAACAGAAAACAAGTCATTATTCCTGTGACTAAAATGAAAGTTTCCTTAACTAGATTTGTCTAACCAGACCCCTTAATTGAGCAATTAAGCAGATATTGTTTGCTCTCTCAATTTGAAAGAAAAGGGAGTAAAAGATAAGAAAAACTGTGTGTGTGTGTGTGTGTGTGTGTGTGTGTGTGTGTGTGTGTGTGTTTTCTTGGATTGCACTGAATCTGTTATTGAGGTTTTCCAAGGCAATTCTCAGACACCAGAGAAAGCTTTAGTTTCGGAAGCTGGACCATCTGCTTACCTGTACCTGCTTCCCAAACCTGGGAAAGGTAGGAAGAGCTTCTTAGGAGGTTGTTTATTGTGACTGGACTCGATGATTTCTAGAGGAGTCATTGTTAAACCTTTCGAAGTATTTGTGCATGTGTGTGTGTATTTGAATGTTTTATTTAATACTGAAAAATTCACCCTAAGGAGCAGAGGATGTAAAAAGAAAGGAAAAGGCACTTAATCAAGTCATCCTTGGAAATGAGGATTGTTGTTTTTTTCCTTGAATAACTTCACTGTGATGTAACTTCAAGCCCAAATATTCATGGAGGTAAAAAGGCTCTTATACCTATGCGGACAGAGGGGCAGGATGAGCTCAGGGATAATGGGGTCTGTGGTCATCCAGGGACTCTAAAGCAAGGTCTGGGCACGAGAACCCTTGGCAGCAGGAAGACAAGCAACTTCCTCAAGTTTAAAAGAAAGGTCCCAATTCCATCCGTTTATTTACAAATGCCATAATATTATTCTTTATTGTGGCTGAATAATATTCCATTGTGTATATATACCACAGTTTCTTTATCCATTCATCTATTGAAGGGCATCTAGGTTGGTTCCACAATCTAGTTATTGTGAATTGGGCTGCTATAAACACTAATGTGGCTACGTTACTGTAGTATGCTAAGTTTAAGTCCTTTGGCTACAAACCGAGGAGTGGGATAACTGGGTCAAAAGGTGGGTGGGTCCATTCCAAGTTTTCTAAGGATATTATGCTAAGTGAAATAAGCCAATCCCTAAAAACCAAAGGCCGAATGTTTTCCCTGATAAATGGAGGATAATATATAATGGAGGTTAGGGGGGTGAGAGAAGAATGGAGGAACTTTAGATTATGTAGAAGGAAATGAGAGGGAGGAGGTATGAAAGATCATGGCATGAGACAGACATCATTACCCTATGTACATGTATGATTACACGAATGGTATGAATCTACATCGTGCACAACCATAGAAACAAAATGATGTACCCCATTTGTGTACAATGAGTCAAAATGCGGTCTGTAAAAAATAATTAATTAATTAATTTTTAAAATTAAAATAAATAAACAAAAGAAAGGTACCGTGTATGTCCTTGAAGCTTTTCAGTTGGGCTGGGAAGGAGCCATTTCTGAGTCTGATGCAAGACGGCAAGCAGAAAGCGACCCACAAGTCCCCGGGCACCACCACAACTTGCCAGAGCCTGTGGGAGCTGGTCGCTTGGCTCTGCCCGGCCAACGGATGCAGCCTGGCCACACCCTAAGTAATTCGCCCAGCCCGGCAAGAGGGGTCATCCTTTTCCGTGAAAAGGGGACTTGTAACGGGATGAGAATCCTGAGGAAGCTAACGCCAGAACTCAGACCACTGAGCCCTTGGCCCAGAACCCTTTAAAATGGGGCCTTTCAAGTAAAAGGCACTGTGGGTGGTCACAGCAGCAGCCGGCACCCTGGGGAGCCTGGCAGGCCGCACTAGTCCGGGGACCCTCCCACTCCCGGTTTTCCCGTCCCCCGGAGAGGATGCACCCAGGGGGCATCAAGTGGGCAGCAGACAGGGCCGTGAAGTATTTTTAAGCACAAGTGCCTAGATCTGTAAATCAGAAACTGAGAGGGAAGAGTCTTCTCAGTTGTTTGTTTTTAATGTTAAGTTCTTCAAATGAACTCAATAAGCAAACGGTCGTATTTGTGCACAGTAGCACTAAGCTACCAGCTTTGAAGGTCTACAAAACACTAATCAGCTTAAGATTCTTAAAAATAAGAACTGAACAAATAAAGATGTATGACTGAGGGGAGGCCGCGGCGGGGAACATGGCGGACGGGGAGGCGGGAGAGGAGAAGCCTGAAGAGCCGCCGCGAGCTGGAGCCGCCGGAGTAAAGGAGGGGAAAGCTCCAGGCGCAGCCTGAGAAACGATCAGCTGAAGAAGAAGCTGCAGACCTCCCAACAAAGCCTACAAAGATTTCCAAGTTTGGATTTGCCATAGGTAGTCAAACAACAAAGCAAGCATCAGCCATATCCATCAAACTTGGAGCAAGTAAGCCTAAAGAAACTCTTCCAACTCTTTCTCCAAAAACCCTTTCAGTAGCAGCAGCTTTTAATGAAGATGAAGATAGTGAACCAGAGGAAATGCCTCCAGAAGCAAAGATGAGGATGAAGAATACTGGGAGGGATACACCAACATCAGCTGGACCAAACTCCTTCAATAAAGGAAAGCATGGGTTTTCTGATAACCAGAAGCTATGGCAAAGAAATATAAAATCTCATCTTGGAAATGTCCATGACCAAGACAATTAAATGATGTGTTTTGAAATTGGGGTGTGGGGTGGGTGTAAAGTTAAAAGGAACAGTTTTCTTTTTTAAAGAATAGTATAAGACTATCTTTGGAGCCGCTTTTTTTTTTTTTTTTTTTTTTTTCTTTTTTTAAAGATTGAGTGGTACACTAATAAATGAGAGTTTGAAATTAGAGGTAATTTATGTTTTATATACAGATTTCAAGACATTTGCTAATTTTGTGGTTTCATGTGATTAGTTTCCAAAGGTTACAGATAATAAATCAGAAATGGTACCTTTTTAAGAATTGCATTTTTTTTAGGCACAACTATTAGCACATTAAGAAGGAAACAAAAAGTTGCTATCTTTTTAAAACTGCAAGCAGTTACTCTCCTAACTTAACTCCCTCATTACCTAAACTGTCTGGCTCCCAGGAACAGCCTTATAGAGAGAGGGAGTATTGTACTGAGAGGAAAATGTTACTGGACTATTGACTGATAATAAATTTAGATAAAATACAAAAAAAAAAAAAAGATGTATGACTGATAGTTGGCACCATAACACACCCCGGTGATCTCAGGGACTCAGGAAACTGGGCAGGAGGATCACAAGTTCAAGCCCAGCCTGGGAAACTTAGCAAGATCCTGTTTCAAAGGGGGGGGGGGAGGGAAATACATATATATATAAAAGGTTAGGCTGTAAGTCTGTGGTAGAACACCCATGGGTTCAATCCCCAGTAACACAAGGAAGATAGACAGACAAAAAGAGGGGGATAAAAAAGAAATATGACTGCTTGATTCAATACAAAATGTAAGTGGCCTTTGTAGCAGACTCACCAGCAATGCTGGACTCATGATCACACAGCCCAGTCCTGGCCAAGACATGGCTTCCAAAGGAGATTTCCTCACTATAGCTAGTCTAGTGTTTCAATTTTCTCTCTCACTGTTCTGGTGATCTTCTTATTGCCTATAGTAGCAGTCAGAGGTATCCAGAGAAACAGAAGCGACAGGATGTATGTAACATAGCTCACATGTCTCCTACCATGGCAATATGTCTTGATAAATGTGTTCCAAGGCAATTTCATCAATGTTAAAACATCACACACAAGCCCAGGTAGAGTAGCTTGACTACACACTCAGGCTGTGTGGTGTACATTAGATATAGATATAGATCTTATAGATAGATACATGAAAGATAGGTCGATAAATAGATGGATAGATAGATAGATAGATAGATAGATAGATAGATATCTTAGCCTGTTGCTGCTAGGCCCATAATGAACAAAACAACACACATTAAACCACAAGAAAATCATGCAATCAAGAGACATGGTAGCCAGGCACAGTGGCATACACCTATAATTCCAGCAGTGGGATGCTAGAGAATCACAAGTTCAAAGCCAGCCTTGGCAACTTGACAAGACCCTGTCTCAAAATAAAATAACAAGGGCTGGGAATGTAGCTCAGTGGTAGAGTATGGCTGGGTTAAATCCCAGTACCAGAGAGAGAGAGAGAGAGAGAGAGAGAGAGAGAGAGAGATGTAGAGATGTCTAAGGCTACTATCAACATAACATGGTATGCCATCTTACAGTAAACTATCAAAAAAAAAAAAGGTACAAGTGTACTCTAATGACATAAAGCATATTATAGCACACATAGTAAATCAGTAATAAGTAACAAGTAACACTTGTCATTATCAAGTGGGGGTCATAGTAACTGTGTATGTTCTACTTTTCTTCAACAGGCAGCACAGTAAGTTTTTCACACCAGTATCACCATTCATGTGAGTAACAAATTGTGCTTTAATAGTGTGATTGCTATAATATCACTACGCAAGAGGAGGTTTGGGGCTGCAGTATAATCTTGGGGGACCCCCTTCCTATTTGTGACCCACTGTTGACTGAATGTCATTAGGCAGTTCATGACGGTGTATATTTGAGGAGATTTATAAGAAACGGATCACATGCATATGGAGGCTGGTGAGTCCAAAATCTACACTGTGGGCTAGCAGGTGGAGACCCAGGAGCGCTGGTGGTATAGATGAAGTTCAAAAGCAATCTACTGGAGAATTTTCTCTTGCTCCAGAGATTAGTCTTTCTGTTGTATGCAGGCCTTCAACTGATCTGATGACTCACCTACATCATGAAGAGCAATCTGCTTTACCAAGTTCACTGATTTAAATATTCATCTTATGAAAACACCTTTCTTGTTAACACATAAAATTAACCATCTCACCCACCAAGTTAATCACCAGGTGCCCCTAGTTCAGGCAGGCAGGGAACCTGTGCAGAAGGCTCCCTCCACCCCCTCTGCCATCTCTCACAGAATGGGTATGTACCATGTAGGATGATTTTAGCTGAAAATATCAAGAAATCCCAACTTAACTTGGTTTAGACAATAAGGAAACATCATTTCCAGCAAGAAGTCTAGGGTTATTGCAGACCTCAGGTTAAACTGATCCAGGGGCTCAGCAATGTCATTGAGAACCCAGTCATAGCATTTGTTTCTTTGCAATCCATCCTTGGTGTGATCTTTTCTCTTAACTGTAGACCAGGGAAACCAAGTACCAGTGCTTAGAAAAATGAGTGCCTGGGTTAGATTGGCAGCCCCAGAAATGGAAATGGAGGAAAGACTTGAAGACTATTCCTGAAAGGTCCCCCAGGACACAGAGTTTGACTGGATATAAATATAAAATAAGAAGTTGAGTCAAAGTTGTGGGGGAAAGTTCTGAATTTATCAGGAGATATTCTTAAATATGAAAGAAGCAAAATTCAATCACTGAATAATTGCTCTTTTAAAAAATACTACTATATTCATTAAACAGTAATTTTCTTTTTAGAACCTTTTTTAAAAGACAAAGGATCTATTATTCCTCAATGAAACAAATTTTGATAATGAATATAGGAAAATCCAGTGTTTATATCAAGGAATTTGTATTTGACAAATATTTCAACCTCCAAAATGAAATGGTTTCCAATGTCATGTTCCCAAATGGGACAGAGATGACTCATTATTGTAAGGATGCTCATTTTCTCCAGACTTTTATTTTATTATTCTTTTTACCCTCTTTATGAGATGGGTGACAGGAGTAAAAGAGATTGGATCTGCATATTGTCGATCCACATGGGGTTGAAAATTCATTGAATCTGTGGTGCTGGAGAAACAAAACTCATACGATAGGAGGTGAGTGTCCGAGGCAGAATGATTTAAATTGAAACCAGAGAGGCACTGGCAATAATAAGATCTTGTCTTTGTTCAAGATTCCACAAATTGACCCTCAAACAATAATTCAGGTGTAAATAACTTCTATGGAAAGCGATATAATTTAATGGGATAGTAAGGACGTAAGAGGAAAAAAGGTAAGTTAGTAAAGAAGGTAAAGACAACTGTAGCTGAAGGCCATGTGGAATCTAGGAAGCTGTGTAGAACACTTTCCCACTATTCCACTCAAGCTAATGGAGCTGGGACATTTATAGACCAACTCCTGTCATCTTGGTTGAAGGCTGCTCTGGGGTTGAGCAATTAATCCCCTGGCATTTACTATCTGCTGTGTGAATGGGCAAAGTGAACTCTTTTGACCAGAACTCTATTGACCCTGAGCAAAGAGAACCAAGTACTGGCAGTAGAAAGTCTGGTGGGACTATGCAAGTAAGAGAGGAAAGATGTGTAAGGCACCAACAACACTTCTATACCATGAGAAGAGGCAGTCAAAAGAAGGTCGAAGACAGATCTTTGGAATAAAAGATGCCAAACCTCAAATGCTTCACATGGATGTACATAGGGGGTGGTGAGCTGGGATGTTAGAGGGCTTAGCTGTTGTATGGGTGGGAACACCTGGTTGCATCATTAGTGGCAGCCATGATTCCCTATACTAACTGCTACCAGCAGGCACTAAGCAAGGTCAACTACACACAGCTTTACTGGTCTCTCTCTTCTATGTGCCTTTTCAAACAGTACAAGGTGCTAACTTACCCCATGAGATACCTCAATGAATCTGCATTTCTAATTTGAAAGTTATTCCAAAATATATTTTGACTTTTAAGAAGCTCGTGATGTCCACATTTAAAATACTCAATTCCCGCCCAGCACAGTGGCTCACGCTTGTAATCTAAATTACCCAGGAGGCTGAGGCAGGAGGATAACAAATTTGAGGCTAGTCTCAGCAACTTAGGGAAACCCTATCTCAAAATAAAAAATAACAAGTCCTGGGGAGGTAGTTCAGTGGTAAAGTGAACTGTTCAATCCCTAGTACCAAAAAGTTTTCTTTTTAAATTTAAAAAAATAGCAAATAAAAAGGACTAGGGATGTAGATCAGTAGTAGAGTAATCCTGACTTCAATCCCAAGTACTTTGAATTAAAAAATTGTAATAAAATATTCAATTCCTTTTTCTTCATGAATACTTGATCTTAAAATGATGCCACAACTTAACAAGCATCATAATATTATTCAAAATTATCCTGTTGCATAAAACACATAAAAAGTCAATTATTGTCATTGCTGGAACCAAAAGATAGTGTTGAGAGACTTTCACCCAGTTTTCTGGGTGAAAATTCCATCCTGACATGAGTCAGGAAACTGTACCAATTGTTTCATTTTGTTCAGCATTTCCAGATATAGATGGAGCATCTGTAGGAGGAGAACATGATTCTTTTAATCTTCAACAATTCTTCATTAAAAATAAGAGAAATTAATGAAAAAATGAATAATCTTAACTATGAAAATAGTTTTGTTTTTATGGAACTTTGAAAGACTTTTCAGGACTCCATGTTTTCCAAACCTGACTTCTAAAACCCTGATTTAAGTTTTCTACTATTTGTTTCTATTTTTGACTATAAGAGTATATCAAATTTTTGTCTTAAAAATAATCATTTCACACTTGCCTGATGTTACTTTTTATTTTGGCTGATGGTAACTATTTACATAGCCCTTAGCTGACTACAAAACAGGTATGAGTCAGCACATTTTAGGTTCTTAATTATAAGAGAAGTTTTACTTAAATTATTTTAAACAAATACTGCTAAAATACTAAGAATGGTACCTTGAATTTGTGTACTTGAATTTTTAAAGTGTTTCCACACACATAATTTAGTTTGATCCTGAAAGTAAAACAGTCTGAAAGATGAATAGATAAGACAAGTACTTATTATATTCATATATCAGAGCACTTAGATTATAAGCAATAGAACTGAACTCTTTAGAAAACTGAAGTCATGCTGGGGATATAGCTCAGTGGTAGAGCACCTACCTAGCATGCACAAGGCCCTGGGTTCAATCCCCAGTACTACCAAAACTAAAAAACAACAAAAAAAAAAAAACACTAAAGGCATAAAAAGAAGGTCATTGTCAAAATCACACACAATGAAATAGTTGAATGAACAAACTACAGAAAGGCCAAAGCCAGGGATTCTTTAGGAATGTGGAGGTTGGGCGTGGGTAGAGAGCCCCATTGATCACTGCAGTCTAGAATTGAAAATTCCAGTCCATGGGTCAAGATTCAGATTTCAGATTACCCCTTTAGTTAGGGAAACAGAACCACCAACATTGCAAGCAGTGAAAGAAAATTGAAGATTTCTTCAGAGGTCTTATTGGAATAAAAAGAAATTGCTTCAGGCAAGCAAATAAACCTCTGCTTCACAGATAATAAGAAATCAAGAACACCAAAAGTTTTAAAGATAAGGTTACTTGTATAGATCAGGATGGAAGAGAGCAGAATCAGGACTAGCTCCTCGGTTCTCTGACTTCAGTCCCGGGTCCTTTCTTTCACATCTCAACCTTTTCTGGTCCATGACTTGGGCACTTGCAGCTCTTGCAAAGTAGTCCCACGGGTACCATGTTGGCTTGGCTTTGCATACCACAGGTGCCCAATACATTACAGAACCACATTAGCATGCAACAGAAGTAAATGCTTTTATTTTATCACAGATACTTCTTATGATTCCAATTATTGTCTACTAATAGTCATTCCCAGCCTACATCTTCCTTAAGTAGAGCCTACTTCCAAACACCTGATGGTCTCCTTGTCTTCCAGGTGGTTAGGGCCTGAAAATGTGACTCAATGTTGCCCAGTAGGCTCTGGTAGTAAATATGCTAGAGAATTCTATAAACAGTGTCTTCTCCAAAAAGACAAGAGAGGAAAAATTCTATCCCTCTCTTCTTATGGTGTGTGAGATACGATGCCTGGATCTGCAGCTGCCATCTTATGAATATGAGAATGACACTACGGATGAGCCAAGACACTGACCATAAAGACAGACAGAGCCTAGATCTTTAGCATTATCATGGAACCACTAAATTGTCCCTGGACTCACCCTGCCTCTGGACTTCTTGATATGCAAGATAACAAATGTATATTTTCTTTAAATTGGTTTTAGGATACTGAAAGCATCCTAACTGATACAATCACTTTCCAGAGACCTAGACAACTCCAGAAAAATTGAGCATCTTTCTAAGACTACCATATATTCTGTACAATGCTTCACCTTATATACACATACTCTTATAACTCAAATATATCTGACCAAAACACATATTTCTCAAGCAAGTTGCTAGTACTAAGGAAAAATGAGGAGACACTGAAATTATTTATTCCTGGAAGAAAGTATATGATTGTATATTTTAATGAAAACAGGTCTCCTATTAGAAAAGTAACTGATAGGTGGGGGATGGTGACTTACTCTTGTAATCCCATTTACACAGGAGGCTGAGGCAGGAGAATCCAAATCCAGGTCATCTGGGGGCAGTGGCACACACCTGTAATCCCAACAGCTAGGGAGGCTGAGGCAGGAGGATTGAGATTTCAAAGGCAGCCTCAGCAATTTAGCAAGGCTCTAAGCAACTGAGCGAGGCCCTGTCTCTAAATGTAGTATAAAAAAGGTTTGGAAATGTGGATCAGTGGTTAAGAATCTCACAGTTAACTGCCAGTACCAAAATAAAATAAATAAAATAAAATAAAAATTTCCAGGTCAACCTCAGCAACTTAACAAGACCCTGTCTCAAAATAAAAAACAGAATACAAAAGACTGGGGATGTATCTCAGTGATAAAGCACTCCTGGATTCAATCTCTAATACCAAAAAAAGAAAAGAATGTTATGTGAATGAACTGACTCCACTTACAAAAGATGTAAGTGCCGAGTTATTCAATCTCATGCTATGGGAAGGTTAGTGCCTTCCAAGACCCTGGCTGTGACTTCTGCTCCCAGTGGTCTCCCTAGTGACTCTTGCCTCCTGTGACTCCCTAGTGACTCTTGCCTCCATTGTCTCAAACACTGCACAAGACTCCTCCTTTTTTGATCTTAACTTCCCAAATCTATCACTAACACAAGGTTACTGTTTATAACCCACTTTTAAGAAAGGATTAGAGCTAAACACTTCAATAGTTAATGTTAGGCATGCCTATTTTTAAATTCCCTTGTCCATCCCTGTCATTAATCATCCTTTTTCCTTGGGCCCTGACCTCCCAGTAGGCTTCTGGGCCCTCTCTTCACCAAGCCATGGCACAAATTCCCACTGAGTTCCCTTTCGAGGCCCCTTAGGCCCTGATCTCCTGGGAAACTCAAGAATTCCTCTCACGTATTGAGCACAACCAATCAGCCCTCTCTTTGTTTCACCCTCTCTTTGCAGAACTGCCAAAAATCACCTTTTCAAATCAAAGATACCCATCAGGTAATTTTCTTAAGTAAAACTCTATCTTTTCTGAGCTGAACTGACAGTCCCCTTGTAAGTTACCAGTTACCAGAAACAGCAGATGCAGATAGTTTTTGGTTTTCAATAGCAATGCCTCTCTTCCTACCTCACCAGAACTACAAGACTCTGTAGTGAATGCAACGGCATGTTAAAATGAGTCAATTTTGGTGTCGCTTTTAGATAAGGCCTAAATGTCAACAAGTACTGAGGCTTGTGACATTCCTAATGGAGTCCATGCAGGCAGGACTCCCAAAGGAGTACGCAAAGGTGCTTGTGGAGCCTTAACTCAAAACCCTAAGGATTTGGAAGGATATAGTAAAGGAGCACACAAGATTTATTTGGAAACTGGGCACAACAGTGCACACCTGTAATCCCAGGTACTCTGGAAACTGAGGCAGGAGGTCAGCCTGAACAGTTTAGTGAGAACTCATGTCAAAATAAACAATAAATAGAGCTGGGGTGTAGCTTAATGATAGAGCACTCGTGGCTTCAATCCCCAGTACTGGGGGGGGGGGGGGGGGGAGGAAGGAAAGAAAGAGAGAATATAAAAGAATTATGAATTATAATATTAAAGAATCATGAATTATATATGAAGAATTATATTCTATGCCCTACATAATTAAAAAATCAGAAAATACTGTGAAAAATTCACTTCTGATACATTTGGAAAATTCAAAATAAAATGGACAAATCTCTAGAGAATTACAACTGCCAGAAGTTACATGAGAAATACAAATTTGAATAGACTTTTAACAAGAAAAAAAAAATTGAACTGAGGTGTAGCTCATTGTGGAACACTTTCCTAGTGTGTGTGTGCAGCTCTGGTTCCATCTCCAATATCATCAAAAAAGGGGGAAAAAAGTAAAGAAAGGAAAAGAAATAAAAATAATAATTGATATTGTCATTTAAAAATCTTCCCATAATGAAACTGCAGGTCTGTATGAATTCATCAGCTCATATTATCAAATGTTTAAGAAAAAAATGCCAATCATATAAAATAAAATAATATCATAAGATAATAATATAAAATTTCACAACATAAGAATAAAGAGAAAGATCTTGAAAGCTAAAGGGTGGGGAAGCAGAATAGTATCAACAGAAACAGTGAAAACCAGAAGATAATAGAGCAATGTTTTGAGAATTCTCAGAAAAGATAATTTCCAACCTAGGAGCTATCCTGAACTAAAACAACAAACAAAATCTGAGGGCCCACTAAAGACATTGTCGAAATTACATTCTTAAGTCAGCTACTAAAACTAAGAAGCTTTATGAAGAAAATAAGATAACGATTTCAAAATGTTCAATAGGCAAATTTTTTTTCTTTTTTTAACTTTTATTTATTTATTTTCATTAACTTTTTTTTTTTTTTGCGGTGCTGGGGATCGAACCCAGGGCCTTGTGCTTGCAAGGCAAGCACTCTACCAACTGAGCTATCTCCCCAGCCCTCATTAACGTTTTTTGACAGTGATTTTTTTTTTAAATTATTTTCATACATGTATATAGGGTAATAATGTCTGTCTCATTCTATCATCCTTCCCATCCCCACTATCCCACCCCTCCCCTCACTGCTCTCTATACCATCCAAAGTTCCTTCATCTTCCCTACCCATCCCCCACTAAGGATCAGCATCCGCTTATGAGAGAAAACATTCATCCTTTGGTTTTTTGGGATTGGCTTAGCAAATTTTTTATGGAACACAAAAATGCTAATTCTTTAAAATTTAAAAAATTGGACTCCACCAAAATTCAAAAATATCTTTTTATAAATAGTTGTTGTTAACATTATCTGCAAAGCCACAATTTGAAAGAGAATATTTGCACACACATATTTGGTGATAGAATTTGCCTCCAAAACATACTAATAACTCTTACAACTGGATAAAAACCTAATAAAAAATACTCATCAAGGAAATGCAAACTAAAAAAAAAAAAAAAAAAAACCACTACACACTTACTAAAATAGCTGAAATAAAAGAAATTGAAAGAAATTGATAACAACAAATGTTGGAGAAGATCTGGAGCAACTGGAAGCATTGCAAATTGCCAGTTGGAACATAACATAGGATAGCTGACTGGAAAACATTGTGGTCTTTAATTTTTTTCTAAAGGTTAAATGTACATTTATTTTATGACCTAGCATTTCCATTTCCAGATATCCAGAAGAAATAAGTATACATGCCTACAGGAATGTTCACAGAACTGAAAACGATAATACCCAAAATAAGGAGCGTGATGAATGGGCTAAATAGCATAGAAAGGCAGAGAAAACAATCAGCAAACTTAAGAAAAGAATAATAAAAAATACACACTCTAAAAAGCAGAGGGTGCAGGGCGTGGTGGCCCACGACCCTAATCGCAGAGGCTCTGGAGCCTGAGGCAGGGGGATCAAGAGTTCAAAGCCAGCCTCAGCAACTTAGTGAGGCCCATAAGCAACTCAGTGAGACCTGTCTTTTTAAAAAAATGTATTTTTTAAAAAAACGGGGTTGGGGGTGCCTGGGAATGTGGCTCAGTGATTAAGAGCCCCTGGGGTTCAATCCCCGGTACCAAAAAATAAATAAATAAATTTATAAAAAAATAAGTAAAAAAGCAGAGGGGAAAGAGACAGAAAAAATAATAATAAAAGAACCTCAGGGAACTGTGAGACTATAAAAAAAAATCTATCATTCATGTCATCTGAGTCCTAGAAGGAAGGGAAGACAAGGGTGGGTCTAAAGATTGACCCCAAGAAATTAATGGCTGAAGTCTTCTCAAATTTGACAAAAGACATAAACCTACATATTCAAGAAGCTGAGCAAAACTCAAGCACAATAAACCCAAATAAATTTACTTCAAGATACATAGTAATTAAACTTCTGACAACAACAAAATCTTGAAAACAGCCAGAAGAAAGCAATACTTTACCCAAGGAAAAACAAATGACAATGGATTTATCAGAAACCATGTGGAATAAAAAGAAGTAGCATAATTTTTTTAGGTGATAAAATTTAAAATTTTTCAACTCAGAGTCCTATATCCAGGAAAATACCATTCAGGCATGAAAGGAATATAAACGTATTTTCAGGTGAAGGAAAACCAAGAGGACTTGATATCAGCTAACCTACTCTTTAAAAAAAATGGCTAAAGGAAGTTCTTTAATCAGAAAGAAAATGATAAAAGAAGGAACTTTAGAATGCCAGGAGCAAGAAAGAACATAAAAATAAAAAAAAAAATGGCTAAATAAAAGAAGCTTGCTGGTTGTGGTGGTGCACACTTATAATTCCAGCTCTTGAGGCTGAAGCAAGAGAATTCCAAGTTCAAGGTCAGCCTGGACAATTTAGCAAGGCCCTGTCTTCAAATAAATATAAAAAGGACTGAAGTAGCTCAGTGGTGAAACATCCTTGGGTTCAATCCCTAGTGCCAAAAAACAAAACAAAACACCAAAACAAAAAACAGCTTTCTTAATTTTCCTAAACTATACTCAATGGCTGAAGCATAAATTATAAAATTTTCTAATGTGGTTTTAAATATACATAGAGTATTATTCTTCCTTATGGCTGAATAATATTCCATTGGGTGTATATACTACAGTTTCTTTATCCATTCATCTATTGAAGAGCATCTAGGTTGGTTCCACAATCTAGCTATTGTGAATTGAGCTGCTATAAACATTGATGTGGCTGCATTACTGTAGTATGATAATTTTAAGTCCTTTGGGTATAAATTGAGGAGTGGGATAATTGGGTCAAAAAGTGGGTGCATTCCAAGTTTTCTGAGAATTCTCCACACTGCTTTCCAGAGTAGCTGCACCAATTTGCAACTCCACCAGCAATGTAAAAGTGTGCCTTTGCCAATAAATGGATGGAATTGGAGAATATCATGCTAAGTGAAATAAGCCGATCCCAAAAAACCAAAGGCCAAATGTTTTCCCTGATAAGTGGAGAACAATATATAAAGGGGGTGGGGGTGTGGGCAGTGAGAGAAGAATGGAAGAACTTTAGATTATGTAGAAGGAAATGAGAGGTAGGGTATGAAAAATGGTGGAATGAGACAGACATCATTACCCTATCAGATATACGGGTTTACCAGTACTCCTATAGATTCTCTTTAAACTTTCTTGATTACATCCTTTGACATAAAGTTTTAAATTTTGATCAAATTTAGCATTCATTTTTTTTCATTTTCCTGTGCCACATTTAAGAAACTGATCCTAATGCAAAGATGTACACATATGATTACATAAATGGTATGAATCTACATCGTGTACAACCATAGAAATGAAATGATGTACCCCATTTGTGTACAATGAATCAAAATGCAGTCTGTAAAAAATTAAAGAATAAATAAATAATCAAAAAAGAATGGGTTTATATGATTTTTCTTTTCCTTTGTTTTGGGGGGTAGTTTTATTTATTCTATCAATCTTTTTAACAAATGTTTATTGCTGTATTTTTTTTCCAGTGTATCATTGTTTTACTGCCCTGGTAGTACTGGAATTTAGTTGGAAGAATAAAATATTTACTTCTATTCTGCTTGTTTTTTAAATGTACAAAAGGGTAGTAGTTGAAAAAAGCTGGTGTTTTAAATGTACAATATATATATGTGTGTATATACATACATATATATATATAGAGAGAGAGAGAGAGTATATACTCAGAAAATTATAACTGAAAGGTGAAATAGACAAGTCCGTGATTATAATTGGAGACTACAACTGGACACACATTCCACACAATTGATAGGATAAGTAGACAGAAAAATCAGCAAGGAGGCATAAAAAATTAACAGCATCAGCCAACAAGTGTTAGCCAGCCTTATAGAACACTCCATCCCAAAATGGTAGACACAGATTCTTTTCAAGCATCCACTTAACATATACCAAGATAGACATTATCCTGGAACATAAAATAAACCTCAAATTTTTAAAAGAATTTAAACCATACAGTGCATTCTTTGATAACAATGAAGTCAAACTGGAAATCAATAAGTGGAAACACAATAGAAAAATCTCCCAACACATTTTTAAATAATACATGGAGTCAAAGAGAACATCTCAAAAGAACTTTTAAAAAATACATTGAGCCTGGTGTGGTGGCGCATGCTTGTAGTCCCAGCTACTGGGGAGGCTGAAGGAGAAGGACTCTTGGAGCCCTGAGTTTGAGCCCGGCATGGGTAACATGGTGAGACCCCATTTCAACAATAATAAATAAACAACACTGAAACAAGCGAAAAGGAAAATACAGCATATGAAAATTTTGTGGGAAACAGCTAAAACAATGCTAAGAGGACCCTGTACTTACTGTAAGCACAAAATACAAACATTAGAACAAAGGAAATCTTCTTAATCAATATGCTCCCCACACAGAACTTAGGGTAAATAGAATGAAATTAACTAAAGTAGGTAAATAAAGGAAATAATAAAGATAAAGGCAGAAATCAATGAAATTGAAAGAAAAACAAAGAATATCAATTAATCACTAGTTATTTGAAAAGAATATAAAATTGACAACATCTAGTAAGAGTAACAAAGAGAAAAAGAAGACATAAATTATCCATTTCAGTAATTAAACAGGGACTATTACTAAAGTCTATGCAGAAATCAAAGAAGCAAGAAAGGAATACTATGAACAACTCTGCACATAAATTTCACAACTTAGACAAAATGGATCTCTTTTTGTTTGGAAAAATAAAAACTACCACAACTCATCCAATATAAAGCCAGTTATTTCAAAGACCATATAACTATGAAGGAAATTTAATATACATTGTGTGCATGTGCAAATATGTAAAATGAATCCTATAATTCTGTGCAACTATAATGTACCAATGAAAATATGGGGGGGGGATTCATTTTGCAATCCTAAAACCCTCAAAAAAGAAATTTCTAGATACAGAAGGTTTCACTAGCAATTGCAATCTCATGTTTCCTCAGGAGAAATGAAAACTATTCACACAAAAACAGCAGGTTTGTTCATAACAGTCAATTTAAATGGACGTGTGGTTAAACTGTGGTATATTCACATCATGGAATATCTCTCACCAATTTGAAGGAATAAGCTATACATACACACAAGATCCTGGATGAATTTCTGGGGCATTATACTAAGTGAAAAAAGCTAGGCTAAAAAAATTACATGCTGCTGCATTATTCCATTTGTATAATTTTTTTCTTTTTTTCTTTTTTTCTTTTTTTTTTTTTTTTTTTGGTACCAGAAAACGAACTCAGGGGCACCTAGCCACTAAGCCACATCCACACCAACCCCTTTTGGTATTTTCTTTAGAGACAGAGTGTCACTGAGTTGTTTAGGACCTCCATAATTTGCTGAGGCTGCTTTGAACTCACAATCCTCCTGCCTCAGCCTCCCTAGGTGCTGAGACTGCAGGCTTGCACCACTGTGCCAGGCTTTTGTAACAGTCTTGAGATGACAAAATTATAGAGATGGAGAAAAAATAGTGGTTGCTAGATGTTAAGGACAGGGGAGGAACAGAAAGGAAGTGGGTGTGCCTAAAAACAGCAGCATGAAGAGTACCCAAAGTGAGGAATGCTCTGTGTGTTGATTAAATCCATGTCAATATCCTTGTGATATGGTGCTAAGTTGTGCAAAACATTATCACAGGAAAAAACTGAGTAGAGGTTACACAGCATTCTCTGTATTATTTCTTAAAAGGGTCTATGAATCCAAAATTATCTGAAAATAAAAAGCTTCCTAGCTGGCTGTGGTGGCACACACCTATAATCTCAGTGACTCAGGGAGCTGAGGCAGGAGGTTTGCAAGTTTAAAGCTAACCTCAACAACTTAGCAAGGCCCTAAGCAACTTGTTGAGACCCTGTCCCTAAATTTAAAAAGTAAATAAATAAAGAGGGCTGGGGATGTGGCTCAGTGGTTAAGAGCCTCAGGTTCAATCCCTGGTTAAAAAAAGAAAAGAAAAAAACTTCATTTAGCCAGGCACTGTGGCTCTGGAGGCTGAGGCAGGAAGATAGCAAGTGCCAAGCCAACCTCAGCAACTTTCTATGTCTCAAAAATAAAAGCAAAAAGGCCTGAGAGTATAATTCAGTGGTAGAGTATCCCTGGATTCAATCCCACTATTGAGCAGGCGGAGGTGCTTGCTTGCTTGCTTGCTTGCTTTCTGTTTGTTTGTTTGAGACAGGGGATCATTAAATTACCCAGGTTGGCCTGGAACTTGCATCCTCCTACTTTAGCCTACTTAGTAGTTAGAATTACTGTCAAGCACCACCTGATTTATATCCCCAGAGGATAATTTTACCTACTCTAAAACTTCAAAAGAGTGGAATCATTTTTAATATAAGAGACAGCATAAATGTAATTTTGAACTCCTTTTTTATTTATTTTTATTTTATTGTATTGGATTTCTATTTTATTGATGCATTATAGTTGTACATAATGGTGGGATTTGTTGTCATATATTGAAACATGCACACAATTTGACAATATAATTTGGCCAACATCATTCCATGCATTTTCCACTGCCCTTCCCTCCTTCCACAGTCCCCTTTTCTCTCTGCTTCCACGTATGAGAGAAAACATACGAACCTTGACCTTCTGGGCTTGGCTTATTTTGCTTCACATAATGTTCTCAAGGTCCATCCATTTTCCTGCAAATGACATAATTTCATTTTTCTTTTCTTCTTCTTTTTTAATCTTTAAAAATTTATATTTAGAAGAAAATAAAATTACTTTTCAAACTTACTTTGCCAAACAGCTATAGAGTTTTCAGTACCTGGCAGTGAACATCTGGGCTTCACAACATAATTTCATTTTTCACTGTGTACATATACCACATTTTCTTTATTCATCCTCTGATAGACACCCAGTCTAGTTTCACAGTTTGGCTATTATGAATTGTGCTGCTATAAACATGAGTATGAATGTGTCACTATAGTATGCTGACTATAATTCTTCAGGATAAATACCGAGGAGTGGTGTAGCTGGGTCATATGGTGATACCATTCCTTTCGAGGAACCCCCTCCATACTTATATCCATTGTGGTTGTTCTAGTTGTCAGTCTCACCAACTGTGTGAAAGTGTTCCTTTTCCTCCACATCCTCTTCAGCATTTATAATTGTCTGTATTGTTGATGACTGTCATTCTAACCAGAGTGAGATGAAGTCTTAGACTAATTTCAGTTTACACTGTCATGATTGCTGGGGATGCAGCACATTTTTCCACATACTTACTGGCTATGTATATTTCTTCTTTTGAGAAATGTCTGCTTAGATCATGTGCCCATTTACTGTGTTACTTCTTGTTCTTGGTAGTGGCGATAAGTTTTTTGAGTTCTTCATATCTTTTGGATATTAATCTTCTCTCAGAAGAGTAGCTAGCAAAGATTTTCTTCCATTCTGTAGATTCTCTATTCACATTCTTACTTGTTTCCTTTGCTGTGCAGAAGCTTTTTAGTTTGATGTCATCCTATTTATTAACTCTTGGCATTATTTCCTGAGCTTTAGGAGTCCTACTGAGAAAATTCTTGCCTGAGTCTGTATGTTGGACTGTTGACCCTAGGTTTTCTTCTAGTACTTGCAAAGTTTCTGGTCTAATTTCTAGATCTTTGATCCATTTTGAGTTGACCTTTGTGCAGGGTGGGTGATAAGGATCTGGTCTCATTCTTCTACCATGAATAACCAGTTTTTCCAGCACCACTTGTTTAAAAAGCTGTCCTTTTTTCCTATGTATGTTTTTTGGCACCTTGATGATTGTAGATGTGTGGGCTTGTCTCTGTGTCTTCTATTCCATACCATTGGTCTATGTGTCTATTCTTATGCCAGAATCAGTTTTTGTTACTATAGCTCTGTAGTATATAGTTTGAATTCAGGTATGGTGATGCCTCCACATTGCTTTTTTGGCTTAGAATTCTCTTTGCCATTCTGGAGCTTGTAGTCTTGTAGGACTGTTCTTCTGTGAAGAAAGTAATTGGTATTTTGATGGAATTGCACGGAATCTGTAGACTGCTTTTAGTAGTATGGACAATTTTTTTTTTCCTTTTTTGTACCAGGGATTGAACTCAGGGGCACTCGACCACTGAACCACATCCCCAGTCCTATTTTGTATTTTATTTAGAGACAGGGTCTCATTGAGTTGCTTAGTGCCTCGCTTTTGCTGAGGCTGGCTTTGAACTCTCAATTCTCCTGCCTCAGTGTCCTGAGCCACTGGGAGTATAGGTGTGGGCCACTGCGCCCGGCAGTATGGACATTTTTAACAACATTAATTCTTCCTATCCATGAATATGGGAGGTCATTCCATCTTCTTGTGTCTTCTTCAATTTTTTCCTCCAATGTTTATAGTTTTTATTATAGAAGTCTTTCACCTCCTTGTTTAGATATATGTTCCTAGGTGTGTGGGGTTTCTTTTGTTTTTGTTTTGTTTTGTTATGTTTTGTTTTGTTTTTGAGGCTATTGTGAATGTTGTGAATGTTTTCCTAATTTCTTTCTCTGTAGGCTCATTGTTGGCACATAGGAAGATTATTGATCTTTGTATGTTGATTTTGTAACCGGCTACTTTGCCAAATTTATTAGCTCTAGCAGTCTTTCAGTAGAATGTTTTGGATCTTCTAAGTATATGATCATATCATCTGCAAACAGTGATAATTTAATTTATTCCTTTCCTATTTTTATCCCTTTTATTTTCTTCTCTTGCCAGATTGCTCTGGCTAGAATTTCTAACACTATATTAAATAGGAGTGCTAAGAGTGGACTTCCTTGTCTTGTTCCAGATTTTGAAGGAAATGCTTTCAATTTTTCTCCATTTACTATGAGGTTGGCTTTGGTTTTTTGTTTGTTTATTTGTTTGTTTTTGTTTTTAGGATATTGAAGTGGATGTGAGTTCTTTTTCTGAATTTTTAAATAACTGCATAATGCAATAATTATAAATCTATGCTGATGGGTATACAGTGTACACAGATGTAATTAGTTGCAAAAAAAGCATAAAGGGACACTGGGTGTGGTGGTTGTGCACCTGTAATTCAGGGATTTGGGATGCTGAGGCAGGAGATTTGCAAGCTCAAGGTCAGCCTCAGCAATTGAACGAGATCCTTGGCAACTTAGCAGGACAAAGTCTCAAAATAAAAAATAAAAAGAACTATATAGTTTGGTTATATAGTTATATAGGGGATATAGTTTGGTGGTAAAGTATCCCTGGATTCAATCCCCAGTATAAAAAAAAAATTACTAGCATAAACAGAAAATGGAAATGGAGATACCCAGGAAAACAGGGTTTGGGGTTTTTTTTGTTTTGTTTTGTTTTTTGTTTTTTGTTTTTTTGGTAAACTTTTGAAGCTAAATTGGTATTATTACAAACTAGATTGGTATAAATTAGGATGTTAATTATAATCTCCAAGGCAACCACTCAGAAACAACCACATAGTTAAAGAAACAACAGGGAAATTAAAATAGTATACTAGAAAATATCTATTTAACATGAAAGAAAGTAGAGATGAAAAATTCAGAAGGAATAAAAGATGTAAGATGTAAAAAACAAAGAGCAAAATGTCAGCATTAACTCCTGCATTATTTGTAATTACATTAAGTGAGAACAAATTAAACTTTTTAAGAAACAGCACAACTTATGAGATGCTGCAAAATCGGTGCTTAGGAGGAAATTTATGGCTGTAAGTGCCTATGTTATCAGTTAAAAACAAGAAAAGTCTCAAGTCAACAACTTTTAAGCTCCCCCCCACATTTTTTTTTTTTTAAGTCCTATGGATCAAACTGGGGGTGCTTTACCACTGAGTTATGTCTCCAGCCCTTTTTATTTTGATCCAGTGTCTCACTTAAGTTGCCCCTGTTGGCCTGGAACTTGGAATCCTCATGCCTCAGCCTCCTCAGTCACTGGTATCATAGGTGTGCACTGCCATGCCTCACTTAACCTTTAATTTTAAGCAACCAGGAAAAGAGAAAACTAAAACCAAAACAAGAAGAAGAAAACAATTTAAAATACAGCAAAGACAAAACAAAATAGAGAATAAATAAGAAAATCAACCAAGCCCAAAGTTAGTTCCTTGAAAATATCAACAAAATTGACAAACCTTCAACTGACCAAATGAAAAAGACAAAATACTCAAATGACTAAAATCAAGAATTAAAGAGAAAACTACCACCACGTGAACATTAAAAGGGTCATAAAGAAATACCGTGAACAAGTGTGTGCCAATTAATGAGAAAACCTAGGTGAAACGCACAAATTCTCAGAAGCCCACACCACCAGAACTGACTCTAGAAGAAATAGAAAAGCTGAATAGAACTATATTAAATAGAATGAGCCAGCAATAATAAAGCTTCCAACAAAGAAAAGCCCAAACCCGGAGTGTTTCACTGTGGTGAATTCTACCAAACTTTTTTTCTTTTTTTTTTTTTTTTTTTTTTAGCTGGGTTCCCACTAGACCACTCAGGCTGGTCTAGAACCCTGATTCAAATTATTCTTTTGCCTCGGCCTCCTGAGTAGCTGGGACCACAAGCAGCCACCATGCCCAGCTCTTTTTTTTTTTTTTTTTTTTTTTTTTTTTTTTCGGTCCTTCATCCTGGGAATCAAAGCCAGGATTTCAGGCATGTGAGGCAAACACTCACCAATGATCTACATCCTCAGCCTCCATTAAACTTTTAAAGAAGAATTAACAGCAATTCTTGTCAAACACTTAACAAAGAAACAAACAAAAGAGAAGGGAACACTTCTCTACTCATTCTATGAAGCCAATATTATGCCGATGCTAAAACCAAAGATATCAGAAGTGAAAATTGGTGCAACCACTTGGGAAAACAGTATGGAGATTCCTCAGAAAACTTGGAATGGAACCACCATTTGACCCAGTTATCCCACTCCTCAGTTTATACCCAAAGGACTTAAAATCAGCATACTACAGTGATGTAGCCACATCAATGTTTATAGCAGCTCAATTCACAATAGCTAAGCTATGGAACCAACCTAGGTGTCCTTCAGCAGATGAATGGATAAAGAAAATGTGGTATATATACACAATGGAATATTTCTCAGCCATAAAAAAGAATGACTTTATGACTTTTTCTGGTAAATGGCTGGTTCTGGAGACTATCATACTAAGTGAAATAAGCCAATCCCAAAAAACCAAAGGCCAAATGTTCTCTCTGAGATGCTGATGCTAATATATATTAAGTGGGGGGAGAAAAGTATAGAAGTTCACTGGGTTAGACAAAGGGGAATGAAGGGAGGAAGGGAAAATGGGAATAGGAAAGTCAGTAGAATGAATCAGACATAACTTTCCTATGTTCATACATGAATACACCACAAGTGAAACTCCACATCTTGTACAACCACAAGCATGGGATCCAAATTAGAATAAGTTATACTCCCTGTGCATATAATATGTCAGAATACACTATACTGTCAAGTATATCTAAAAAGAACAAATTAAAAAAGAAAGCAGAAGTAAAGAAAATTACAGATCAATATCCCTTATGAATATAGATACAACGATCTCAAAATAATTCAGCAGTATATTGAAATGCTTATACACTGTAGTCATGTGTGTTTTACCCCAGAAATGCAAGGATGGTGTCCCATATGAAAATAAATCAATGTAATATATCTCACCAATAAGTAAAGGAAAAACAAAACATGATGATTTCAATAGACACAGCAAAAACCTTCATCAAAATTTAGTGTGCTTTCATCCAAGTGTGGTGATGCATACCTGTAATCCCAACTCTACTCAGGAGGCTGAGGCAGGAGAACCAAGAGTTTAAAGCCAGCCGCAGCAACTTAGTGAGATCTCAAAATAAAAAGTAAAAAGGACTGGGAACATAGCTGAGTGGTAGAGTGCCACTGGGTTCAATTCCCAGTACCGAAAGAAAAAAAAATCTAGCACTATTTCATGTTAGAAAACACTCAACTATTTGTAGATAGAACTTCTTTAAATGATAAAGGGCTTCTCTGAAAATCTCATAGCTAACTGTAGTTAATGGTAAAAAAAAAACAACTGAAAGTTTCCCCCAAAGATCCAAAATAAGGCAAATATATTCACTCTTATTTACTTTCAACATTGCACTGAAAGTTTTAGCCAGGGAAATCAGGCAACAAAAATAAATAAGTGGCATCCATATGGGAAAGTAAGAATTAAAAGTATCTCTCTTTGTAGATGAAGTAATTTTACTTGTAGAAAAATCCCAAAGAACCCACTTAACACTATTAAAACCAATATGAAATCTCAGCAAAGTTGAAGGACGTGAGATACAAAATTTTATTCTATTTTTATATACTAGCATTGAACAATCTGAGATTAATAAAACTATTTTACTTATAATGGAATCAAAAGGAAAGAAACAGGAATAAATTTGATTTGTACATTAGAAAAAAGAGCAAGAATTTATATTGAAAACTATAAATTGTTATTAAAAGAAAATCTAAATGGCCTAAATAAATAGAGGGACATCCCATGTTCATGGATTGTATAACAATATTGTTAAGATGTTGTTCTGGTTTGGATCTTAAATGCCCCCCAAAGGCTCATTTATTGAAGGCTTGTCCCCAGTTCGGCAGAGTGCAGAGGCAGGGCCTTTGGGAGGTGATTAGATCATAAGGGCTCTGACTTCATGAGTGAATTAATCTACTTATGGATTCATAGCTTAATGAGTTTTGGAGGAGGGGTATAAAAAGCAGCTCTTTCTCTGCTTCCCAGTTACTTTACACTGAGAAGCTTTCCTCTGCCCTGTGCTTCTTCTGTAATATGTTGCTTCATCATAGGCCCAAAGCACCAGGGCTGAGCAACCATGGATGAAATCTCTGAAACCATGAACCAAAGTAAACCTTTCCTTCTGAAAGTTTACTTATCTCAGGTATTTTTTTCACAGCAATGGAAAACTGACTCACATAGATACCACGTCTCCCTAAATATTTTTATCTACAGAATCAAGGCATTCCCTAGAAACATTCCAACTGCCTTATCACAGAAACAGACAAGCTTCTCTTAAAATTCATGTGGAAGTCCAAGGGACCCCAAATAGCCAAAATAATCTTGCGAGGGAAACAACAAAAGTTTCAGGGCCCACACTTCCCAATTTTAAAGCTTACTTCAGATGTACAGTAATCAAAAGAGTGTGGTCTTGGCACAAAGGTAGACATTCAAATCAATGGAATATAGTTTAAAGTCCAGAAATAAACTTGCACATGTATATTCGGTGGATGCTCCATGAAGGCATAAAGACCATTCCATGGAGAAGGGACAATCTTTTCAACAAATACTTGAAATGGTTCCAACATGGTTGGGACAAATGAACATCCACACCTAAGGAGGCATTTGGACTCTTGCCTTATGCCATTTACAAAATTAAAGTGAATTGTAGACCTAAATATGAAGAGCCCAAACTATAAAACTCTTTGAAGAAATCACAGGTGTGAATCTTTGCATTAGGAATAGTTTCTTAAATGTGGCACAGGAAAATGAAAAAAAAAAAAGAATGACAAACTTGATCAAAATTTAAAACTTTATATCAAAAGATGTAATTAAGAAAGTTTAAAGAGAATCTACAGGAGTACTGGTAAACCCGTATAGCTGATAGGAGATGCACACACACACACACACACACACACACACACACACACACACATACACACACAATTCTAAGATCTCAATTTAAAAAGGCAAACAACTGAATTAACATTCGCCAAAGACAGGAGGGGGGGTGGGAGGGAAACATAGTGGACTGAGACAGATATCATTACCCTATGGACATGTATGCTTACATGAATGGCTTGAATCTACATTGTGCACAACCATAGAAATGAAAAGTTGTACCCCATTTGTGTACAATGAATCAAAATGCAGTTTGTAAAAATAAAAAATAAAAAATTAATCATCAAAAAATAAAATTGTCATAAGTAAAAAAAATAACAAAATAAAATTGGTTAAAGAACTTTGTCTTAGACCATTGTCTGTTCATATAACAGAATATCACAGTCTTGGTAATTTATAAAGAATAAAAGTTTATTGAACTCTGATTCCTGAGAATGGTAGGTCAAGGGGCTGTATTTAGTGAAGGTCAACTTGCTATTGAAGACTCTCTGCAGAGTCCCAAGGTCGCACAAGGCATCATGTTCAAGAGAGAGTCAAGACTGGTTTTCATACCAAATCTCCTTTCAAGATAATCCATGAACACATGAATCCATGAATCAATTAGTCCATTCATGAGTGAGGAACCCCCATGACCTAATTGCATCTTAAAGGTCTAAACTGGTGCCACCTCTTTAAATAAAAAACATTCTTTTTGGTAATTATAGATGGACAGCATGCCTTTCTTTCTTTCTTTTTTTTTTTTCATTTTTATGTGGCGCTAAGGATCAAACCCAGTGACTCACACGTGCTAGGCAAGTACTCTGCCACTGAGCCCCAGCCCCCGCCCTGGTGCCACCTCTTAATGTCTCACAATGGCATTAAATTTCAACCTGAGTTTTGATGGGGACATTCAAACCATTGCCAACTTAAATAGGCATTCTTCCAAAGAGATACAAGTGGCCAAGAGGCATATGAAAAGGTGTTCATCATTAGTCATTAGGGAAATGCAAATCAAAACCACAGTGAATTACTACTTCACACCCACCAGGATGGCTATCATTTCAAACATGCATGTGTCCATGCATGCATGCACACGTGCACGCACACACACACACACACACACACACACACACACACACATACACACACAATAACAAATATTGACTAGAAATTAAAATGTTAGAAATCTTGTATAGTATAGTGGGAATGTTAAGTGGTTTGCTGCCGTGGAAAACAGTCTGGTGTTTCCTCCAAAAGTTAAACAGAGAATTGCCATATGACCAAGCAAGTACACCTCTATATACCTGGGAGGACTGAATATATATTCACTGGAAACTTTAAAATCTTTAGACCAATATTAATAGCTACATGATTTTTTTATAACATAAATGGAGTATAATTCCTCATTCTTCTGGTTTACATGATGTAGAATCACACCAGTCAGTCATGTAATCACATATTCACATAGGGTAATAATGTTTGATTCTTTCTCCTATCCTTCCTACCCCCCTACTCTCCCCTGCTCTACCTAATCTAAAGTAACTCTATTCTTTCCTAATTGTGAATTAACATCTGCATATCAGAGAAAACATTTGGCCTTTGGTTTTTGGGGGTTGGCTTTTTTCACTTAACATGATATTCTCCAGTTCCATCCATTTACTAGCAAATGCCATCATTTCATTCTTCTTTAAGGCTGAGTAATATTTCATTCTGTATATATGCCACATTTTCTTTATCCATTCATCTGCTGAAGGATACCTGGTTGGTTCCATAGATTAGCTATTGTGAGTTGAGCTTCTATAAATATTGATGTGGCTGCATCATATCCAAAAAGTGAAAACAATCCAAATGTCTATCAGTCAATGAGTGGATAAACAAAATATAGTATTTCCATACCATGGAATATTATTTAATCATCAAAAAGAAATGAAGTACTGACACACTAACCCTGGCTAAACCTGGAAAACATTGTGCTAAGCAAAAGAAACTAGAACTGAAAGGACAGGACAAATATTGTATTATTTCACTTAGCTTAAATGTCTGGAAGAGGCAATTTGCCATATAGGCAGAAAGAAAATTAGCATTTGCTGGGGGTCAGGACAAAGGGAATTTGGAATACATTAGCTTTCTATGACAAAATACCTGAGAAAATCAACTTAAAAGAAGAAGGATTTATTTTGGCTCACAGTTTCAGCCCATGATCACTTGTCCCTATCACTTTGGGCCTTTGGGAAGGCAGAACATGAAAATAGGAGGGCACAGTGGTGCTGAGCTGCTGTCCTCATCATGGCCTTGAAACTGAATGAGAGAGAGAAACGAGAGGAAGGGGCCAGGGATGAGATATACCCTCCAAAGCCCGCCGCCCCCACCCTGCGCACCGTGATCTTCTTCACCAGCTGGGCCTACCTCCTAAAGGCTGCACTGCTGCCTGATGGTGCCACAGACTGGAAACCAAGACTTCAGCACATGAACTTTGGGGGCATTTTAGATCCAAACCAGAACAGGGCATGACTGCTAAAGGATACAGAATTTCTCTGGGGGAAGGTGGAAATGATCTGGAATTAGTGACAATGGTTACACAGCCTTGTAAATACACTGAACCACCGAACTTTAAAATCTTTAAAATGGTGAATTTTATGTTCACATAAATTTTGCTTCAGGCTGGGGCTATAGCTCCCTGAGAGTGGACTCACCTAACCTGACCCAAGGCTGTGGGTTCCATCTCCAGAATTGCAAAAATTAAAAATTGGAAAAAAAATTTCTTTAAATTTGCCTCCATAAAAATATTGCAAAAAATAAGGATTTGAACTAGATAGATGTTTCTTTCCTCACCATGAAAAACCTTGAGATCTGAGGAGCTACTAGACCCACTCCACGCAGCCCAGGACCCACCACTCTGGCCTTCCTAGGCATGGACTCATCCTTCTGGTCCAAGCTGCCATCCTTGTTCGAGGTACCAGAATGCAGGAAGCTTCAAAGAAAGGACAAAGGACACAAATTTTTCTTAAGCAGAATTCCCAGAAATGTCCCATAACATGTGCACCCACTTCCCACGGGCCAGCATGGAGACACAGGGCCACATGCAGAATAAGGGAGGCTGAAAAATGCAGGCTTATTTATAATATCAGCATACATGTGACCAGTTAGAAAAGTGCTACTACTTTTCCCACTGTGGAAGAGGGATAAGTGGAAAAGGAAGGACCAATAGTGGTTCTCACTGCCCCAGGTACCTGCATAACCCAAGGCCGGGCAGACAGGTCCTAGGATGGCAGCTGTGGAGTAGGCCTAAACAGCATTCCACATTAGCATGAGAGAGTCCAGGGAGACTTGGGAGGGGGATCCTGCGGATGAAACGTATGTTATGGGGCGCAACTAAGTACACACCTATCACCACTGAGAAGTCCAAATTTGAGAGTCTTTATTAAGCTGGCCGGCAGACTGTCTCACACAATATCCCAAAAAATGGCTATTGGGAGAACAGCCCTGACCATAGGGTTGTAGGGGTTCTTATACCAAAAATCACATCAATCATAAGTGTCTGTTGCTATGATTCAAAATTACACATTAACATCATGAGATCTAAAATCATAAGCAGAGGGGGAAGTGGGTCAAAATAACCTCACTTAGGTACAAACTAAAGATGGTTACTAACATCTAGACAATCGCTGTTGACATTACCGTTAACATGGTACATTGTTTAGGAAAAATAGGAATCAAGAAGAGAATAATTTTTCATTATATAAGAATTGCCATTTTGTGTTGCCAAACATGTCATGCTAAGCAACTATTGATGGGTACTGAGGCAACATGTTCCCATAGGAGAAGCATTTCCTGCATAACATGGAGTCTCAAGGTAAAATGGGATCTGTTCAGTCATTGCCCATGTAGCCTGGCCTATAACATTCCCGTGGAATCAAATGTGTCAGCCCATCGCACACAGAGGTGCTCTACACTGAGCTACATCCCCAGTCCTTTTTACTTTTTATTTTAAGGCAGAGTCTTGCTAAATTTCATATATATACATATATATATGAAATTTATGTATATGAAATATATATTCATATATATATATATTAGTTGTAGATGGACACAATATCTTTATTTATTGATTGATTTTTTTTTTTTTATGTGGTGCTGAGGATCAAACCCAGTGCCTCGCACATGCAAGGCAAGTGTTCTACCACAGAGCTACAGCCCCAGCCCCATGGGTCTTGCTAAATTTCTGAGGCTGGCCTTAAACTTGAGATCCTTCTGCCTCAGCCTCCCAAGTATCTGGGATTTCAGGCATGTGCCACCCATTCCTGACTCAAGAGAGATGTTTTTCTGGGGGGGAAAAGTAGAACAAAAAGATTAGGTGATATATTTGACCCCACAAGAGGCATGTGGTTCTAATGGAGAGTTTGGGGGAGAAATATATTTTTAAAGGTAATCAGTGTGGCACACACCTGTAATCCCAGCGACCTGGGAGGCTGAAAGCAGAGGGATCTCAGATTTGTCAGGTACAGTGACACATGTCTGTAATTCCAGTGGCTTGAGAGTCTGAGGCAGGAGGATTGCATGTTCATAACTAGCCTCACCAACTTAGCAAGGCCCTAAGCAACTTAGTGAGACTGTGTCTCTAAATAAAAAATAAAAGAAGAGCTGGAGACGTAGTTCAGTGGTTAAAAAAAAAATACCTCTGGGTTTAATCCCCAGTATCAAAAAACAAAGGGCAATAATTAATCCCAAGAATACTAAAATAAAGTTGTCTTTAAAAGAAAAGGATGGGGCTGTGGATATAGCTCAGTTGGTAGAATGCTTGCCTCACAAGCACAAAGCCCTGGTTCAATCGCCGGCACTGTGAAAAAATTAATTAATTAATTAATTAATTAATTAATTAAAAAAAGAAAGAAAAGGCTATCTAAGTGTGCTCCATGTATTAATTGCACAGTGCATAAAAATTGCACACTGATGCAATGGTGCACACGGATAATCCTAGTGACTTCCGAGGCTGAGGCAGAAGGATCACAAGTTTGAGGCCAACCTGGACAATTTAGCTAGACCCAGTCTTAAAATAAAAAATAAAAAGGGCCAGAGAGGTAACTGAGTGATAGAGTGCTTGCCTACGTAATGCAAGGCTCTAGGTTCAAGGTTTGATCCCCAGCATCACATACACACAAACACACACACACACACACACATACACACACATACACACACACGCCAGATACCTGCATATATAGGAGGAGGCATGTGGGAGGAGCAGGGCTAAGAGCTAATTCCTCATTTTACAGGATTTGAAGTCCATAGGCAATTTCTGTAGCTGGAAATCAAGAAATAACAGTATAAAATTAATATTAAGAAATGTGGAGGAAAATGGCAAGCAAAACAGCTAAGATATTGAAAATCATTATCTTGAATAGAGGAATTAAAAACAGGTATTTTGCTTTGTTTTGTTTTGGTACCAGGGATTGAACCCAGGGGCACTCAATCCCTGAGCCATATCCCCAGCCCTATTTTGTATTTTATTTAGAGACTGGTCTCACTGAGTGGCTTAGCACCTCACTTTTGCTGAGGCTGGCTTTGAACTTGAGATCCTCCTATCCAACCTCCAGAGCCGCTGGGATTACAAGGCTCCCACCGTGCTCAATATAAACACTCTTCAATATTTTTTTTTTATTTTTTATTTTTTATTTTTTTTGGTACTGGGGATTGAACCCAGGGTCACTAAACCACTGAACCACATCCCTATCCTTTTTTGTGTGTTTTATTTTGAGACAGGGTCCCACTACGTTGCTTAGGGTCTTGCTGAATTGTTGAGGCTGGCCTCACACTTGAGATCCTCCTGCCTCAGCCTCCTGAGCCCCTGGGATCACAGGTGTGCACCACTGCACCCAGGGATAAATTTTATTAAAGAAATAATGGAAGCTTCTATTAAAAAATCTGCTTCCCAGTCAAAACTTTGTAAATGTCAATATACACAATAGTAATAGTTATGCCAGACCTGTATTATCTTTTGTCAATTTTTCTTTCTCCACCTATTAAAATCTTTTAAGGTCTCAAATAATAATATTGTGCAGAAGAAATATCATTTACTGTTTGTACTTCTTTGAATGTCTTAAAATTGCCACTCTATTTTTTTAACATCTTTCTTAACTATTGTCTCAACATCAAATTTTCCATTGAATCAAACTCTATGAATAATTCATGGTGGTGAAATAAATGGGATTAGTGACTCTAGCTTTCAGAGTCTGCAGCTCTCATCATTAGGAAAAATGTAGTTTTCCAATGCTAATCCCCCCAGGGGAAAGGACCCAACTGGCAGCTAGCTGGTGTTCAGACTCTGCGATCCGATAGTTTCAGTGCATGCAGGTCATGTCATCTGGGGGGATATCGCCTCTCCCATCGTGGTGGCTGGCTTCCTTTGGCTCATTGCAGTGCCTCCCACCATATCAGCTCCTAACCTCTCTCTTTATTTTCAGCAGTACAGCCCTAGTCTCAGATGCTTTGTAGAAACAGCCTCATTATCTGTAGTGTTGTAACAGCAGTTAGAAACCGAATGACATTCAATTAAAATGATATTAGCAGCTCAGGAGTGATTTTGTTTAATTTACTCCTACTCAGATGTAAAAACATTAGCGACTTTTTTAATTGGACCTCATAATGTCTAACTCCTACTCAGATGCAATGAAATTAAAGACTTTGGTGCCTAAATACCGCTTAATTTACTCCTACCCATCTATAATGACATTAAAGATGCTTTAGGGTAGATATTGTTTCCAATCAATTTTATTCAAAAGAAATCTGAGCTCACAGGTACTATTATTAAGCACATAATAAAATCACACAAGAAATATATCTTTACAATTGGGGATAGGGTGGTTTCTAGTAATATTAAAAAGTAATCATTTTCATTTTAATGCAAGTATATTAAAAAGTAATATCTTAAATACAAGATTTGGTAAAGTTTCCAATTGTTTAAGCAAATATGTGAGTCCCAGCCTGTTAAAGAAACATTAAAGAAGCATTGTTACATATAGGTTCAAAGTACATTTTATTCAATTATACCATGTGATTGACTTATACTTCATAAGAAATTTTACTTTAAATATGGCTTACAGAAAAGCAATTTTCTTGTGATTCTAATGTTAATAATTTTTAACATACTTTTCCTATATCAGTGTAAAGAATTATATTTTTGAACCTTTATTTTCCTGCAAAGTCTGTTTTTAAACACAGCAAAATTTTGAGTCCATATAGGCTTAAAAGAGAGTATTTAGTCAGCAAATAGTTGTTAAAGGGTGGAATAAAAAAAAAAAACAACTGTCCATAATAGTAGCTAATATTCACAACATCTCTATTGTGTGCCAATTATTCTAAGCAATTGAAATGTATTAATTCATTTATTTCTCTGAATTAAGTAATATTAAGCAATATTGCTAGTTTATTGGTTGTGAAATAATAAAACAAAAATAATGAAAAAATAAAGTGATGCATGTCTGGATGGAGGGACAAATCAATGGATGGTGCTGTTAGGATTCTTTGGGTTGCCTTTAGTTTGGGAAGCTTGAAGCACTTACAAACTCAGACCCTAAAACGTGCAATTCTCTCCCACAGAATTAATTTTAAAAATTTGATGGTAAAATTACCAAGTGTGCAATAAGCACACAAATGCTTGTAAATATATCTAAACTATCTACAGGGATAGTTTAGCCCAAAAATACAGTTTTCTTTACTTGGGTATTTCAGAATAATTTCTCAAAATCTAACATAAGGCTATGAATAGAGTCTCTCTACAACTGAAAACCTGGTCAAAACTCATGGTGTGCTCACAGATGCTCACGGTAATAGAGGAACTGACGCTAGTCTCGCCAGTACTGCTTTGACTGAAATGCATGGCTTCTCTCAGGTAGATAGGCAGAGGCAAGATTAAAATGTGTTTTAATAACAAATGTCAAGGTGGTTATATAGCAGCCTGACTTTGAAACCTCATTCTGCAACTTGGTGGTTTGATCTTCAGCAAGATTTTTTTATTCACTTATCCTAGTTTCCTTATCTCAAGGAGAACAATAAACTCCATTGCTTTCCTAAATATACTGCTCGATTTATACTCCCTATGTTTTTGAATGTCATTCAATTCATTTATTAGTGTTATCCAGACTCTTAGAAATCATTCTAGATCTCTTTCCCTCTTTTTTTCTTCCCACATCCAGTGAATCATCACCCAATCTATTTTAGTTCCTATTACTCAGAGCATTTAATTGCAATAAGACACTATAGAATATGTAAGTGACAAAGACAGTACTCCACCACCTTCAGTCTCTAACATTTATTGAGTCCCAGCCTTTTGTCAGAAGATGCTAGGATGCCAGGGCTGTAAGGATGATGAACTTTGATCTCAAGGAGCTTCCTATACAATGGGAGAGAAGAACAAACAATAAAATGCTGGATGACAATGTGATATAAGAGGTGCTTTATAGTACTACAAAGATAGGCCATATGAATTAAGAGTGCACCTGACCGCAAGTAACGGAGCACTGAACTACAGTGATTACACCAAATATGGCTTTACTTTCCTCAAATGACAAAAGGGGCAGAGGTAAAGCACTCCAATTCTGCTACATTAACTCAAGGAATTTGTCTCTACCACCATTCTAATTTCCTGTTTCACCAGGATATGTTTTTTGTCCTCATGATCAAAATAATGGCTCTACCACTCAAGTATAACCTCTATGACCAAGGAGGGGAAAAGCTGGAAATGTCTCCAAATCCCCTTCTCCACTTCTTATAGAAATTCAACAAGTGACCAATATCTTTCCTAGCAAACTAACAGACTGCCTAGGGTGACAACATTTTCAGACATGTGGTTAAAACTTCATTGATTTGCAAAATCAAATTTGTTGAACACCTACTGAATTACCTGCTGGGGCTTTGGTGAGTAATTATTGATCACTAGATCAAAGGCGAAAAGAAATGATTTTAAAATAATTAAACTTTCAATATTTTAATGTAATTATATTTATACAGCTATGACAATCATTTTTATGAAATTTATTTTCATGCCAAGGTTTTCTTTGAAGTACCTGGATTATTATTGAACAAAAAATTGCTTCATTTCAACACAGAATCTAAAGAGTTGCTCAATAAGAAGGTACTACATAGCAAATTAATGTCTAAAACTTAAGTGTCCAGTATTACTCTGACTTACTGTCATGGTAAGTGCTTACTGGGATCTGCAAATATTTAACGTTAGATGGAAGGGGAAGTTTTGAGGATGTCAGTCGAAATTCTAGGATTAATAATCATCACTGTCTCCTTCATGACTTGATCTCTGAGCAACATATACTTTCCTCAGTCTGCAGAGGCACAAGCAATGTGATCCCCAATTGCACCCCCAAGAGAATGTTATAGTTTAAGTACACCGGTGTGGCCAGGTGTAGTGATGTACTCCTGTAATCCCAGTGGCTCAGGAGGCTGAGGCAGGAGGATTGCAAGTTCAAAGCCAGCCTCAGAAATTTAGCAAGGTCTTAAGAAACTTAGCAAGATCCTGCCTCAAAAAGAAAAAAAAAAAAAATTTCTTAGGTGTACCAGGACAATATCCAACTTTTATGGAAATCCAACCAGCCATGTCTAAAAAACAAACTGAAACAATCTTCTTGGCTTGGATGAAAGTGTACGTTGTGGTAAAGATACAACAAAAAGATACCCACAGAGAGGTAGGATAATTTGGAAAAGTCAAGAAATAGTTTTGCCTCTTATTTAAAAGTAATGATTTGTTATTTTTTTTTAAATCATAGTGTTGATCGTGAACTATAGATAGCTATGAGAAATAAGACCCACAAAAATCAAACTAACATAAGAAAGTATATCCGTAAGGACAATGTTGGAAATAACAATCTGTGTTTCTTTGTGTGTAAAGGCACAAAATTTTAAAAAATAGTAATAGTAGGAGGAGGAATTAAAAAGTCAGAAGTAGTAGCAGAATCAGTGGTGGTAGCAGCAGGAGAAGCAGCAGCAGTAGTCGTCACGGTAGGGGTGCTAATTCTCCAGGACAGTAGGAGCAGTGTTCCCCTAGGGCTTTTGGTTCATTTATTATTTTGGTACCAAAAACACTTCCTAGGAAGTTTCACCCACAGTGATTTCTTGGAGTTCCCAGGAGGATCTTTTAATTCTGAGGATTATCTGTCATTTCCCTTCTATTAAAGACTGAAAGTTGATGGCCCCAAAATTTGCATATTAAATTCCTAATCTCCAGTGTGAGGGTATTTGCAAGTAGGGGCCTTTGGGAAGTAAGTAGGTTTAGATGAGATCATGAGTGGGCTCCCCCCGTAAGGAGATTAGTGGCCTTATGAGAAGAGAGACAAGAGCAGTTCAATGGCCCCATGTGAGGACACAGTGAAAAGACAACCTCCTGTGAGCCAGGAGGAGAGCCCTCACCAGGACCCAAATCTGTAGGCACTTTGATCTTGTACTTCTAGCCTCCAGGTCAACAGGAAAGAAATGTCTGCTGTGTAAGCCATCCAGCCTGTGGTATTTTGTCATAGCAACCCAAGCTGACTAACATACCTCTTCTCTTGCTCTCTTGGCCATGGGTGAGAGCTAGGCTTCCAAAGTCCAGAAAGGTCCAGTTGACAGCTGCTGTCCCTGCTGTGGGAGTGGGCACCCTAGGAGGTCAGGGTTTCACGTTCACAAGTGCTATAGCAAGATCTGATTCTGTTACCTGAATTCTCTAGTCACATGCTCCCAGAGGGACATCTGATGTTTTCCAACCAACTACAGTTCCTTCTTTTTGTACTGAGGATCGACCCCAGAGTCTTGAGCATGCTAAGCAAGCACCCTACCACTGAGCTACATCCCCAGCCCTGGGGTTTCTTTTGAGCCGCAATCCTTCTCCCTAGGAATCAGGCACAAGTCACGCGTACCAGGCCAGAGGACAGCCTTCCCTTCCTTGCCTTTGCTCAGGTAGCTTTGTGTTTTTTTTCAATGTGTGTCCTGAAACTGTCCAAGCACCTAGCATATGGAAGCCCCTTAACACAGAAAAGTTTACTGGAATCAATGAACACACAAGCCTTCATTTTGAGAAGGCTCTTTTTTCTTACCTAGGAGATTCCTTGATGCCTAGTAGCAAGTTGTTTGGAAGGTAAGAGGATGCATATTATCAGGCCCCTCTCACAGATGGAGAAACTGAGGTGCAGAAAGGTTCAGTTGACTTGCTGTGGGGTTCCACTGCCTCATTAAATGTCTCACATAGCTTTCATGTTACACGTGTAAGCATCTCATGCCATTTGCCTTGGACAGATTTTTAGCTCACTATTTATTCAGGAAAAAATGGGGGGATTGGTCAGTGACAGTCTGAAAAGATTAACAAATTAGTGCATGGTCAAAAAAAAGATGTTCAATTTTTTTGAAAGTCCATGACCACACTCCCCGCAAAGAATGCCCAAGGGCACTCAGCTATTTACTTCTCCTTAGAATAAGAAGAGAGGGAAAGCCTTGTACAATTTCCCACACTGCCTGACCCGGCAAGCTTTTACAAGGAGAAAGAAACTCTCTATGTGCCTCTGGGCTGCTTTCTATGCATGTCCTCTGAATGCTCAATTGTTAGGCAGGATTCCAGGGTGTATAAATATGTAATTACACTGCATTACAGAAACCAAATTGGTTGGATTTTTGGTGAGAATCTGTTTTATTATGATCCTCAATTGCAAGTCAAATGGTTAAGACCTTGGATTTCTAATTCTTTGTGGAAATACAAATTTTTCCTTTCCCAAAGCTGCTTTCATTTAAAGTGCTTAAAGATGGGATAATATAAGTACTTTATTGCACAGTTTTATAAATGTATATTCCTGTGTCACACAAATAACTACATTTCAGGATTAGCCTCCACAAATAATTTAATGGGCCTATTACTCTGTGAGTATTAAAAAAAAAAATGTGACACTTACATAGAGACCTGCCTTTTAAGAATTCCTTATAAACTGGAAATAGCCTCACTAAGGAGAGGCCCTGCGCTTCTTTACACCATTGTGTCCATTCCCAGTTTTTCTTGATTCATTTGTCAGAGATGATCGTATAGCACTTGGTTTAAAGAGAGTGCTTCAACCAGAGAATTTTAACATCTTGATATATTATTCGCAGGCATTCTCACTTGCATGGAAAAGACATAAACAGCAGCAATGGACAGAGGAGTTCATGTCACACAGGGCGATGGCAGATATCAAGCCGGAAGTAAGGTTTCCTGACTCCTTGACCCATGCCAGGGTTACCAAATTCACTTACTGTTCTGGTAAGCACAGACATTGTATCCATCTGTATGATAAATGTATAGCACAGGTCTTCAGCAACTATGAAAGACCATGAAAGTCCTATTTTCATAGTTACCCTATTGAAGCGGTTGCAATTCGATGGCCTTTGGCCTCCTACTGTGGGTCTTCAGGGTCCTCCCACGCCTGGCCTGGCTTCCTTTCTTTTCATCTCCATCCTTCTTGAAAGTCGAAACCCCCATCTTTGAAGACCACACTGGCACTCTACTACGGAAACCTCTGTCTTCCAAACCTAACAGAGACAGGAGGAGAGAGCAGCCCCACAGCAGAAGGCTATGTTTCCAGGGAGTCCACCCCAAGCTGGGCAGCTGGGCAGATCAGATGTTACAAGGCTTTGGCGTCATGATGAAGCAACCAGGAAACTGTTTTGTGTTGTTCTGTTGAACTTTTTTACTGCTCGTCTTAGAAATGGGGATGGCATAAAACAGGAGACAAAAAAAAGAAAAGAAACTGCAACCATCCAGACGGGGTTGAATTTTTTTCCTCATAACTGAGATTTTCTGTGGTCAAAGTTCATACTCAGTGAAGGCTTTCCAGATGCCCTGTCCCAGACCAGACGTTTTTCCTCCTTTTCTCCAAGCCCTGCTGGTGCCCTATTTATGCTTTTATTGCAACGTTTACATTTTTTTTAATAACACAGTCATTTCAGTACCTGTTGTAGGTCTCTTGCTAGACTGGACGCTTTCAGAGGAAAGGAACCAGAGCTTGAGAACTTTGTGTTCCCATGTCACCAGGCCTGACAGCACATCCACAATGTGTGGTGGAGACTTGTTCAACTGAAGTTTGCTAGTTTGCTTACAAAATATTTTGGCTGTACATGTCACCCTAGTAGCCACCAGTGTGATTTACTTAGAGCCTGTAGTAAGTGCTGAAGAAAAATAAATAGACAGATGATAGATAGATAGATAGATAGATAGATAGATAGATAGATAGATAGATAGATGATAGATAGATATAGATAGATAGATATTTGGGCTTTTGAAACTAATTGGAGATGAATAGATTGTTTTAAGATAATTTTTTTATTAACGGCTTTCTAACTCAGGGAAAATCAACTTTCTAAAATAAATTGTTATTTTAAATACTCCTTATGACTACTTCTGTAATTTAAAATTAGGAAAAAAAGAGTCAGGCATACCTGAGAAGAGTCAGGAGACTGACACAGAAGGATCCCAAGTTTAAGGTCAGCCTAGACAACATGGGGAGCCCTGTTAAATAATAAAATTTGGGGCTGGGGAGATAGCTCAGTTGATAAAGTGCTTGCCTTATAAGCATAGGGCCCTGGGTTCAATCCCCAGCACTGCAAAAAATAAAATAAAATAAAATAAAATAAAATTTAAAGGTCTGGGGATGTAGCTAAGTGGTAGAGAGCTTGCCTTGTGTACCCAAGACCCTGGGTTTAATCCCTAATAACACACACACACACACACACACACACACACACAAAGTAGGGAAAAAAGGAAAGGACCAATATATGCCTCTTTAAATCTTTTCTAAGAACTGGTTGCATGTATGAATCCCTGGGTTTGATTTCCAGTTCCACAAAAAGAAAAAGGGGAAGGAAGAGGAGGAGAAGAAGGGGGAGGAGGAGGGGGAGGGGGAGGAAGAAGAATAATTTTTATACAATCAGTTCTCTATATCTATAGATCCTATATCCACAGATTTAACCGACTGTAGATCAAAATTTTCAGAAAAAAAGAATCTTTTTCTTGTTATTATTCCCTAAACAATTCAGTATGACAACTATTTAAGTGGCATTTTCATTGTGTAAGGTATTATAAATAATCTAGAGATGATTTAAATTATAGATGGGCAAGGCATAGTGACGCGCACACCTGCAATTCCAGTGAATTCAGGAGACTGAGGAGGCTGAACCAGGAGGATCGTAAGTTTGAGGACAGCCTCAACAACTTTAGAAAGGCCCTAAGCAACTTAGCAAGACCCTATCTCAAAATAAAAAATAGAAAGAGCTGATTATGTGACTCAGTGGTTAAGCACCCCTGTGTTCAATCTCTAGTACCAAATAAATACATAAGGAAAGGGAAGACCAGTAGAGGAGGGAGAAAAGGGTGAGGGAAGAAAAGAGGAAAAGAAGAGGGGAATGAGAATTGAAATCAAATTCCTTACGTGGATGATTTTGCCAAAATGAACTCAACTACTATGTATAATTACAATCCTCTAATTAAAATAGAAAGAAAACAAACAAAAAAAGAAGGAAAGAATTGGGCATTGTGATGCACACCTATAATCCCAGTAACTCTGGAAACTGAGGCAGGAGGATCACAAGTCCAAGGCCAGCCTGGGAAACTTACAGAGGCCTTGCCTCAAAATAATGCTTTTTTAAAAGGGCTGAGGCTTTATCTCAGTGGTGGAGTGCCCCAGTGTTTTCTGTTGAAAATAGGAATCTAAGAAGAAGAGAAGACTTTTGTTGAGAGTCTTATTTGCCCCACAGTCCAAAATCAAAGGGCATGAGACAGTATTTAACATCAAAATAAATTACTATAGAAGCTTATTTTACTTTAAGTAACAGGTTTTGAATCTCTCTGACCATCTCAATGGAAATTAACTTCCACAACAAGCATGCTAGGTATGGTGGGGACACTGGTCTTGAGTAGGACTCTGTAGAGATCAGCAGCCATATACATCTCCTGAGTTTTACCAAAATGCAGATTCTGGTTCAGAAGTCAGAGGTTCTGCAGGTCTCACAAGCCCTCAGGTGAAATAAATGCTGATCCAGGGACCATATTTTGTGAAGTGAAGTATTGAGACACTAACCTTCAATGACTGTGCATCCTGATGGGTGGTCTTCAAGAACTAGCCACAGGGCAATCAACTCCCAGTGAGGGTCACTTCCTAGTTCAGTACTTTGGGATTTGAAGCCCGTGATTCTTCCAGAGGCTATGTCATTTATAAAGCTGTCAATCCAGACAGACACAACGCCAGGGGGGAGACAGAATCCAGAAATAAACAGTTTAGAAGTTTAAAAAAAAAAAAAAAAAAAAAAAAACCTGTGAATTAGAACACAGGCAATAGGCCAACCAGAAGACTGAGGATGTCTATGAAAAGGCCAAGAGAAATATAGATGCAAGTAGGTAAAACAGGGTAATTCTGAAGCTAATGCTGTGTACTTTTAGATCTGCATGGGGGCATTAATTTTGTGCAGTCTGGTTATTTCTCTTGGTCATAGGAAAGCTTTTAAAAGGACTCAGATGACCACCAATGAAACTCCACATCATGTACAATCACAAGAATGGGATCCTAATTAGAATAAGTTAGACTCCATGTATGTATAATATGTCAAAATATACTCTACTGTCATGTATATCTAAAAAGAACAATTTTTTAAAAGAAGGGCTCAGATGAGTCAGACAAAAATAATTTAAAATAATCAGAGCAATACAAAGCCTCTATAGAGATTCAACAAAAATTATTGGAACCAAGTGTTTTTCTGAATTCAAACTTTTTAAAATTTTGCACTGTATACTATACAACATCCCCAAGAAGGTCAAGGAAAAGACACCCTATAATCAAAGTTATTAATACTCCACAGCAAATCGTAGGACTATTCAGTCACACTAAGTGGAGGAAGGGGAAAATAAGAAATCTAAATAGTTTTATGTCCATTCAGGGAAAGTTTTATTGCTAAATGAGTTCAGGTCAAGTCAGGTTTTGTCACCAGCTGGGTTACAAAAAAATGTTTTGACTTTCAATGCTTTCACTATTTCAGGATTACAGTTTAAGGGAGGTTGGACATCTTTTACACTCCTGAGTTTCCTATTAGGGAACTTCAATCTTCTTCAGACAGGCAGTGCTAATTCTGAGGTGTAATTCAGGTTTGTTTTTTGTTGTTGTTTTCTGGGTTTTTGTTTTTTTTTTTTTTTTTTTTTTTTTTTGTACTGGGGATTGAACCCAGGGATGCTTTACAACTGAGATATATCCCCAATCCTTTTTTTTTCTTTCTTTCTCTTTTAAGACATGGTCTCACTAAATTGTTGAGGCTGGCCTCAAACTTGCCACCCTCCTGCCTCGGCCTCCTATGTTACTGGGATTAAAGGTGTGTGCCACTGAGCCCAGCTAGAATTCAGGCATTAACCAATAATTAATTTGATCTAAGATTTTAGCATCCAGCAAGATGCTAATAATTAAGTGAGAAAAGCTGCAAAGGTTCATTTCAATCAAATTTGACCTAGCCATAAGTCATATCTTTTCTTTGAATTAACTTAGATTAAAAAGTGTTTTTGCAGTTATTCATTCTATGTGTATTGACTTCTATTTTTTAAGTTCAATTTAATTCGACCTTTTTTGTTGAGGAAATAAAGGTTCAAAGTTCTCATCAAAGATCATAGAGAAAGAACTGGAAATCAGAGCCAAAATTTTGTTCAAATTAGACTCTTTCTATAAAATATTGATTAGAAAATAATTGACAACAATTGTTTTCTCCCAGTTGGTGAAATGTAATGATTAAAGTAGACGATGGTGATTCACGTGAAAACAGTAAGATGAATCAGAGAGAAAAATGTATGTGTTTTTTAATTAGAATGATCTCATTTTGTCTGAGGATAGTTAATAGATCAACTCTGAAGCACATGTGCAGCCTGATTAAAAATACCATAATCTTTGAGGTGTGGTCACTGTCTCTATAATTCCTAATAGTCACGTTAAGTCCTGGACTCTGGATCCCCAGACTGAAGTTGCTTAGGTCTTACTTATTTTAAACACCTGAGATAGGAAATGTAAAGTGTAGTAGAAGGAGCAAGAGGTCAACTTCCACATACATTTATTGCATATGCAGTCTAGCTAACAGTAAGTGCTCCATACATGTTAAATGACTGAATATATCCCCTATAATTATGAGATTTCCTCCTGTCATTTGAACTAAATCTGTGACTCCTCTCCCTCTGTTGCTAGAGTAGCAACATTTCCTAAAACAAACGTCTGAATCAAAGCGTAGGAGTAAGGTTAATTTGCTTTAAAGAATGAATCAGGGAGTTGTTTGAAAAAATAAGGCCACAGCTTCAAGAGAAATATAGAGTGTGTGCACAAGCAAAATGGAAGCTAAAACATATTGTCTATTTATCTTCACTAGGAAATTTCTCATCACTCATGCTTTGCTTTCTCTGAGAAAGCATCCTGGTTTATACCAGTTGTACGCCCTGACTGTGCCCAGCGCGGCATACTGTAGCAACGTTCTGCTGGGATGCATACCTCACTCCTGGCAACCATACTCCTTTTTATGTTATACTTAACAAAAGGTGTTCATGAATCAGCTCAAATCTCAGTTCATATTTAGATGACGCATTTTCTTCAACTGAACAACAGTCCACAGTTACAAATGCCAAACAGGAAGGGCACATCTGTGAAAAACAAGCCTCTTAAGCTGGAAGAATGAATAATGACGATGTGTGGGTTGTGCTTTCTATACAGCAAACTCTGGGAAGACCTTTCTGTGAACAGCTATCTGATAACAATTGAAGAGGCTTTGTGTTCCCACTCACCTCCCACACGCTTTTGTATAGGTAGCTCGGCAGGGGAAAGGGAGATTGGTAGTAAAGATTCCTGGATCATTAGAAACTCAGGTATCGATTCAGAATCTCAAAATCTTGGAATAGAGATTTTTTTTTTTCCATCACTTGTACTTTTTAGCGTAGAGTAAATCCTAGAGATGAGTGTTTTCTTCAGGGATAAGAAAGTGCTTTTCCACTTTGAGTTTGAAATCCCCAATAGAATCTTCTAGATAATGAACCAGATACTTAAATAAAACAATGATTCAATTTAGGTTTAATTAAGTCTTTTAATGATTATGAAACAATTTCATTTTCATTCTAGAAGTCGTATATGTGGATCTTCCCATTTTATTTGACATATCAATCATTTTGGAAATGTGTAAGTTTGTTTTTAGTATGTGTGCATGTGTGTGTGTGTGTGTGTATTCCTGTGCTTACTGTTCAGTAAAATAATAAAATTTGAGTGGTTAAGAAGTCAACAAATTAGCACACTTTGTTGTAATTTTTAATTCATGGTAACACTTATAACTAACTTTAGATTATAAATCCTTCTCTGTTACTGTTATAAAATTGCCATAATAATAAAACCCTCCTTCCCATATAGAATTCCATTAACAGTTTGGCTACTGTGATTACTGCTACTGTTTCATCCATCATAAGGAGAGTTTGCTACTGAGGAAGAAGCTAACAGTATTAACCCTGGAAACCTCCCACCTCCTCCCCCCATCCCCAAACTCAATTAAACCAGCATCACACCAAGACACACACAAAAAAGCTGCCGCCTATTTACATAACACAATGATCAAGTAATAAATCAACATTAATCATGAATGTTGCAACAAGTCACTGAAAATGATGTTTGACCTCACCATAGGCTGGACTCATCCATCCATGAATAGCATTTATTTCCAACTGAGAGCAACTTCCCACTCCCAAGGACAGGGTCAAGCATTTCAGATTCATAGGACAGGTAGGTTTGATCTTTCTTCCAGTTGTCACTTACCTTTTTCCCTAATTCTATTACCTCCTAATTTTGAAACAATCTCATCATAGAAATTATTCAGTTTCTGACATCCCCAAGAGTTTAATTGTTCATTTTCTTCAAAGCCGTCTTAAGGCATCTTATTGCATTCCCCCGCAACACAGAATTTAGCTACAAAATGCATCACAGTTCCAGACTCCCTGGTTTCATCTATGATTATTCTGTTTGAACACTTAAGGGAAAGCTGGACACAGTGAGTCACACCTATAATCCCAGGCTGGAGGCTGAGGCAGGAGGATGGCAAATTGGAGGACAGACTGGGCTTTAGTGAGACATCTTCAAATAAAAAAGGTTGGGGATGTAACCAAGTGGTAGAGTGCCCCCTGGGTTTAATCCCAGACCCACCAAAAAACAAAAATATAATGAACATCTAAGGGACGATTTAAAAGTTCGTTTGGAGGACATTACTTTCTGGGGAGAGCTTTATGAGTTACTATTCTGCAGGGTCACCCCCTTGCATTTGTTAAAGAAGGAACTGGCTTGCATCACTCCTGTCTGCCTTCCCCATCCCCATCTTCCCCTAAGGTCCTAGATTACAAACCTCTCCTGTTCAAGTGGACGGAACAACAGCGGTTCACTGTTGGGTTTGGAATGAAGTCATAGTTCATCTGTATCACACCACACTTTCTTGGACATAGTCAATAGATAGAGACAGGAAAGAACCTCTCTTCTTCCGAAATGTGCTATATTGTGCCTCTGCGCCTTTGCACAGGCTGGTCACTCTCTGTAAGATGCCCCCACACTCCTCCTCATCCACTGTGTGTCCATCTAGGAAACTTTCCCTGTGTGTCCATCTGGGAAACTTTTACTTATACCTCAAGCCTCCCCTCAAAGCAGGTCACACCTGAGAACTCCTCCTGGATATCCCAGGTGAAATTCAGCATTCTCTATGCCCCTGTCCCCTTGGTCCAGACTCTGCTTTGAAACATGTCCATGCTTTTGCTTGAGTAAGCCTCTGTCATCACCAGATTGTGAGCTATTAGGAACCAGGAGTTTTGTCACTCCATTTGTGTACAGAACCTAACAAATATCTGTCATGAGAAATGGTCAATAAAAATATGCAATGAATGAATGAACGAATGATGTACAACGTAACAGAATCCAAAAGAGAGAGCAACCAGGAAGGTAATTGTGTTTAAATAATTAGTTCTTCTATCAAGCCAAAATTTAGTTGCCTTGCATTTGACTTAACATTATTCTACTCAATTATTCTTTCATATGTATACCCCTCCTTGACTGTATTGATGAATGGGGCAGATAAATGTTTAAATACCAGTTGTTTCCCCATTAGCTAGCTAATTAAAATGAAAGTACTTTTAAAAAGTTATGACTAGTCAGGCATATACCTGTAATCCCAGCACCTCAGGAGGCTAAGGCTGGAGGATCATAGGTTAAGCTAACCTCAGCAATTTAGCAAGATAGTAAGCAACTTAGTGAGACCCTGTCTCAAAATAAAAAATAAAAAGGACTGGGTATTGGCTCTGTGGTTAAGCACCTCTAGGTTCAATCCCTAGTGCCAAAAAAAATTTTAGAATTCATTGTTTTAATTTTTAAAAAATATTTTTAGTTGTAGATGGACACAATATCTTTATTTATTTATTTTTATGTGGTGCCAAGGATCGAACCTAGTGCCTACTAGGCAAGCGTTCTACCACTGAGCTACAACCCCAGCCCTCATTGTTTTAAATTTTTAAAAAAGGATATTTGTACACAAAAATCATCCTGTGTCAGTCAGGCATAGTGATGCACACCTGTCATCCCAGCTACTCGGGAGGCTGAGGCAGGAGGATCCCAAGTTCAAAGCCAGCTTGGGCAACTTAGGGAGGCCCTGTCTCGAAATAAAATAGAACTGGGGATATAGCTCATGGTAGAGCACCCCTGGGTTCAATCCCCAGTACCAAAAACAACATCAGCAACAAAATCAGCCTGTGTCAGACATAAATTACACATTGTCACACTGATTGCCTGCTATGTTCAATGACATGGAAGTTGAAAATGATTTAAATATGATGTGATATTTAAATTAGTATCTTACATAGCCATATGTTACCTATATGCCATTTCTCCCATGACAAACTGATTAAATACCTTAGAAAATGTTTTAACACACATCATTATACAAAAAAATTAGAATAAACTATGAATCATTCTGTCAACTTATGATTTGATAGAATAATGTATATCTTTCATGGTTATTAATATTTAGTGTCTTTCAGTAAATTAAAAAATCAAGCTTACCAGAGGTTAAAAATATCTGATGATACATAAATGATGATAGAAGTAATATGTATTAATGAACCTTTGTATGACTGACTTTTTTTTTGGTTAATCACTCACAGAATGATGTCAAACATGTATCAAGACTTTGGCTCCTTTTTCATCCGACCTTCCGGCATTTCATTACTATAGTTACCTGATTAATGGATGCAATAATATATACGGCATGATATGATATGTTCACATTAAATTTTAATCAAATATTGCTAAATTCAGAAAACATTAAGTAAATCATGACTGATGAGGCAATATTGCTGCACTGTCATGTTGATGACTCTAAAACTTCACTGCTGAGAGTAACAGATTAAGCACAAGAAGTGAATTTTATGAGGAAATATAAGTATCTCAACTTCCACAGTTGCGTTTTTTAATTGCTTTGCAGCCACCAGAGGAGACTCAAGATCCATCAAGTCTATTGGTGTCACAGATCTCGCAATTCCCTTTCCTGATTTCAAAAATTGTATTTGTTGTGAAAGAAGGGACCACTCGTCATGTGTGGAGGTTTGTTGTTTCTTATCATGGTTTTGTTTGTTTGTTTTGCACTGTTGTTTTAACCCAGGGGCACTTTACCACTGAGCTACATCCCCAGTCTCTTTTTATTTCTTTCTTTCTTTTTTTTTTTTTTTTTTTTTTTTTTAGATAGGCTCTCGCTAAGTTGCTTAGGAACTTGCTAAATTACTGAGGCTGACTTTGAACCTGCAATCCTCCTGCCTCAGCCTCCCGAGCCCCTGGGATTCCAGGCGTGTGCCACCCCATCTGGCTCTTATCATGGTTTTAAACCAAAAGTTATTGTCATTATTCTACTTATATGAAGCACCTAAAATAGTCAAATTCATAGGAACAGAAAGTAAATGGTATTTGTCAGGGGCTGACACAGAGAGGGAAATGGAAGATTGTTGTTTAATGACTATAAAATTTCAGTTTTGTATGATAAAAAAGTTCTGGAAATCAGTTGCACAACATGAATATACATAACACTGACAAATTCTACATTTAAAATTGGTTACAATAGCAAATTTTATGTTACGTTTTTTATCGTAATTTTTTAAAGGTTGTATTTTAAAGTAGGACTTAGAATCTAATGTTGTTCCTTCATTCTTGATAGGCAAGGAAATGAGACCTATCATTTGTTGAGTGACAGGTACACCTTGACTGATACTCTACTTCTGTAAAGGCAGGTCTAATGGCAGCAGACTCATCCTAGGGCTTGGAGTGAAGTCCTAGTTGAGTATGCAGCACCCTGAAGCATCTTGACATCTCTATCACGCCGCACGTGTTTTTGTCAGATAAATTTGATAGGTGCGGTACACCATGAAGCACTGGTGTGATCTCTCTAACCTCACAACAAAGCCATAAAGGGAGCAATCTTCTGTTAGATGGACGCACACCTATGAAGAACCACGTAACTGGTGAGTGGCAAAATGGACTATCAGTTTTTTAAAAATTGTATTCTTACTGATGGTGGAAATATCCAGTGCTCTTCTATGTCCCAGTCTCCTCAAAATTCTGGACTCCCAGAGGAAAACACTTCTCAACCCTTCTTGCTGCCAATCAGGGCTACATGACCCACACAGGTCACTCTGGGTCTCAGGCAGTGAGAAACCAGATATTCTTTCTTGCTGGGGAACTCTGGCGACCATGTGTTGAGGTAGTGAAACCATGAGATTGGATCTCTGAGTCACCCGGAAAGAAGATGTCTAGAACCCACTCAACATACAGCAGGCTTTGTGTGAGTGAGAAATAAACAACTGGATGTCAAGCCAGTGGGACCTTGAGGATTAATACTAAAGGACTACCTATCCTGGCCTGCCTACTATACTACTGTTGATTGAAAGATGGTTGATTAAAGTCAATGCTGCAAGATAAAGTACTGGTCTGGAAGACGATAACTTTTTTTCTTTAGTCTCATCAACTCCAATCCATGTTTTATAGCTACCTAATATCCTATTTACCCAACTTGTCGCCTACTTCCTTTGAGTTCTTCTTTTCCTTCTTTTCACAATATAAATGGAATCTTGTGTGTGCGTGTGTGTATGTATTTTTTCCATACATGATATGGGGTAATAATGACTGTCTCGTTCTACCGTCCTCCCTTTCCCCACCAACCCACCCTTCCCTTCACTGCCCTCTGCATAATCCAAAATTCCTTTATTCTTCCCTACCCACCCCCACTATGGATCAGCATCCACTTATCAGAGAAAACACTTGGCTTTTGGTTTGGGGGGATTGGCTTATTTCACTTAGCATGATATTCTCCAGTTTCATCTATTTACCTGCAAATGCCATAATTTTATTCTTCTCTAAGGCTGAATAATATTCTATTGTATATATGTACCACATTTTCTTTATCCATTAATCTGTTGAAGGGCATCTAGGTTAGTTCCATAGTTCAGTTATTGTGAATTGAGCTGCTATAAACATCGATGTGGCTGCATCACTATAGTATGCTAATTTTAAGTCCTTTGAGTATAAACCAAGGAGTGGGATAGCTGGGTCAAATGGTGGGTCCATTACAAGTTTTCTTAGGAATCTCCATTCTTCTTCCCAAAGTGGTTGCACCAACCTGCAGTCCCACCAGCAATGTATGAGTATACCTTTTTCTCCACATCCTCCCCAACACTTATTGCTTTTATTCTTGATAATTGCCATTCTGACTGAAGCAAGAAAAATCTTAGAGTACTTTTGATTTGTACTTCTCTAATTGCATGAGATGATGAAACATTTTTTCCATATATTTGTTAATCAGTTGTATTTCTTCTTCTGGGAAGTGTCTGGTTAGTTCCTTAGCCCATTTATTGATTGGGTTATTTGTTTTTTTGGTGTTAAGTTTTTTGAGTTCTTTACATAATCCTGGAGATTAATGCTCTATTTGAGGTGTGTGTGGTAAAGATTTCTTTCCATTCTGTAGGCTCTCTCTTCACATTCTGGATTGTTTCCTTTGCTGAGAAGAAGCTTTTTAGTTTGAATCAATCCCATTTATTGAGTCTTGATTTTTCTTCTTGTGCTTTAGGAGTCTTGTTGAGGAAGTCAGGTCCTAAGTTGACATGATGAAGATTTGGGCCAACTTTTTTTCTCTTAGGTGCAGCACAGTCTCTGTTGTAGTGCCTAAGTCTTTGATCTACTTTAAGTTGATTTTTGTGCAGGGTGAGAGATAGAGTTTTAATTTCATTTTGTTACATATGGATTTCCAGTTTTCCCACCACCATTTGTTGAATAGGCTGTCTTTTCTCAAATGTATATATATATTTTTTTTTCTTTTTTTTTTTTTATGGTGCTAGGGATGGAACTCAGGGCCTTGTGCTTACAAGGCAAGCACTCTACCGACTGAGCTATCTCCCCAGCCCCTCAAATGTATATTTTTGGAACCTTTGTCTAGTATGAGATAATTGTATTTATGTTGACTTGTCTCTGTGTCTTCTATTCTGTACCATTGGTCTACATGTCTATTTTGGTGCTAATACCATGCTGTTTTTGTTACTATTGCTCTGTAGTGTGGTTTAAGATCTGGTATTGTGAAGCCTCCTACTTTACTCTTCTTGCTAAGGATTGCCTTGGCTATTCTGGGTATCTCATTTTTCCAAATGAATTTCATGACTGATTTTTTTCTATTTCTATGAAGAATGTCATTGGGATTTTAATAGAAATTGCATTGAATCTGTATAACACTTTTAGTTGTATGGCCATTTTGACAATATTAATTCTGTCTCTCCAAGGGCATGGGAGATTTTTCCATATTCTAAGGTCTTCTTCACTTTCTTTCTTTAGTGTTCTGTAATTTTCATTGTAGAGGTCTTTCACCTCTTTTATTAGATTGATTCCCAAGTATTTTATTTTTGTTGAGGCTATTATGAATGGCACAGTTTTCTTAATTTCTCTTGCAGTGGATTCATCACTTATATAAGGAAATACATTTGATTTATGGGTATCAATATTATAAGATAAGTGGAATCTCAAGTATCATGTTAGAACCATCTGGAATCAATTCATTTTCACCTTTCTCACATTGACATAGGATAGTGTTCTTGACCAATGCATTCCCACCCTCCAAGAATAGCTTACTGCAGTTTTCCTAAAACATGGTACTCAAAATAAGTTCAGACACTTCATGAGTTATTTCTTTTTAACCATACATTATGTATTTATTGAAAAGTATGTTAGCAAAATACATACTTGTGATTTCATGGATATTGCTGCTGAGATCAAGGCTAATATTTATGTTTTAAAAGTAAATATGTAAGTTTAGAAAGTAATAGATACACTACAGGGAGCCTGTGCACTGGTATGGAAAAAATCATGAAACGAAGGAAAAGCTGCCAGATCAGGTCCTAAAACATGGAGAGACCCTCTCGCAGAGTGAGTATTAGTCATGCTAGGTGGGCAGTCCTTCCCCTCACCCTGCAGCCTTTGGACAATATAATCAAAGGAATACAACCTGGCCTATGTTTCCCCACATTGCAGGACTGGGTAGGCATGTCATCTCTGCCCAAGCACTATTGAAAGTACAGACATCACCAGACAGAGCTATGAAGAATGTCTAAGAATCTATCTCAATCTCTCTTTTCTTATTAGAGCCCAAGATCTTAAATTATATTCCATTTATGTATGATGTGTCAAAATGCATTCTACTTTCATGTATAACTAATTATAACAAATTAGCATGGATCTGACCAGTTCATTTGGTTGATCCCATAAAGGACCCTGCAGCTTTCAGCTGGCAGAGGGAGGAGGTAGAGCGGCAGAACCCTGGGCTAGGGCTGAGTCTCTCTTGCTCAAACATTGTTGTAATGTTTGGCCTGGGCTCCAGCCAGGTTTTTGGGAGGGGGCACGTCACCCAACTGGGTGCAGTCTGAGCACCTGGTTCTCTGGTGAAAGGCAGTAAAATGCAGAGATGCGTAGATCAGCGCAGCTTCCCTCATGTTTAGGTGTGCAGCGCAAACTGAAAAACGTGAATAACTTGCTCTGGTCAGACCTCCAAAGACTGCTTTGGCCTTGTTATCACTGACTCTGTGCTGTAGATAAGGTGCCATCTTGCCTTTCTCAGAATTCTGCTGATCCTCTGCCTTTAGTTTGACCCAGGGGAATTCACAGCACATTCTGGTTCTTATCTCCAGTAGAAGGAGTTGCAGTTTCCTCATCACCACAGGCATGCTGCCTCCTCCCTCAGTTCGTGGTTTGTCACGTAACACTGGCTGAGTCTTGGCTCCATCTCACTTCCTTTGGCCTACCAATAACAATTCCACAAATGTCTCAATCTGTGGATTTAAATCAGCAACCAGACCCAAGATGGAAAAGGAAGAAAGGAATCATGGGAACAAGGCATTGATTTCTTCTCACCTGACACCTGCCTGGTCCAGAGTATGGAAGACAGGCCCCATCACCTGGACTTCAGGATGGGATAAAGGAAAGGAAAGGAAGGTGTCCTATACCAGGTGGGTTGCAGGGTGCATGAGTTGTGCTCCATGGTTCATAAAAAGCACCAATGGACCATAGGACTCCATCTGAAAGAGAAAAAAGAAGGGAGATAACAGGAACTGAAGTAGATCTTCCAAAGGAAGAATTTCTAAGAATGGAAAAAGGTATCCCACTGAATGGTTAGCCCCCTTGGGAACCCAGGGGTATTGTGAAGGGAGCTATGTATGTAAGGCAATTTTGAATTTGTAGGTGAGTTGGATATCAAGGTGAAGAATATATGGCCCCGTGCTTGCTTTAGCAGTACATATACAAAAATTGGAACAATACAGAAATTGGCATGGCCCCTGTGCAAAGATGACATGCAAATTTGTGAAGTGTTCCATGTTTAAAAAAAGAAAAACAATATGTGGCCCAAAGAGGGGAGGGAGAGTGAGCCGGGTGTGGTGGTGCAGGCCTCTAATCCCAACAGCTCAGGAGGCTGAGTTGGGAAGATTGTGAGTTTGAGGTTAGTCTCAGCAACTTATTGAGGCCCTCAGTGAGATTCTGTCTTAAAATTAAAAAATGAAAAATAAAAAGGGCTGGGGATGTGGATCAGCAGTGAAACACCTCTGGGTTCAATCCCCAGTACAAAAAAAAAAAAAAAGAAAAGTTGGAAAGTGAAACCAGTTGAGACAACTGATGGAAAGCCCCCTGGAATTGGTATGACTTCTCCTGACTTAGTGTTTGGGCCTGCCAGGGCAGTGTAAATTCCCACTCAGGCCCCTAGAGACTCTCATCAGCACCTTCAGAGGTTAGCGGGAGCTGCTGTGGGATGTGGGTTGGGTTTCCTATTATTGTCTCAGCCTCCCTCAGTAGGGGGAGCCAGCAGGCCATGGGCTAGCCTGCTAGGAACAACTTGAGAGTGATAGCTGTCCCTTTTGCATCTCACCTCCCAGAACAAGTGATTTGGTTCCCACCTGAATCTGGGGTTATAGGTGGACTGGTGGATTGTTGTAGGACTAGAGTGGCCTCATACAGATCAGAGGCTCTAAAGGGCTCGACTGACCACAGCTTTCCCATTCCAAGAGGCCCTCAGAAAATGTAGATGGACACAATACCTTTCTTTTACTTTTATGTGGTGCTGAGGATCAAACCCAGGTCCTCACACATGCTTGGTGAACGCTCTACCACTGAGCCACAAACCCAGTCCTCCATTCTTAATTGGGAGAAAACAGCAGTACCATTCTCAGTGCTGTGGATCTGCTGACTGCTACAGTGTGTGTAGAGCAGGCACCTGGCCTATTTTCTGCTCTGACAGTGTATACAGTTCTGTGATTATGTTTCAGAGAACAGACTTTGACTTATGGTATGTCTGAATGAGTGAATAATAATAATCCGTGAAATAGCCAGAGATTGGGTGTGGGTCTATTTTCTTTCTAAAGTACTTTTCATCTGTTTATAGATCAGCAATTTTATCTCTGCGACCTGAACTTTGAAATGAGTTGACACCAGAGTCAACACTTTATTCACTTATTTATCTGGCAATATAAAGCCTGAGTAGTACAAACAGACATCTGTCTGCAAGTTCTATCTGAAGTGGTGGGAAAGAAAGAATCGCCAGGCACACTAGCACATGGGGGAATCCCTTTTGTTTCAAAAATGCTTCTTCAAAGGAATCAGCATCCTTGACTGCCTTTGAGGACATCACTGTGTGGGAGGCTCTGTGGGTCTCTCTACAATGACAAAACTGAGGAGCCTGTCTTGGATTGGTGCTTCCCTCAAAACGCACAGTCTGGGCAAAAAAATGCAGATACAAAGCACGCACAGAGAAGAAGTCAGCGCTGAGCAGAGTGTGGGCTGAAGAATCCTGCCTCCTAAGGAGGTGACAGTCAAATGACGCTGGCTCATCATGTGTGTCAAAGACAGTGTTCGGCAGGTAAATAGCAATTAAGCATTTCCCGCCCACTCACGAATTCCATGCTGAAAATGCTGGTATTGTAGGAGCCTCTTCCACTGCTGGATCCATGCATATCCCAGAACTTTCTAAAACAGAAACAAATGAGCTTCTTAATACACATATTAGGAACTATTTCAGATGTTTTCAATAATAATCACAGGAAAAACTAACTTTTCCATCTTAACCTCTGGTATTTAATCACTTATACCTGCTATATTTTGTTTTCTGTAATATAAAATGAACAGTCAATAGTCCCACAGCAACTACTGGATCAAAGTACAGTGACTAAATATTATTATAAGAAAACCTAATTGAGTAAAATTACACTTCAGTAGGATATGGGTACCCCTAAACTTTGCATTATTATCTAACACAGAACTAAAGTATACTCATTTGGAGAAAATATAAAGCTCTATAAAGTTCCACAAATAAATAAATTATGTGAGGCAATATCAAATAAATTAAGGCAATGGATATCAATCTCATATAATTTATAACAAACAAAATAAGACAATATATAGTTAAAACTGGGGGCATAGCCAGGCACAGTAGCACATGCCCATAATCCCAGGTACTCAGGAGGCAGGAGGACTGCAAGTTTGAGGTCAGTCTCAGCAACTTAGTAATTACCTGTCTCAAAAAATAAAAAGGGCTAGGAATGTAGTTCAGTGGTACAGCAGCCCTGGGTTCAATTTCAAGTACTGCAAGAAAAAAAAAAAAAAAACTATATGATAAACTTTCAAGTGCTATAGAATTAGGGAAGAAAGAAGGAATTGGAGACATTATGAAAGCTTTTGTCAGTGGATGAATGAACAATAAAGAAAAGTAGTTACAATACAAGTATCACATAGGTATTTCTGTCTGACTTATCTTTAAAACATAATGCAAATAATACTTCTACTGAGTACAAAATGTGTGCCCAGATTTGAAAAGTAGTTCATCAACCTGTGCCCAATACTACCAAATACTATCTTAAAATACTATCTTTCAAATAGTTGATGTCTGCATCATTCAATGAAATCTATATTACCCAAATGTTATGACCTATTGGAAAAATACAGATTTGCCCAGGCAGGCTTCTACTTTAGTTAATACTATTGCTTGTTGCAGTAAAGCAAAATAATAAACAACATTCTCTTTTTCTCTTCCACTTCCCAGAGAGAAAGAACTGCATTTTTTTTAAGTCATAGATATTTTTTATTGCTTATATCCTCCCAGATTATACAGGCAGTACATGCTTATTGTAAACATTCTGAAACACTACAGAATGTCAAATCCCCCCATTTCAATTTATTCTCCAGAGAGAATCCCTAGGAGATTAAGCTACCCTTGGCCCCTTTCTCTTCAGATGTCAAAAAATGCTACTTGTCTTTGTCTGTCTCCTCAACTAGGATTGAGTTTCAGAAGGGGAGATCCTGTGACTTATTAATCTTTTTTTTTTTTTTTTTGGTGGTGGGGAAGTTGTGAACAAACACAATATCTTTATTTTGTTCATTTATTTTATTTTATTTTTCATAACTTTATTCTATTTATTTATTTTTATGTGGTGCTGAGGATCGAACCCAGTGCCTCACCCATGCTAGGGAAGTGCTCTACCACCCAGTCCCAACTCCAGCCTCCTTTATTAATCTTTATACACCTAATACCTTACCCAATAATTAATACACAATAGGATTTTTACGTAAGCCAATTATGCAGCAGAGATCTGGGTTATCTGTAATGGAGGGAGTGAAGGAAGAAGGAAGCAACAGTACGGACTAGTGATATAATGCAATAAAACACACTGTGGTTTTGGGGTTTTGGTCTATGACCAGCCAGAGAGTGAGTGAAGGAGAAATCATTGGCAGGTGCTGCATTTTGGATGAAGCTTTTTGAAGGCTGGGTAAGTCAAACACAATGCCAGACTTATGTGTCGGAAGACAGGCAACCACCTACATGGTGTAATTTGAGGTGTACAACAAGGCCCTGCTGGCCATGAAATCGCTCTTCTATGAACCTACAGCTGCCCAGTGTTCTCCTCAACCAGTGTGTGTTAACTGAACACTTACTCTATGTCCAACAACGGCTGCACACCAAAGCCAATATGATATTGTCTCTGCCTTCAAAAGCAGGTCTTGAAGGCAAAAATAAAGTAGGCAAGGTAATAAGTTAAGACAATATATAATTTAAACATGAGTGATAAACTGTATGTTATAGAATTAAGAGAAGGAAGAAATTGATGCAATCTGGAAGGTTTTGTCAATGAATGAGTGTGTGGGGAAGCAATATCTTCAACAATAGCACAGATTAGAAGAAAGAAAGGGAGATCAAAAGGCGCAGCAGCACAGGGACACAGGTTCAGGGGAACTTTCTTAGAAAATGAGACCCATCTGATTAAAAGAGTGCTTTCAAGGCAGCAGGGGTGCTGCTGAATAGAGCAGGGTCAGGTAATGGGAGGTCCTCCTTTTCACAGAAGACCACTTCACAGTGTTTCCTTTCAAAAAGTGAGGAAAAAATGAGTCCCTGCCTCATTTCCCCTTAGATCATCACCCTTTTTTTTCCTTCATAAGATTTATCATTGTACCACATTGTACCACAAGAATAAGTTATGTGCCACGTATGTATAATATGTATATCTAAAAAGAACAAATAAAAAATATGAATAGGGGCTGGGGTTGTGGCTCAGTGGTAGAGCACTTGCCTAGCATGTGTGAGGCACTGGGTTTGATTCTCAGCACCACATACTAAAAAATGAGTAAAATAAAGGTTTATCAATATCTAAAATTTTTTAAATTTAAAAATTAAAAATAAATAAATAAGATTTATCATTATACTTCATATTACGCTCAATTCATTTATTTCTGGACTTACTTATTTACCACCTAGTGTGGATCTCCTGCCTGGCAGGTAGTATTGTGTTTAGTTCAATAAGTACTTATTGAGTGAATGAACAAATGAATGAACAAATTATATGAAAACATTTCTACAAGACACTTAATGGAGCAGGTAAGGCAGGATGCTCTTTGACTCTCTTGCATTACAAACTCACTGAGGACATTACATTTCTGTTGAAGACAGAAGGAGCCCAGTCCTGAAGAATCCAAAGACAACATTTTTTCTGAGGACCACTGAATGGAGAATCTTCAGATCAAAAGTATGTCTTGTGTCAGTTTGTGTTGCACACCTGCAATCCCAGTGACTCAAGAGAATGGGCAGGATGATTGCAAGTTCAAGGCCAAAAAAAAAAAAAGAACTCAAATGTATTTCAGTGGTAAAGTGCTCCTGGGTTCAATCCCCAATATGAAGGAAAAAAACCCAATTCTTTGAAATTTAAGAATGAAAAAGTGTTACACAAGAGAATGCTGTATATCAGTAAAGGTATGGAACAGGAATTAAAGACCTAGAGAGTAAAAAGAAGAAAAGGCATCAGGAAAACAACAAAGTGCAGAAGGGAAGTAGGTATATACACAGAAAGGAAGTGAAAATCACATCAGAAGATGAAAGATGGGGGCTGGCTTTGTGGCTCAGTTGTTGAGCGCTTGCCTAGCACATGTGAGGCACAGGGTTCTATCCTCAGCATCACATAAAAATAAATAAATAAAGATATTGTGTCCATCTACAACTAAAAAAAAATTTTTTTTAAAGGATGAAAGATGGAAATGTTTCCAGATCTACCTTGTATTGAGTCTAGAACTGGATCCAATCTGAACAGCAGTGACTCCCTTCCTGGTGTCTGATTGCCATGTGGAGAGTAGCTAGGGATTCAAGATGTATAACAGAGGGGTCAAAAGGCTTGAGTAGTTACAGATAGAAATCAGGGTCAAAGGAGACTTCTCCGTGAAGGGAACATGGCTCCACAAAGGTCTACACTTTAGTTAGATAACTGTAAAACTAATTCAATGATTCATAGCTATCTCTTCGCTCACAACATGACAGAATCATAGGAGCTGAAAGGGCTTGGGGAGTGCTCTCAATCAGCTATCAATCTTTGGAGAGGTTTTTCCCCAGTGAATTCTGAACTACAAGTAACTGATGTTTTTTTCCCCTGTGCTGGGGATTGAATCCAGGCCTTGTGCTTACAAGGCAAGCATCTACCAACTGAGCTATCTCCCCAATCCCCGATTTTCATTTTCAAATTGCAGGGAGTTTAAACTCTACTCTATAATGAAGTAAATCTTTCTTTTCAGTAAATTCTCCCATAACTTACTAACAAAAAGTATAGCTTGGATTGAGGTGCATGCCTGTCTAGGTGTAGTTCTAAAACTGATTTGCAGAAACCAGACCTAATGGCTCCATTCTTGTGGCAAGTTTCAAGTGCAAGTCCTTCCCCACCACGAGTTCCTGGTTTTCTTCTGGTCTCAGTCTCCTCTCCCTTCTGACCCGTGTCATAACAGAGAGCATGTTGAAAGACACCGAGACACTTAGGACAAGAAGCTAAAATCCCACCCTATCTTGAACAGTGCCAGGCACCTGGCTATTTGTCTTTGTAGAGCTACTGGAATATCTGATTACGCCAGAAAATAAGAAAATTATCAAAACAATAAGAAGATCATGTTACAAGAACACAGGGCCAGCTTAAATCAGTTGCTCTTGCCATATCTGGACCAAAATGAATTTCAAATGTCCTACACCAATCATGAAGTATGAACTATTTAAAAAATAAGAAATTTATAAGCAAATATATAAAAATAGATAAATGATGATGATGATGATGCTCATCAGAAATTTTGCTTACAGAGAGCTAAATAATATATATGGAGGAAGTGCTATACTTATTCAATTATCATGTCAGAGCTACCATGGTTAAAATTGAACCAGAAAAAATATCCTCAATGAATATTAAAACTTGGGAGAAATTTTATAATATGCAGGATATTTGCATAATAATAGTTGTGTGAGAGAAGTAATTATACAGTAAGAGAGCCTTGACCAGACTGTCAAAATGAAAATCACTAATGAAAGATAAAGGGACACCATGGGCCTCCAGATGTGGTGCCCTGAGAGAACACATCACCTATGCAGCGATCTAGCCAAGAATCATCCAGACGTGATGGTACATACCTGTAATCCCAGCAACTCAGGAGGATCACAAGTTCAAAGCCAGTCTCAGCAACTTGGTGAGGCCCTAAGCAACTTAGTAAGACCCTGTCTCCAAATTTTAAAAAAATATTTTTTAAAGGGCTAAGGATGTGGTTCAGTGGTTAGGTATCCCTGGGTTCAATTTCTGGTACCAAAAACACAAACAAAAAAATTCCATAACCTCAGTCTATCACCAGGAAACATTAGATAAGTACAAAATGAAAAATGTTGTATTTACAAAAGGAGGAACAAACTATATTCCTTTTAAAATGTTAGTATCATAAGCCAGGTACAGTAACACACACCTGTAATCCCAGCCATTTGGAAGACTGAGGCAGGAGGATCAAGACAAACCTGGGCAATTTAGGGAGATTCTCAGTAATTTAGCAAGACCCTGTCCAAAATAAAACATAAAAAAAGGGCTGGGGATGTAGTTCAGTGATAGAGTACCCATAGGTTCAATCCCCAATACTAGAAAAAAAAAATCAGTATCATAAAAAATAAAGAAAGTTTATTAGATTTGGCTCAGATTAAAAACTCCCAAGAGGCAAATTAGTGCAGCCACTCTGGAAAGCAGTGTGGAGATTCCTCAGAAAACTTGAAATGGAACCACCATTTGATCCACCTATCCCATTCCTTGGCCTATACCCAAAGGACTTAAAATAAGCATACTACAGAGATACAGCCACATCAATGTTCATAGATGCTCAATTCACCATAGCCAGATTGTGGAACCAACCTACATGTCCTTCAATTGATGAATGGATAAAGAAACTGTGGTATATATATACAATGGAATATTACTCAGCTATAAAGAATAATAAAATTATGGCATTTGCAGGCAAATGGATGAAATTGGAGAATATCATGCTAAGTGAGATAAGCCAATCTCAAAAAACCAAAGGACGAATGATCTCACTGATAAGCAGATGATGACACATGGGGGATGGGAGGGGGGCAAGAATGGAGGAAGGAGGGGCTGTGTAGAGGGAAAAGAGGGGTGGGAGGGGTGGGGGGAGGAAAAAATAACAATGAATCAAACACCATTACCCTATGTAAATGTTTGATTACACAAATGGTATGCCTTTACTTCATGTACAAACAGAAACAAGCTGTTTCCCATTTGTTTACAATAAAAATAAATAAAAAAAACCTCCCAAGAGTCCTGACTACTAAATCAATTAAATGCAATACCTAACTTTAGATGGGATCCACTGGAGAGTAAAAAATACTAGAAAGGACATTACTAGATTACCTATAAAATCAGAATATGGAGTATGTGAGATAAAAAGTATTTTACATAAGTGTACTTTTAAAAAAACAATGTAAACAGTTCATTAAAAAACTTACAAAATTGAATAATTACAGAGTTGCAGAGCAGCTAAAAACCAACTGCATGGCAGTGAGAATGAAGTGACTCAGGTAAAGGTTGTCCTCACAAGGATGTTCCTTTTAGCAATGAATTTGGACAGAAGTTTCTGTTTTGTTTTGTTTTTTTTTAAATTGAGCTGATAAGCCTGTAGTAGCAGATTCCTCCCCAGCAGCATTAAAACCTTCTGCCACTGCCATAGCTATTGCTGCTGCTGGAACTACCATAGCCACCTTGGTTTTGTGGTTTGGCAAAGTATAGGCCTTCACCACCGTAAGGTCCAGAGCTACTGCCTCCAAAGTTTCCAGCCTTCATGGGTCCAAAATTTGAAGACTGTCGTAATCATGGAATCATGGAATCATGGTAGATTCCACCACCTCTAAAATTGCTTCCACCATTACCAAATCCATTGTAGCCACCCCTGCTGCCACCATATCCACCATCACCACAGCTGCCACCAAAGCCACCACGACCACTGAAGATTCCTCCACGACCAAAATTGTCATTTCCACCAAAACCACCTCCACGACCACCACCAAAGTTTCCTGAACCACTTTGACTTCTTTGAATAGATGAAGCACTAGCCTTCTCTTGCTTTGACAGGGCTTTCCTCACTCCACAGTTGTGGTCATTCACAGTATGGTATTTCTGAATGACAATCTTATCCCACAGAGTCATGGTCAACAAAAGTTATGAAAGCAAAGCCCCTCTCCTTTCCACTGCCTCTGTCAGTCATGATTTGAATAACTTCAATTTTCCCGTACTATTCAAAATAGTCTCATAGGTGATATTCTTCAATGTCTTCTTTAATGCCACCAACAAAGATCTTTTTCACAGTTAAATGGGCCCTGGTCTTTGAGAATCTTGAGACAGCTCTCTGTTTCCACAGCTCTTCCACCCACCTTGCGTGGTCTTGCATTCGTGACTGCATCCACGTCCTTCATAGTGGCATAAGTGACAAACCCAAAGCCCCTGGAGCATTTGGTTTTGGGTCTCTCATTACCACACAGTCCGTGAGTGTTCCCCATTGCTCCAAATGGCTCCTCAGATGCTCATCAATTGTTTCAAAGCTCAGCCCTCCAATAAATAGCTTCCGCAGCTGCAGCTGTTCAGGCTGTTTAGGGGACTCTGCTTTAGACATGATGGCAGTAGAAAGAGAGACTTTAATGATGCTTTCTCAACAGAGTCCACAGGCAGAAAGGAGTAAGCTAAGGAAAGTATCCCACACCAATGTACATTTAAGAATTAAATAACTGTATTGTAGTCACTCTTAGGAAATACATACTAAAGAGTTTAGAGGTAAGAGGCCATTGTGTTTGTGACTTTCCCTATTCAGGAAGAATGGGGGGTCTGAAGGACCTATGGACCAAAGAATACAAATGGCAAAGTAAATAGAGTGATGTTTATAAGCCAATCTGGATAAAAGGCATAGAATCTTCTACTTTTCAACATTTTTTTTTTTTTTTTTTTTTTTTTTTTTTTTTTGGTGCCAGGGATTGAACTTTCGGGTACTTGGGGCACTTGAGCACTGAGCCATATCTCCAGCCCTATTTTGTATTTTATTTAGAGACAGGGTCTCTCTGAATTACTTAGCACCTCCCTGTTGCTGAGGCTGGCTTTGAACTCTCCATCCTCCTGTCTCAGCCTCCCAAACCTCTGGGATTACAGGCTTGGGTCACCACACCTGGTTACTTTTCCAACTTTTTTGTAAGTTTGAAACTATTTCCAAATGGAAAGCTTTAAAAAAGAAAGGCTTTGCCATTTTGTAGCTCTAAGAACAAAAGAATAGCCAGGGTACAGTGGCTCCCACCAGTAATTCTGGTGACTGAAGAGGCTGAGGCAGGAGGATTGCAAATTCCAGCCCAGCCTCAGTAACTTGGTAAGACCCTGTCTCAAAATAAAAAATAAAAAGGTAATGCACCAAATTTTTAAAATGTGGGGGGAAAAAATAGAAGGGCTGGGATGCAGCTCAGTGGTAAATTGCCCCTGGGTTCAATTCAGTACCAATAATCATAATCATAATCATAATAAATTTATATACACATATATATATAATTGAAATTGCTTTGCTTAGTTACTTGAAAGTAAATCTTAAAATATTGGAAGTGAGCTAGGCCCAGTGGTTCACACCTGTAATTTCAGCAACTCAAGAGGTTGAGACAGGAGGATTGAAAGTTCCAGGCCAGTCTCCACAAATTAGCAAGACCCTATCTCAAAATAAAAAATAAATATAAAAAATATAAAGAAGTGGCAATGTAGTTCAGTGGTAGAGCACCCTGGGTTCAATCCCCAGTAACACATACACAAAAAATGATATTGACAGTGAAATTACATTTTTAGATGATGCACTTCTTCTGGGTTATCAGTAACTTATAACAGGGTCAAGAGGAGTCTTATAGGTAGACTCAGTAGATCTTCTGGACAGAAACACAAGTTCTCTAGTCTAATCCTCACTGACTCCACCCAGATTCATCAGTGAAAAGTCTCCATGCCCCCCTTTCCACAACACAATCCTCCCACTCCATATCTTTTTAGAATTCTTCCAATCCCAAATCTGTAATAACAAAGGTAAAGAGATTATAGTTCAGGTTCGTAGACTGAGAACCCAAGCCTACTGCAAAGTTTCCTGGGACTCTGTCTTTTATGGCCACTGTCATTTCCATAAGATTAGATTCACATTCTTCAGTAACCACATATTTTCTCTCCCCAAATCCCTCAAAAGTTGTGCTTTCTCCTGAGGAATTTTTTTTTTAAAAAACAATTAACCTCAACCATTTACATTAGGAAAAAGTTTCCTGAGTAGTCACATCATACAAATACGAGATCAGGATTTTACCTAAGCTGGATGTGAATATTTTTTAAGTGTTTACAAATATATACGGCCCCACTTCATTCTAGATTACCACAACGCTCAAAAGCAGCTATTGCAAAACTCCGTTCTGACAAACTCATCTGCTGCCGGCTAGCAGCAGGGCCGGGAAATCTCAGCGAACGCTGGCCGCTGAAGACACCTAGAGGACGTATTTAGGGATTGCATGGGAACTGCGAACGTTCACTGGTCCCCACTGTGTCTCCGGTGCAGGGAGCATTTGTGCGTGATGCCTGGTGGGAAGTGGGAGGTATAGTTGGGAATAGGGTCTTTGGTGCCAAAAACTGGGAAATGATCCTCAGCACATGCCAGGGTAATTTTTCATGATGCTAAATGAGCTCTATAAGAGCATGTTCTGTGATGGTCTTCTTAGACTGACTATAATGGGCTAAAATTGGACATTGAAAAACTGTATTGTGGTTGATAGTGGACAAAGAAGCCAGAAAAAAAAAAGAAAAAGAAAAAAGAAAATCTATGCTGGCTTTCTCTGATGTCTTATTGGCTTTCTGATTGCTTAGTACTACTTACACCTATGAATTAAGTGATTTTTAAAAGTTATCTTAAGGACAATGAAAAATCCCTATTGTCTTACCAAAAGCCTCAGCTATGTCTAGCCTTTGGTAGAAAGGAGAGATGGCCCATCTTGTCCCCTTTCCCCTGTTGACTGCCTGTTTTTCTTTCCAATTAGCAGCAGGTTGTGGAGACAGTGATCTGCTGCTGCTTTAGGAACCTCAATTTTTGCAGTCTGGGTGGGCAGCAATGAGCAATTACCGCAAATGTACCAATCTGTTGAAATACATATACAACCATAACAAGAACTACTATTTTTAATATGAAATTACACGGCACAGAAAGAAGCTTAAATATTTCAGGCAATATTTATTACAAGAATGCAAGCTGTGTCTAGCAATCTTTTGTGTTGGAATTTAACCAGGACCCTCCCATGGAAGTATCATACTACCTTAGAGAAATTTTTATTTTTCTTTGTTGTAAGCGATTAGATTGTATTTTGACAAAGGATATCACTTGAAGAACATTTGCTTTATTGAACCAATTATTGATTTAAGGTACTTGAACTTTATACAAATCATGGAAAACTTGCCTATTTTATGTTTCCTCTCTTTTGTTGGGGTGGGGATGAGGGAACAGAAAGGAGTTGCTTACCAGTGTCTGGAAGTACTTACCAATAACAAACTCAAATTTGAGGTTGCATTTTTATGTCCAGACAGGGTGTGGTTGGACATTGACTTGGAACTACGGAAAATATGCATTTGGCAATTTTTAATTTCTTTTTCAGGGAGAAAAACAATGAATCGACTAAAGTTTCACCATCGAGGTGAATATTTACTAATATGCAGGGGGGGCAGCATTATGGCTTAATCTTTATTGAGTATCCACACGGAATGGCAGAATTAAATTATGTGAATAATCATAATTGCCATATATAATGTGTTTCAGAACAGGGTTTCAGACTGGTACAATTCATTTCAATCCGTATAAAATAAGCATAATCAAATGTTTTGAGATGGTTAATTAAGTGCAGATAATGTTAAAAGATTTTTAAGTGGAACCAAGTGATCATTGCTGTGATATTTAATATGAAAACAAGAATCCAAAAGATGAATAAAGGTGGAAAAAACAGGTCTGGGAACATAGCTCAGTGGGAGAACACTTGCCTAGTGTACACAAGGCCTTGGGTTCAACTCCCAGCACTGCAAAAAATAGGCAGCATCAGCAAAGCCTACTTCAAAAGAAATGAACTAATATAATTCTTTCTCTTAAAAAATATCCTGCATCCTAAAGTACTGAGCATCACAGAGGCTATTTTTTTTTCTCTTAAGTGCCCTGAGAGCTTAACTTTTTTTGTTAATTTGTAAATACCTAATGAATTCATATGAGTTATAATGTTTGGAAGAAGGAAAAGAGAAGATAGGATATAAAAAGTTTCCCTCCCACTCCTATCCCTTAGCAAATAGTTTTCTGACCAATGTTATCAGTTTTTATATATAATTTTTAAATACTTAAATACACACCTCCTTTTTCTTGCTTTTTGAATTACAAGAGCATTCTAAACATTATATTCTGTACCTTGCTTTTTACACTTTTATTTTCAAAACTGTGGAGTACATAGAGCTGTCTTTCTTTCTTTTACTATAACCATAGTCCACTACATGGATGTACCATGATTTATTTAATAGGCCTGTTATTAGTGAATACTCAGAAGTTGTTTCTAAATTTTGTTTCCAATCTTTGCTATTATAAAAATGGCACAGGGAATCACCTTGTACATACCCTTATCTATAAAATAAATTCCTTAAAGTAGAATTTGGGCTTAAGAAAATGTGTGTTTTTAATTTTACTAGATACTGCCAAATTTCCCTTGAAGAGGTTAAAGCATTTACATCGCACTGACCCTGTACAGGAGTGTCTCTTTCTTCACCCTCTCCAAGACAGACTTCATAAAAATGTCTCTGAGCCTGAGTATGGTAGTTTTCTAGGCTTTCTCTCTTCCGGGTCTGATCTGGGTAAATCTCACTACATTTCAACATCAACTCTCTCTACCAGACCTTGCATTCACCTCCTCCTGTCTACCTTGGTTCTTGTCATTTCCCCTGCTGGAATTTTTCCCATCAATACCGTCCCTCCAACCCATGCACCTTGGCCTTTAGGAAACTGTTTTCAGTTACCTGGACCCTACTGATCTCTACTCTTTTAAGAACTTCCTAACAGATAGGCCATTAAAGGGTTATGGGTGAATGAGGTGAGTGAAATCTCTCAGATCTCACGACAGGTAGCAGGTCTGGGCAAGAGCCCTTGCATCGCTCCTTCAGACCAGGTCTGCTTTGCCAGTTGATACCAGAGTCCCTTCAATATGATCTTTTTCTCTACATGCCATGACATGAAAAAGGAAGGGAAGCTTACCAAGAGCACCAAGCTAGCACACAGTTGAACACAGAAACACTGACAAGTTGACTGACATAATTTTCTTTAGGCGTTTGTTTTCCACAATCATTTCTTTTAGCACAATTAGTCCTTAGTAAACACGATCACTGCTTCCACTACTGACATAAATAAAACTGTTTGGGGGGAAAAACCTGTTTCAGAAAAATCAAGTCTTGGTGTATTACAACTGGTCAACAAAGGCAAAAGGGGCCAAGAGACCAAAGTAAGAGGCAGAAGGATCCAAGATTGTGGAGTGCAATTTACAAGGGACTTAAAGACAGAAGTGCATCTTAAGTGGCAGCAGGACAGGAGGATCAGTCCAGCATGGTGGCACACACCTGTAAGCCCAGCTACCTGGAAGGCTGAGGCAGGGAGATTTCAGGTTAGAGGGTCACCCTAGACAACTTAGGAAGACCCTGTCTCAAAATACAAAGGATCAGGGATATAATTCAAAGGTAGATCACTCCTGCATTCAATCCAGGAGAATCTCCACACTCCATGGCAGCAGGAAAGGGTTTATAAGCTAAGATAGGTAAATGTGGCCCACGGCCAACCAAAATGTTCCTGGCCTTTCTCAAAAAACATTGATGTCTAATGTCAGACACTGTCCAAGTGTCAGTGGCTCGCACAACATGCACAGCTGAGTGTTTTCACAACTTTGTCCTCTAGGACTTGGGTCACATGCCAGGGTCACTAGGAAGGCAAAATAGCAGTTATGACCAAGATGGTTGTAGCCATGCCACACTGGATCCCCACAAATCCTTCACTCTGTTCCAAACATATCATTTTCTTCTCCCTCAACCTTTCTGAAGTTTGGTAATCACCCCTTTCCCCTTAGGCAATCTTTTTGTATAATCCCAAAGATTCTTCAGAGCTTCCACAGATTATTGAGGGAAGGGGCGACACTCTCAAAGCTTTCAGAGATGGAAGACCCCGCTGAGAGCTGCTTAGGCCAACTAGAGACCAGGCCTTGTCACAGCTTCCTCTGTGTCTCGTCCTTTGGCCAGGCTGATGTCAGCAGGGTTAGCAGTCATGCCTTAGCAAGGTCACCGTGTTTTAGAGCCCCTGATAGCTGAGCTCAATTGCAGTAACGGGGATCATCTGGGGAAGCTCCACTTGTTGCAAATAGCTCAACTGTGAGGCAATATTAAAAAGAGGGTGGGTCTTGGAGCTGTATTTGTACAATATTTGTATTGTGCATGTCTGTGATAGCGATTCAGGAGGCTAAGGCAGGAGGATCACCAGTTCAAGGCCATCCTAGGCAATTCAGTGTAAGACTTCAAAACTCAAATAAAGCTGGCCGTGGCAGCATATACCTGTAATCCCAGCAGCTGGGGAGGCTGAGGCAGGAGGATTACTAGTTCAAAGCCAGCCTCAGCAAAATTGAGGTGCTAAGCAACTCAATGAGACCCTGTCTCTAAATGAAATAGGGCTGGGGATGTGGCTCAGTGGTCAAGTGCCCCTAAGTTCAATCCCTGGTACCCACCCCCCAAAAAAAGACTCAAATAAAAAGGGTTGGGGATGTAGTTCAGTGGTAGAGTGCCCCTGGGTTCAATCCCCACTACTAGTAAAGATGGGGGGTGGAGCAGAAAAGGAGGAGGGAAGAGAAGAAGGAAAAGGAAAGATCTTAACAACCCTTATATGGGATTCACTAAATGTCAGATACTACCTTTTACATATATTAATACCTTTTAAGTCTAACATTCCTAATACGGGAGTATTATTTTCATCATCCCTATTTTCCGATAGGGAAATTGAGGCACAGAAAGATTAAATTAGTTGCCCAAGATCACACAGTGGATAAGTAGCAGAGCTGGCATTTGGACTCAGTGATCTGCCTCTGAAATCCATGCAGGTAGCACTATACTATACCAGCTCTCTTTGCAAGTGCTGGTGGCTCAGTTATTTGGGCCTTGGACATGCCTAAAGACATCATTGCAGAGGCCCCAAGGTAATACAAACAAAAAAAAAGGAAAAACTCTTAGAAGATCTAAGACAGAGACTTCATTAACTCATGCAAATATTCTGTGCCAATAAAAGTTGTCCCTTATAGGTAGACCACAGTCCCAAACCTTGTTGAGCAGACAGTATTTACATATCAATTAAGAATAAGCACTTCTCCAGGCAGAAGTCCACGCTAGGACATGAGGTTTGAAGAGTGAAGCCAAGGCTGGAATTTACCTCCTACTGGATCCTCAGCAGAGAGTCCTTGATAATCACAACTATAGTTAGTGGTTCCAAATTAAGGACAGGTGAAATAGACAACACAACTATCATGTGGCTCAATACTGTTTCTTATGTGTTTACAGATTATGTCAAAGATCTGGATAATTTAACATGAGGTCATGTGCATGTAATCTGTACCTGGCTTACCCCATCAGCTTATAAAGTCAAAAAGAGTTCAAGCTAATTTGGATGTCCACATGATCATGACTCAGATAATGCCCTTCAGTCTCTATCTGCTCATGCAGCACTGACCTTCCCCAACACTGGTTTCTAGAAAGCCCCAAAGAGGAGCCTCACATGTGCCTACAACCCAGATGCTCGTTCTAGGCACCACATGGTGCTCCATCAGCTCCCCCTCCTGTTCCCACTTGCCCACTTCATTGGCTTCTCATGAAACCACAAAGGAAGTCCTGCCAAGCCTTTCTGGAAGCCATGAAAGCCACCAGTCCTCAGAGTATCAGAGAAGCCCTGGGATAAATACAGTAGGGATGGGGGTGTTCTCACCAATTTTGTGCCACATCCTCTTTTCTAAGCCCCCAAACAGCTCTGTATGTACCCAGAATCTCCCAGGATCTCTGCCAAAAGGCTTCACCTTTTCATACAGAAGATCTCCAATTCAATCTGAGGAACTGAAGAGGAAACAGACACTATCCCCATCCTCTTTGCCCATTCATTCATCCATCCTTACATCTGTCCAGTTGATTAACACAGATGGAGGCCAACTTTGTGCCAGAGACCATTCAAGGCATTGAAGGTAAGACATTAAATTAGACAGACAAGGTCCCTCACAGAGTTGGCATTCTAGTGCAGGGAAGCAGAGAATGGCCAAACTGATTAATTAATTAACAAGAAACTGTTCATAATCATTGCTCTGGTGAAAATAAAACAAGGTGATATGTTTAAGAGAAACAAAGTAGTTACTTTCAATAAACTCAGTCGTCTTCCACCCTATCAGATCCAACAGCCACTACCCATGACAAAAATGTTTAAGTTAAAATATTTTAATTGATAAAAATTGCATGTTTATCTTGTACAACATGATGCTTTGAAATATGTATACTTTGTGGGATGGTTAAATTGAGTTAATTAGCATATGCCTTATTCACATACTTATTGTTTGTGGTAAGAACACTTAAAATCTACTTCCAGCAATTTTCAAGAAAACAATGCAGCCAGGCATGGTAGCACACACCTGTAATCCCAGCAACTTGGGAGGCTGAGGCAGGAGGATCACAAGTTTGAGGCCAGCCTCTGCAATTTACTGAGGACCTAAGCAAATTAGAAACCCCTTGTCTCAAAGTATAGAAGTCTGGGAATGTGACTCATTGGTTTAACAACCCTGAATTTAACCCCTCTTATCCCCCAAAAAAGAATACAATTATTAAATATAATCACCAGATTGTACAATAAAAAAATCTTGATTTTATTCCTCCAAGTGAAATTTTGTATTCTTTGACCAACATCTTTACAGTCCTTCTCTGCCTGTCCCCACCAGCTCCTGGTAACCACTACGATACTCTTTACTCAGTAGTTTTCAACACTACCAGAGCCAACAGCCTATATGCACAACGAATATTTTGTAACACCATTTAGGATACTAAAATTAAGTTCTTAACAACTTATCTACACATACAGTTTAAATATATGCTTGTATATACACATAAATACATGCATCTGTATCATTATACACATATTCCTAGCTATAAAAAAAGGAAGAAATAGGAGAACATATTCATAATGAAAGATGCATTCCAATATGTACATGATTGGGCATGGCTATATCTGAAGACGTAATAAGCCATTTAGATGCTTGCTTCCATACATTGAGTCACCATAAACACAACAGCCTTAGTTGTCCACTCATTATAGGAGTGTTACAAGCCACACAAATACCAGCAGTAGCTTTGCTCTTGATGATATGGTTTACCTAAATAGGGAATGACTCTGAGTAATGATTCAAACAAAACAGTTTACATGATAATTGCATCTTCAGAAATTTTAGCAGCTATTAAACTAGGCAAAAAATACTTTGCCATTAGATTTCTATGGCTCAATGGGGTGGGTTCTTGGTATAGGTACATGACTATCCAGTGGGACTTTCAAAGATGTATAGTGTGTAGGACCATCCTTCACTGGGATTCCCTGAGAATCCTCTACTCTCTATTGCTGACAGTTAGCCATCCCTGGCCGCCTCTCCCACTGTTACTAAACGCCAGTAGTATCTCCAATCACTATAATGAGCAAAAGTTTTCCTGAACATTTACCAAACATCTCCTAGAAGTTGTGGCACCCCATGGAAGACCACTCAAATAACTGATTAGGAAGGACTCTCTAGGGAGAAAGCTAAGAACCAAATGACCAAAAGGAGATAGTCATGAGGAGGAGCATTCCAGGCAAAAAGAACACCCAGGCAGTCTCTACAGGGACTCAAAAAGTGCAACAAATCAAGGAGCAGAAAGGCTGGCAGGACCAGAGTGTATTTAATGAGGAATGTAGTCAAAGATGGCTTTGGAAAGGCAAACAGAGGCCAAACCACCTAGGACCTTGTAGGCCAAAGTAAAGATCTGCATGTTATTCTTAGCATCACAGGGGCCTTGTTAAGGAGGAATATTAAGCAAATTAAGTTTTGTTTTGCAGTATGAGGGGTTGAACCCAGGGCCTCATGCATGCTAGGCAAGTGCTCCGCCAATGAGCTACATCTCCAGCCATTTTTTAAATTATCTATGTTTTTAAATATTTTTATAGTTGTCAATGGACCTTTATTTTATTTATTTGTACATGGTGCTGAGAATCGAACTCAGTGCCTCACACATGCCAGGCAAGCACTCTACCACTGAGCCACAACCCCAGCCCCTTAAATTATCTATTTTGAGACAGTGTCTCACCAACTTGCCCTAAGGTAACCCAAAACTTGAGATTTTCCTGCCTCAGCATCCCAAATAGCTGGGGTTGCAGGCCAACATCCCTGCACCCAGCTTAAAGAAAGTTCATTAACTAACCTCAGTGGCCTTATGGTTGTGAAGAATTGATGGTGAACAGCAGGGAGTCCAGTTGGGTAACTGCAGGTATTCAGCAAAAAGGTAATGATGGCTTGGCCTAGAATATTAGTAGCAGAGATGGAAAGAAGTAGGTGGCTTCAAAAATAAGTTTGAAAGAAGAGTCAAGAGGACCTGGTAGCTGGTGGTGCAGACCTGAAATCCCAGCAGCTCAGGAGGATGAGGTAGAAGGATCACAAGTTCAAAGCCAGCCTCAGCAACATAGTAAGGCCCTAAGCAGTTTAGCTAGACCCTGTCTCAAAATTTAAAAAAAATTAAAAAAAAAAAAAAAAGAAAAAAAAAAAAAAGGACCTGGTAATGGATTGGAATTGAGGAGTGTGGCAGACAAAATAATCAAGGATGACAACTGATGGTCTTGATATTAGCAATTGAGTGGTTGCTGGTACCATTTCCTACAGTGATAAATGAAGGAATAGCTTTTGCTTATTTATTTGCTTTAGTGAATGTGAAAAGTTCTGTTTTAAACATGTTCCATTTGACATGCCAGGTACCCAAACATGCAAACAAACCAGAGAAAAGAAAGGCCTGGGTCACAAGTCTGGGTGCCACTGGCATATAGATTTTTTTTTTTTTTTTTTTAACAGTGCTGAGGATTGAACCCAGGCTGCTCTCCTGCTGAGCTACATCCCCAGACCTTTTTGAGACAAGGTCTCAATACATTGCTTAGGGCCTTGTTAAATTGCTCAGCATACCATGTTGCTGGGATTACAGGCTTGTGCCATCATGCCTGGCCACATAGATGGTTTTTAAATCAGCCTGAGAGTACCAAAGGAGGAAGTACGACTGAAGCAGAGCCTCAGCCCCAGAGCCTGCGAGGGCACAATGGGTATCTCTTAGAAATGGAGTAGAGAAAGAGGAGGAAAGACAAAAACCAGGGTAGTCACCATCATGAGAATCAATGGTGACAGATCCATATATATGGAGACTGGTGGTTTTACCATTGGGAAAGAGTTCGCTTTAATTTAAAATGTATAAAATTATGAAAACAAAATTAGGTTCAGGGCAAAGACAAATTTAGAATGAGAAAAAAGTGGGGCTGGGTTTGTGGCTCCGTGGTAGAGCACTTGCCTTGCCCGTGTGAAGCACTAGTTTCGATTCTCAGCACCATATAAAAAAATAAATGAAGATATCAAGTTCAACTGCAACTGCAAAAATTTTTTTCAGTTCAAATTCATTTCCCTTTTATTAAAGTCCAAGTTACCATCACATGGTTTGGTATTCAATAAAGGAAAACTTGTTCAAATAAGGTAATATGTTATCATCAGCATTTCCAGGTAACTGTTTATAATCAAGCAGCAATATGAATAAATCCTTGGGAAGACCATCCATGGGAATTTACACTTTGTCAAGGCCCAGTTCCTCTGGAGTGGAGATTCCCAGTTCATTTAAAGTTGGTCTAAGGATGACATAGAGGTAGATTTCCTTATAAGGTTCTGCTTTGTCCTTAACAACCTCTAGGATACGAACAGCACTAGCAAAATCATTTAACCACCTGCATGCTCACAAAGCAGCGTCAATGATTTGGGGTTCTAGAACCAGATCGTAGCCAACACAAGTATTCATCCCTTTACGAATTCCCAGTCACCTATATCTGGTTTGTTGAAGTATGCCACCCAGCGAGCACCAAACTCCTCGTCAGTCTCAGGGGACCCATGGGAATACCAGAGAGTTGACTGGATTGCGGTGGCGGGGCTGGGAGTTGAGATAGGGTACAGGGGACCTCGGGGGCGAAGAGCGGCGCCCAGCTGGACCACGGCGGCTGCGCAGCGACTGAGGCTGGAGAAAAGCCGGGTGTGAACCCACGGACCCCTGAAAATATTTCTTTAAGTGAAAAAAATTGCCTTAATTTTTTCCTACATACTTTGACTTTATACTGTTGGTATGACTATAGCTTTGTCATATAGTATTTATAGTGTAAATAGAGAAGTCAATCTTTCATCTAGCGTTGTTGATTGAGATATGGGTGATTTGTTTTGTTTTGCTTTTGTGGTACTGGGGATGGAAACCAGGACTTCTTACATGCTAAGGGAGTGCTCTACCTCTGAGAAACATCCCCAGCCCTGCAGTTTTATTATTTATAATAATTTACAAAGTTTTAGCTTCATAAGTCATACTTTGTAATATCATGCATATTTTTAGGAAAGATATTTAATTTGGAAAACCTCTCTCAACTTGCCTCACAAGCTGTAAAATATGTGGGCATTGTAAAAATGTTTTTTCTGCAGTGCTACCTTAAATACTTTTTGGATTAACAATTCTCATTAACCAGTTGTCATCAACGTCCTCACTGTAGTGTCATATTCTGTTATACGTTAGTTTCATGAATGCCAATTTTTCCTGTAAATTAACAGGAAATTTAAATATTTTTCCAATGTATCCATGTGATTTGATTTTCCTTATTAGTGGCATTTCCAAAACCACAAGTTTATTAATTACCTGTATTCACAATGTATCTCTTCCTCTTAATGTGCTTTTGGTTTCATCTTCAAATTTTTTATTACAGTTTGTTTCTCAGTATCAGAAAAAAATCTCACTTTCATTTCACATTGCATTATGTTTCTTTCTGAATTTCTTCTCCATTATTTAATATAGAAGTAAATTTTAAATGACATAAGTATTCTTTACATAAGTACAAATCAAAAGTCTATCATCTAGGCTGGGCGTGGTGGCGCATGCCTGTAATCCCAGGGACTCGGGAGGTTGAGGCCAGAAGATTGCAAATTCAAGGTCAATCTCAGCAACTGAGAACTTGTCTTGAAATAAAAATAAAAAGGGCTGGGGATGTAGCTTAGTGGCTAAGCAACCCTAGGTTTGATCCCTGGTACAAAAAAAAAAATGTCTATCATCTATCACTTATTTATTGAACTGTAAATTAGTATAGCTACTGTGTAAAACAGTACAGAAGTTCTTCAAAAACCCAGAAACAGAACTACTCTATGATCCAGTTATACCAGTCCTGAGGAATCAAAGTCAGCATTCTATAGAGATACCTGCATACCCATGTTTATTGCAGCACTATTCACAATAGCCAAGTTATAGAATCATCCTATATGTTCAAAGTGAATGGATGGATAATGAAAATGTGGAATATATATGCAATGAAATATTATTCAATCATAAAGAAGAATGAAAAAATGTCATTTGCAGGAAAAATGGATGGAACTGGAGAAAATCATGCTAAGCAAAATAAGTCAGACTCCAAAATGTAAGTATTGCATGTTTTCTCTCTTGTGGAATCTAGAAGCAAAAATTAGAAGGGAACTATTAGGAAAGGAGAAAGGAAAGGGGAGAAAAAGGGAAAGGGAGGACAGAGATGATCAAAGTATGTTATATACCTGTATAATTTTGGGGAGATGCTGGGAATTGAGGGGGTACTTTACCCCTGAACTACATCCCCAGTTGATTTTTATTTTTTATTTTGAGACAGGGTCTCACTAAGTTTCCCAGGCCAGCCTGGATCTGGCAATCCTCCTGGCTCAGCTTCCCAAATTACTGGGATTACAAGCGTGTACCACCACGTCTGGCTTCATTATTCAGTACTGACTGAAATTATTGCTCATTATAATAGAGCGCAATGGTATAATTGTGCAATAAATTTCCTTTTATGCTGCATACATCGACTTATTGAAAGATAAGTAGATATTATATATCTAGTTTCTTGAGACCCTTTCACTCTTTTTGGTGCTATTTCATCTGGAACCATCAGACTTTGAAGGACAAGAAGTGACATATATCTTAAAATGCCATCCAGTTTGTTGGGATCCATAAAATATGTGACTTCACAAATGTGGATACTCAGTGTTTGTAGTACTATTTAGATTTCTGCCCTATGAGCACAAGAAATACTCAAATTCTATTTTGCATCATACTTATTTGTTAAGACCTCATTTTTTAATGTATATGCTATATGATCAGTATAGTCTTGATTGGGGAACTTTTTTTTCAGTAATGGAGATTGAACCCAGGGTCTCATGCATGCTTGGCAAGTGCTCTACCACTGAGCCATACCTCCAACCCTTTTAATTTTATTTTGAGATAGGGTCTCCCTAAGTTGCTCAGGTTGGCCTCAAATTTGTGATCCTCCTGCCTCAGTCTCCTGAGTAGTGAGGATTACAGTCATGTACCACCAGATCCAGCTTGAAGAGGACTTCTCACTTGAAAAGCTATCAATGAAATTTTAATTCCTCTGTTCAGGAGTTTACCTGTTTGAAAATTGGAAGAATTTTTCATAGATTATTTTCCAGCTTTACCTATCCCCACATCCTATGTGCTTACAGAGCCAGATGCCATAGACTTGTCGATATGACATGACCTCAGGCCCTGGCCCTCAGTTCACAACTCTAGGTGAGGTGGTGCAGCCGACAGAAGTGTTCCTGGAAATCCTTCTGTACTGGGGCAGCCACAGTGGTCTGACTAAACCCAAACTAAATGTGTTTGTAACCCATCTTCCCTGAGATGGGTTCCTACATGCAGGGAGAAGCATAATAATTGAGAGACCAGAGTGAAAAGAGACAGTGGTCTTGACTGATTATAGTGAAAATAGTTTGCAAATTGTGCAATAGTACATAATCCTGTGAATGCATGGTTAGAACTCCTTGCAGATCCTTTGGAAGGAGCAGGTGACAGGGATGGGCCCTGTGTCATTTACTTCACAGCACGTTCTTCTCCACAAGGCCATAAAAAGTGTTTCAAGAGGAAGGTAGTGTTTTCTACATTTAAAAATACCAAGAAGTATAAGATGAGGACTGGCATGGACCATTGGTTTTGGCAGGTGGAGATCTTAAGTGACCTTGAGGATAGTCATCCCACTAGAAGGTGAAAAAGTCATATTAGAAAGGGTTAAGTAAAGAATGGGACATTAAGAAAGTGAGACAATAACTAAATGCAAAACTTCCCAAAGTTTGGTTATGATCTTTCTGCACTGATACAGAAAGATTTCCAGGATGTACTATTTAATGAAAAGTAGGGAAGTGGTGTGGACCATATATGCTACTCCTGCTTTGCTACATACATATTTCAGTGTACACACACAATACCTCTGATGAAGGGAATTGGTCCTTGGAAATTTTGAAGCACGTGAGTATATTACCTTTTTAAAACTTTTAAAAAGAGATGTTGCTCTAATGGGAAATGGTGAGTAGCGGGAAGCTAAGGAGTCGTAAAAGTGAAGAAAAGGGTGTTTAAGGATGGGCCTTCGAGGGTAGCTTTGCAGTATGACTCAGAGAAAGAGAAAAACAATGTTGGAAAGAAGATCAAGTTGTAGAAGCCAGGTCCCTGAAGTGAAAGAGAAAACAACCCAGTTCTCCTGAGAAAGAGATAAGAAAAAGTTTAATTTGCCATGCATGATGGTACATACCTGTAACATACCTCAGTAACTTAGGAGGTTGAGGCAGTAGGATCACAAGTTCCTGGTAAGCCTGGGCATTTTACTGAGATCCTGTTTCAAAGTAAAAAGTAAAAAATAGGGTGCATACCTGTAATCCCAGCATCTTGGAAGTCTGAGGCAGGAGGATTGCAAGTTTGAGGCCAGGCTCAGCAATTTGGCAAGACCCTAAACATAGCGAAACCCTGTCTTAAAATAAATAATAAAAAGGGCTGGGGACATAGCTCAGTGGTAAAGTAGCCCTGGATTCAATCCCCAGTGCCAAAAGAAAAAAAGAGAAAAAAGTAAAAAATAAATGGCTTGGGTATAACTCAGTGGTAAAACACTCCTGAGTTCAGTTCCCAATACAGAAAAAGAGAGAGAGAGAGAGAATATTCATGAGGTTTTAGAGTCTGGTTTAAGACAGTTCTTTCAATATGGGTCTACATTCGGATTAAGTGAGAATCATAAAAAAATTGAGGAACTGAGGACACAGCGAAGGAAATGAAGAATGAATGTATAGCCACAGACACAGGCAGACTTGGTCAAAGAAAAGACAATTCACAAATGATTAAGTTTGAAGCAAGTTCACCAGCTAAGAGTGAGGAGTCTACATTGTGTGCCAGAGACCTGAAGAGAAACTTTGACTCTGGAGAGAAAACAAGAGGACACACAAGGGAAGTATGGTTGGAATATGGGTGGGCAACTCAGTGTCCTCCTACTGTTAGCATCTAAGGGTCTTGGGTTCAGTGTCTCCATTCAACAAAGAACTGAAGAACAGACACAGAGATTGCAAGCAAGCAGCAGGTTTATTGCAAAAGTGACAGTAACAGACTTCTCCAAAGAGAAGGGGCCTACAGCTGAGAGTCTGGTGGAGAAGTTTTGACTTGTCCTTTTTAAGGTCCCTGGAATTTCCTCCTTTCCTCATTTCCCGCCCTGTTCACACTATCCTCAACATTGTTCATTTTTGCCCCCTCCCTGCCCCCGTCCATGCATCTATTTTGGTTTTTCTATTGGATCCCCCACTTAGGAACAGGAGTACAGAAGTGTCTGTCTGATTGGGTCCCCTGCTTGTGTCCATAAGCAACTAGGAACTTGACTTCATTGGAAGACTCTTTCCCTGCTCCTTTGGTCTGGCCCGCCCTTGACTTCCTCACTCGCCATCTTGCCCTGGTTGCATACGCCCTTCTATGTCTCCCTCACTACTCTCTCAGCCAAGCTAACTACTCTCCCAGATGCAATTCACACTCCCCCACAGAAAACGCTTAAAAACTCAACTGTCGTCCTCAGAGCAATTTTTCAGCCACTGAGAGTAGAGTTTCTCAAAAAGGGCTCTATGTCAACAAGGGATCTTTGATTCCCATTTTAGGACTAATAAGTCATTGGAAGGGTGGTTCAAATCAGGGGGACACAGGGTAAATTTGGGTCCCTGGCTTCCAACATGGAAAATCACTCGAAACTTTGAAATTATAATATTTTCTCAAGATTTTGAACCTCCTAAGACCAAGTTTTAAATATAAATCAACATGTAATAAGACTCCTCTGCCCCAGAGTCTCTTTTTTTTTTTTTTTTTTTTTTTTTTTGCGGTACTGGGAATCGAACTTAGGGCCTTGTGCTTGCAAGGCAAGCACTCTACCAGCTGAGCTATCTCCCCAGCCCCCCAGAGTCTCTTTGGGGATGGGGGAATGACTTTTGCTGTAGTCCAGGTTGCCCCTTTCCCTGTGACTTACGTAGCCTGAGCACATGGTAAGCAGTCAATAAATAATAGCTTCATACAATCCCGATGATTATTTGCCTTCCAATGTCTCAGTCGAAACAGAAGACAAGAACTCTAGGTACTCAAAACACACTTCAGACATGGAAGAGTCCAAGAACCATTTGTAAAATACTTTAGTTTTAAAAAGAAAAAAATTTAACAAAAAACAAAGAATTTGAATTTTCTCAGGGGTAGAGTATAGAGGAAATTCTGCTTTGGAAATATTATTCTGATGCTAGTTCTTGCTCAAGATGAGGCTGAGGAACAAGGAACAGAGATTTGAAGTTTTATAAAATATTTAAATGGAACAAAGTGAGATAATCAGCAGTTCTAAAGGACTTTTTAAAGACAAGAAAGAAGTCTGGGCATCTTCCATGTTTTTCAGGTTTTGTCATATTAAATGAAGAAGACATACTAAAAACTAGCCAAGCCAGGCACAGGGGTGCACACCTGTAATCCCAGCCTCTTGGGAGGCTGAGGCAGGAGGATCACGAGTTCAAAGCCACCCTCGGCAACTCAGTGGGGACCTAAGCAACTTAGAATGACCCTGTCTCAAAATTTAAAAAATAAAACAGCTGAGGATGTGTCTCAGTGGTTGAGTATCCCTGCGTTCAATCCCTGGTACCAAAAAAATAAATAATTAATAAAATAAAAATTTTAAGACTAGCCAAAATTGAGGCATAGTTTAAATACACACAGCTATCAAGTAGCATTATGCCATTCAAAAGATAACTATGTTTGCAAGTGGTGGTGGTGTACACCTGTAATCCCAGTGGCTGGGAAGGCTGAGGCAGGAGGATCAAGAGTTCAAAGCCAGCCTCAGCAAAAGCAAGGCACTAAGCAACTCAGTGAGACCCTGTCTCTAAATAAAATATAACATAGGGCTGGGGATGTGGCTCAGTGGTCAAGTGTTCCTGAGTTCAATACTTACTGGGTACCAAAAAAAACAAACAAACAAACCTCAAACAACTAAAGGAAGATGTTGAAATCAAGAAAATCATGTTATACAAAATGGAAATACCAATGAAAAGATGGAAAATAATCTGAACAACACCCTGTTTGTTTGTTTTGGGAATGGGGATTGAACCCAGGGGTGCTCTACCACTGGGCCACATCTCCAGCCCTTTTGTTTAAATTATTTTTTTAATTTTCGTGATAGGGTCTCACTAAGTTACCCAGACTGGTCTCAAACTTGGAATCCTCCTGCCTCAGCTTCCTGAGTGTCTGGGATTACAGGCATTCGCCATGGCCCCCAGTACATTTTTTTTCATTTATGTCCAGGTCAGTAAATGAAACTGTCACTTGGGTTCTTCTGTGACTGCCTTTTTACTCAAACTTAGTTGAAGATTTTCTTATGGTATTTATGGCTACTGCTGTATAGTTCCCACTGCCTGGCTATTCTAGTATTTATCAATTTTTCTTTCATCCTGCTGTGAGTCCAACCACGATTAAAGCAAAGTTTGTTTTATTGAAGTTGAGCAGGCAGAATTAATTGTGACCAAAGCCAAATTATCATCTACATCATAACTATAATCAATTTACAACAAAGAATGAGGGAATACACCAGGTGCACACCTGTAATTCCAGCTACTTGGGATACTGAGGCAGGGCAATCAAATGTTCCAACCATTCTTAGCAATTTAAAAAGATGCTGTCTCAGCATAAAAGCTTTTTTAAAAGGCTAGAAACGGCCAGGCACAGTGGGACACACCTGTAATCCCAGCAGCTCTGGAGACTGAGGCAGGAGTACCATGAGTTCAAAGCCAGCCTCTAAGCAACTTAGTGAAACCCTGTCTCAAAGCAAAATAAAAAGGGCTGGTGATGTAGCTCAGTAGTAGAGCACTTGCCTAGCACAACTGAGGGCCTGGGTACAATCCCCAGCACCAAAAAAAAAAAAAAAAAATTATCTCTATCACACACATATATACATATATAATATACACATATGTATATGTGTATATATGTATTTCTATATATACATATAAATGTATATATACATATATATAACAATTTGTTGAGGAGAGGATGAAGGAATAATTTTACTTAGCACTTAAAAAAAGGTGATGATCAAGCTTTGATGCTCTGCATTGACTAAAGGGAGTGGGAAATGCCTGCATAACACACCACAGAGCTCTTTCCCAGCAGAAGAGGGACTCTCTTTAGAGCTTCCCTCAAATGTTTCTGAGAGTTCTGGGAATGGCCATTGCCCCCTTCTATTTAAGGCTTTGCTACTTCTCCCTCACTGGAGCAGTCCTGCCACCTCTCCTGGGCTACGTGCTACTTGCTGGGTCCTGTCCCTGGTGTGGTACAAAAACTGCAACCTTGGATAGGAAGATGAGAGTGACTTCCAGCTTCTGTGATGGACTGAATTCTGCCCACCCCCTTCCATGAGTATGTTGAAGTTCCAACCCTCGGTACCTCAAAATGTGGACATAAGGCCATAAACAGGTAATGAAGGTAAAATGAGAGCATATGTTTGGGCCCTAATCCCTCAGAATTAAGGGATTTAGAACACAGATATGTCAGAGGAAGGCCATATAAAGACAGAGAGAGGAAGGCCAACTGTAAGTCACAGAGAGAGGTCACAGAAAAAAAAAATCAACCCTGCCAACACCTTAATCAAAGACTTCTAGCACCCAGAATTGCAAGAAAATAAATTTCTGTTGTTTAAATAATTGTAATACAAAGCTGCTCCCCTGCCTTTCCACTGCATCACAACCTAGCTTGTCAGTCTGAAAGCTGCTCTCCCCGCCCTTTCCGCTGCACCCATATCCCTGCCTCCCAACTACTTGTCAGTCTGTGAACATCCTAGCTAGCTATTGGTTCATCAGTCAACTTGCAAGTATCCTTCTCCGTTATTGGTCCCCTGTTAGCCCAGCGGAATTAAACTGCTTAAGGGTAGCTTCCATGCCATCTTTTCTCTTGCTTTTCTCTCCTACTCAATTGCTTTCTCTCTCCTCCTAGCTTTTCCACTCTCTCTAGCGCGCGCCCTTTCTCTTTTCCTCTCATTTTCTCTCTTACCCTGCAGGGAGACACTCTGTTTGCTTAATAAACTCTCTTATGTGATCTCCCGTGTCTGGCGTGGTTTTCGTGGTTTTTCTTACAGTAATTCCATCTATGTTTCTGTAACAAAGACTTAAAACTCTTCACTTTTGCCTGTAAATATCCAATGGGTGGCTAAAAGCAGAATTAAAAATTTGACATCTCTGCTGGCAGTGACTTGGGAAGCTAAGGCAGAAGATCACAAGTCCAAGGCTAGTCTTGGTAATTTAGCAAGACCCTGTCTCAAAATAAAATAAAAATGAGCTGGGGATCTAGCTCAGAGTAGGTCTGCACTGGGTTCAATCCCCAGTACCACAAAAAACAAACAAAAAATTTGGCATCTCTGCCTACATTTTGCATCTTTATCTCCTTTTCTCTGAATCACCTTGGATTCCAGGAACAAGGTCTTATGATGAATTGAAGCTGCCTCCACCCACTTCCCCAGGGAATATCAGCCTTCATATTACCAATAAAACCCAGCCTGATGAGCCCTGACAAATGATGGACCAGACCACACCTCACCAAGATCACCTACATTGACAGCTGTAAAAAAAAAAAAAAACCTTCAGTTATGCAAACCCCCAACCCTTGCCCTCATTCCCTTTTCTATAAAAATCTCAAAGTCATTGTCAATCCCTCAAAGACCGGGGCTGAGAACATGGATTCCCTTGTCTTCCCAGGGTAGCTGCACTAATTAAAGTTATTTTCATGGTTTTCACCACTACCTTTTCTATTTTGTTTTGGGTTAAGTGATTGGGTCTGATTTGTGGATTCCCAGAGTCAGGCCTCTGGCCTAGGACTCCAGCTCCAGTATTTTGTTACGGCAAATATAGTCCCTTTTGAAGCTGGCTTATGTTAGAAAGTGTTTTAGTCAGCTTTTTCATCCCTGTGACTAAAGGATCTGACTAGAACAATTTTTGGAAGAAAAGTTTATTGGCGGACTCATGGTTTTAGATGTCTTAGCCCATAAAAGGCTGGTTCCATTCCTTGGGGCTCCAGATGGACCGAACATCATGGCAGAAGAGTGTGACAGAGAGAAACAGCTCACATAGTGACCAGAAAGCAGAGAGGTCTCCACTGGCCAGATACAAATATATACCTGATAACCATGCCCCCAATGAACCACTTCCTCCAGCCATACCCCACCTGCCTCTAGTGGTAACTAGAGGATTAATTCACTGACTATGTTAAGGTTCTAGTAACCCAATCATTTATCATCCAAACCTTGTGTTGTCTCACATCTAAACCATAACAGGAAGAATCCAGGCCAGTGGACTTTCCTAGTAAGCAAAGCCAAGACATGTGCTTGATCATTGCTTGCTATGGATCACCAAGTCTTGCTACTCCTTAATCAAATGTGTCAGCTCTGGATTCCCTGGTCACTGCTTGGCCCCTCACTAACAGACATGGCTGTGGGTCTGTCCCACAATATCTTCAAACATGTTTGGATATATCAGACGCTAAATAGTAGACCCAAGTTGCAGCTACATATATACATAGGAAAAGGAGCCCATGATAGATGTAATACAAAGCTCCTCCCCCGCCCTTTCCATTGCATCAAAACCTAGCTTGTCAGTCTGAAAGCTGCTCTCCCCACCCTTTCCGATGCAGCCATTTTCCCTGCCTCCCAACTACTGTCAGTCTGTGAACATCCTAGCTAACTATTGGTTCATCAGTCAGCTTGCAAGTATCCTTCTCCGTTATTGGTCCCTTGTTAGCCCAGCGGGATTCTTAAAGATAGCTTCACCACCATCTTTTCTCTTGCTTTTCTCTCCTACTCACTTGCTTTCTTTCTCCTCCTCGCTTTCCACTCTCTCTAGCGTGTGTCCATTCTCTTTCCTTTCTCTTTTCCTCTCATTTTCTCTCTTACCCTGCAGGGAGATACTCTGTTTGCTTAATAAACTCCCTTATGTGATTTCCCATGTCCGGCGTGGTTTCCGTGGGATTCCTTACAATAGGAATAACAATCAGAAACAGGAGAGGTGATGGGGAGTAGTTCAGTGGTAGATGAAAACACCCAGAAACCACTCCAGATGCGGGAACTCGCACAAGGGATTTTATTAAGCGGACAGGCAGAGTGTCTGAGCGCAGGATGAGAGAGAGAGAGGAAATGATGGGGGGTATTGGGGGGGCAGGAGGGAGAGAAAGAGTGAGAGTACGCAAGAGCGAGAGCAATGGAGAGAGAGAGAAAATGGTGGGGGAGCTGTTCTTTAGTGGAATTTTGCAGGCTAATAACAATGGACTAATGGCTAACCAGGAGGTTCACGGGCTAACAATCTGGACCAATTACTGGCTAGGAAGTTTGCAGGCTAACAATCTGGGTTGTAAAGTGGTGTGGGGGAGGGAGAATAATGGCGGCAGCAAAATAGCAGATCTGATGCCAATAGTAGAGAGCTGCCTTTTACGCATGAGGCCCTGAGTTCAATCTCTAGCACCACAAAGAGAGAGAGAGAGAGAGAAATCAGAAAGAAAGGAAAAGGTATCCCTCACATGTTGAATGTTAATATGAATTGAGAAGTATGCAAGGAAATTAACATATGCTATTTTATTAATTTATTTATTCATTTAAAATACTTAATGGCTGGGTACAGGCTGAGTTGCCTAAAATCCCAGCTATTCGGGAAGCTGAGTCAGGAGAATCCCAAGTTTGAGGTCAGTCTAGACAACTTGAGCAGACCCTGTCTCAAAATAAAAATTTTAAAAAAACAAGGTGGGGCTGGGGTTATAGCTCAGAGATAGAGGGCTTCTGGGTTCAATGCTCAGTATTACAAAAATAATAATAATTAAGAAATCTTCAGAACCTGGAATAGTCAGAACTTGCTAATAGACTGGGAAATAAAGAATAAACTGGGGATGATACTTAGGTTTCTGAGTTGAGCAAATGGGTGGGAAGTTGGTGCCATGCCCTGAGACAGGGAGCAAAGAAAACAGATGGCTGTGTTTTAGATACGTGAGTCATACAAGTAAAGATGTTCACAGCCTTATCAGCTAGCTATTTTGATCCCTCTTTTAGTAATAAACAACAACAACTGAAGTTTCAAGGCGTTGGATAAAGTGGAATCCACACCCAGGTTCATCTGAATCCAAGGGCCATGCTTCTGCTGCTGTTTCTCCTCCTTCTTCTAACTCTGAGTCATATGTATTTCACAAATCAAAATTTCCCAGACTTTCTTTCCTTTATTTATCTTTTTCAGTGCTGGGAATCAAACCCAGAGCCTCATGCATGCCAGGTAAGCACCCTACCACTGAGCTATACCGTTAGCCCTTCCAGGGTTTTAAAAAGCTAATATGGTGCCTATACTATTTACCAGGGACTAGAGAAATATCTCAAATCAAACATATTAATAAATCTCCAATGAATCATGTGAATATTCACACTAAGTGGGATAAAGAAGTACTATGAATATTCCCATAACAGTGCAGGATAGGTTTTGCCTCTGAGTAAGTAATATAAACAATTTTCGTTTTCAGACTCATTGGACTTTGGAATCGAGGGCAAAGGCATACATTCCAGGATACTACTGTATTGGGGGACCTCTCAAAGAAAAAAATTACAACTCAAAGATCTTAATTGCCTTTACTTATGTAATACAAAGCTGCTCCCCCGCCCTTTCCGTTGCATCACAACCTAGCGTGTCAGTCTGAAAGCTGCTCTCCCCGCCCTTTCTGGTGCAGCCATTTTCCCCACCTCCCAACTACTGTCAGTCTGTGAACATCCTAGCTAGCTATTGGTTCATCAGTCAGCTTGCAAGTATCCTTCTTCCATTATTGATCCCCTGTTAGCCCAGCAGGATTCTTAAAGATAGCGTCACCACCATCTTTTCTCTCTTGCTTTTCTCTCCCCCGACTCACTTTCTTTCTTCTCCTCGCTTTCTACTCTCTCTAGCGCCCTTTCTCTTTCCTTTCTCTTTTCCTCTCATCTTCTCTCTTACCCTGCAGGGAAACACTCTGTTTGCTTAATAAACTCCCTTATGTGATTTCCCGTGACCTCGTGGTTTTCCTGGGATTCCTTACAACTTATTTATTTATTGAGGTACTTGGGATTGAATACATGGAATCTACCACTGAGTTACACCCATAATCCTTCTTTATTTTTTTTTAAATTTTTTGAGAGAGGGTCTTGATACTTTGTGTGGGTTGACCTTGAATTTAGGATCCTCCTGCCTCACCTTTCCAAGTCACTGGGATTACAGGCATGAGCCACCACTCCTGGCTCTTAATTGGCTTTATTTTCTATTCTATAAACTGGCAACCCTTCATTCCATAAAATGGAATAATTGGTCTGAGCTGGGCACAGTGACACAATTTAAACAATTTAAAACAAATGGAGCTGAGTGCAGTGGCACCTGTAATCCTAGCAGCTCAGAAGGCCAAGGCAGGAGGATCACAAGTTCAAACCCAGTCTCAAAAGTAAGGCACTAAGCAACTCAGTGAGACCCTGTCTCTAAATAAAAGACAAAGTAGGATTAGGGATGTGGCTCAGTGGTCTAGTGCACCTGAGTTCAATCACCGGTACCCCACATGGATAAAAAGAGATAATTGTAAGACAATTTGAGGAAGATGACAGAGTGGGAGGCACCTGAAATCTGTCTGTCTCACTACCTAGATAACAGTTGCACTGCCAGAATCTGCACAGTTACTCTTTTGAAACTCTGGTGTCTATAGCAGGTGTGCAACTTCCAGCGGAAGACTTGAACAGTAAATTACAGTTAATATTGGTCACTTGCAGCTGACAGCACTTCTCCCCCAGCTCCCCAGTCCCAGCTCCAAGGCAGGCAACTATGCATGCATTACTAGAGCAATCTGCACACAGCTTGCAGAAGCAGGATGGGCAAAAATAATCCAGTTCTCCAATATTGGGGACCTGTGCTCTCATTGCCTCTGATTGAAGTGACTACCAAGGGGAATGAAAGCACCAGTACTCAACCCACTCCCCTGAACTATTTCCTCCCTTGGGAAGCCAAATATTAAAGCCTAGGACATTCAAGAGCAACCATATACATAGGGAGAATTAATAAGAAACTGTACATCTCAAGGAAAGGTCCAAGCTCAGAAAAGACCCAAACTTATGCCTTTCGTTGATCCTCAGTACAGAGACAGCTTACAACAAACAAACAGAAACCACAATGAAGCCTGGAAAATCTGATTTCAAGAGTTATTATGTTATTCAATTCAAAAACCTAGTTTTCAGCTGGGTGTGGTGGCACACCCCTGTAATCTCAGCAATTTGGGAGGCTGAGGCAGGAGCTTCACAAGCTCAAGGTCAGCCTCAGCAATTTAGTGAAGCTCTAAGCAACTTAGTGAGACCCTGTCTCAGAAAAATAAAAAGGGCTGAAGACTTGGCTCAGCAGTTAAGCACCCCTGGGTTCAATCCCTGGTACAAAAAAAAAAAAAAAAAATCTAAATTTTAAGGACTACAAATAAATAGGAAAGTCTGCCCTATTCAAAGGGAACAAAAAATAAATCAACAGAAACTATTCCTGAAAAAAGACCTGAAGGCAGATCCAATAGACAAAGACTTTTAAAATAGCTGTCTTAAAAATGCCCAAAGATCTGGACATGGTGCCACATGCCTGTAATCCCAACAGTACCGGAGGCTGAGACAGGAGGATCATAAGTTCAAAGCTAGCCTCGGCAAAAGGGAAGTGCTCAGCAACTTTGAGAGAGCCTGTCTCTAAATAAAATACAAAATGGAACTGGGGATGTGTCTCAGTGGTCAAGTGTTCCTGAGTTCAATTCCTGGTACTCTCCCACCCAAAATATGGAATTTTCATTCACTGCTGATGGTAGTGTAAATTGGCATAAGAATTTTGGAAAATTGTCTGGCAAGATCTACTAAAGCTGAACATATGCAAAACACATGCAGCAATTCTAGTCTTAGATATGTGCTCAACAGAAGTGCATGCACATGCACACCTGTAATCCCAGTGGCTCAGGAGACTGAGGCAGGAGGATCACAAGTTCAAAGCCAGCCTCAGCAACTTAGGGAAGACCTTAGCAACCTAGTGAGACCCTGCATAAAAATCCAAAAGTGAATAAAAGGACTGGGGATATGGCTCATTGGTAAAGCACCGCTGGGTTCAATTCCTGGTACCCCCCGAAAAAACAAAAACATGCACATGTTCTCAGGAAACCATGCAGAAGAATGTTTACATTAGCTTTGTTTTGAAGCAGTGGAGGGTTCATGAGTATTCATTATATTGTGAATTAAATTAATTGCAAAATTAAAACCACCCTACTATTTCATCTAACTCCAATTAGAATGGCTATTATCAAGAACACAACCAATAATAAGTGTTGGCGTGGATGTGGGGAAAAAGGCACACTCTTACATTGCTGGTGGAGTTGCAAACTGGTGCAGCCACTCTGGAAAGCAGTATGGAGATTCCTCAGAAAACTTGGAATGGATCTACCATTTGACCCAGCTATCCCACTCCTCAGTTTATACCCAAAGGACTTAAAATCAGCATAGTACAGTGATGCAGCCACATCAATGTTCATAGCAGCTCAATTCACAATAGCTAGATTGTGGAACCAACCTAGATGTCCTTCAATTGACACATGGATAAAGAAACTGTGGTATATATACATAATGGAATATTACTCAGCCATAAAGAAGAATAAAATTATGGCATTTGCTGGTAAATGGATGAATTTGGAAAATATGCTTAATGAAATAGGCCAAGCCCAAAAAACCAAAAGCCGAATGTTTTCTCTGATAAGTGCATGACAGTATATAACAAGGGGTGGGTGATGGGGGAAAGAGAAGAATGAAGGAACTTTGGATGGTATAGAGGAAAAAGGGGTGGGACGGGGGGGATGGAAAAACAGTAGAATGAAACAGACAGTATTACCCTATATATATGTATGATTACATGAATCGCTTGAATCTACCTTGTGTACAACCATAGAAACGAAAAGTTGTACCCCATTTGTGTACAATGAATCAAAATATGTCTGTAAAAATAAAAAATATTTTAATAAAAAAAATTAATTAATTAATTGCAAGTCTATAAAAGGTGTCATGGACTATTGACATAATAAAGTTTATGATTTATTCAAATTCATGCAGTGTGGTACATAAGTTGTTAATGAGAATGGGAAGAGTTATTTTTTTTAAATGCATCTATTGAAAAAACTTTATTTATACAATTACCAAAGAACTTTTTCTAAAAATTAAGGTAATAATTAGGATTTACTCAAAGTAGGATATTTACTCTGTGATCATTGAAAAACACAAGAGAATTTTTTTTTTTTTTGTATTAGGGATTGAACCCAGGGAAAACTTAACCACTAAGCCACATCCCTAGCCCTTTTTTGTTTTCTTTTTGAGACAGGGTCTCACTAAATTACTTAGGGCCTCAACAAGTTGCTAAGGCTGGTTTTGAACTTGCGATCCCATCCTGTGAGTTGCTGGGATTGCAGGTGTGCACCACCACATCCAGTTGAACTCAAGAGAATTTGCAAATTATTTCAATATTGTGATAAAAAAGATTTCCAGTTGAGCTGGGCACACTGGTAATCCCAGCTACTGGGGAGGCTGAGGCAGGAAGATGACAACTTTGAGGCCAACCTGGGTAAATTAACAAGACTCTTTCTCAAAAAAAGAGGGTGAGGAGGGCTGGGGCTGTAGCTCACTGGTGCAGCACTTCTCTGGCATGTGCTAGGTCCTTGGTGTTATCCCCAGCGTGGAAAAACAATTTCCAACTGGTTAATTTCTCCAATTACTTTGCTTCTTTTGTCAAGTTGGAACAGGAAAAGAAGCATCATGAGCATTGTGAAAAAGTCCTGCAGATTTTTGAGCTGGGGAGAGAAAATTCAGCACAGAATAACCTAAGTGTCTAGCCAAAGCTGAAGTCTGGCCAGGCTCCAGGTATGCTGTGAAAAATTTTTGGCCACAGTCCTGATGTCCTAGCATCAGAGGTTGCATCATCCTTCCCACAGTTGCTTCTGGACCAAATGTCAAGAGCATGTGATGGAAGCATGTCAGCATAGAAATGTAAGATATCTGCTATATTTGCTGTTTCTCCTCTTTCCTTTTCTTTCCCTTCTCTTCTTCCTTTGAATCATATGCCTACATAGTTTCAGAATCACTGGTTAAGATCTTCTAAGGACAAGGCATGGTGCATGATTGTAATCTCAGCAACTTGGGGGGTGCACTGAGACAGAAGGATTGCAAGTTCAAGGCCATCTTCAAAACTTAGCAAGACCCTGTCTCAAAATTAAAAAAATAAATAAAAAGGGCTGGGGATATACCTCAATACTAAAGCACCCCTGGGTTCAATCCCCACTACAAGAAAGAGCAAGAGAGAGAGAGAGAGAGAGAGAGAGAGAGAAAGGAAAGGAGGGAGGAAGGAAGGAAGGAAGGAAGGAAGGAAGGAAGGAAGGAAGAAATCTTCCAAGGATTTTCAGTTCCCTGAAGGGTGGAGAAAATATTTTAAAAGATCTTCTCTGCAGTAACAAACATAGTGAAAGTGAGGGATAGAAAATTCATTTAATGATAAGATTCTTTTGTGTGTGTGCTGCTTTGCTATGATCCTTCCCTTTCCTTCCCTTAAGCATGAGTCTGGCTTCACAGGGCTGTCAAACACAAGTCTCCTGTGCTAGGGTTGTTTAGGAAGGGACAGTGGCAGGGGAGTGGAACACAGAAGGGACTGAACAGATAAAAAATAATAATAGTCATTATGTTATTATAGATTATATTTGTTGTTGTTATTATTATTATTATTATTATTATTATTATTTTGGTACTGGGGATTGAACACAGGGGTGCTTTACCACTGAGCTACATTACCCAGTCCTTTTTATTTTTTATTTTGAGACGGAGTCTTGCTGTATTGTTGAGAATAGACTCAAACTTGCAATCCTCCTGCTTCAGCCTCCTGAGTCACTGGAGCTATAGGTACGTACATTGCGTCGATCTTAAGGGACTGAATATATTAACAGTGTATTTAAGAATCTTGGCAACTGTGGAAAAATGCTTTTTAAAAGGAGACCAGAGGCAAATATTTTCAGAGAACTAAACCATCTATGTCTTATGGCTACAACCATTTCTTTCCACCATTCCATGTTTAAGCATACTATCATCTATGTTTAAGGCTATCATGTCTTAACTTCTTCTAATATCTTATGATTCCCTTGATGCCTTCCCAAAATGTGACTACTCTCCTTGAAATAAAGTACAGATTGACTAACATTTTGCAGTCCAGGGCTAGAACAAGAGGTAGAGTTGAACGTTTGGAAGGAGGGTACCCTACCAAACTCATTCTATGAAGCTAATATCACCCTCATACCCAAACCAGGAAAAGACACATCAAGGAAAGAAAATTTTAGACCAATATCCTTGATGAATATATATGCAAAGATCCTTAACAAAATATTGGCAAACCGTATCCAAAAACATATTAAGAAAATTGTGCACCACGATCAAGTGGGGTTTATTCCTGGAATGCAAGGATGGTTTAACATTCATAAATCAATAAACACAATCCATCATATCAATAGACTTAAGGATAAGAATCATATGGTTATTTCAATTGATGCAGAAAAAGCATTTGACAATATACCACACCCCTTCATGCTGAAATCACTAGAAAAAATACGGATAGTAGGAACATACCTGAACATTGTAAAGGCTATTTATGCTAAGCCCATGGCCAACATCATTCTTAATGGAGAAAAACTGAAACCATTCCCTTTAAAAACGGGAACAAGACAGGGATGTCCTCTTTCACCACTTCTATTCAACATTGTCCTCAAAACTCTAGCCAGAGCAATTAGGCAGACTAAAGAAATTAAAGGGATACGAATAGGAAAAGAGGAACTTAAGCTGTCACTATTTGCGGATGACATGATTCTATATTTAGGGGATCCAAAAACCTCCTCCAGAAAACTTCTAGACCTCATCAATGAATTCAGCAAAATAGCAAGCTATAAAATCAACATGCATAAATCTACAGCATTTTTATATGCAAGCGATGAAACAGCTGAAAGGGAAATGAGGAAAACAACTCCATTTGCAATAGCCTCAAAAAAAAAAAAAATACTTGGGTATCAATCTAACCAAAGAGGTAAAAGATCTCTACAATGAAAACTACAAAACACTGAAGAAAGAAATTAAGGAAGACCTTAGAAGATGGAAAGATCTCCCATGTTCTTGGATAGGCAGAATTAATATTGTCAAAATGGCCATACTACCAAAAGTGCTATACAGATTCAATGCAATTCCAATTAAAATCCCAATGACATACCTCACAGAAATAGACAAGCAATCATGAAATTCATCTGGAAGAATAAGAAACCCAGAATAGCTAAAACGATCCTTAGCACGAAGAATGAAACAGGGGGTATCACAATACCAGAACTTCAACTATACTACAAAGCAATAGTAACAAAAACGGCATGGTATTGGCACTAAAATAGACAGGTAGATCAATGGTACAGAATAGAGGACACGGACACAAACCCAAATAAATACAATTTTCTCATACTAGATAAAGGTGCCAAAAATATGCAATGGAGAAAAGATAGCCTCTTCAACAAATGGTGCTGGGAAAACTGGAAATCCATATGCAACAGAATGAAACTAAACCCCTATCTCTCACCCTGCACAAAACTCAACTCACAATGGATCAAGGACCTTGAAATCAGACCAGAGACCCTGCATCTTATAGAAGAAAAAGTAGGTCCAAATCTTCACCTTGTTGGCTTAGGATCAGACTTCCTTAACAGGACTCCCATAGCACAAGAAATAAAAGCAAGAATCAATAACTGGATAGATTCAAACTAAATAGCTTTCTCTCAGCAAAGGAAACTATCAGCAATGCGAAGAGAGAGCCTACAGAGTGGGAGAATATCTTTGACACTCATACTTCAGATAGAGCACTAATTTCCAGAATCTATAAAGAACTCAAAAAACTCTACACCAAGAATACAAATAACCCAATCAACAAATGGGCTAAGGAAATGAACAGACACTTCACAGAAGATGTACAAGCAATCAACGGATATATGAAAAAATGTTCAACATCTTTAGTAATAAGAGAAATGCAAACCAAAACTACACTAAGATTCCATCTCACCCCACTTAGAATGGTGATTATCAAGAATACAAGCAACAATAGGTGTTGGAGAGGATGTGGGGAAAAAGGTACACTCATACATTGCTGGTGGGACTGCAAATTAGTGTAGCCACTCTGGAAAGCAGTGTGGTGATTCCTTAGAAAACTTGGAATGGACCCACCATTTGACCCAGCTATCCCACTCCTTGGCCTATACCCAAAGGACTTAAAATCAGCACACTACAGAGATACAGCCACACCAATGTTCATAGCAGCTCAATTCACAATAGCCAGACTATGGAACCAACCTAGATGCCCTTCAATTGATGAATGGATAAAGAAACTGTGGTATATATAAACGATGGAATATTACTCAACTATAAAGAATAATAAAATTATGGCATTTGTAGCAAATGGATGAAATTGGAGAATATCATGTTAAGTGAGATAAGCCAATCTCAAAAATCCAAAAGAGGAATGATCTCACTGATAAGCGGATGATGACATTTAATGGGGGGTGGGAGGAGGACAAGAATGGAGGAAGGAGGGACTGTATAGAGGGAAAAGAGAGGTGGGAGGGGTGGGGTGGAAGGAAAAAAATAACGGAATGAATCAAACATCATTACTCTATGTAAATATATGACTATGCAAATGGTATGCTGTTACTCCATGTACAAACTGAAACAACATGTATCCCATTTGTTTACAATAAAAATAAATTTAAAAAAAAAAGAAAGTTTGGGGTCTACAATTGGGGTTGGTAAATGTAATAACTGAAGAAGATTTGTTTAGGATACTTCAGTGCTCTCAAGTGCCTGGAAAGAAAATGTGGACAAATCTAGGATTTCCCTAATGTCTCACCCAGTGCAGATCAATGGTAAAATATCTTTTATGGGAGTTGGAAATTTGGCTCAGTGGCAGAGTGCTTGCCTTACACACACAAAGCCCTGAGTACACACACACACACACACACACACACACACACACACACAAGCACACATATTTTATGGATGAAAATAAGGCAGCTCTACTGTCACATCAGCACCTATGTGGTCCACAGGCATTCAGGATTCTGGAGAGCTTCCTTCTTTTTATTTTATTTTTTTAATTTTTTTTTTTTTGTGTGTGTGTGTGTGTGTGTGATACCTGGAATTGAACCATTGAACCCATGGGCATTTAACCACTGAGCCACATCCCCAGCCCTTTTTTATATTATTTTTAGAGACAGGATTTTGCTGAGTTGCTTAGAGCCTCACTAAATTGCTGAGACTGGCTTTGAACTCATGATCTTCCTGCCTCAGTCTCCCGAGCCACTGGGATAACAGGCATGTACCGCTGCACCGGCTAGAGGGCTCGTCTGCTTCCTTGTTTGAGAAGCACTAACCTAGTACAAAGGTGTTTGAATCATTATTACCTTTCTACCTTTATTTGGCTTTTCCAGGTGTCAGCTTACTGAACAAAAGACCTGCCCTGAAATTCTACTGTCCTTAGATTCCCCTCTGTTGAACTTTGTTGAATAGAATGCCTGAATGCCTAACTTGGTCTTATTCTTCCTGGCTCATGCCTAAGCAACTGGATGACTTGACTCAGAGTCCAAGGAGTTGGAGCCTGCTGACCTCACAGCTACCCTCCCCCTCTTTCACATGGCCTGTTCCTGCCCAGTCTGGTTTGTAAATAGTTCTTGGCAAATACCCTAGAGGAAAATAGAGCCACTAACAATAGCAACTCTCTTTTTAGCTTGAATCTTTTAGTACTCAGGACTGTGAACTTGCAAAACCTAAAAATAACCTATGTAATTGCAAAGGGTTACCCTAACAGTCTAGTTCTACTATTACCAACATCAGATGTCATTCTAGTAGATATTTAGCTGTTTGTAGTGGAGAAAAAACTGGGCTCATAGCCAGACAGACCTAGATTGAAGACCTAGCTAGGCTATTTACTAATTTTATGACATGGAGCCAGTCACTAATTTAAGCCTGCTGGAACTGAATGAGTGAAAGTATAAGTAAGTGTTTGGAAACCTGCGAAGTGTGATGCCGTAACAAGAACTTACACTCTTCACTTTTGCCTGCAAATGTCCAATGGGTACTTAAAACAAATATTAAAGACTTAGCATCTCTGCTTCCATCTTGTATCCATCTTCTTTGCCTTGAATTCCAGGAGCAAAGTCTGATCCTATTAACATCTTGTGATGAGTTGAAACTACTGCCACCATCCCCTGCCCTCCCCAACAGCAACTTTTTTACTCCCAGTAAGTCCCCCACCAATCATGAGATATTGATGGACAGACCAGCCAGATCAAGATCTCCTGCTTTGGCAGCTGTGAAAAGCCTCTAGCTTTTCACAAGTCCCCAACCCTTGCCCTCATTCCCCTTTCTATAAAAGTTCAAAGTCATGGTCAACTCCTCAAAGGGCTAAAGATTTGGGTCCTGTTGTCTTTGTGATGTTGTTACCAACCGAAATTACATCAGTATTCCCTGGAGGGGAAGAATGAACACTACGAACTCAGAGGCAAGCAAGCAAAAGAATTTATTAAGAAGAAGGGGAAAGCAGAACTCCAAGGACAGTGCACAGGAGAGGCAAGATTGCTATTTAAGTCTTATAGCACACTCTCTTTTATGGGCTTCTTTAGAAAAGGTATTGCTCCCTATTCTGATTGGTTTCTAGCTGTAATTGGGGCTTAGAGCTAGTTTGTTGCTTGTTTGTTTTCTTTCTTTCTTTTTTTGTTTGATTAATTTGTGCTTTATTGAGAACATAATTATAAACTGATTATGAAAACTTCAAATGCCCTTAACGTGGTCCTCCAAGAGGGTTTTTTCCTTATGTAGCCATTTCAGGGTCTTGCTTTGGATCTCATGTTTTCTTTGTATGTTCTGCTCTCACAATTAGGTGGTGATGTGGTTTAGCGAGTTCATCCTATTTTCCTAATTTATCTTGTTCTGAAATGACTTTTGCTACAATCTTTTTCCTGATCCCCAACCCTATTCTGACTACATATTAAACTCCTATCTCAGTGTTGAGGAAGGAGAAAGGGTTAAAATGGACAAGTAGAAAACGTGGTCTCCTTTGAGGTCAGGTCTTTGTGTAGCAGGACTGAGAAACCAAACACAAATCAAGCCTCATCAAGGTCAAGCCAACTCTTGTGTAAGCCAAGAGAAAAAAAAAAGAACTAACTGATAATGAGACATTGACTGCCTGGTACCCAGAACCAGATCGAAAGAGGCACAGTAACCAGATTGGACCAAGGAGTGCATGAAGAGTCCATGGGCACTGAGTGCCTTACCCAGGACTGGGTCAGGAGCTAACTCAATCCTGTAGATCTAGGTAAAGCTCTAGACAATAGCTGCTCTCCACATCCCTCTCATTGATCCCGCTCTGGGAGTTATTTCTTCTTTCTTTCTTTCTGTTACTCTAATAAATTCAGTTACTTTGCTCTCACCCTTGTGTCTGGATTTCAGGAGACAAAGACCCCAATCCCACGCTCCATGCTACAGTGTGGCTGCACTGATTATAGTTCCTTCCATGCTTTTTGCTATTTTCTGCTGATTTTTTGGGGACAAGTGACCGAACCTGATTTGTTGGATTTCTAGAGTCAGGCCTCTGGCCTAGGACTCCGATAACAATACAAAGCTAAACCATTAGTATTGGGAAATAAGGATAATCTGAACGTTTCAGGAAATAAAGTAAATCTTCAAGAAGCACCTGAATTCGCCTGAAACAAGATGGGACCTATTTCCATTCGATACCAGGCTGAACTGTGTGTGTGTGTGTGTGTGTGTGTGTAGTAATAGATAATAGTAGATAGAAAAGAGTGATGGGAACATAAGGCTAAGGGGATAATTCTATATTCGGGGCCTATTGTACTGATACACCCACAGGCTTTCTTTTATTTTATTTTTTATTTTTTGGTACCAGGGATTGAACCCAGGGATGCTTAACAACTGAGCTACAGCCCCAGTCCTTTTTATTTTGAGACAATAAGTTGCTGAGGTTGGCTTTGAACCTGCAATCCAGGCTGGGGAGATAGTTCAGTCAGAAGAGTGCTTGCCTTGCAAGCACAAAGCCCAGGGTTCAATCCCCAGCACTGCAAAAAAACAAAACAAAACAAAAAAAAACTTGCAATCCTCCAGCCTCAGTTTCCCAAGTTGTTGAGATTACAGGCATGTGCCACTGCACCTGGCAAGGTTTATTTATTCATCACAGTGCTGTGGATTTAACCCAGGACCTCACACATGCCAGGCAAGTGCTCTAACATTAAGCCACATACCTAGCTCCCGCTTTTTTATTTTGAAACAGGTCTCACTAAGTTACTGAGAGCCTCACCAAGTTGCTGAGGCTGGCCTCAAACTTGCATTCCTGCTGTCTCAGCCTCCACAGCTGCTGGGATTACAGGCATGCACCACCATGCCCAGTTACACACCACTGACTTTTAAGAAAATATCTTGAGTTGGACATAGTCCCAGTGGCTCAGGAGCCTAAGGCAGGATGATCACAAGTTCGAGGCTAGCCTTGGAGATTTAGCATGGTCTTAAGTAACTCAGTGAGATGCTGTTTCAAAATAAAGTACCCCTGGATTCAATTCTTGGTACCAAATTTTTTTAAAGTGGGGGGGTGCATGGGATATATATAACTCAGTGTTAAAGTGCTCTGGGTTCCATTTCCAGTACCCAAAACAAACAAAACAAAAGAGCCAGAAAATCCTAGTGGATCTTACTTGCAGAATCTGAACCTGCTGTAGAACAGTTTCTTGATCCTGATCCCAAATGTGACCTGTCCTAAAATTCTTTATAGTTAAGACCGTGCTTAAAGCTTTTGAGTGGAGGACTGAGTCAGCTGCCTCCTGTTTTCTATCTGTGCTTCAGCACTAGCTGGGAAACTCTCTGGCTTCCATCCCACTCACTTATGTAGCTTTTGCCCTACAAGGTTGAGAGGAGAGATCTCCCTACTGGCCCGTTGGCAGTTTTCACAACTGGCTCATTGGTAGTTTCTGTTTCATTCTGCCTTTTGGGAGAGCCTGAAAGCCCCTACCAATATTCTGGAAGTACCCTCCAAGGATATTTACAGGGTGCCATGAAACACCCACCACCACTACTGTGACATCCACTGTTACAGTGGACAACCTGGTGGTTCTTCCAAGACCATACTGGTTCCTCTTCCTCCCAGGTCCTTGCCAACTCTTCCTGACATTGCCATGTTGAACAGTCCTGGGCCTACAGACTTGGTTGCTCTAGTACTCTCAGCTGCCCCGGCTACTGCCCCTTTAGCAGGCCCTGTATATTCTGTGACTACATTAGAAAATATGCCGGGGTTGGTTTCATTGGGCCATCCACAAAGAGTATGTGTGACGGGTACATTGGATTCTCTCTCCTACAGCATATTCAGAGGAGTTGGCTCAGATATCTCAGGGAATGCTGAGTTGTCAACTTAGCTGAATGCTGACCACATCCTGATGTTCTCCAGAGAGTTCCTATGCTGAGAGAGAGAAGTGAGAGATAGAAAGTGAAAACAGAAGGCTCTACTCCTTTCTCTTGCTATAAATGAGCAAACTGGGGGTTATCAATAAACAAATTTTTGAGGTCATCAAGTTCCCATTTGATGCAGGAATTCCTTCTGCAGAGGCCCTGCCAGTTGGTCTGATTAGTTTGGTTTGAAACATTTCAGAGTTAGGGAGAGCACTATTGCAATGGCCCAATGAACATCTTCCCATATCTTTATTTTCTACTCTTATGCTAGTATTTCTATAGATAAGATTCCTAGAATAGGGATTGCTGAGTCAAGGGTATGCCCATTATACATTTCAACAAAGTGAATCAATTGCACACAGGTGCTCACACACAATGATTTATACAAAACTCAGGGTATAGCACTCATAGGAAGATTATAGTTCAAAGAAAGGAATGACTTTCTAATAGCTAACACTATCCCATGTCAGATCAGTTTGCTTTGATTTGGGTAGTTCAAGAAGAGATTAGACTATCACTATGCTAAAGAGAAGATTATGTTATTGGGTATGAAATTAGAGTGATCATATCTAAGGAATTTCTGAAATTGAGCCTTGGCTTACACTCTGGAAAGCATCAGAAGTCTCTCCAATGTGACAAGTCCTTCCTGTTTGCTCATAAGCATGAACTCTCACAAGAACTGTGTTTTCAGGGCAGCCTCAGAGAGCACCAAAGAGAGCTGGTCTTATCAGGACCAGCTGTTAGATGTGCTTCTAAAGCACTCTGGTCCCATACTGTTGAGTTGAAAAAGAGACATACTGTGTAGCTCTTCTTGTATCATTCTAAAATAGATATGTCCACTGTGTTTCCAAATGGGATGGCCTAGGAATTGCTATACCTTTCCACTGTTGGTCTCAGGAGATAAGTAGGCTTTATCTGATAGGCAAGAAGAGATACAAAACTGCAAGTATACATAATAGCCAGTGGCAAGTTTCAGGGATAGATGCTGTTTCCGAAACTTCAAGAGAAGTGGCTTAGGTAACTCTAAATTCTTTATAGGCATATGACTTCTTCCCTTAATGTTCTGGCCATGTCCAGCATGCTCTTTATCTTCTAATCAGCCAACAGCATGACATCAGGTGTCAGAGGATGGGACTGGAGGATAGTGCTTATGGTGCTCTTTTGGATATGAATGTGTACATTCATCTTATCTGGATGACGTTGCTCTGAAACATCAGTGCATATGGTGTGTACTTGAATATATCATAATTTCCTTCCTTGTGAAGTTCCTCTTAGAGTTATTAAGCATGCCCACTGCCCATCTGGCCATTGTGGACTGAGTAGCGTCATGATATGGATTCAGTACTCATGGTTATTATTTTGGTACTGGGGATTGAACCCAAAGGCACTTAACCACTGAGCCACATCCCCAGCCCTTTTTATACTTTATTTGGAGACTGAGTTGCTTAAAGCCTTCCTAAGTTGCTGAGCCTTGGCTTTGAATTCCCAATCCTTTTCAGCCTGAGCCACTGGTATTATAGGAGAGTACCATGCTGGCTGGCCTTGGGACTATTATTAATCAACAAATTTCTACCTGTGAATTTTATCCCCTAGGAGGAGTTTGCAATAGTTTTATATGCCCTATAACAAATGACCACAAACTCAGCACTTGTGTTATATCACAATTGCCACAGGTCAAGAGCTTGGGCAGATTTAGATGGGTCCTCTGCTCTGAGTTTCACAAAGCTGATATCAAGGTCATAACTAGGACTAGGATTTCATCTGCAGTTTTGGGGCCCTCTTTATATTGCATATGACCTTGACCTTTGAAGGAATTCATTTCCTTTCTTTTTTTCTTTTTTTCTTTTTTTTTTTTTTTTTTTTTTTTTTGTGGTACTGGGGATTGAAACCAGTGGCACTCTACTGCTGAGTTATATCCCCAGCTCTTTTTATTTTATTTGAGACACTCTTCCTAAGTTGTTGAGGCTGGCCTCAGACTTAGGATCCTCCTGCATTAGCCTCCCAAGTCACTGGATTACAAGCATGTACCACTGTACCGGCAAAGAAATTCACTTTTTTGAAGCTATATAATTCATGGAGGATTTGTAACTGAATCCAAAGGTTCTCTTCTTAGCTGCATGCAACATGACCAAAAGATAAAAGAATGGAGAAGGATTTATTACCTATATTGAGTAAGAAAATCAGCTAAGTTATCTGCAAAGCAGTGTTCTTCTCCAAGAAAGGAAACAAGGAAATTTTATTTGGGAGCCTATACATATTCATATAGAAAGACAGTTAATTTATTTTAAAATAAAAACTTTATTTCACAAAAGACAAAAAGAAAGTTAATTATGCTACTTTTTTTTGCTCAAATAATTCAATGAAAAACTGTGCTTCTCCTTTAGGTTCATGTTATAAGCAAACCCACGCAGAGGCTCCCTCACCCCCAGATGCCCCATTTTACACAAGGGAGGAATGCCAGAAAGAAGTCAGCAGCCTGGCTCCCTCTCCCCTCACTGCTTCCCTGCTCAGTGCACTGCAGGAAGGGAAAATTCCACCCCAGTCCAACACACTCTGAGTCACCTACCGCAGGCATCCTGCAACAGTTACATTGGACCTGGACTCACAGACACTGCTGGGTGAAAGAGGTGGAAGCACAGCAGCTTCAACCCTGAAGCTGCCATGCTGAACCTTCCTCAGTTGGGTTTGGTCAGCATGAAAATGCTGAATTTCCTGCTTCCAGAAGAGGCCAGGGGGAGGTAGAACAGAGAGAGAGAGAGAGAGAGAGAGAGAGAGAGAGGGAGAACCAAAGAGTTATGCCCATCCATAGAGGTCATAATTCCCTTTCTGTAAGTAGCCTATCCTCACTCCAACTGCAAAGGATGGGCGAAGCCACTCAGGAGAGGTAGGGGAGCCTCCCTGAGGGTATCAGGGGTCTTCTGGAAAGACAGAGCATGTATGTCGACCATACCACCCAAGTCAGGCAACACCCAGGAACCCCTCCCCGTCACATCCAACCTGGCAATTACAGGACACTACAGCCTAGAGTTCCTGGCCTATCTTTTGGCTCAATAACAATGTTATTCAGAACAAAAATATTTTGGTTCATAAAAATCTAGGATGAGTGTTCTGCTGTTGAACACTATCAGCAATGATACAGCAAAATAAAAAAAGGGAGGAGAGGGAAGAGATGAAGACCTAATGTGATTTGTTTTACCAGGAAACTCAGCCAAAGCCCTTGTAACTCCAATATAAAGAAAAGTAAAGCAAAGGCACTCATAGCTACCAGGCTTTGGACCCATTTCCAGCTCTGGCCTCCTTTGAAGGTAGTTGTTCAGGCAGCTGCAGGCACTATTCCCTGCTTCCTCCAAGAAAAGATTTCTACCACCTTTGTGGGAAAAGTTGCCCATTGGAATAGCTAGAAGGGTTTCTTGACCAGCAGATGGCTCACTGCTCATCAAGTGGAGATGCTGAGAGTTTCTAACATTCCAGTTTCAAGATCCTGAAAGAATTTAAAAACTACACTGCAGGGCAAATCCTTCAAGAACAAAGAGAAAACATTAACAAGAGAAAGAAAACGAAAACAAACCCTCTATCACTTCAGTCAAGCTAACCCACTCTCCATACAGCAACAACAAAAATCTGTCTGGTTTTGTCACCCTTCTCTGCTCAGCATGTCTAGGTTGTTAGGTTCTGCTGGACTCTTCCTTGACTTTGGCTATATCCTTCTGTGCCTGATGCTGTAAGGCCCCCCAAAAAGGAAACCCCCCAACTCTGTCCCATGGATGGACGGCAACCCCAATCAACCGCAGGAGGCGTCACTTGATGCAAACCGCAAGAGGTGTTTATTCCAGCGCGCTGGGACCCAACTCCAGGAGTCGAGTCCCTAGCAGAAAATCTTGTAGGTTTATAAAGGCAGAAACCACACATCGGGAGGGGTCACACATGAAAGGGGGAAAAGGGGGAACAAAGGAAATTTCAAAGGGGGTCTGGGTTTGCTGACAACATGTTTCACAATGTTTTACAACAGGCTGTAGATTCTGGTCAATAGTTTCTGGTAATCCTACTGTTTGAGCACTATTTAGTCATCTAGCCCAATTTACTCTTTTACTCTCTGTTTGGGAACAGAGAACAGCTTTAAGGGCTTTGTTCCCATTACTGGGAGGGAAACCTTAGGGAGTTGAGATAAAACAGACAGCTTAAAAAAATGTCCATTCTTTCATTTCCCCATTTTCTTTTCTGGTAAGTTCTAATCATGGAACTTCTGTCTCTATATACTCTTCTCCAAAGCTATTTCCTTGGCGGAGGGACTGGTATTGTTGCCTAAGCATTAGTACCTGTACAGCACTTACTCTTTCCCTGATGAAGGTGACTAGGTGATTTCAGGCAGGCAAGAGCCCAGGGGGCGGGCCACCAATTAGCAGCCCCTTGTTTGCAGTCCTTGATAAACAGTCCTTGATAAAGGCAGGTAAATTTGGTAATCAATGGGCTCCGGAGATCCTTGACATTCCATTCTTCCAGGGGCAGTCTCCAACTTCCAGAGGCAGATGATTTTATGGCCATTTCCTCGATTTGACCCGATCCCCTATTTCTACACTAACTACCTGTTCCCAATTCTGGCTTTATTTTCCCCTCTAATCTCAGGAACTCCATGCTGCTGGGGAAGGAGGTCGATGACCGCTCTAGCTTCTTCGAGCTGGAAGTGGGTGGCGTGGGGCAAGCAGCTTGGAGTTCCTTTTCTAAAAATCGGGTCAACAAGGGGTCCCAGGAAGAAGCCTGGTTGGGGAAGAGCAGGTTGTAAAGTCATCTGGGGGCGGCTGCTTCTATGATAGAAGAACAAAAAGACATGAGTCCTGAAATGAGATTAGCACAAAGTAAATGTTGCAGCATCTGAAACATGCCACTGAGTATCATGAAAATGGCAGAAGTTAATCTCTCACCAGGATGTGGAAGAACTGAGAAATTGTTCCCATAACTAGGCCTAGCAAAGGCTGGAGAGAACAAGGCCTTTATTTGGGGACTTTAACATTGTCATAGATGTCCCCAGAAAATATAGTTAAGCTACTTAATGTCATCTGATTTTGTAAAATATCCCTTTATTGGTATAACCTGTGTTTAGTAGAGATCTCTATACTTCTGTTACTTAGGAATAGATAATCATACTAGCAAACATAGATTAAGTCTACCTGTGTAGCTTAGGAAGGTCTTAAACTGACTAAAAACTTCTGACTCTGGCAGTTTCTCTTGATAGTTATCAGGCACATTTGCTGAAGAATCTTTCTTTCATTTGTAGCTTCCAGCCTTTATTCTAGTGGGCTAATACAAGTGTACATCTTAAGTTACATTTAATTATTATTTCCTTTAAATGCCCAAGAATGGCTATATTTTGGTTTTAACTGTTTTGCTGGGTATCTAAGATCAAGCTCGTCAAATTGACCTGGTTTCTGTCTTGTTAAAGAGTCAGCTGAGTTCCCACAGGGGTCACTCATACAGAACTTAAGAGCGGCTCCTTAGCTCCACCAGTGACTTTGATTAGGCAGGGTCTCTTGATGAGGTGACTTCCTTTAGAAACATCAAGGGATGTTTCCCCTTTTCCATGACCCTCCTCTGCAGCAGATGCACTGGATAATTTTTCATCCTCTAGTCTCAACAATCTCCTTGATCAGGAGGTTGTGTGACCCAGAGTTGCAACGCTCCTTAGAGAAGTTCTCTTACTCCCTGGGTTCAGGCTAACGTTGAGGGCAAGACCCAAATATGGACTTTTCTTGACCTCTGTATTTAACTCCAATTTCTAAGTTTGATCTTAATTATCCAGCAAGCCAGTCTCACCAGTCATAAATTAAGAGTAATGGGCTTTAACTTTAATGCCCATAACTTTACAGTTATTTACCCTTTTATCTAACTGGAGTCTGCATTAGTACTGGAAGTTACCACTATCTATTCTATAGGTGATGGCTTATTATCACAAGTTACCTAGGTTGTTTGTTCTTGGAGCAGCTACTTCTGCAAAACATTAACAGGTAACAGTTTTACAAAATGAAATTAGCAAGAGTAAAAATATATTCAGCTTGTATAATAGCTTTCTTGAATTTTGATTGAGAACTACATTCTATCCCCTATTTGAGATCACAGTACTTTTACAACAAGAACCAATCTTTTGACTATAACTTTAAATAAGCTGAAGTCTGGCTTATTTTGGAGTCACTCTAACATGCAGTGAGATGGGAGGCAGAGCCTTATCTCAGGTAAGGCAGGGCTCTTTACAGATCTTAAGTGTTCTAATTCTGATGTTGATCTTTGCTTCTTTTCCTTAAATACCATTAAGTAGTTTACATATACTGTTTCCTGAGTTTATATAAACTTTATAATTAACACAATTTAACATAGTATCTAAAACATGAATCAAAGAAAGGCTGAGAGAGCTTTTAACTTTCCTTTTGTGTGATTAAGTGGCAAAATGTTTTCATGTTTCTTTCATATTTCACAATATTAACCTTTAAACAAATCAGACTCTAATGTTTAGAAATACATTTACATTTGAAATTCTTTATCTCAGTGTAAAAAGTAACAAATTTTACACATACCCTATTGATAGCAGGTCCTATAATAGAACATTAAATGATAGAAATAAATCCCCAATAAAATTTACTCTTTATAAGTTAAAGATTACCATTACAGACAAGTTTAATCTGGAGGATAGCAGAGCTTAATAAATTCCTTGCTTTAAAAACTTGTGGTCCTGAAAAATATGAACACATTTAATATACAACTAGTGACCATTTCACAATTACCTTGACACTTTTATTTTACCAAATTTAGTTTTTAAAGAAAAATTTAGACTCTGTAACATAGTACAATAATCTAGCAGTTGTTTAACCATAATTGTATAAACCCCAATTTTTTAAGACTGATTGTTCTAAAGAATAAAACTTAATAGACACAAAGTCAAGAGTAAATTAGTGTTTCAAATCCTTGTCATTTTACCATGTCATTCTACCATATAGATTAAACTTTGGTTTATATCAGAACATTAGTATTTCACCTTAGGAAAAACCTTCAATAGTTTTAGCTGTCTCACATACATATAACCAACTTAGTTACACACAAACTTGTTGAAACTTGCCCTTTACTTACACAGACTTTCTTAGCACTTACTTAGACCCTCATGTATTTCATCACACAAGCACTTTCTTACCCAGAAACATTTCCTTTTTCCTTTTACTAAATATATTTCCATACCCAGAACCTTTTATTTTCTCTTTCCTATTCGTTGTCCCCTTTTTGTTCACATTCTGCAACAACTCTTATGAAATTTCTGAATTTAGATAAATTACTCTATTTTAATAAGATTAAATATTCTGTTGTTTATAGTACTCTAATTGAAACACAGTTGAAACTTTTGGGACCCTTTGTATATAGAATTGCACTTGTTAGGACATAACTCTTAGTAACCTTGTTTTTAGTTTAGTGATGACACAAAGCAAGTTTAAACCCTTTTATTTACCAACCTATGAAAACACCAATAATGTTTAAGTATGATACCCCATGGAATTTAATGAGTTAAAAGTACTCGATGTTATTTAACAATTAGCATTTTAACTTTGTAAATTAATCAGATGTCTCTACAAACACATTAGAGTAATCCCATACATGTTAACTCTAATTCACTTATTCTGTAAAAAAAACCAAGATATCAGACAAGTGTCCTGAACAGTATTTGCTGTCTCTTCCCTGTTGAAGAAAAGTCCTAGAAACAATTGATATTAGACATTTTATTAACATCAATATTTTATTAGCTTGACCACCTAGAGACTTGCAAGTTATTTTCAAAGACATTTTACTCTTATTAGTTTACCCAATTTGAACCTTTTTTAAATCACGTGAATTAAAAGTATCTGGATCCATTTTTAAATCTTAATTTTAGGAGCGCTCAGTTTTGATACAGACAAAACATGACATCAGACAGCACAACATACAAATAACACAAAATCAAGCCCTTGTAACTTTATAGGTGAATCTCCATAGCAGTGTAACAGATGTTCAAAAACTCTAGTTGAATAAAAAGTAGAACTGATCAAAAAATCATGAGCTCAAAAAAACATATAATTAAAAATATAGCATTTACTTTGCTGGAGTTTTAAAGACTCTTTTTACCTTTTCTTTCCTTGGCTTTGAGACTGGTCTCCTACTGAGCCTTTAGGCTTCTTTTATTTATATTTCAATGTAAGCCTGGACTGAGATCTGGAAGGATCTAACAGGTTTTAACAGAAACTCTGTGGCTAAGGCATTTTAGCCATCTCATCCGGACAGGTTGGATGTTAATATTATGAGACCTTATTTTTCATTACTTTTGAGACTGAAGCTACTTTGCTAAGTTACCCTTCAGGGCTGTCGGGAGGGGGAGTCCAGAGAAGGAACCTTTGGGGTCCACCCGAGAGTAGCTCGGGCCGAGAACCCCCCAGTTGTTCCAACCCTTCCTCCACCTCCGCCACAAACACACAACAGAACCAGAACCAGATACAGACGGGCGCCAATCTCTGATCCACCAATTGAACCCCATCAGCGCCCTTACCGATGGAGACTACCAGGCGTCCCTGGCTCTCCTTCCACCCTTAGGGCGTCCCCCAGGGCTGCAACCTGTGGCCCCCCAGGCACGTCTGCCGGCCACTGTTCGGCCACTCTCACGAGTCACCGAACGGCTGCCACCGAAACCGAAAGCGCGCTCACAGAACCAGACCAACTAACAAAACACAAGACAAAGACAGACAACTTCGGGGTACCCCTTCTTACCTCCAAGGTCGACTCCGCGGATGAGGGGGGGCCATCTTATCCCGGACGAGCCCCCAAATGTAAGGCCCCCCAAAAAGGAAACCCCCCAACTCTGTCCCATGGATGGACGGCAACCCCAATCAACCGCAGGAGGCGTCACTTGATGCAAACCGCAAGAGGTGTTTATTCCAGCGCGCTGGGACCCAACTCCAGGAGTCGAGTCCCTAGCAGAAAATCTTGTAGGTTTATAAAGGCAGAAACCACACATCGGGAGGGGTCACACATGAAAGGGGGAAAAGGGGGAACAAAGGAAATTTCAAAGGGGGTCTGGGTTTGCTGACAACATGTTTCACAATGTTTTACAACAGGCTGTAGATTCTGGTCAATAGTTTCTGGTAATCCTACTGTTTGAGCACTATTTAGTCATCTAGCCCAATTTACTCTTTTACTCTCTGTTTGGGAACAGAGAACAGCTTTAAGGGCTTTGTTCCCATTACTGGGAGGGAAACCTTAGGGAGTTGAGATAAAACAGACAGCTTAAAAAAATGTCCATTCTTTCAATGCAAAAGAGCCAATGCAAAGAAATTTCTTTTTCTCCCCCATCTCCCTTTTTGGTAAATCAAATGATCAATAAAATTATTGATTAACATTCCCAAAATCATTTGGAATTTCTCATTCTTGCAGAGTTTTAGCTGGTTCCCCAAATAAAAATACTCCTTCCTTATACAGCAGTTGCAGTGGTGGATCTTTCTCAGAAGATCATTCTCCACACCTGGGCTAACTATTGCCATTAATGCAAATCACACACACACACATAAAAAAAGAAAGCAAGAAAAGAAAAATAAAAGAGTTTAGCCAGGTGTTAGTGGCTCACACCTGGAATCCTGGCGGCTCCAGGAGGCCAAGGCAGGAGGATCTCGAGTTCAAAGTCATCCACAGCAATTGAGAGGCCCTAAGCAACTCAGCAAGACCCTGTCTCTAAATAAATTACTAAAAAGGGCTGGGGATGTGGCTCAGTGGTGAAGCACCACTGGGTTTCATCCCTGCTATAAATAAATAAACAAATAGTTGAGGCAAGAATGGAGGAAGGAAGGACTGTATAGAGGGAAAAGAGGGGTGGGAGGGGTGGGGGGGAAGGGAAAAAAATAACAATGAATCAAACAACATTACCCTATGTAAATTTATGATTACACAAATGGTATGCCTTGACTCCATGTACAGAGAAACAACATGTATCCCATTTGTTTACAATAAAAAAAAAAGTAGTTGAACAAAAAATCTAAACATTTAACTGGCGTCAGTGCTAGTATATGTGTTGGGTCTTTCTTTTCTTTTGCCCGTATTTATGGTTTCACAGAAACAGGTATAGCTCAGGAGCAGCTTGGATCCAGCATGTTGCCAAAAGCTCAGTCCTCATCCCTGCTGCCAACCCAATAACGAGGACATGGTTTTGAGAAAAAGGAAAAAGAAAGTTTATTGCTTTGTTAGCAAATAAGAAACACAGGGGACTCCTTTCCCAAAGACAGTGAATCTGCCCATCAGCAGGAACAGGGGGCTTTTAAAGAGGTGATTCAAGGTTACATTCCATGTTTCTCTGCCTGGAGTTGTAATTCACTTGTTAATTTATGAGATAGTCCTTTCTGAGATCTTCTGGTGCCATCCCCAAAGTCTGGATTACTTCATTCCTATGATGGGTATATACTCAAGGACAGATTAACTGTCTACAATGGAGAAAAAAGGTGATCCTGTTTTCCCCTTCCCCTAGATTAGGGAGGGAGAGAGATTAGGGATAGCAGGGAGAGAGGAAGAGAAAGAAGCATGTCCATTTTGAAAATAAGCTGCAGTGACAGAGCAGCAAGGATTATATTCAAAGCATAAAGTGAATCACTATGACATTTCACCACTGTCAATTCCTACATTCCATTTCTATGGAAAAACAGGAGATAACATCTCCAAACTGCTTCCCACAGAAGACTCGGTGAGACTCTTCTCTAAATAATACAAAATAAGGGCGCAGGTTTGATTACATGTGGCTGCCGCCATTTTGAGACAACAGCCAGGCCCCGTAGGACCCCTGGCTGGACTGACTGAGCCCCATCTCCAGGATCCCTCAGCCCGACCCACCACTCCCTGCCTCTGGAGCCCTCACATCAACTGACTGCTCCCTGCTGTCAGGACCTCCAGACCAACTGACTGAGCCCTATCACCGGGAACCCAGACCAACTGATTGCACCCGGCCTCCAGGATCCCACAACTACACCAAACACACCGGACCCCCAGGACCCCGGCCGGACCAACTGCATCCCGTCTCCAGGACCTCCAGCTGACCACGTCCACCCGTGAGCTGCAACTCCCCATTTGCCAACACATTTCAAAGCCAGAGCGTCCATCTTGTATAATCCTGGAAGCATAGCTCCAATCTTCGGGTGGGGCAAATCCCATCCTCAGACGCCTGCTGGAGGCTTGAAGCTCATTGTCAGGTACCTCTCATGCATCAAACTACTGAACACTGGGAGGTTTCATTAGTATATGATTGTTATACAGTAGATTTTCTTTTTTCTCCTTTTTAAAAAAAAATTTAAGTTTTTACTTCTTTACTTTTCTTGCTTTCTTTTCCTTTTGTTTACCTGTTCCCTCAGTCTCTTTCTCCCTTTTTTGCATGCTAACATCTGATTTCTTTTGATTACACTCTCACCCTTTCTATTTTCTAGAACTTCTGTATATTCTTTTCTTATCCCATTAACAGCCATATTCTACATCCCTCTGCATCCTCTTTGTCCTCCATTAGAAACTGCAGACCTTATTATAAACCTGTTTGTTTTACCGAAGATAACATTTGAACTCATTTTGTTTATTATGACAATTTTGTTATTGTCGCCATAGGGGCTATTTGGTCTAGGATTGCATAGTGTCTGATTTGGGCACTGCTAATATTGATCTCCCCTTAAAGAAAGGGTTTTGGAAACCTATAGGGCCACTATAAGCCTATAGGGGGAAATCTGCAATACCCTAGATCTGCACTGCTAGAGGGGAAGATACATGAACAACATGAAAAAACAAGGGAAGAAAATGATCCAAACAAATCTAGATTCTATAGTAATAGAATCCAATGACAGTATGTTAGAAGAAATGTCAGAAAAGGACTTCAGATTATACATGATTAAGATGATTCGCGAAGCAAAGGATGAGATAAGAGAGCAAATGCAGGCAATGAATGATAATACCAGTAATACCAATAAGCTGAAAGAGCACCTGCAGGAAGCAAAAGATCATTTCAACAAAGAGATAGAGATTCTCAAAAAAAACCAAATGGAAATCCTTGAAATGAAGGAGACAATAAACCAAATAAAAAACTCAATGGAAAGCATCACCAACAAACTAGACCACTTGGAAGACAGAACCTCAGACAATGAAGACAAAATATTTAACTTGAAAATAAAGTCGCCCAAACAAAGAAGATGGTAAAAAATCATGAACAGAATCTCCAAGAAGTATGGGACATCATGAAAAGACCAAATTTAAGAATTATTGGGATTGAGGAAGGCACAGAGATACAAACCAAAGGAATGAACAACCTATTCAATGAAACAATATCAGAAAATTTCCCAAACCTGAAGAATAAAATGGAAAATCAAATACAAGAGGCTTACAGAACACCAAATGCACAGAATCACAACAGATCCACACCAAGGCACATTATAATGAAAATGTCTAACATACAAAATAAAGATAGGATTTTGAAGGCCACAAGAGAAAAGCATCAGTTTACATATAGGGGGAGACCAATGTGGATAGCAGCCGACTTCTCAACCCAGACTCTAAAAGCTAGAAGGGCCTGGACCAACATATTTCAAGCTCTGAAAGAACATGGTTGTCAACCAAGAATCCTATACCCAGCAAAACTAACCTTCAGATTTGAAGATGAAATAAAATCCTTCCATGATAAACAAAAGTTAAAAGAATTTACAAATAGAAAGCCTGCAATACAGAATGTTCTCAACAAAATATTCCATGAGGAGGAAATGAAAAACAACAATGGAGGTCAGCAAAGGGAGGAACTACCTTAGAGAAAAACCACTCAAAGGAGAAACCAAGCTGACTTAAAAACCAAAAATAAGCCAAATGACTGGGAATACAAATCATTTCTCAATAATAACCCTGAACGTTAATGGCCTAAACTCCTCAATCAAAAGACATAGACTGGCAGAATGGATTAAACAAAATAAGGCTGTGAATGTGGCTCAGTGGTTGAGCACCCATGAGTTCAATAAATAAACTGTTGTTTTTCCTTTTAGATGTCCATGTAAGACTGTGCTTTTAAGGTATACTCTCCTGCCAGGTGTTTAAGACCAAGTTGGTCAAAACTGACCTTGTTCCTATTTACTCTTAAGAGTCATCTGAGACTTCTCAGAGATCACTCTTGGGGACATGTGTGAAGTCTCCTGGCTCCTTTAGCGTTCCTCTACCAGTGGTGCCACTTGCTAGGATGGGTCAGAGTCTGGCTGACCATACATGGCTTCTCTTGGAAGCATCAGGAACGTTTCCGTCTCCAATGATGCTCCTGTTTGCAGAAAGTGTTCTGGTTGACTTCCTGTTCTCTAGGGTCCTCTCAAGCCTCCTAATCTGCAGATAAAGGTGACTCACCAGAGTTGCAGGGCCCAGAAAGGGTTCTCATTATTCTCTGCATTCTGGATGACCTTAGAGGGCAAGGGTCAAAATGTTGGCTGCTTTTTCCTTGGCCCATTTACTTCCTTGACTTTGATCTCCAATATTTTGGTTTTAAACACCCAGCAAGCCAGTTTCCCCAGTCTTAAAAAGGGAGTAACAGTTATAACTTCAATATCTCTAATTTCACAGCTACCCCTTTCATTTAATTGGTATTAGTATTAGTATTGGAAGTCAGCATTTTATACTATCTGTCCTGTAGGTGATGGCCTTTTATCTCAAATTAACCCAGGTTGTTTTTCTGTTTGTTTTTGGTTGTGTTTGGGTTTTGTGGAAGCAGTACCTCTGCAAAACACTTACAGGCAACAGTTACAAAGTTTACAAGGAAAATATAAAATGAAATTAACAGAGCAAAAACATATTCAGTGTTGCCGCCCGCACGTGGATATTGTTACCGCCTGCAGCAACAATTGTGCGGGTATTTATTGGAGGTGGACTAGAAACTGAGCTACTTCTATTATCTTTCTCTTTAGTGTGCTGCTTTCTTGCTTGTTTTACTCGTTTATATATAGAGAGAGGCTTACTTGCTTTTAGAGGAAGTCTTAGAGGAAGAGAGACTTTGCTTCGAGGAAAAGAGACTTGCTACACTTTCAGAGATCTATATCTTCTTAGAGTCCTGCATCCTGCAAACTAAAGGTGTGTGCTATCAGAGGTGCTTCTTCTCTGATCTGCCATCTGCCCTCTGCATTCTGCCATCATTCAGAGGTGCTGCTTATCCTTCACCCAGCAATCTAGAAGTGTGGCTTATCCTTTCTGCTAGCTGCTTATCCTTGGTGCTTCCTATAGGTGTGTGTCTTATATCCCTAAGGCAGTCAATCAGCTTAGGATTAGCACAATTGAAGCACGCCCCTCGGTACCAATCAAGAAAGAATGAGGAATATCTGTTGATCACTAGCGCAGAGGAGACATTAACTAATCAGGCAAAAGTAGATCACACCGTGTTAATACTAACTATGCGCCAGCTCTTGGTTCAACGCTAGCCACTATCTTAGGGTTACCCAAACATGTCTTCTGCAATTCAGTTTTTATAATAGCTATAATAACTAAGAAAAATGACTTATAATCTTGAACCTTTACTTGGTTCTGTATTATATTCCCTGTTTGAGATCACAGTAATCTTTATGACAAAAAACAATCTTTTGAACACACTTTAAATGAGCTGAAGTCTAGCCTATTTTGAATCCATTTTAACGTGGAGTAAGGTGGGAGGCACAACCTTATCTCAGGTAAGGCAGGGCTCTTCATAAATAGCACAATACAACATAACATTTGAAACATGAATCAAAGAAAGATTAGGAGGGCTTTTTAACTTTCTTTTTGTGGAAAAAGTGGCAGAATTCTTCCATGTTCTGCAGTGTAACCTTTAAACAGATCAAAATCTTATTATCTTCCAAAAATGCATTTAAATTCCAATTTCAGTGTGAAGAGTAACACGAAATTTCATATATAACTTATTGACAACAGGTTTATTTATCCCACTATAAAACATCAAGTGACATGAATAAATACCAACCAAATTTTTTATTTCTATACAAATCCAAGACTTTTGCTACAAATAATTTTAGTGTGGACAACACCAACTTGGCAAAGTACTCTCCTAAGTGTTACATTTAACTAAGTTAAACTTTAAAAGTACAATTTAGAATCCAGAGTGTATGGTAACAATAATCACAGATCTGCATGGGTTAACAAAAATCAAAGGCTAGCCTTACATCTCTTATGTCTTTAGGAAACAGTGTTAATGATCAGAAATTGACTAGTCAAAGCAAATGGATATAAGATAGGTCTTCAAATGACAGTGTGGCCTTTCTATGTCAGATTCAATGTATAAAAGAGAGCACTTATTGGTTATCTTGCTGGTAAACTTACATGAACTTTCATTTTATAAACTTTTTACATAACACTTAGACAAGACTTAGATATAGTTCTCAGATGCATACATATATCTAGTCACATATATTTAGGGTGTCAACCATATTGTCATAACCTAAATAACAGCTGTTTGTTTAACCAGTTACAAAGTAATCATTTAAGACTTTAAAACAGGTACAAACCCTAATTCCTTTAAGACTTAGTTTCTCTTAAGTAATTAAACCTAACAAATATAAGAAAATTATCAATAGATGAGAGGAGATCAATGTTTCAGACTTTGCTTTGTATTAGTACATTAAAGTTCAAATAACTTTACCTGACTGTGTTCATTATAGCCAATGTAATCACAAACACAAACTTTTTAGAATTTATCTTCCACACACCTTCTGTGACTTACTACTTTACATCTTTAATTTTGTCATCTTTCATCTTAGACTTTAGCACAAGAATATTACTTTACCAGAAAAATACTTTTCGCACCCAGAAACATTTCTTTACCTTCTAATTTTCCATACTAAAGTATATTTCCATATCTATGACTTTCTTTTATCTTTTCTAATTTGGGACCCTTTCTTAAATTCATATTCTGAAACAGTCCTTGTGAATGTTATGTGTGCATTTAATTTACACAACAAATTTCATCCCAGGAGAGGGTTGGACAATCCAGCATATACAAAAACTGTACCTTATTCTTGTGGCTTTTTTGTTTTTGTTTTTGTTTTTTCAGTGCTGGGGATTGAACCCAGCAGGGCCTTGTGCTTATAAGGCAAGCACTCTACCAACTGAGCTATATTCCCAGCCCATGTGCCTTAAACTTTTTTCTCCCAGGTTGCATTTAAGGGGTTGGGGCACAGTATGTTTTTAAGCCTGACCTCTTTCCATTATCATTATCACAATGCCATCAACTTTGAGTTCCCCACAGTCAATTGTATCTAGAGACTACTTTGTGCCCTTTAAAAAAATACTAGGCATATTGATATGCAATGGCAGAGGCCCTTTACACCCTTTTATTCAGGATTCCTTGAAGATCCCTTTTCCATGGCTGACTACAAAACACAGGTTAGCCTTAGTTTCTTTTTCTTTTTTGGGTGCAGTTATTTATTCTGCCAGTCTCCTCGGGCATTTAGTTTGATGGGATATGATTACAACAAGAATTACTTTGCCCCAGTGATGAATATCTCCTGGCCAAATGGGGCATCCTGTCAGATCTTAAAAGGGGAGATTATTCTTGTCTTCAGGTCATAAACTGACAGTATTGGAACCTACTACCACATTCTTAGTGGCCAGCAGCCTCCACCCCACCACCTCCCAGCAGCAAGAGGGACTGGAAGGCAGGGCAGATCTCAGGTTCTCTGGCCATTTTGCTACAGCCCAGGCAGCTTTTCTGAGGTTCCCCCTCCCCCCAGTTTAGGGCTAGTGTCCTTTACCACAGTGAAATGATCTATGACTGCCTGGGGCCAGGTTGAGAAACAGTGCTGCAAATGTACTGTTTTTAAACAGTGGTTTAAAAGATTGAAATCTTTTTTAACCCTTTCTTCTGTTGTCCTGCTTTCCTTGCACCCCTTTGACACCTTCAACTTAATTCCTGACAGTTCAGACCCTTTGTCATAAACTGCATAAATACCTGTGCATAATATCTTTCATATACTTTACCCCTGACAGACCAACTTCAATGTTAAGATTGTGTAATAATCCAGAGAAACCATTTAAGTCCAGATTGTGTTATAGTAAACTCTCTTTCTCTTAGACAGGCTTCCCATTCAGCCAAGATCTCTCTGCTCAAGAGACTGCCAGTAAGATCAATGTAGCCTGGCCATGTGTTAAAGGGCCAGTAACAGACAAAAAACATACAAGAAAGGATCAAAGTCCAGATTGTGTTACAGTAGGCTTTCTCTTAGTCTTATACATATAGGTGGTCCATTCAGCCAAGATCTCTCTGCTCAAGAGACTACTGGTAAGATCAATATAGCATGGCACATGTCTTAAAGACCCAATAACAGAACCCCCTGCCAAAAAAAAAAAAAAAAAAAAAAAGACAAGAGAGGATCATTAAAACCAGGTACCTTTAAAACAGAAAGACCTGCAATAATCCAGAAAAGTTCTTCAAAAGTCAGATTGTTACAGTAAAAGATTATTTTAAATAGGCTTATACCTTTTGGTGGCCTTTCTTCAACTTAATATACCCCTGACAGATGAACTCCAATTGCAAGATTGTACAAAAAAGAAACAGAGAGACAACCAGGGGGAGCCATGGCTGACAGATGGGACCCTTTAAATTGACCAGCCAAGATCTTTCCCAAAAGACTACTTATAGAATCAATGCAGTACTGGCCATGTCTTAAAAGGGGCAGTAGCAGACACAAACAAAACAATCAGAGGGAATTCCCAAATTCAAGGCCAACAAACAGATGAGAACCTAGAACAGATCAGAAGGGAGTACATATCCCTAGGTTCTCAAGTCCTATTTAACTGCAAGTCCTACACTAGTGGCACCACCAATGTCCCCAGAAAAAGGGACCAGATATTCCCATAAAGAGGAACCAGATGTGTGGAATTAAGGGTCTTGGTGTGCACACTGGGGGACTTACCAAATGGCCGAAATTGTTATAACTTTCCTGAGTTCAGTTTCCTTTTTCTCAAAGTGGACCATGATGGAGCAACCTGTACTGTTCAGGGAGAGAAAGTGGGAGTTCCCTGAAGGAAAAGGAGCTTTGGCAGCTGCTGGGAAGGTCCATCTATAAGCTCATGTACCACAAATAACAGGCAGGAGACAGGAAGCAAATCTCAGATCAACAAGCTTCCTTTTATTCTGGAGCAAAGTCAATCCATCAGGCATGGAGGGCTCATTTTCTGGGTATGGAGATGGCCCCCAGGTTACAGAAGGAGTCTGGTTTTTATAGTTTACAATGAGGGTGAATTAATCATTGGAGACCTCAGTCATGCAGTTTGGACAGTCAGGGACTGAGTTGTGCAGGTTAAAATTTTAACTCAGGAAGGTAGTTGTAAAAAGTTTGAAACTCATTTTCACTGGGAAACTCAGTGTTCACTGCTTATCTTCCTTCTTCTGGGACTCGTTGTTATCTAGCGCTTCACTATTTGCTTTTCCCAGGACTCATCTACAATGGGGAAGGGTTGAAAGTCCATGGCTCAGCGTATCGGTATTCACCTCTTCGCTTCAGGACCCATTGTGGTTGTGAAGGGATGAATGTTTGCTTTGGTGGAGATGTTGGGGATGAACCTGGGGAGGGATGAAAGTTTGCTTTTTCCCTCAAGGTCCATTGTTACTGATGCCACCATTTATCGGTGACAAGTTCTTCTTCCTCAGATGTTGAAGTATAACATTAGAGAAGCACGCCAAGGCAAGCATATTAAGCAGGTTATATTTAAAGGTTGTAACATAGACTTCTCCTGCGGGGAAGAAGGGGACCATGGCTGATGTTCTAGAATCCCAAGAAGCGAGTGAACCCTGCAGCTTTTATACATTAGGGTCTCCTTTGTTCTCCTGTTCTTTTCCCCCTTATCTCTCTCCTTCCTGCCTACATGACTAGGCCCAGGGGATGCTAGTGAGATGGCAAAAAGGTGAGAAGCAGATGGGCAGGAGGGAAGGGCCAAATGGAGGTAGGGTCTCAGGGCGCATTAATTAGCAATTTCCTGCCTGCAGTTTTTTTGGGAGGGGTAGTATAGGCAGGTAACCTAATCAAAAGGGCTTTAGAGACACTGACATTCCAGTCTCCAAGGGGCAGTCTCCAACTTCCCAGACTCAAATGGCCTCCATTCATTGATTCAGTCCAATTACCTATAATTTTGGTTTTGTTACTGGGAAAAGATGTACTGGGAGAGGTTCTATGTTTGGCTAATTTCCCCTTCCTTCTCCCAAGCCATACCGTCTCGCTGTTTTTCTTGGGGAGCTGTCTTGAAGGAATATTATTTTCCATACCCTTTCACCATCAGTCCTGCCTTTACTCACAGGAACAGCTCCTCTGGCTCGACCCCCCAGGCAAACTCACCCATCTCCTAACTTTCCTGTAGTTGGCTCTCAACAAGTTTGCCAGCACCATGAATCCTCAGCAAGGAAGTGGGGTTCCTTGGAGAGCCAGACCTGATCAAAAAAGCTGGAGCAGGGGCTGCTTTCGGTTCCTATCTGGGGTGCCAAATTTGTTGCCGAAATCTTGGTCTTTATCCCCGATGCCAATTCGATAATGAGGACATGGTTTTGAGAAAAAAGAAAAAAGAAAGTTTATTGCTTTGCTAGCAAAGAAGAAACACAGGTGACTCCTTTCCCTAAGCCTGTGATTCTGCTCATTGGCAGGAAATGGGTGCTTTTAAAGAGGTGATTCAAAGTCTACAGTCCACATGTTCTCTGTCTGCAGTTGTAATTTACTTGTTAATTTGGGAGACAGTCTTTTCTGAGATTTTCTGGTACCAGCCCCAAAGTCAGGATTACTTTGTTCCTATGGTGGGTGTGTACTCAAGGACAGAAAACTCTGCTTAGGATGGGGAAAAAGGGTGATGCTGTTTTCCCTTTCCCCTGAGATTAGGGAGGGGGAGAGATTAAGGAGGAGCAGAGAGAGAGGAAAAGAAAGAAACTTGTCCATTTAAAAAATAAGCTGCAGTGGCAGAACTGCAAGGGTTATATTCAAAGCATAAAGTAGACCAGTGTTACAACAGAGCAGCTATTGAAAGGTTAAAGTGGCAGAGAAGAGCACTTACAAATGGCTTCTGGGCAAGATCAGTTCAATATTAATATTGCTCCAAGTTTATTCTAGGAGCCTAAAAGAAAAAGAAGGACTCTGTCATTGGAGGAGGTCCCAGAGGGGGTACTTCATCTTAGGACAAGTGGGGTCCTTGACATACAAGAAAGAAAAGAATTTCAGTGCAGGTCAGAGACATAGATTTATTTAGGAAAGCAGATATTTATTCAAGGGAGAATGCAAGCCATCTTAATAGGGAGAGACAGCAACTCATTGGTCTGGGGTGTTAATATTTATACATGGACAACAGCTATAGGCTGCACTACAGAAGATGGAGCAGTTACACAATTTCACACCAGTTTTTCTAGCACTTGCTCCTTGTCCTTAACTCATGTTAACTTTTTGCATGCAAGGACCAAGGGCATGAGTGGGTTGCCCAAGTGTTTCTTGTTTGGATTTCAAATGTTCATGGATGTTTCCTGCATTCCAGAAGTTCTTGGGTACTCTCTTACTCCCCAACCCCCCAGTACTGGGGATCAAATCCAGGGTTGCTTTACCACCAAGATGCATCCTGAGTCCTTTTTATTTTTTTATTTTGAGACAGGGTCTTATTAAGTTGCTGAGGGTCTCCCTAAATTTTCCATCCTTCTGTTATCAAAAGTCTGATAATGAGGATATGGTTTTTGAGAAAAAGGAAAAATAAATTTTATTGCTTTGTTAGCAAAGAAGAAATACAGGGGACTCCTGTCTCAGGGTCTGTGATTCTACCCATGAGGGGGAAGAGAGGATTTTTCTTTCTTTTTTTTCTCTTTTTCTTTTGGCGGTGCTGGGGATTGAACCCAGGGCCTCTACCAACTGAGCTATCTCCCCAGCCCAGAATAGAGTATTTTTTAAAGAGATGATTCAAAGGCTACATTCTAGGTGTGCCCTGATCATAATTCACTTGTTAATTTGGGAGATTTCTTAGATCTTCTGGAGTCATGTCCTGAAATCTGAATCACTTCATTCCTGAGGTGGGATGTGCTCAAGGACTGATAACTGCGCCTAGAATGGGGAAGAAGGGTAATCCTGTTTCTTCCAAGATTGAGAAGAGAGAAAAAAAAAAAGTGTATTTTTAAAAATAATAAATACAATGGCAGAGCAGCAAGGGCTGTATTCAAAGCATGAAGTCAACCATTACACTCCTGCCTGTCTCACCAGTCACAAGTGGTGCCACCTTGTCTAATTGAATGCCTCTCCTTTGAGACTCAAGTAGTACATCATTCTTCTTCTATATTCCCAAATTCTTTTTTCCCTCGTGTGTGTGTGTGTGTGTGTGTGTGTGTGTGTGTGTGTGTGTGTGTGTTGTGGGGGCGGGGAGGGGGAATGCTAGGGATTTAACCCAAGGATTCTTTACCACTGAGCTATATTTCCAGTCCTTCTTATTTTTTATTTTGAGACAAGGTCTCACTAAGATGCTTAGTGTGATAGTGATCCACTTTATGCTTTGAATGTAACCCTTGCTGCTCTGCCACTGCAACTTATTTTTAAAATGGACAAGTTTCTTTCTCCCCCTGCTCCTCCCTAATCTCTCCCCCTCCCTAACCTCAGGGAAAGGGGAGAACAGGATCACCTTTTATCCCATCCTAGGCAGAGTTTTCTTCTTTTTTTAAAAGAATATTTATTTTTAGATGTTGATGGACCTTTGTTTTATTCATTCATTTACAAGTGGTGCTGAGAATCGAGCCCTGTGCCTCACACATGCTAGGCAAGTGCTCTACCACTGAGCCACAACCCCAGCCCCTAGGCAGAGTTTTCTGTCCTTGAGTACACACCCACCATAGGAACAAAGTAATCCAGACTTTGGGGATGGCATCAGATCTCAGAAAGGACTATCCCCCAAATTAACAAGTAAATTACAACTCTAACAGAGAACATGTGGAATGTAGACTTTGAATCACCTCTTTAAAAGCTCCCATTTCCTGCCAATGAGCAGAATCACAGACTTGGGGACAAGAGTCCCCTGTGTTTTTCCTTTGCTACCAAAGCAAAAAACTTTCTTTCCTTTTTCTCAAAACCATGTTCTCATTATTGGATTGGCATCAGGGACAAGGACAGAGCTTTCAGCAATACTTAGGGCCTCTCTAAGTTGCTGAGGCTAGCCTATTAATGTGAGATACTCCTGCCTCAGCTTTCCAAGTCACTGGAAGTACCTGTGTGTGCCATTAGGCCTAGCTGAAATACTACTTTGAAGGTGTGTTAATATAGGAGTTTACCCCTTAAAGGTGCTTGTCTCCATTATGTTAGAAATACCATAATGCCATACTGTTTTGGAAACAAGAGGGCACTCAGAAATTAGTAGAAACCAAACTTCATTTTACACCAGCAGGCCCAGAGATCAGCACTCCAAAATTCTGATCCCTGATCCACAGTTTCTTACAGTATTTACAGGTTATTTGACGTCGTCTTAGACCCATCCTAACATTGGGGATTCATCCTATTTTTCCTCTTTAAAAAAAAAAAAAATCCTAATCTATGTGGCTGAAGGCCTTGTGCAGGGTCTCTAACATAAAGCATGCTCACAGAACAGATAAGAAGAAACAGCTCTTTTCACAGACATCTATTATATTTCAGGAGGGAGTAGTCAGACTCTGAATGCAGTTATTGACAATGCAAAATGTAGGAACCCTCCTGGGGAAACCCCAAGAGACGGGAGGGGAACTGATCCCTTTCCCAGGCATTGAACACTTATCATAACGTTTTTATAGTTTCATTTCACAACCAGGTCTGATTTTGCCACTACAATACAAAATCAAACACATGCTTGGAAGTGGGTGGGCAAGGCAAAGTTTACTTCTGCCAGGAGGGCGTGATACGAAATCTGGCTAGCAAGAACACATGGGCAGGCAGTCCACCTATTTAATAGCCCTAACACAGTGCTGCCCTTCACCTTGGTTGGAGTACTGGATTATAATCCAGGGGATTGGCTAACTTTAAAATTAGGGCGGGCAGAGGCAAGGGCCATAATTAAAATGGCTACAATTAGATCCAATTAAGGCTTGAATACTATATGCTGAAAATGGACCACCAGACTTTTTATTTCTCACACTTAAGCTAACAGCTTCCTTCAAGATACCCTGTACTTTTTTTTTTTTTTTTTTTTTTTCCACATAAGAGGTTTATTAAGCAACCAGAGTGTCTCCCTGCAGGGTAAGAGAGAAAATAAGAGGAAAAGAGAAAGGAAAGAGAAAGGGCGTGCACTAGAGAGAGTGGAAAGCAAGGAGGAGAAAGGGAGTCGGGGAGAGAAAAGCAAGAGAGCAAGAAACCCTGTACTTTTAATCCATAATCAAGTCCTTTCAACTCTGTGCCCCAAAATATATCTTGAGTACTTCTATTTTTTAATACATGGAAGAAACAACAACCTTGAAAAGCAACTTTGCTTACACCCATAAACACCAACACCTCTCCAAAAGCAATGGCCTTGAAGACGATACCCAGGCATCCTACTCATGCATCCCCACTGCAAAACCATTCAGTCTAAACAGTCATAAAGAGTAACTTAGTTTATTTTTGTTCTTCTACTCGAGACCCCTTACAATTGTTTTCCACATAGTAGGGAAAGTAATCTTTAAAAATCTGTAAATTAAACTGGGTTATTCTTTACTTGGGCCAGGCGCAGCGTTGCACACCTGTAAACTCAGCAACTCAGGAGGCTGAGGCAAGATGATCACACATTTGAGTCCTGTCTCAGCAATTTAGCAAGGCCCTAAGCAACTTAATGAGGCCCCGGGTTCAATCCCAATAATAATATTAATAATAATTATAATAAAATCCTTCACTTGGGGCTGGGGTATAGTTCAGTTGTAGAGTGTTTGCTTAGGATGCCTGAGGTCCTGGGCTCCATCTCTAGTACTACAAAAAACAAAACAAACAAAACAAACAAACAAACAAAAAAACCCTTTCACTTATTTCCCAATGCAGTTTGGAATAAAATCTAAATGCTTCATTATGCATTAAGATAGTATTTAACAACCAAGTGTGGTGGCACACACCTGTAATCCCAGCAGCTTGGGAGGCTGAGGCAGGAGAATTTCAGATTTGAAGCCAGCTTTAGCAATTTAGCAAGGCTGTGGGCAACCTAGAGAGAACTTGTCTCAAAAAATAAAAAAGGTTGGGGATGTAGCTCAGTGGTTAAGTGACCTTGGGTTCAATTCCTGATACAAAAAGAAAGAAAGAAAAAGAAGGGGCTGGGGCTGCAGCTCAGTGGTAGAGCACTTGCCTCACACATGCGAGGCACTGGGTTCGATTCTCAGCACCACATAAAAATAAATATATTGTGTCCATGTACAACTAAACAAATCAAAAGAAAGGAAACAAAGGACAGTACTTAAGGCCATTCATGCCCTTGTAGTAACTTACTTTAAAACACTAAGCTTCATCCCCAGCTCTTTTCCTTTTGAGACAGGGTCTTGCTAAAATAGCTCAGACTGGCCTTAAACTTGTGATCCTCCTGCCTCAACCTCTGAAATAGCTGGGATTATAAGCCTTTATGTCCATGCCTGGCTCTGCACTTGCCCACTTCTTTGACATCTTCTTTTGCCTGTCTCTGGCATACTAAGGATGCTGCAGCTTTTTTGTTTTATTTTTTCAGCTTAGAGATGCAGTACATTTCCTTTGCTGGAAAGGCTCTTAGCTTAGCCTGCTCTTTAAGGTTCCACCTGAGAAATCACACCCGGGGAAACTCCACCACCGAACTGCATCTTGGTTATTCTTCATCACAGATCTGGTCTTCTCTTTGCAGCATAAATCACATTTATTTGTCAGTGAATTCCAAGACAAAATTTTATGCCATGGCTTGGCGCATACTCGTTAAATGCATCATTATACTTGTCTACTTGTAACCCATACTATTTTATTAGTTTGGGTTCAACTTGAAGACAGAGCCCTGAATCATTCAGGTTAACTTTCAACGCGGTTCAGTTCAGTGCATGGTTTAACTCTGCTCAAATCTGCTTTTTGAAAACATCAACAGGTACAAGGATAAAGGTGGATACAGGACAGCAAGAGAGGATGTAGCTAAGCAGAGTGAATTTGGAGAACAGGCTAGAAGGAAATGAGAGAAGTCAATATTAGAAGGTAGCCATCTTAAGGTACTAACAAGGCTGCATCTCCTCACAAAACGGTTGAGAACCTTTTCAGAAGATAGTTTGCGGATAAAAAAACCAAAAAACAAAAAACGCAAGCCTCGGTCAGTTGACGCCCCGCCTTCCGCGAGCCCCGCCTTCCGTGAGCCCCACCTACTCCTTGTTCTCACTCCCACCTTGAACTGGCCGCCGACGCGTGACGTCATGACGTCGTGCGTGGCCACGGCAGCGACGCAGGGGGCGGGTTCGCGGCACGGCGCTGGAGGAGGAAGTGGTGCGGTTGTTGCTCCCTTTGCGCCCACCACTGGCTCCCTGGGCGCGCTGAGGGGCGGCTGTCTCCAAGGCTGCGTCGCGGTCTTCTTGTACTCCCCTCCATGTGCCCTGGCGCCGCCTCTCTCCTTCCTCAGGCCGCCGCTTACGCCGGGGTCTATGGAAGTAATGGAAGGACCCCTCAACCTGGTGAGTGGCTCACAGAGGATTGCGTCCGCCGTGGGTGCCTTTGCCTTCGGCGTTGGGTACAGCCCCCGGCGTGCAGGCTGCCCCTTGAGTTTGGGAGGCGGGTTTGGCTGGGGCGGTCGCAGAGGCTGAGGGGCGCAGGCAGGCCCTCACTTCACAGAGGCTCCGGGCAAACCGCCTCACAGTTTGCCTCTTCCGAGATCCTAGGGAGCTTCTGCTGATTCCAGGCGCCCCCTGCCGCAGGGCCCCGGGCGAGGGGATGCCCCCTCCTCTCCAGCGGGGTAAATGCCTCCAAGCGCCACGTAGCTGCCTCCCTGAAGCCTGGGAGGCACTGGAGTTGGCCAGGGCACAAATGGTATAGTACCGGTTGTAACTTCCAACACAGGGGACCCGAGTCTAGGACTTTGAGGAGGTGAAGTAAAACCCCCCAGCTGCAGTTTTCTCTTCATCTATTTACTGTATTCATTCGGATTCAGAGATTTCTCCCCGAAGGAATTGAGACAGCTGGGGGAAAAAACACGACCGTTCCTGTTTTCAGCTCAGTTTCATCACTTTAGGCGTCATAAAAGTATAAAAGATCTTTGTTGCTCCCCGAAAAAGTACCGGTAGCCTAATTTCTTATGTTTTAACCAATGAGAAACTTATTTTCAGACTGGCCACTGCCACAGCATCTTTGTGTTTTCTAATCCAGGGTCTGTGTGTGTATGTATTTATTTATATATATATATATATATATATATAGGATGCATAACTTAGATTACCTAAAGTTGCAGACTGGAAGAACTTTTTAGTCATGGGCTTGCAGTTCATTTGTGATGGTGGAATTGGGTAAAAGGACTAGGAGGATTAATTTCTCACATTGGAACTCTCAACCCTACTGTGTTGCAAGAGCCCTGGACTGGTTCAACCATATAGAGAAGCAATAGAGCCTGGTGGTTTAGGAATATAGATTCTGAAGCCAGACTGCTTGGCTATAAATTCTGATTTTGTCTCTTAATAACTGCTTGACTGGGACAAAATTACTTGATCTTCCTCTTTTTCAGGTTTGTTGTTTGGATTAAAGGAGGAAATAGGTGTAAAGCACTTAGTTCTGTACCTGATAACATAGTACAGTATAAGGATTAGCTATTTTAATAATGAGACTATAAGCCCGTAACTTAAAATCTCACATATCTGAATTTGTTGAGCTTTAAAGCCTAAACTTCTAACCCACAGGTGTGGTTCAGAGTCACTGGTATCATCTAAATTTATGATTCCAAATTACCCATAGCAGGCTAGCTATTCTGAGGAACCTCTTCCAGTTTTATTACATTGGTCTCCCCCCCACCCCCCCCACCCATTTGTGAGAGTTGTTTACACTTAAGAACTTTGGATTACATTAGTAAGTTTTTTAAAGCCTGTTGTTTTAAGGTGACACAGTTTGCAATGAAACTTGGATGACTCAATACTGAAACTTAACAGGGGTATTATTAGAAATAACCAGCCATTTACAAAGTGCTTCAAAGTTCAGGTGTCCTTGCAAAATGTCCATTGGTTCAATTCCAGTTAGCTTCACTTAATATTTGACTGTAGGCTGCAGCATAGCCCCAGCCAGCTGTTCTACAGGTGTCATGGCTTATGAGAAGACAACCTGGGTGATAGTGGTAGATAGAGCACAGTGTCAGCAGTTTAAGGAAAATGTTTAGTTATGGCAATAGTGTTATCTTTTGAAAATTAATTTTATTTAGAAGATTAGCACAATGCCATAATACATAAAATTTATGTGGCATCTTGAATTCTTAAATCATTTGAGATTTGAAAGATCTGATTTATGGCTTAGCTGCTTATTGGAAGATAACAGTGGAACAGAGATTGATATTTACTTGAATGGGTTTAAAAGTGTGCTGGGTGTGGTGATGCACACCTTTAATCCCAGTGGCTCAGGAGCCTGAGGCAGGAGGATTGGGAATTCAAAACCAGCCTAGCAATATAGCAGGGCCCTAGGCAACCTAGCAAGATCTTGTCTCACAATAAAAAATAATAAGGGCTGGGGATGTGACTCAGTGATTAAGTGCCCCTGGATTTTGTCCCTGGTACCCCCCCTCAAAAAAAAAAAGTGTGCTACTAAATACCAATGACAGTTCTCTATCAGATTTTTTATCAAGACATTCTAGTATAGTCCAGGTTCATTGTATTACAGGACATGGATTTATAATCATGTGTCCTCAGAGCATCCTTGGGGTTTAGTAAGAACTGTTTCCCAGTTTTACAGATGAACCTACATTGAGAGAAATTAATTACTTAGGTATTGACCTAATAACATTATTGGGTATTGACTAAAATGTTATGGATCACAACTCATTTTGATCTGACCTTTTTAGCAATGCTTCCCTATTAATGTTCATTTTCATTTCACTGTGACCTTGTCTATATTGAACTGTAGATTCTGTGTCAGCATTTAGTATTGATTCTTTTATGTTAGGTTTACAGTAAGCCCTGGACCTATTTTCTCACAATGAACTTTTTGAAGATATGGAAGAATTTGAAATAGTCATTACAATGTGTAATTAGTACAAGCTGGAGGAGTGGTGCACACCTGTAATCCCAGCAGCTTGGTTGGCTGAGGCAGGAGGATCACAAGTTTGAGACCAGCCTTTGCAATTAGTGATACCCTTTCTCAGTGTTAAAAATGTGTGGGGGGCTGGGGAGATAGCTCAGCTGGTAGAGTGCTTGCCTCGCAAGCACAGGGCCTTGAGTTGGATCCCCAGTACCGCAAAAAAACAAAAAAGTCTGGGGAGGTAGTTTGGTGATAGACTACCCCCGGTTCAGCTGAGGGTGGGAGGGGACTTGGTACAGATAATGCATTGTAGTTTTTTTCATTTTCAAAGTTGCTCAAAGGAAAAAATAAGAGAAATTGTATTTCCATTGAAGAAAAAAATATAGTCTTTTTTTTTCCCCCCCAGAGTTTTTCCCCCCATTTTTGTCAGGCTCTTTTTTTTTTTTTTTTTTTTTTTTTTTTTTTTTTTTTTTTTTTGGTGGTACTGGGGATCGAACTCGGCTTTGTGCTTGCGAGGCAAGCACTCTACCAGCCGAGCTATCTCCCCAGCCCTTTGTCAGTTTTTAATATGGAAAAATTGTAACATAAAATTTAGTGTATTCGCAGGCATTTCGTTTCATACATTTAATTTTGGCAGTGTGAGCTGGTAACAGATGTCAAAACTTAATGTGAGATGATTCCTGCACATACCTGTAGTCCAAGCAATTTGAGAAGTTGAGGTTTCTTGAGCTAGCTTTGACAGTGTAGCAAGACCCTGTCTCAAGATTTTACAAAATTGGAGAAAGGCTTGGTAGAGCGCCCCTGGTTCAATTTTTCAGTACTGGAAAAAAATTATGTGAGATAATTTCTAGTTCATGGGTTTGTTTGCTGCCAATTTGGGAGATGATATCAGGTTTTTTTTTTTTTTTTTTTTTTTTTTTTGGCGGTACTGGGGATCGAACTCAGGGCCTTGTGCTTGGGAGGCAAGCACTCTACCAGCTGAGCTATCTCCCAGCCCTGATGTCAGGTTTTAATTCACATATAACCATTCCTCATGCTTTACTTACTTATGCTGCAAAGGTAGGGTTCATATGATAGCATGGTCACCAATTGTTTCCAATGTGTTTGACCCCTAAGAGTGCTGGGGATATGTTTCTTTAGTAACTGAGTTTCCCTCCAGAGTGGTCAGTTCTGTCTTCACTTGAGGTGGTAAATGAATCCTCTTGTTTTCAAGGTTTTAATCCAAGAAAAATAATTTTATGGGTCAAGGAGGAATAGCCTTGTATTTACCTGGAGTCTTTGTGACTGTCTCATATTAATTATATGCAGTAAATTTTTAAGGTAAAGCGGGCTGTTTGAATCCTTTCCTTGTTGCCCTGAAAATTCTAAGGAAAATTAATCTGTCACAAGTGAGGCTGGGCTTAATGGAAGCACTCTAGGACAAGGCAGTGGAGCACTAAAATATATCCAGCAATTACTAAGTGATGGGATTGGTATTAGGTATATTATTTTTCTTGTTCTTCTAATAGGTATATGAAGTATTCACCCCATTTTGCAGGTGAAAGCATTGAAATCAGAGTCGATTGTGATAGTGAGATTTGAAGCCACCACTCCTGACTTTGCTCCCAATGGATGACCCTACATAAAGCCAGGAGTATAGTAAATTTTCCTCTGCCTTCTTTTTGGTATTGTGTTTCTTTTCATCTGCACATGCAGCTTTCCCCGAGGTCAAAATAAATTAATAAATTGAAGGTTATGGAAGATAATACTGTTTTCCTTTGGGAAAGAATGCAATGTTGAATGTGTATTTTAAAAGCAGCCTATAGTCAGGCATAGATGTTTTTAAATCATAGCAAATCTGGAATGCTCAGCCAGGAAAATTCTAGGTTCTAGACCAGCCTCAGCAATTTAGTGAGACCTTCTACAGTTTAGTGAAAACCTGTCTCAAAATTAAAAAGAAAGTAAAAAGGTCTGGGGTTGTAGCTCAGTGGTAAAGTGCTCCTGGTCCAATCGCCTGTTCCAAAAAATAAAGCCTTTTAGGGGTAGGAAGTGAGGTGAGTCACTTAGTAACCAGGTTGTATTTGCTAGGATTTTTGTTGGCTGCAAATGATGGAAATCCACTTGAAATTAGGTTAAGCCAAAAGAGGTGATTTATTGAACTCTAAAGAAAGGAGCAGGAAGAGAAGGGGTACTGTGTACATGTGTCTAAGAACATAGCCTGGGATTCAGTCAGAATTCTCTGCCTTTTCAGACCAGCTGCTTCATTTCTCTTTACAGACCTGTGTTTCTACCTGCCAAGTCTGTGAATGTCACATTAGTTATAACCTCTTGAAACTTTAGTTATAGTCTCTTGAAATGTTATTAACATAGCCTCTGATCCTAAACTTGAAAATCTGGAGATGGGACTCTTTAGGTGTCCAGAGGACAAGACAACATAAGAATATTGTAACATAGGAATCATGGATTGTAAAAAATTTCATAATTTTTACTTTGAATTAACAAAGAAACAAGTATATTACTTTTCTTTCTCTTTTTTGTTCTCTCTCTCTCTCTCTCTTTCTTTCTCTCTTTTTCTCCTTTTTTGCTAAATTGCTGAGACTGGAATTACAGGCTTGCATCTTCACACCTGGTTAGACTTAATTACTTTTAACTGCTTGATTCTAGAACAGAATTTAAAGAGATCAGTTTTAAAATGGGAAATCTTTAATGATTCTTTAAAAATAAGAAAATTACTATCAAATAGGTTTCTTACAATATCTTCAGTTTTTAAAAATCATACTTTAGTCTACACAACTATGTGGTCAAGTTTTTGGTGGGGGGGCGGTGGTGGCAGGTTACAGGGTATGGAACCCAGGGGTGCTTAACCACTGTGCCACATCCCAGCTTTTTTTTAATATTTAATTTAGAGATAGGGTCTCACTGGGTTGCTTTGGGCCTAGATAAATTGCTAAGGCAGGCTTTGAACTCAGATCCTCCTGCCTCATTCTTCTGAGCTGCTGGGATTACAGGTGTGTGCTACTCTACCCAGCTGTTTTTTTTTAATTAAGCAAACTTTTTAGACAGGTCTTTCAAGTTGCTTGGTGTGCTTTCTGAGGCTGGTCTCAAACTTGCACCCCTCCTGCCTGAACGTCCCAAGTCGCTGGGATTATAGGCATGTGTCACCATGCTTGTTTCATTTCAATTTCTTGATGACAAAAACTCCCATTTTTATTGTCTGTTGTGGTATTTAGTATAATAAATGATTTAGGAAGTGCTGTCTTGTGGCACCATTGTAAGTACTATGATTTTTAAACTGATTTTCACAACTCTCATTTTATAGATAAGAAAATTGAGGCAGTTAAGAAAGCCAAGTTCATGTGTTTATTAAGTATTCAAGCTGAGTTTGAACCTAGGCTGTATCCTGTCTGCACTTTCTGGATGTTTAATAAGAATTTAGTAGCAATTGTACTTAAAAAAAAAATTGCTGTGGTACAAAATAACCTAAAGTAGATGAGTGTTTTTATTAAAATCAGTTATATCTGAGACAATAGTGAGATAAATCCTGAATTGGCAGAGTCAGAGATTAGATTTTTCCATGGGGAAGTTTTAGGGGAGATGGGAGAGATGTGAGGTCCTACTTTGCCTCTTGGAAACTTTTTGTTCTTGTTCAGAAGTTCATGTAACCATTTATTCTGTCATCAGGGCTTGAAGTGTAATTAGGGAGCTGCATAAATCTCCATTGCACAAGTTTTTGTCACAAGGTAGAAAGTGATTGGAGTCCACAGAGGCACACAGATCATAGAGACGGTTGGAATGCAGTAACATTAGATAGCATCTTGTTCTTGCCTCTCAGTGTGTCTGTGAGCCAGCAGCTATATAGCTATAGCTCTGTAAAATCTCAAAACTTATTCCAAACCTAATGACCCAGAATTTGCATTTTAACCTAATGCACATGATTTGAATTCCCTTTAAAACTTCAGAAGCACAGATCTAGTCCAGATCCATCATTTTACAGGTCAGCAAATGGGCCCTTGAAGGTTGGAATAAATTAACTGGTTCAATGGGAGAGCAAGAAGTTGATGCCAGAGCCCTTGATTCTTGATAGGGATAGGTTTACACCATGCCACCCCTCATTATGAGGTATTATGGGATTTCAAGGAAGTTTTCTTTTGGTCTTTTTTCAAAGCTTGCAAAGGAAAAGGCACTTACAGATTCACACTTTTCATTTCTTTTTTTCTCTTTTTTTTTTCCCCCTCTAACTAGAACCTTGTTAGTTGTATATCATTTGCCTTAACAGTACTATTAGAATGTGTTCATTAGAGAAATAATTCAATCATAACTGAATGTTAATCATAACTGCTTGTACCTACTAGTTTTCTTCATTACATACATTCTCTTCCCCCTGAAATCTGTCATTTCTAGGTACTAGGAAATATTTACATGTTCTGAACGTATTTTTTTGCTCATTCGGACTCTGGTTAAATTTATACATTATCCAGGTACAATGGCACATGCCTGTAATCCCAGCAACTCAGGAGGCAGAGGCAGGAGGATCACAAGTTTGAGGCCAGCCTCAGTAACTTGGTGAGGCCCTGAACAAGTTAGCAAAACCCTGTCTCAGATTTTAAAAAGGGCTGGGGAATGTAGCTCAGTGGTAGAGTGCCCCTATATTTGATCCCTAGTACTATTAAAATACAAAATAAATAAAAGGCCAGCACTACTTATTTGATCTATTTACCTTTACATTTAGGGATACTTAAGTCATTTGCTTTTAGAATTTTGCAGTTTGCCTTTGTTCTTTTGGTGAGTTGTATCTGATAAAAAGAATCCGTGAATACTAGGTATTGGTCTCATAGTACCTTGCCTCAACTATATAGTGCACACATTTCTTTTTCTTTTTTCGGTATTAGGAATTGAACCCAGGAGTGCTTTAGCACTGAACTACATCACCAGTTCCTTTTATTTGTTTGTTTATTTTGAGATGGGGTCTCATTAAGTTGCTGAGGCTGACCTTGAGCTCATTATCCTCTCGGCCTCTTGAGTAGCTAGGATTATAGGCTCATACTACTATGCCCAGCAGATTTCTCATTTTTGAGACAAAAAGTAGCTTTATGTTGAAAGGGAAGAATGAATTGATAATAATAAAACTTATATGTTACCATATGACAAGTGATTTTTCGATATAACTTTTAAATCATATAGACTAGTGGAATTGTCTATGAAATAACTCATTTTAAAAGAAGTTTAAAAATTTAAAAAAATACACATTTTGAGTAACAGACTATAATTGTGACTCTGGTTAACATCTGAATTGGAAGACTGGGTCATTGAAATACCTGGTGTTAACTGGGAGAGGGTTCATTGGTAGCAACAGAAGTTGTTTGATTCAGCTGCAGTAGTTTTAAGCTGTATCTGCGCTTTTCATTGCTCTAGGTATAGATAAACAGCTGTAATGATGGTTTGATGTGTAACAACAAACAGCATCATTTATCTTGTTAAAAGGTTGTTTTGTTTTGTTTGGGAGTTGCTAGTGGTGGAACTCAAGAGCCTTACACTAAGCAGGTGTTCCACCTTCAGCCACTGTTGTTATTGTTGTTTAAAGTCATGTTTTATAATTAAGAGGAATTTCAAGATCTTTATCTTCTAGGCTCATCAGCAGAGCAGACGAGCAGACCGTTTATTAGCTGCAGGGAAATACGAAGAGGCTATTTCTTGCCACAAAAAGGCTGCGGGTGAGTAGTCTATTTAAGAAATACTGATTGTATTGAAGAGCAGTTTCTTTTCCCTAGTATCTCTTGCCACTTTATTTAGAATGAAAATAACAATAGTGATGATGTGTATTGCCCTGCATATGCAAGGTGGACACTGCTGAACACCCAGAAAATTAGCTTGAATTATTTTTCAAGTGAGTATGATGGATTTCCCAGCATCTTTTTTCTGAACCATGAAGAAGGCGTAAATGGCACCCTGGTGTACAGTTATTAGACACAGCTGTGTCCTCAAAGACTTAGAAGCCAGTTGCAACAAGTCTATGAGTTCATGTTAGATATTGTTTAAAGGAGTCTGGATTTCAAGTACTTGACATGTCTGCTGCCGGATGGGCAGATGGCACGAGTTCTGCAGGCATACATCTGTAATCCCAGCAATTTGGGAGACTGGGGCAGGAGGATTGCAAGTTCCGGGTCAGCCTCAGCAACATATCAAGGCCCTAAGCAACTTCAACCCTGTCTCAAAATAAAAAAATAAGAAAGTGCTGGGGATATAGTTCAGTGGTAGAAATATTCCTTGGTTCAATTCCCAGTATCAAAACAACAAAACCAAAAAAATCCCAACTACCTGAATAGATAAAAGGGAGAAAAGCTTCTTTCCTCCTAACCTGATATTTGTCTTTGAATAAGAATTAAAACTGCTGTAGGGCTTCAAATATCACCCTGCCCCAGTCTAAATTCTCTGAAATTCTCAGGTTAGAAAAGATAAAAGGTAACCTATTAGATCATATTATTTTAATTATGGAGATAGAACTTAATTTGATTAGTAAATCCCACTGGTCTGATTTAGAGTTTAGACTTAGTTAAAAAGTAGATTTGTGTTGTGTTTTAGAGCTGAAAATTGCTGTGTTGGAATGAGCTCATTGTTTTCTAAATTGTCTTATTTGCTATAGGTTTTTTGGTTATGTTTGTTTGTTTTGGTACCTGGGATTGAACCCAGGGGCGCTTAACCACTGAGCCACATCCCCAGCCCAGTTTTGTATTTTATTTTGAGATAGGGTCTTGCTGAGTTGCTTAGGGCCTCACTGAGTTGCAGAGGTTGTCTTTAAATTTGTGATCTTCCTCCTTTAACCTCCCTTGTCACTGGGATTACAGGTATGTACTACCATACTTGGATGGAAGAAGTGTAGTAGGTTCTTCAGATTTTTTTTTTAGTTCCTTTCCCCCATCATTTCTTAGTATCTACTTTAAATATTTTCCTTGCTTCATATTTGGAGGAAGCAGTTTTATCAGAATTGTTGTTTTGTTTTTGTTTCCTGAGATAACTATATTCCTTTCCTAAATTTCTCTTAGTAGGCATTTATTCCTGTTTTGAATTTGTGGAGGAAATCTATGTCCATGCAATCAGATTGAAAGTTTTGTTGTTTTTTTTCCCCCTTTTAAAATAATCTTTAAAAATGCTCAGTTGTATCCAGGCACATAGCACATGCCTGCAATCCCAGTGACTTGGGAGGCTGAGGCAGGAGGATCATGAATTAAAAAATTGAAAGCCAGCCTCAGCAAGTAAATGTAAGACTCTAGGTAATTTAAAGAGTCCCTGTCTCAAAATTAAAAGTAAAAAGGGATGAGGATGTGGCTCAGTGGTTAAATTCCCTGGTTTTAATATCTTGGTCTCCTCCCACCCCCCCCCCCCCAAAAAAAAAAAACAAAAAACTAGTTTTAAGATTTATTTTTATTTTATTTTTGAGGGGCTTAACCCAGGGGTGCTTTATCACTGAGCTAAATTCCTAGCCATTGTTTAATTTTGAGATAGGGTCTCACTGAGTTGCTTAGGGCCTTACACTAACTTGCTGAAGCTGACTTTCAATTCATGATCCTCCTGCCTCAACCTGCTGGGATTATAGGCATGCACCACCTTGCCTAGCCTTATACTGTTCTAAGGCTCTACAAAGGGAAGTATTTACAAAAACTATTCTATTTGTTAAAAAAAAAAGTAGATCAAGCAGCTGGCATGCTGGCATATGCCTGTACTCCCAGTGGCTCCTGAGGCTGAGACAGGAGAACTGTGAGTTCAAAGCCAGCCTCAGCAACTTAGGGAGACTCTAAGCAACACAGTGAGACCCTGTGTCTAAAATACAAATAAGGACTGGGATGTGGTTCAGTGGTTAAGCACCCTTGGGTTCAATTCCTGATGCCAAATAAAAGAAAGAAAGTGTATGGACAAGAAACATCTTATTAATCTGCATCTCAAGACTGGTAGAACCTAGAGGGCATTTTTAAGCAGGAAATCATTAAAATATACAAATTAAGATCAGACAGAAAGCAATGCCTTGTATCTGCAAAAGAGGGGAAAGGGACTTAATGTAGGGATGAGACATGCTAAAAAGTTTCCAGTAAACAAAAGGTAGGAAATGGATTAATTGTATGATCCATTATTAATAATACATGTTATTTATACCCCACCTTGTTCCACAGAAGATATAAAATGTCTTACAGAGAAACATAATGAAATACAGAATTAAAATTGAAATAAGTAGATGGGATCATAGACCTCAAAATGTACCCTGAGTTTGAGTATTTATAGAACTTAACCAATAGTTTTTTGTGGTGTTAGGTCACTGACAAAATTCCTGAGAAAATCAATTTAAAAGGAGGAAAGTTGATTTTGGCTCACAAATTTCAGAGTTTTTGGTCCATGGTCATTTGGACGCATTGTTTTTAGCCTTCAGTAAGGCAGAACTTAATGATAGGGAGTGTATAGTGAAGCTAGTTACTCATCTCATGGCATTGAGAGGCAGAGAGAGGGAGAAGAAGGGGCTGGGGCCAGTATCCACTTCAAGGGCATGCCCTCACTGGTCTAACTTCCTTCCTTATACACCCCCTTCCACAGAGGTTCTAATACCTCCCCATAGCGCCATCAGTTGAGGACCAAGCCTTCAACACTTGAGCCTTCAGGGGAGCATTCAAATTCCAAACTGTAAGATTCTGCTGCTGACCTCTAGAAGCTCATGTCCATCTCATAATGCAAAATGTATTTATTCTATCCAAAAGTTCCCAAAGTCTTAATAGTTCCATCATTACTCAAATGCCCATAACCAAAGTCTACTCTGAGACTCAAGGCAAACTTGGCTGTGAGACACTGGAATATTAAAAAACAAGTTACATACTTCTAACATAATTGTCATAGGATAGACATTCCTGTTCCAAATGGGAGGAATAGGACCACAGACAAAAGGGACTGGACCGAAGCAAGACTGAACCCAGCAGGGCAAATACTAAATTCTGTAGCTCTGTGTGCTGCAGTGATATGATATGAACTCCAAAGGGCTTGGGCAGCTCCACTTCTGGCCTTGCCAACTGTAGTGCACATGGCCACTCTCTCAGACTGGCTCTGCTCTCTGCCTGTGACTTCCCTTGGCAGGCATTCTCCATTCCTGGCAGCTCTGACTTCCTGGGGTCTCCGTTGCAGCTTCAGATTTACTCTCACAGCTTCACACATTGCCTACTCAGGGGCTTTGACTCTGCCACATACTGACTGGCATCCTAGGCTTTCCTTTGAAGTCTTCATGGGAGTGCCCATGATACCACCATTGTATGGATGATGTCAAGGTCTACTACCAGCTGTAGCCAACCTGCTTGGTCCACAGCTATAGCAGCTTCTGATTGCTTTGAAAGCTGAACACAGGGCTCTGGGAGTAGGGCTCCCTGGGGTCTCGTTTCAAACAAAAGTCTTGATGGTTTGTGATGGGTAGGATCTTGCTGATTCCTGAGGTGCCCTCAAGGCATCGTTGTGGTTGTCCAGGTGTAAAGTCCTTAGCTTCTTTTTAATGGCACTAAACTCTTTAGCGGGTGGCATCTTAAAAGTTCTTCTTTTCTGTCCAAACTGCAAGTTTTTCAAATCCTCTCTCTCTCTTTTTTTTTTTTTTTTGGTTGCTCCTGTTCTCCCTTTATATTAGCTAAAAGCCAAACCCAGGTCACTGCCTTGAAATTTCCTCCACCAGGTTAATTAGTCCATCTCCTTCAAATTCATCCTCACAGAATCTTGGCATACACAAAATGTAGACTATTTTTTTCTCAGAATGTAACATGAATGACCTCTAGTCAATTCTTATTAGGATCCTCATTTCTGTTTTAGACCTCATAAGCCTGTCCTTTAGTTTCCCCATTCTTTATCAGCATTCTGGTCTTCTGAGTTCCCACCAGAATTGCCCATTAGGTTCTGTTTACAACATTCTAAGCTTTCTGTAGTCTGCATCTCTAAACCATGACTCCTCCTCCACCTCAATTTCAAAGGCCTCTGGATCATATTATCGGATATAGTCACTGCAAAGACCTCACTTTTTGTTACCAATTTTCTCTGGTAGTTTATCAGAAAATCAACTTGAAAGGAGGAAAGGTTTATTTTGATTTATGGTATCAATTCATGTTTTCTTGGCTAAGTTGCTTTGGGTTTGTGGCAAGGCAGAACATGGTGGGACTATGTGAAGCTGCTCACTTCATGGTAGTGGGAAGCAGAAAGAGGGGAAGGGGATAACGGCCTTTCACGTCATGCTTCCAGTCACCCACCTTCTTTTAGGTAAGCCCCACCTTGTGAATTTTCCACCACCTCCCCATAGTGCCATTAACTGGGGACCAAACCTTCAACACTTGAGCCTTCGGGGTCATTTAGGATTCAAACCATAACGGATTCCTAGCAGTCTACCAAAAGAGGAAAAGTAAGGATTTTAACATTGGCTATTTAACTTCAAATTACATCATCCAGAGTTTGATCCTGAGATCAGAGAGTTGTGGTGGTTGTTTTTGGTACCAGGGATTGAACCTGAGGTGCTTAACCACTGAGCCACATCCCTAGTCCTTTTTTATTTTATTTAGGTATAGGGTATTGCTAAGTTGCTGAAGCTGGCTTTGAAATTGAGATCCTACTCTCTCAGCCTCCGGAGGCTCAGGGATTATAGGTTTGTGCCCCTGTACCTGGCCTGATAGGTTCCTATTAATTTTTTTTTTAATTTTAATTTTTTTTTAATTAAAATTTTTTTTATTTTTACAGATACATTTTGATTCATTGTATACAAATGCAGTACAACTTTTCATTTCTATGGTTACTTCTATGGTTATAATGTAGATTCAAGCCATTCATGTAAGCATACATATTATATAGTGTAATACTGTCTGTTTCATTCTGCTGTTTTTCTATCCCCACCCCTTCTCACCCCCTTTTCGTCTACACTATCCGAAGTTTCTTCATTCTTCTCTTTCCCACATCACCCACCCCTTGTTATATACTGTCATTCAGCCTTTGGTTTTTTGAGATTGGCCTATTTCATTTAGCATGATACTCTCCAGCTTCACCATTTACCAGCAAATGCCATAATTTTTTTATTCCTTATGGCTGAGTAACATTCCATTGTGTATATATACCAGTGTCTTTATCCATTCATCAGTTGAAGGACATCTAGGTTGGTTCCACAATCTAGCTATTGTGAATTGAGCTGCTGTGAACATTCATGTGGCTGCATCACTGTACTATGCTGATTTTAAGTCCTTTGGGTATAAACTGAGGAGTGGGATAGCTGGTCAAATGGTGAGTCCATTCCAAGGTTTCTGAGGAATCTCCATACTGCTTTCCAGAGTGGCTGCACCAATTTCCAACTCCACCAGCAATGTAAGAGTGTGCCTTTTCCCCCACATACATGCCAACACTTATTCTTGCTTGTGTTCTTGATAGCCGTTCTAATTGGAGTTAGATGATATCTTAGGGTGGTTTTAATTTGCGTTTCTCTAATTACTAGGGATAATGAGCACTTTTTCATATTTTTGTTGATCACTTGTTTATTTTCTGTGAAGTGTCTGCCCATTTCCTTAGCCCATTTATTGATTGGGTTCTTTGTAATTTGGGTGTAAAGTTCAGAGATGAAATACTGGGGATTGAACCAGGGACACTTTATCACTGAGCTATAACCCTACCTATTTTTTCTTTTTGTAATTATTTTGAGACAAAGCCTCACTAAATTGCCCAGGCTGGCCTCAAACTCGGGATCCTCCTGCCTCAGCCTCCTGTGTTGCTGGGGTTACCGGCATGCACCATCATACTTGCATAGTTCTTACTACTTTTTAATCCTTCCTAAACTTATTTTTCAAATTAAGTTATCTGCAGTAATTTAATTGTAAAATCTGCAGGTTTTTTCTTTGTTTTGTTTGATAGTGGTGGGTATCAAATGTAGGCCTCCACATGCTAGGCAAGTGCTCTACCACTCAACCACATCCCTAGCCCTTCTACAGGGATTTTAAAGCATAAAACATGCCAGTCATGGTCACAAACACCAGGCCAGTCTCTGCAACTTAACAAGACGTTGTCTCAAAATATGATGGAGGTCAGTAGAGGAGCACCCCTGGGTGCAATCACCAGTACCATAGCAAAAACAAAAAACCAAAAACCTAATCATAGCATTCATAGCATTACTGCTTGTAAGATTTTTTTCTGTATGAGAAATATTAAACTCTTACCTGTTAATTACAGGATGATACTCATATATTAATGTTCTTTTTTTTTTTAATGGCCAGCATACCTTTCTGATGCTATGAAGTTGACCCAGTCTGAACAGGTAAGACAAGTTCTTAATGTTCGCAGCAAAATTGTAAGAGATTTTCTTTTTTGAAATTAAAAAAAATTCTTTTTACGTTACGGATGGACCTAATACCTCTATTTTATTTCATTTATTTGTACATGGTGCTGAGTATCAAACCTGGTGTCTCACATGTGCTAGGCAAGCGTTCTACCACTGTGCTACAGCCTCAGCCCTAAAAAGATATTCTTTTGAAGACTCGAATTGTGTATAAAAGAAAGCATTGTTCCCGAATTCTTTAAGTGCTGTATGAAAAATGTATAAAATGCTGGGTATGGTGGAACATGCCTGTAATCTCAGTGGGCTGAGGCAGGAGGATCTGCAAGTTCAAAGCCAGCCTCAACAAAAGCAAGGTGCTAAGCAACTCAGTGAGAGCCTGTCTCTAAATCAAAAAAAGCGCTGGGGATGTCACTCAGTGGTTGAGTGCCCCTGAGTTTAATCCCCAGTATTTACCTCCACCAAATACCTTTATCCGAAGATACCTTTTTTGTTTTTTTTGCAGTGGTATGAGTTGAATTCACAGTGTTGTACATGCTAGACAAGTGCTCTACCACTGAGCTACATCACCAGCCCTATTTATTTTTTTATTTTATTATTTTATTTTATCTTGTTTTTTTTATTTTAGTGGTGCTGGGGATTAAACCCTTGTGCTTGTGAGGCAAGCACTCTACCAACTGAGCTATATCCCCAGCCCCTCACTAGCCCTATTTTTAATTTTATTTTGAGACAGGATCTTGGTAAGTTCCCCAGGCTGGCCTTGAATTTGTGATTTGATTCTCCTGCCTTAGCCTCCTAAAAGCAGGGATTATAAGGCATGTACCACCACACCTGGTTTCTGATTTCTTGATTGTAAAATGTCAGGTATCCAGAAAGTACTTAGTAAATATGTGTCTAACTGTAATAAGGAGATAATTTCTGAGAGGGATATCTGGCAGGAAAAAAAAAAAACCACTTGTTTCTTACACTGAACCTCAGAATTTTTAATGTTCTGTCTTTAATAATATAGAGCCTGCTCATGTTAGCTATGCCTGCATTGGGCCTCCTAAATCTCTGTTAACAGGAAGATTTTCTTTTTGGCTGCTACAGAACTGATGTCTAAAGAGGGAAGATATCTAATTTTAAGCCGATTACAAATGGCATGGCATTGCAGAGGGAGAGGGTAAGGCACAGTGAGAAAAAGTCTGAAGTATTGATTGAGACTAGGACTTTGATTTTATGAATGAATGGTGCTTTTGATCAGCTAAAAAAAAAAAAAAAAAAAAAACTTTTCTCTAGAAAGTCCTAGTTTATAAAAAATTTTTTTGTTACTGAGTTAGTCAGAAAGGAGGCTCTTGGAATAGCATATATTGAACATTAAAAAGACTTCCAGTATTAAATTCTGCAAATTGTACCTTTCCTTTTTTGTAATAGGCTCATTTATCACTGGAATTGCAAAGGGATAGCCACATGAAACAGCTCCTCCTCATCCAGGAGAGGTGGAAAAGGGCAAAGCGTGAAGAACGATCAAAAGCTCAGAACATAGACAAGGATGTAGCTACCCATTTTCAGGCATCTCACAAACCCTCTGCTGAGGATGCAGAGGGTCAGAGTCCCCTTCTTTCTCAGAAGTACAGCCCTTCCACAGAGAAACACCTCCCTGAAATTCAGGGAGTCTTTGACAGGGATCCAGACACACTACTATTTTTACTTCAGCAAAAGAGTGAGCCAACAGAGCCATGTATTGGAAGCAAAGCCCCTAAGGATGATAAAACAATTATTGAAGAGCAAGCAACCAAAATTGCAGATTTGAAGAGGCATGTGGAGTTCCTTGTGGCTGAGAATGAAAGATTAAGAAAAGAAAATAAACAACTGAAGGCTGAAAAAGCCAGACTTCTAAAAGGTCCAGTGGATAAGGAGCTGGATATGGATGCTGATTTTGTAGAAAAGTCAGAGTTATGGAGCTTGCCACCACATTCAGACACTGCTACAGCTTCTTCAACCTGGCAGAAATTTGCAGCAAATACTGGGAAAGCCAAGGACATTCCAATACCGAATCTTCCTCCCTTGGATTTTCCATCTCCAGAACTTCCGCTTATGGAGCTCTCTGAGGATTTTCTGAAAGGACTTATGAATAATTAAAATGGAAGGCCTTTGGAGAGATCAAAAGAAGAAATTTAGCAACACAGTTAATCTGGAAAAGAAGAAGGAAAAAAAAAAAAGGGAAAACCACATAACCACATGCAAGGGTAATTCCAGATGTGCTGCACCATCTGGCTGACTGGCAGGAGCAGTGTTGTCAGGACATGGGAAACAGTCACTGTGAAATATATTGCATATCTGATCTACCCACTCGAGCTAATGATTCCCCCTGGCAGACAGTAAACTCTTGGAGGTTCACTTTCTCCTGATACCAAATGGCTACCTGGAATAATTTTCTCAAGCACCAATTATTTTTCTTCAGGGTTAAAACGTTAAAAATAAGTATAATTACTCTATAATGCCATAAATGATAATGTAAAACCTAAATAATATGGTGGCCTGATGGGCTGCCTTGTATTTGAAACATGCTTTCTATCATGCATTTACTGTATGCATTTTGTTATGCACATTTTGTTTAAGGTGTGTAAGATGTACACCTATCTAGATGAAACTATATGTGCCACATTTTGCACTACTTATGATGATAACCTCAAGACTATCAGGAGAAATATTTAAATTTCCATTTTATGAAGAAAGAAACCAAATTATTAGTTATGCTTTTAAAAAAAATTACCAGTTTACATAATTAATCAGGGTGCATTTTACGTTCTAACTTTGTTACATAATGCATCATTTAAAAATATTAAGGAAAGATCCTTTGTTTTTAATGATGCATGAGGAAGTAACGCTAGTTGGCAGTATTTGATTGTAAGAGATCAATAAAGTAATTGTGTTTTATACCTTTGTTGACTGGTTGGTGGTTTAAAGCAAGGCACCCTGTGGCTCTGGCTGTTGTAAACTTTGAATAGGAATTTAAGCAGATGCTGTCAAATGATTATTTTTGTGTGTTAAGGATTTTCCCCCCATTGTTTTGTAATCCCTTTCCCCTATAAAGAGGGTGAAGGAGAGTACAGAATTTCTCGGGATCTTTTTGAGTAAGATCATGTGAATTTCCCCAGGTTTAAATATTCCAAGTCTTTTTTGGTGGACTCCACTTGGAAAGTGCCCAGGGCTGCTTTAGGCAGTGTGCAGCCATTCTTGTAGCACCTGCACCAGAGGAGCACAATGGATGGTGCTGAGGGTGTGGAGCATTTTCTTCTCTACTTCTAGGAGAGGGGTTGTTCTAGGAGAAGGGATTGGAGAAGAGGATGTAAACAAAATATCTGTGTGAGGACCACTAGGTGTGTTAAAGCATGGACTGGACTTCTGTGTGGAATTGTGGAATGAGGGACATAGTGCCTTCTGAGGGAGTGAGGACGCCATTGGGCTGGGTGGACAGGATTAGGCCCCCATGTTCAGTGAGGAAACTGGCCTATAGGAAGGGTGAAGAGACCATACCAGAGTCATTTTTTCCTGTCTCATTGTGTTGCACATGAAACAAGAGTGTAAAAGTACCTTTTTTTAAAAAAACACTTTTTTAGATGTTGATGGATATTTTTTATTTATATGTATGTAGTGCTAAGAATTGAACCCAGTGCCTCATACATGCCAGACTAGCACTCTACCACTGAGCTACAACCCCAGCCCCTTAAAATATCTTAAAAGTTGTGTTACTTAATTTGTTCATCTGTGTTATAACATCCCAAATTTTGTGTGCCTAACCTTCTTCATAACATTTTTTGCTTTTTTATTTGACAGGAGGGCTGGGGCTGGGGCTCAGTGGCAGAACACTTATCTAGCCCATGGGAGGCGTTGGGTTTGATCCTTAGCACTGCATACAAAAATAGACAAATAAAATAACAGCATGCTTCCTATCTACAATTACAAAAAAAATTTTAATTTTTTTGACAAGGTTTGATGAAGTTTTCCAGGCTGACCTGAAACATGATACTACTCAGCATCCTGAGTCTCTGGGATAACATGCATGTGCCCCACTGTGCATGGTTTATGGGTGTTTTGCCTAGGACTGTGGTACCTTTGCAGCATACTAGCACAATACCTTCAGAGTAGATTAAATAATACTTACTTTCTTTTATTTGCAAAGTAGCCTCTAGACACATTCCTTGCCTATCTCCTGGCTGATATTGCTAGGTGGTTTTGTAACTTTTCTGTCTAACACAAGGCACTGAAAAAGATTTAAGAAAAGCTTGCTTCCTCTAAATAGTTTGTTCTGCGTAAGAAGTTTAGTGGGACTTGGCTCTTCTTAGTGGTGACCTCCTGCTATGCCATTCCTCTTTTTATTTTATTTATTTATTTTTGGTACCAGTGATTGAATCCCAGGGTGCCTAACTACTGAGCCACATCCCCAGCCCTTTTTAAAAATTTTTTGAGTATGGTCTTGGCTAAGTTGCTCAGCACCTAAACTAAATTGCTGAGGCTGGCCTTGGAACTTGATCCTCCTACCTCAGCCTCCTGAGCCACTGGGATTACAGGCTTGCATCCAGGCTGGCAGTCCACTTAGACTTACTTGTTGAATCCAGATAAGTAACTGGGTGTTTAAGAGCCTGATCCTGAGTTCTCGTTTTCAACTTTTCACAAAACATTTCTTTCAAAAAGTAGGTATTATGTAGTAACACTTTTATCTATATTGTCATGGTAATCAGGTAATCCATACAACCTGGAAACGATGTTTAAGAGAAAGGGAATAGGAGGAAAATGTTTTAGAAATAACCAGTTTTTCAAAACTTTTTTTCCCTAGTCTTTTATCAAGACGATTGAAATGGAAATATTTTTTCATGTTAGTTCAAAATGTTAAATTACATGAACTTCCTGCTTTTTAATCTGTGGATACTTTTGTGTCACATAGATATTATTTACATATGTATTTATAAATTGTATATATGTGTGTGAAAATATATATATTATATACATATATATATATATATATATTTTTTTTTTTTTTTTTTTTTTTTTTTGCCATGCTTTGGGATGGAACCTGGGCCACATACCTGTGAAGTAAGTGCTAAGTGCTTTACCACTGGGATACACCCCATTTTAAAGTTACTTTGGGTGTCAGGTTTTTTTTTTTAATATTTTATTTTTACAGACACATTTTGATTCATTGTACACAAATGGAGTACAACTTTTCATTTCTATGGTTGTGCACAATGTAGATTCAAGCCATTCATGTAAGCATACATATACATAGGGTAATACTGTCAGTTTCATTCTACTGTTCTTTCATCCCCACCCCTTCTCACCCTTTTTTGTGTACACCATCCAAAGTTGCTTCATTTTTCTCTTCCCCCATCGCAACCCCCCCTCCCCCTGTTATATATTGTCATGTAGTTACCAGAGAAAACATTCAGCTTTTGGTTTTTTGGGCTTGGCCTATTTCATTTAGCATGATATTTTCAAACTTCATTTGCCACCAAATGCCATAATTTTTTTATTCTTTATGACTGAGTAATATATTTTGCATTGTGTATATATACCAGTGTCTTTATCCATTCATTAATTGAAGGGCATCTAGGTTGGTTCCACAATCTAGCTACTGTGAATTGAGCTGCTGTGAATATTGATGTGGCTGCATCACTGTAGTATGCTGATTTTAAGTCCTTTGGGTATAAACCGAGGAGTGGGATAGCTGGGTCAAAGGGTGGGTTCATTCCAAGCTTTCTGAGGAATTTCCATACTGCTTTCCAGAGTGGCTGCACCAGTTTGCAACTCCACCAGCAATGTAAGAGTGTGCCTTTTCCCCCACATACATGCCAACACTTATTCTTGCTTGTGTTCTTGATAATAGCCATTCTAATTGGAGTTAGATGGAATCTTAGGGTGGTTTTAATTTGCATTTCTCTAATTACTAGGGATGATGAGCACTTTTTCATATATTCATTGATCACAAATAAGATATTTGTGTATCTTCTGTGAAGTGTCTGCCCATTTCCTTAGCCCATTTATTGATTGGGTTCTTTGTATTTTGGGTGTAAAGCTTTTTAAGTTTTTTTTTTTTTTTTTTTTTTTTTTTTTTTTTTTTTTTTTTTTTTTTTTTTTTGTGGTGCTGGGGATTGAACTCAGGGCCTTGTGCTGCGAGGCAGGAAATCTACCAACTGAGCTATGTCCCCAGCCCCTTAAGTTTTTTATAAACTTTGGAGATGAGTGCTCTGTCTGAAGTGTATGTGCAAAAGATTTTTCTCCCACTCTGTAGGCTTTCTTCACATTATTGATTGTTTCCTATGCTGAGAAAAAACTTTTTGTTTGAATCTATCCCATTTATTGATTCTTGCTTTTATTTCTTGCACTGTGGGGGTCTTGTTAAGGAACTCTGGTCCTAAGCCAAAGTCATGGAGATTTGGGCCTACTCTTTCTTTTATTTGGTAAAGGGTCTCAGGTCTAATTCCTAGGTCCTCGATCCATTTCAAGTTGAGTTTTGTACAGGGTGAGAGATAATGGTTTAATTTCATTTTACTGCATGGATTTCCAGTTTTGCCAGCACCATTTGTTGAACAGGCTGTCTTTTCTCCATTGTAAGTTTTTGGCACCTTTGTCTAGTATGAGGTTACCCTACTTATGTGGGTATGTCTCCGTGTCTTCTATACTGTATCATTGGCCTACCTGTCTATTTTGGTGCCAGTACCATGCGTTTTTGTTACTATTGCTCTATAGTAGAGTTTAAGTTCTGGTATTAAGATACCTCCTGCATCACTCTTCCTGCCCAGGATAGCTTTGGCTATTCTGGGTCTTTGTTCTTCTAGATGAATTTCACGATTGCTTTTTCTCTTTCCATGAGCAATGTCATAGGGATTTAATTGGGATTGTGATAAATCTGTATAGTGCCTTTGGAAGTATGGCCATTTTGATAACATTAATTCTGCCTATCCAAGAACATGGGAGATCTTTCCATCTTCTAAGACCTTCAGTTTCTTTCTTATTTTTCTGTAGTTTTCATTGTAGAGATCTTTCACCTCTGGTTAGATTTTTTTTTTTTTTTTTTTTTTTTTTTTTTTTTTGAGGCTATTGGGAACAGAGTTGTTTTCCTCATTTCCCTTATAGATGTTTCATCACTTATGTATAAAATGTTTTAGATTTATGCATGTTGATTTTATAACCTGCTGTTTGCTGAATTAACATTGTGAGGTCTAGAAGTTTTCTGGAGGAGTTTTTTTGGATCCTCTAAATAGAGAATCATGTCATCAGCAAATAGTGACAGCTTGAGTTCCTCTTTTCCTATTTGTATCCCTTTAATTTCTTTAGCCTGTCTAATTACTCTGGCTAGTATTTGAAGGACGATGTTGAATAGAAGTGGTGAAAGACGGGGCTGGGGATATAGCTCAGTTGGTAGAGTGCTTGCCTTGCAAGCACGAGGCCCTGGGTTCAATCCCCAGCACCACAAAAAAAAAAAAAAAAAAAAAAAAAAAAAAAAGTGGTGAAAGATGGCATCCCTGTCTTGTTCCGGTTTTTAAAGGGAATGCTTTCAGTTTTTCTCCATTAACAATGATGTTGGCCATGGGCTTGGCATAAATAGCCTTTACAATGTTCAGGTATGTTCCTACATCCCTATTTTTTCTAGTGTTTTGAGCATGAAGGGGTGTTGAATTTTGTCGGAACGCTTTTTCTGCGTCAATTGAAATGACCATATGATTCCTAACCTTAAGTCTATTGATAGGATGGATTACATTTATTGATTTCTGGATGTTGAACCACCTTGCATTCCCGACATGAATTCCACTTGATCGTGGCAAATTATCTTCTTAATATGTTTTTGGATGCCATTTGCCAGATTTTGTTAAGGATTTTTGCCTCTAATATTCATCAAGGGTATTGGTCTAAAATTTTCTTTCCTTCATGTGTCTTTGCCTGGTTTGGGTATGAGGTTGGTATTAGCTTCGTAGAATGAGTTTGGTAGGGTACCCTCCTTTTCTATTTCCTGGAATACTTTGAGAAGTATTGGAATGAGTTCTTTGAAGGTCTTGTAGAACTCGGCTGAGAATCAGTCTGGTGTTGGGCTTTTCTTGGTTGGTACGCTTTGATGGCTTCTTCTATTTCATTGCTTGATATTGATCTGTTAAATTGTGTATGTCCTGGTTCAGTTTGGGAGGATCATATGTCTAGAAATTTGTTGATGTTTTCAGTTGTTTCTGTTTTGTTGGAATATATATTTTCAAAGTAGCTTCTCATATTTCAGTGGTGTCTGTCATGATATTTCATTTTTCATCATGAATTGTAGTACTTTGAGTTTTCTTTCTTTGTTATTGTGGCTAAGGGTTCGTCTATTTTGTTTACTTTTTCAAAGAACCAACTTTTTGTTTTGTCAATTTTTTGAATTTTTTTTTTTTTCAATTTCATTGATTTCAGCTCTGATTTTAATTCCTGTCTTCTACTTTTGGTGATGTTCTGTTCATTTTCTAGGGCTTTTAGCTGTAATGTTAGGTCATTTAGTTGTTGACTTACTCTTTCTTGAATGCCTTCCATGCAATGAATTTTCCTCTTAGTACCGCTTTCATAGTGTCCCAGAGATTTTGTTATGTTGTATCGTTGTTCTCATTAATCTCTAAGAATTTATCTCCTCCCTGATGTTTTCTGTTATTCATGCTCCATTCAATAGCATGTTATTTAGTCTCCAGGTGTTGGAGTAATTTCTGTTTTTTATTTTGTCATTGATTTCTAATTTCATTCCATTATGATCTGGTAGAACACCAGGCAGTATCTCTATTTTTTTGCATTTACTAAGGGCTGCTTGTGGCATAACATATGGTCTATTTTCAAGAAGGTTCCATGTGCTGAGAAGAAAGTGAATTCACTCGTTGATGGATGAATATTCTGTATATGTCAAGTCTAAGTTATTGATTGTGTTATTGAGTTCTATGGTTTCTTTGTTAGTTTTTGTTTGGAAGATCTATCCAGCGGTGTGTTAAAGTGACCCAGAATTATTGTGTTGTGGTCTGTTTGATTCCTGGAATTGAGAAGGATTTGTTTGATGTACATGGATGCATGGTTGTTAGGGCCATAAATATTTATGATAGTTATGTCTTCCTGATTTATGGTTCCCTTAAGCAGTATGAAATGTCCTTCTTTATCCCTTCTGACTAACTTTGGCTTTAAGTCCACTTTATCTGAAATAAGGATGGAAACCCCTGCTTTTTTACCAAGTCAGTGTGCGTGATAGGTTTTTCCCATCCTTTCACCTTTAGTCTGTGGGTATCTTTTCTATGAGATGAGTCTCTTGCAGGCAGCATATTGTTGGGTCTTTCTTTTTAATCCATTCTGCCAGTCTATGTCTTTTGATTGATGAGTTGAGGCCATTAACGTTCAGGGTTATTATTGAGATAAGATTTGTATTTCCAGTCATTTGGACTTATTTTTGGTTTTTAACTTGACTTGGTTTCTCCTTGAATGGATTTTCCTTTAAGGTAGTGTAGTTCCTACCTTTACTGACATACATCGTTTTTCATTTCCTCCTCATGGAATATTTTGCTGAGAATATTCTGTAGTACAGGCTTTGTATTTGTAAATTCTTTTAACTGTTGTTTATCATAGATTTTAATTTCGTCTTCAAATCTGAAGGTTAGTTTTGCTGGGTATAGGATTCTTGGTTGGCAACCATGTTCTTTCAGAGCTTGAATTATGTTGTTCCAGGCCCTTCTAGCTTTGTCTGGGCTGAGAAATCTGATATCCGTATTGGTTTCCCTTGTATGTAATCTGATGCTTTTCTCTCTCAGCCTTCAAAATCCTATCTTTATTTTGTATGTTAGGCATTTTCATTATAATGTGCCTTGGTGTGGTGTGATTTTGTGCATTTGGTGCTGTAAGACTCTTGTATTTGATTTCCATTTCATTCTTCTGATTTGGGAAATTTTATGATATTATTTTATTGAATAGGTTGTTCATTCCTTGGTTTGTATCTCTGTGCCTTCCTCATCCCAATAATTCTTAAATTTGGTCTTTTCATGATGTCCCATAGTTCTTGAGGATTCTGTTTATGATTTCTTACCATCTTCTGTTTGGTCAACTTTGTTTTCAAGATTAAATATTTGTCTTCATTGTCTGAGGTTCTGTCTTCCAAGTGGTCTAGTCTTTTGGTGATGCTTTCCATTGAGTTTTTTTTTGTTGGGTTTATTGTTTTCTTCATTTCAAGGATTTCTGTTTTTTTTTTTTTGTGAGATCTCTCTCTCTTTTTTGAAATGATCTTTTGCTTCCTGCTGCAGTTGTTCTTTCAACTGCTTATTGGTATTATCATTCATTGCCTGCATTTGCTCTCTTATCCTTTGCTTCAGAATCATTTAATCATGTATATTCTGAACTCCTTTTCTGACATCTCTTCTATCATACTGTCACTGGATTCTGTTAATACAGAATCTAGGCTTGTTGGATCATTTTTGTCCCTGTGTTTTTTCATGTTGTTCATGTATATTCCCCTCTAGCTGTGGCAGATCTGGGGTATTGCAGTTCCCCCCTATAGGTTTATAGTGACCCTATAGGTTGCCCAAACTTTTTCTTTCAAGGGGGGGATCAGTTCCAGCAGTGCCTTGTTCAGACAGTATGCAACCCGAAGCTAAATACCCCTATGAGGACATTAACAATATTGTCATAATAAACAGAATGAGTTCAATTATCTTCAGTATAACAGATTTGCAAAAAAGTCTATCAGTTTCTAATGGAAGACAAAGAGGATTGGAGGGGTGTGTAGGATGTAGCTGTTAATGTGATAAGAAAAGAACATGTAGAAGTTCTAGAGTCATCGAAAGAGTGAGTATAATCAAAAGAGTCGGTTGTTAGCATGGGAAAATGGAGAGACTGAGGGAACAGGTAATGAAAAGAAGAGCAGCAAGAAAAGTAAAAGAAATAAAAACTTAAATTTTCAATAAGGAGAAAAAAGAAAATCTATACGCTTAACAGTCATATAGTATTCAAACCTCCCAGTCTTCAGTAGTCTGATGCATGAGAGGTACCTAACAATGAGCTTCCAGTCTCCAGCAGGTTTCTCAGGATGGGATTGTGCTCCACCTAAAGATGGGAGATACAGGTTTCCACATTAGCCAAGATGACCCCATGGGTTGGCAAATGGGAGCTGCAGCCTCAGGGTGTGGGCGTGGTCAACTGGAGGTCCTGGAGGTGAGGTGTTGTCGATATGGTTGCAGGATCCTGGAGGTGGGTGCAGTGGGTCCTGGGTTCCTTGTGGCGGGGAGCAGTCAGTCAATGTGAGAGCCCCAGTGGCAGGGAGTGATTGGGTCGGGCTGAGGATCCTGGAGATGGGGCTCAGTCAGTCCGGCCAGGGGTCCTATAAATCCTTGCTGTTGTCTCAAAATGGCGGCAGCCACATTTAACCAAACTGCAGATACTGTGACAGTGAACTTCCAGGCTACGGCAGGCAGCTGATGCTCCACTGGCGGTCTGGTCAGTCTGCCAACTGCTGTCGAATGATCGGGAGGTGAACCTTGGGCGGTGGGTGATGGGTAGGTGAAAGGCAGATGACGGACAGGCAAGAGGCAGGCAAATGGTGGATGGTAGGTGCCAGAGTGAGCAATCTGCACTCAGAAAGTCGATATGCTGGCAGACTGCAGGTCATCACAGTAGACAAATGGGGTAAACAGCAGGGGATCGATAAGCTGCAAAAACTGCCTCACCAAGAAACATATCCTCCGCTTGAAATGGAGTTATGGAGCGACAAGGAATGCAGCCTCCCTCTAGTCTACCATCTTGGATCTCTGGGTGTCAGTTTTAAGGGTCTTTAAGACCTGTTATTTTCTATATGTAAATTGGGGTCCAGAAAGTTCTAAGTTTTGTGAAGTTGTGTAACAGATTGGGAGGGTGCCAAGAGTAAAGTCTGACTTGCGGACTGTGCTGTGTTCACTGAGCCATATTTGGGGCCGAGTCTTCTAGTTTTCCTACTGTGGCCAAGGACCTGGTTATTCAAACCTCATCTCTGTACACAGTAAACTACTGCGTTTCTGCTCTTCTCATTTCTGAGAAGTAGATGGAGATGCTGTTAGTGTAATTGATAGTAAATCATATTTGGGTCTTTATTCTTGTTCTTGGCACATAGTTTCCTGAAAATCTTGAGAGGCAGGATTGTCTCATTCTAGCAAGGCGACTAATTCTTGCTAAGGGCTGGTCACCAGAAAGATCAAGTTGTGATCAGAAGCTTGGAACTTGCAGCCTCACACATCCTTTTGGAAGGGGAGAAGGGCTCAAGATTTAACAACTGAGCATGCCTACCTGAGGCTTCCATAAATACTCTGGACTGTGGGGTATGGAAAGCTTCCAGATTGCTGAACATGTGAAAGTTGACGCCTCCCAGAGGTTGGAAGCTCCATTCTGTTACCACTATGACTGACTCTTACCCAGCTATTCCTAATTACATCCTTTGTAAAATGGGTAAAATTTTCTGAGCCATTCTAGCAAATTACCTAAACCAAAGTTGTGTGGGGAAACTCCAGTTGATCAGAAGCAGAGGTCACACTAGAGATTTGGTCTGAGATGGGCAGTGTTGTGGGACTGAGCACTTAACCTGTGGGGGTCTGATGCTAACTCCAGTAGATAGTGTCAAAAGTGAGTTAAATTTTAGAACAGCTAATTTATCTTCAACAGAGAATCCAAGGTGGAGGAGAAAAGACTCCATGTTTGGTGTCATAAATATCCAGAGTGAGGAAAAACATTTGTTTTTCCTTAGTCACAGATCAGCTGGTAACTTTGAGCTTGTGTTTACACTTAAAAATACCTTGTCTTTTTTTTTTTTTTTTTGATATTGGGGATTAAACCTAGGGGGGCTTAATCACTGAGCCACATCCCCAGTACTGTTTGTGTTTTATTTAGAGACAGGTCCTCACCAAATTGCTTAGGGTCTTGATAAGTTGCTGAGGCTGGTTTTGAACTCACCAGCTGCTGGGATTACAGGTGTGCGCCACTGCTCCCTGCCTTTGTCTATTTTTTGTGAACACAGGGCCTCATGCATGGCAGGCAAGCATGTTATCAACCAAGGCTGCATTCACAGCTCTTTTAATTTTGAGGCAGGGTTTCCTAAATGACCCACATTGACTTTAAACTTGAAATCTTACTGCTTCAGACTCAGAGTAGCTGGGATTGCATACTGGTGTGCCACCATGCCTGGCCTGTTTTATGGTCTCTTAAAAATTTGCGAGCAGCCATGGCTAAAAGCTTTTAAAAAATGATTAAGATGAATACTGGGCTGGGGTTGTGGCTCAGTGGTAGAGCACTTGCCTAGCACATGAGACACTGGGTTCAACCCTCAGCACCACGTAATATGAATTATTTAAAAATTGTTAATAGATTAAAAAAAAAATAAGGATAAGCCAGGTGCAGTGGCGCACACCTGTAATCCCTGTGGCTCTGGAGGCTGAGGCAGGAGGAATAAGAGTTCAGAGACCATGTCTCTAAATAAAATACAGCGTAGGGCTGGGGATGTGGTTCAGTGGGCCGAGTACCCAGCTCCATTCCCACTACAAAAAAAGATGAATACTAGGTGAGAGGCATAGTTGGCCCAGGATTGTTCATAACTTGGAGTCAAGATGTGAAATGTGATAATACCACAAGTATGATTTGAATCACTCCAAACCAGTCGATTAAAGATCAAAAAATGACCTTATTATTATACTTTGTCATATCCTCATGTATCCTTATCAGTGATATCTGGGAGTGAGTGGAATGGCTTTTTTTTTTTTTTTTTAAGGTTATTTTCACATTGTTGTGGGAAGTTCTTCCTTTAAAAAAGCCATTGCTGACCAACACGCGCCATCTGGTGGAATAATGAGAAACTGGTTCTTTTGGGGTCATTAGCCAGACTGGCTGTGGAAGATAAGGATCTGGTTTAGGTCTTAATTTAGCTTGCCTTGTCTAGAACAGATACCGAAGTGCAATTTAAAATAAAATGTCGGGGCAGAGGTTGTGGCTCAGTGCTAGAGGGCTTGCCTAGCACGCATGAGGAACCTGGGTTTGATCCTCAACACTACATAAAATAAAGGTATTGTCTTTATTATCTAGGTATTATTTACAACTAAAACAATATTTTACAAAAAAAGTCTTTAAAAAAAAAACTGGGTGAAATTAGTGCAGGGATCAGAGACTTGTTTACTTAGTACCTGTCTGATCATGCCTTTCATGTCTCACTGCCAGGAGTTAATCTCAAGGCTAACCATGCTAGGTGTGGTGCCACAGACCTGTAATCCAGCAAGTTCAGAGACTGAGGTATAGAATCCAGTTAAAGACCATCAATAATTCAGTGATATCCTATCTCAAAAAATAAACGGGGGCCTTAGGCATGATGGCACATGCCTGTTATCCCAGTGACTCAGGAGGCCGATGCAGGAGGATTACAAAATTAAAAGCCAGCCTGTGCAGTTTAGTGAGGCTCTGGCAAAAAAAATAAAAAGATCTGGGGATGTGGTTCAGTGGTAAAGCACTCCAATCCCCAGTATCCATACCTCTCCTCAAAAGAAAGTAAAGTGGATTATCCTTCCATTTCTAAAAGTGAGGGGGCCACGGTCCGGTACTGGGTCTTGAGGAACGGAAAATATTGGAATAGACGTGTTAGGATTGGTCAATAGTCATTTAGGTGAGGGTGGTGTCAATTTTTGCAGTTCTTAGCCTGCTTCTTTATACAGTACTAAATCAGGAAAAAAAAAAAAAAAAAAAAGGGTGGAGTTCTCCAGGTGTGACAGGATTAAGGGTGAAGGAACCATGATAGGAATAGTGACTGGCTCTAGGGCCTCACACATGCTAGACAAGCATGTGAGTAACACCCTTTAGCCTTCTACCTACCTTTCAAACCAACCTCTCCCCAAAGTTTAGTTGACAATGTGGCTCCTGGCCCACTGAGCATCATGGAAAATGTGTTCTAAACACTAGAACATACTAGGGCCTTAAAAATTCAACTACCAAATTTAAAAGGATGTGAATGGAGTACTTCTAAACAAAAACCGAAATGAATGCACAAAACTATTTCCTAATGCAGGCAGCAAAGGAATAAGAGTCAATTCTAGTTACTGAAAACTTTTTTTGTTAAATTCCTATGCGTGCCACACGTGAATTACCCATTTCCAAAGAATTAGGGGACAGACTGTGTTTGGTTGCATATATTCAGCTTACTGATTAAACACCTCAGAATGCCACTCTCTACATATTTGGTGTGAAAAATTATTATATAGGAGATTGTAGTCTTGCCTATGACACATCCTGGAAGTTGTCTGCTGGACTACTGCTTAGATAGATTTGTCCACTTGATATTCTCTCTTACAAAGGAAGTTTCAAGAAGCCAGCCCCTCCTCCTCCACTCCTCTAAAAGAACCAGAGTTGAGTGATTGTGTAAATCACTTTGGAAGTATGTTGGAAGTCTCACATTATATACTGGTCACCTAGTACTTAGCACAGATGGACAATCCTAAAGGAGTATCTTTTTGACTATCATATTGCCAGTGCCAAACACATACAGCTAAATATTCAACAACAGCTCAATAAATGCTATCGAGTAAGTTGTAAGATACTCTATACTCTATCCTGTTTACCCTCATATTGCAACTCTTGTATCTCCTTTATCATGAACTCCTTCCACCTACCTTGACTGTTTTTGTCCATCTTCTGGAACAGTGTGATAGAACTGAGGGAGTTACCATCCCACTGTACTGGCAGAGACCACACTGCTCTCCTTGGGAAAGGAGTCAATTCCATCTGATTTTATACTTCTCCCTCATTTGTATTTGTTCCTTGACTCCGCTATTCACATCTTTCATCACCTGTCAAATTTAGGGTCAAAGATTGGAGGGCTGGGAGACAGCGTTGGACTCCTCACTTGTCCTAAGAATGCATCTCCTCTCAGGGTATTCCAGCTTGGATTTTCAAAGACAAAACAGAAAAGGGCAATCCTCCAGTCCTGGCTGCATTTGGACACCTCATTTACACTGTGTTGACTTCTGAATGATTTAGGTGATGCTGGGACTGAACCCAGGGTCTTGTGCATAGTAGGCAAGCACTCTTCCACTGAGTTACATTCCTAGTCCTACTGAGCTTAACAGCTGAGTCAGCTGTACAAAACCATCCTGTTCACAAAGGGAAATCACTTCCTATGCGGCTGGAGGCCTGGATGGAACCATTAAGTCTCTGAACTTTAAAGACAGCTGGGTGTGGCAGTGCATGCTTGTAATCCCAGTAGCCCAGGAGGGTGAGGCAGAAGGATCACAAATTGAAGGCCAGATTTAGCAGTTTAGAGGCTAGCCAGCTTAGTGGGACCCTGTTTTAAAATAAAAAATAAAAAGGACTGGAGATGTAGCTCAGTGGTAGAGTTCAATAAATCAATACAAAATAAATTATCGTGGGAATCTAAGTACTTTATTACTCAGCTTTTACACTTCCTGTGATTTCAAAGTGGAGCTAGGGTTGTTGTAACTTGCAATTAGGAAACTTTCTAGTCTGACTCTTGGTGACAGGAGAAGCATATAAACTTTGTATCTTGGTCAACTTGCTACACCTAAATTCATAATGCAGAGTGAATTGAATGTTAACTAAACCACTTTCTCTTCCCCCACCCCCAAGGCTGAAAATGCTTATCTAATCTGGTCTGGAGAACATCTTTGATAGGTTAGAATCTAGAACAGAGCATGCTGAATTTGTATCTCTCTCTATATATAAGATGTGCACACAAAGCAAAATAAAGGTATGAGAGCACTTTTCTGAAGGTCACCAATCTTTCTTATACACAGTTAAACCCGTACCCTATGTACCAAAAATGGAAGTAACAGATTGATTTCTTATGTGTAATTCCCAAATACACAGTAGAAAAGATACGGATTTGAACATATGTAAATTCATTATTCAAGAAAAGTAATCTATATGCAGATCCAAAAGACATTATAGACTAAAATGGGAAGACAATTAACTATTCAGCACAAGTTTCACTATATGAACATTTTCTTGACCTTGATATTTCTGTTTTACATATTAGCTAGGCAAGGTAGCACATGCCTGTAATTCCAGTGACTTGGGAGGCTGAGGCAGGAGGTCAGCCTCAAAACAAAAAATAAAAGGCGTAGGGATATACCTCAGTGATAGCCCCTGGGCTCAATTCTTAGTACCAAAACCCAAACCACTCTTCTATACCTTTAAGGTAATACACACCATACCACTTTCTGGAGGAAGCTGTGTGGACATCAGAGCCAACCAAAAGGACGTCTGCAATATGGTAAATGGGTTGGAGCAATTGCTCCAGGAATTAAAAAGCAATCCGTAATGCAACTCCCCAGTCTTCCAAAGTTAAAAAATACCTTTAATGATACAAGCACAATGGAGTTCTCCCTCCAACCTAGGCTTAGCACAAATTAGTTCATAAGCATGAAATTCAGAACATGGTAAAGTATTACCATTCAGACTATGAATAATTATTCTATGACTAGAATAATCTCATGGAGCATGTTTTCTTCAAAAGAAGTTACACTACCTGGCTTGAAATTCCTTGGTTTCAGCTATATGAAAGAGGTTGTAGTATGGTTCAAAAGTGGCTCAACAACCTGAAAGAGGCAAATGCTTTTTGGGAGAAAAATAACCAGAGATCCTTAGCTCTTAGTAGACTTAGGGGATCAGCAGGTGGTAATCTCCAGAATTATTATCTTGCCTTTAAATTAATTCCATATCAAGACTTATATCAGAGATAACATATGAAATCTTCAGGCAAAAGAAACTACAATTGGTTGAGGCATATTTGGAAAAATGTTATTAAAAAGGAGCTCACAGATTAGGGACATAGTTCAGTGGTAAAAAGGTCCTGTGTTCAATCCCTAGCACCACAAAAATAAATAGGTAAAACAAAGTTAATCAACTGGCAAGTTTGTTTTTGTGGTGTTGAGGACTGAACCTAGGGCCTCACGCATGCTAGGTAAATGCTCTTCCACTGTGCTACATCTCCAGGTCATCAACAGAGAAGTATTAAAAAAAAAGTCATAGCTCACAAAATCATTTAAAGTGTTTTTTTCAGCCTACTTTCCTTTCTTCAGCTAATTTTCTTTCCTGGCCAGTCAGTGATCCCATTAACCCTTGTGTGCAGGTGTTGGGAGTTATACAAAAGGTACTTGGCTCAAAATCCTAGCTGAACTTTGGGGTGGACAGTGGCAAAACAGCCTACATGGAGCTATAAGATGGTGGTGGGGGGAAAAAAAAATCAGGAAAATACTCAGCAACTTATCAGGTGTCAGAACTTGTGTTATCAAACCCCCCCACCCCCACCACGCCGCCCATTTTCTTTTTTGGTACTGTGGATTAAACCCAGGGGCACTTAACCACTGAGCCGCATCCCCAGCCCTTTTTATTTTGAGACAGGGTCTTGCAAGTTGCTGAGGCTGGCTTTGAACTAGTGATCCTCCCAAGTCACAATGGTTACAGATGTGCATCACTGTGCCAAGCACTTTTTTTCCTTTTCATAATATCCTGCAGATGTCAGTGGAAAACTACATATTTCCAGTAACTTGAAGAGTTCGAACTACATACACCTCCAGCAACCAGCTGATAATAGTTGTTAGCTATTAAAATGAAGATTCCAAATTAATTCAACTTACTAGGGTCACACAGTAAGTAGTAGTATGCATATTCAAACACTGACTGCAAGCTCTTCTCTGTCTCAGTAGTATACATGTCAAAAGAGGAAGAACTAAAATAATCCAATTTCTGATAAAGTCTTTTTAATGGAAAATGTAAAACCCCTTTTAACTTTAATATACAAAGCCATATGTAACACTTGCACTTTAACAAAAGCAAGCCAATGTTTTAAAAAAATACATCATTAAATGTATATATGTATATATTTACACAGTATATTAAGTTTAATATTTAGCTTTTAAAACTTCACATAAATTTTACCAAAATGAGACAATTTTAAATAAATTACACCTTTTGAAAATGTTTAATTATACAGTCAATAGCTTCAACAAAATATTGAAGTGTCTATTTAGTATCTACTTTATATACTTTATATCTTACAAATTTTACAATTATTTGGCAGTAATTTTCTGATTATGACATGACTGCTGTGCGATTCAGCAAATTTCCCAAATGCAGGCAATAGCTGGTGTTTGTGTCCTATTCTCACAGTAACTGTCTCAATGTAGTGAAAAATATCAGTTATCTTATTAAACTGTACAAGGGCACATTTACACTTGATCAACAATATAGCATATAATTTTTTTACCAAAATAAATACATCAATTTAAATTTGACATTTTCACAAACATCATATACACTATGATACAGAAACAGCTCTGTAGTACTGTTTTTGAATTTAGCTTTTTTTATGACATTGAATCACAGGAGTTGTGACATATGCTATACTGCTGTGGTGTCAGTAACAAGTAATCACTACAAAGAGAATTTCTTGGCACTGATGGTTTTATGAAGTTTAAGTCAGTGTGCATACATGTCATCATTCAAGGGGAGGTAATCCCAATTCTACGGTCTAAAATTATCAAACAGGACCACACTTAATTTTCTTCCATATCCTCTATTTCATCTTCATGTATCTTCAAAGCTCTCACCATTTCTTTTACTGCATGGTACAAGATATTTTTAACCTGAAAGAAATATTGACATTTCTAATCACTTGAGCTGAAGAGAAACTGACAAATGACAACCACCAGGTTAAAAAGTGTTAGTAATTTTAATGGGGACCTAGGTAAGCAAAATTCAGTAAGAAAAATGTCAAAATTTAAAAGTGTTGCTAAGCCAAGAGGTATAATAGGGGTCACTAAAATTCATACAATTAAATACACATTGATATTAATCTTCTGTGACAAACCAGGCAATAAATGCCTAAACTATTATGCTTATATTTTATTTTCTGAACATAAAAAAAGGACTGTACATTCACTTCTTACCTGCAGCTTATCATCATAATTGATTTCTTCCTTCAAAAGTCTCAGTTCCTGCGTTAAGTGAAATGACTGTACAAGATGTTCTGGGGACACAAAGTCTTCAGTTACCTGAATACAGCTGTGAAAATTCTGTACCTATGTCCAAAAGAAAACTTGTGTAATATAAATCTAACGAGGTGGGAGCAAAGAAAAGCCATAGTCTAAAATCAAGAGATTTAATTTTCCCCAAACATCAAATGGATTTCAAGGCAGAATACCACACCTTCCACTGAAAAGTTTCATGGAAAGTGACTTGGTAAAGGAAATTTTTTTTTAATATAAACAATTTTTAGACCTTGATAGACCTTTATTTTTATTCACTTATTTGTATGCAGTGCTGAAAATTGAACCCAGTGCCTCACACATGCTAGGCAAGTGTTCTACCACAAAGCTACAAACCCAGCCCCAGTAAATATTTTTAATAGATAAAAAGAAAGTAACTTCCAGAAACCCTTTGGAGAAGTTGATAAGTGGGTCCTAAATTTTGTCAAGACGGACTTTGTAGAAATATGCTACTTTAAAGACTGGAAACTAGAAACAATCTACAAGGCAATCACAAACTGAGTGTGTCTGAGGCTATTTCTTTGGCTCTTACACCACAGCATAAAGAAAGGAAATGCAGTTCAGTTTGTTAGGAACTAGGAAGAAAACTATAGGTCAAAATACATCTACTGACCACATATGAGTTTCAGAATTGTACTATGATTTGATTGAGTCCTTTCAAAATAGCCAATTAAATAGACTTCAATCTCCTTTGACTTTAGTACAACATTGTTTCAAAACAGCTTTTTCTTCCCTGATTAAACAATTTTTGTAAGAAATCAGCCAATATTATGCATTGTAGATGCCTGACAGTTTCAGCATTTCTCTACAGCTTTACTGGCTCTTCATTTGTCCACAGAACAGATATATTCTGTTTCACGGAACATCAGACTATGGATGAGATGTTACTTCTTGTCCCAAGACAAATGAGCCAACAAATAGCAAGTCAACAGAAGCCCAACTTCTCTCACATCTTGTCTAATAGCTGCTTTATAATCTTTTTTTTTTAAATATTTGTTTTAGTTGTCAATGGGCCTTTATTTTATTTATATGTGGCGCTGAGAATCGAACCCAGTGCCTCACACGTGCCAAGCAAGCACTCTACCACTGAGCCACAACCCTAGCCCCACTGCTTTATAATCTTACATTAACTCTCTCATTCCATCATAGAGCCTATAAATGCCCTCCCTCTTTTGCTTATTTGAACATGCTGTGGAGAAAGTGAAGAGTAAGCCCTTCAAAAGTTTTAGTATATACCTTTGGTTTTTTTGTTTTATGATAATGGAAATTGAGTCCAGTGTCCTGTGCATGCAAGTAAATGCTCTACCAGTGAGCTACTTCCATGGGCCTTTTAAAAATCTTACTTTTGAGAAAGGGTTTAAGTTTCCCAGGCCAGTCTCAAACTTGTGATCTTCCTGCTTTAGCATCCCGAGTAGCTAGGATTACAAATGTGTATCACCCACGCCTGGTTCAGTACTTACCTTTTGACAGATCTAGTTCTAGCATGTCTTAAAAATCACTTGTAGTTCCAAAATTTCTAGTAGGTCCTTTTTATAAGTTCTTTATTGATATTCTCATTTTAGTCATCCAACGTTTCCTGAATTCCTATAGTTCTTTATTCATAGACTTTCCTTAAGCTCTTTGATTGTATTTCAGACTGTTGTCTAAGTTCAATATCTGGACTTCCTCAGGGAATATTTCTGTCAGTGTATTTTCTCCCTTTGAATGAGTCACGTTTTCCTTTTTCCGTGCAAGCCTTGTAACCTTTTGTTGAAAATTTGGTATCTGAACTTTGTAATGTGTTAACTCTAATAATCAGATTCTCCCCTGCCTCAGGGTTTGCTATTGTTGATTGCTGAGGGCTATAGTCATTGTTTAGTAAATTTTACCAATTTTTTCTCAAAGGCTGTATTTCTTGTTGGGTATGGTCACTGATGTCTGTGTTGCATTATTTCATTGGTTATTAGTGCCTGAAGAGAATTCCCTCAATGTCAAAATTTAGCTGCCCTTTTCTTCATTAAATGGTCTCCTGGTTGCTAAGTTTTGGATTAGATTCCAGAGTTGTAAAAAAGTTGATTCTGTCAGTCTTTGACAATTTATAATTATTTTAAAATGACTTTTAGAATGTTGGGTTTTAGCCCAACACGGTAGCACACACCTGTAACCCCAGGGACTTGAGAGGCTTGGGTATGAAGATCTGAAATTCGAGGCTAGTGTCAGCAACTCTGAGGTCCTAAGCAACTTAGTAAGAGAACCTTATCTCAAAAATTTTAAAAACTAAAAGGTTTGAGGATATAGCTCAGTGGTTAAGTGCACTCGGGTTTAATTCCTGATACCCCCAAAAACCAAACAAAAGCCAAATCCCAGAATGTTGAGTTCTATTAGTGCTTACAGGATGCTATTATGTTTTCAAATGACCCCCACATGATTATTTTCCTTCAAGGATTGAGGGTTAGTTTAAGATGCAAGGGTTCAGTTATGAAGACACTTTATCTACCCCACCCTTTTGTGGTACTGAGGATTTATAGCTTCCTTTACCACTGAGCTATATCCCCAGTCTTTTAATTTTTTGAGATAGGGTCTCACAAAGTTTCTCATGTATCACCAAGTTGTTGAGGCTGGTCCTAACTTGTGATCCTCCTGCCTGAGCCTCCCAAGACACCACGATTACAGGCATGCTCCTCTAGGCCTGGCTACTCATCCCCTTTCCCTGCCATCTTTTGAGTCATTTATACTTCACTTTCTGGACACATACTATCTTACTTACACTTGTCTTAAAGGATCAATTCTAGTTCTATACAATGGGTCATATAAAGCAAAGACTATACAGCTTTAAAATATAAATTCATTATGAATAGCTAAATTTAAGCAATTTAGGAAAAATTTATCATTAAGACATAATTTATTGTTCATTTATTTAGTGTTGTTGAGAACTGTGGTAGAGCACTAGTTTTACCACTCCAGATCTTGAGTTGTTTCAGTTTAAATAAAAGTCACTCAGAATACTGTAGCTGTGAGGTCAAGGTCTAGCTGCTCTGTCTAGGGATGTAAAGGAAGAGTCTTACACACTGTATTGTTTGCCAACAAAAAGATCTGGGTGGTGGTGGAGTGCTGGGGATTGAACCCAGGGCTTACCCCTGAGCTATATCCCAGTCCTTTTTTATTTTGAGACAGGGTCTCATTAAGGTTGCTTAGGGCCTCACTTATTCCTGACCTTAGACTGAGATTGTCTGCCTCACCCTACTGAGTACCTGGGATTACAGGCTGTGCCACTGTGCCCAGCCCAACAAAAGCTTTTTAAGTTGTAATTTTAGAGGTGTTCGCAAAATAAGAGTGCTATGGCTATATGACACAATGTGAACTCATCTCCTAGTTTAGCTTCTGGAAGTACTCACTGTTGACAGGCAAAAGAGCGGTGTTTCTTCCCTAGCATTACTGGCTCTGTCATAAGTACCACTTGGTTGAAAGTTTTTTGATAAGCACCTTGAGTTTACAAGGGCTTCCAATTTGTATGGTTTTTCAAAGTGTAGTTCCTGACAGTAACATTAAGCTTTGCTGGGAACATGTTAGAAGAACTTCATATTCTTCCTTTCCTAGACTTAATTAATCAGAAACTCTGAGGGGTGGGTACAGGATTCTGTGTCTGATAAAGCCACCCAGGAAATTCTAATGTATGCTAAAGAATGAGAAATAATGATTTAGAGTCTGCATTATTTTGAGGGCAACCTGTAGTCCATAAGTGTTGAATCATCAATAAACATCTGCAGTACTGCTAAGACCTACATATGTTGGAAATAATGTGTACTGAATCAAAATTAATATTGTGAACAGAGTTCTTATCACTTCCCTTAAATTCTCTCTCAAAGTAACATTACCTTCCCTGGCATAGTGGTGTAAGCCTATAATTTCAGCAATTTGGGAGGCTGAGGCAGGACGATTCATGCCTGAGCTCAGCCTGGGCAATCTGGTGAGACCTTGTCTCAAAATAAAGAAGGGATGGAGCCAGGCACAGTGGTGAATGCCTGTAATCCCAGCAACTCAGGAGGCTGAGGCAGAAGGATTCTAAGCTCAAGGTCAACCTCAGCAATTTAGCAAGGCCTTGTCTCTAAATAAAAAAATAATAAAAAAAGAGCTGGTGATGTAGCACATGGTTAAGCACCTTTGGGTCCAATCGTGTACAAAAAAGAACAAAAAAAAAAAAAAAAAGACGTGCCTCTGGGTTCATTCCTTAGTTCTGCCAAAAACAAAAACCAAAACCAAAACCAAACAAAACCCACTACTACCACTTGTGAATCAGGGACAGCAACCTCAATAATCTCTCAAAATAGCAACTGTGCTGTCATTATCACACTACATAGGAAAGGGAAGGTAGAACTTACTGCTTTTATAGCTGGCAATTTCTTTTTTTTTTTTTAATTTTTAAATTAAAAAAAAATTTAATGGACCTTTATTTTATTCATTTATTTATATGCGGTGCTGAGGATTGAACCCAGGGCCTCACACATGCTAGGCAAGTGCTCTACCACTAAGCCACAACCCCAGCCCTAGCTGGCAATTTCTTGCCAAAATATGGAGCACATAAGTTAATGATTTGTCTTGGATCACTCATCAATTTAGTGGTAGACCTCAGAATACAATTTGCCAGTTTCACAAACATGCTTTCCTCACAGTCTATTCAAATGTAACATCTTATATCATACACAAAATTTGCTTTCTATAAACTATATGACTCTTCTATACATTTCCAAAGAAACTATGTCTTTTGATGTATATACGTACACTTTTGATGTATGTTATGTTCACTATGTAGTGAAAATTTTAAATTAGGTTCCAACTCAGGTAAATTTCCCATAATACCCAGAGAAAACAGGAAGAAGTAAAACTTTGCATGTCTGTATAAAGTACACCACACACACACAGTGTTTATATACAAACAGAAAAGTATAATTTTGTGCAAAAAGTTTCTTTGTAAATGAGAACATATTTTCAATTCTTTACAGATTTACTAATACTTATTTTAAATGTATCATTCTAGATAAGGGGAAGGGACAATGAAAAAATAAATGTTATGGCCCGGGTTCCTGCTCAGTGCAGAGAGTTTGCCTAGCATGTGTGAGGCCTTGGGTTTGATCTCCATCCCCGGCATTGCCAAAAAAAAAAAAAAAAAAAAAAAAAAACCAGCAAAACCAAACCAAAACCAAAAATCCCTGCAAATCTCTGACTATATGAAGCTTACATTCTAGTGGGAAGTTAAAGATACTGAAGTAAGTAAATTATAAGTCATGATAGAAGGTGATAACTACAATGGAGGAAAATAAAGCAAACAAGATGACAGAGGACACAATTTGCAGTTTTAAACAAGGGTGTTAGGAAAGACCTCACTGAGAAGGTAAAAGCTGAGCAAAGCCTTAAAAAATGTGTAGAGCAAAGGTACAGGTATAGGTATAGACTATATAGATGAGGGTGCAGGTGTAGGGCTGTTTTTGTGAAGCTTGGGCAGAGTGGTATGTGAATTTTTTAACAAGATTACTTGGTGCCTGCTACTCAGATAAAAGACGGTTCTTCTCTCTCATCCCTGCCTCCCCCAAAGTAAAAGCAGTGGGGAGGCATGTTCAAGTCTGGAACCTCTATGGTAACAATGATTGTCTCTGGAGAAAAGAAACTGGAGGCAAAGTTAATTTTCAGGGTGAAAATTTAGTCTTACACTATTGAACTTTTACAATTACAATTTCAAAAGTTAAAAGTATTTAAGAATCTATGTTGGATATAGTGGCCCATACCTGTAATCCAAGCAACTCAGGAAGCTGAGGAAAGCGGATTAAAAGTTCAAGGCCGTCTTAAGACATCACAGTGAAAAACCCTCTCTTCAAAAGAGAAAAAGGCTGAGCTGGTCATGGTGGCACACATCTGTAATCCCAGCAGCTTGGGAGGCTGAGACAGAAGGATCACAAGCTCAAAGCCAGACTCAGCAATGGTGAGATACTAAGCAACTCAGTGAGAACCTCTCTAAATAAAATACAAAATGGGACTGGGTATGTGGCTCAGTGGTTGAGTGCCCCTGGATTCAATTCCCAGTAGGCCTACCCCACCAAAAAAAAAGGAAAAGAACAAGAAAAAACTGAGAATGTGGCTCGGTGTAGAGTGACCCCTAGGTTCAATTTCCACTACCTCCGTTTCCTGTCCCCACTCAGAGAGAACATCAAGAGATGGAAAGTTAAGTCAGAGATGGGGAAATTTATTTGCACAACAGAGTAGACACAGAACATTTATCTAGAATAAAGAACACTCCAAATAAAACAAACAAAAAAGGGCAAAATATTTGAACATACATTTTACCAAGTAAACAGACAGCAAACACATATAGGAAAAGATACTCGTATTTAAACATTAAGAAAGTACAAATTGCTGGGTGCGGTGGCATACATCTATCACCCTAGTGACTTGGGAGACAGAGGCAGGAGAATTTCAAATTTAGGGCCAGTCTCAGCAATGTCCCCAAATAAAAAATAAAAAGGCTGAGGATGTAGCTTAGTGGTTGAGTACCCCTGGGTTCAAACCCATACCAAGAAAAAAAAAAAGTACAAATTTAAACCACAATGATAAAGCACTGTATAGTTTTGAAAATGGTTCAGAAATGAAACTGATAGTAACAAGTGTTGAGGGAAGATGTAGAGAATTTGAAATGCATGTAACACTACTTTGGGGAAAGGAAATGGACAACCACTTCAGAGAGCAACCTGGCAGTTTCTTACTCCTATATCCAAGGCAGTCCTACTAAGCAGTATTTACCTAACAAATGAAAAGCTGTGTTCACTCAAAAGCCTATAAACAAATGTTTACAGTAGCTTTATTTACTATTACCTCAAACTGAAAATAATATGACTATACTTCAGTTAGTAAAGAGAAAAACAAATGAGTTTTAAAGAACTGGAAAAACAAATATATCAGGGCTGGAGTTATGGTTCAGTGGTAGAGGGCTTGCCTTGCATGCATGAGGCCCTAGGTTTGATCCTCAGTACCATACAAAAATGAAACTAAAGGTACAGTGTCCAACTACAACTAAAAATACATATATTTAAAAACAAACAAATAAATCAAACACCCATCCATAAAAAGGAACCAAATAATACATACAAAACATGGTTGAATCTCAAATGCATTTCTTGAGTAAGAAAAGCCAGACTGAGGAAGAATAAGAAACCCAGAATAGCTAAAGCAATCCTTAGCAAGAAGAATGAAATAGGGGGTATCGCAATACCAGAACTTCAACTATATTACAAAGCAAAAGTAACAAAAACGGCATGGTACTGGCACCAAAATAGACAGGTAGATCAATGGTACAGAATAGAGGACACGACACAAACCCAAATAAATACAATTTTCTCATACTAGACAAAGGTGCCAAAAAAATGCAATGGAGAAAAGATAGCCTCTTCAACAAATGGTGCTGGGAAAACTGGAAATCCATATGCAACAGAATGAAACTAAACCCCTATCTCTCACCCTGCACAAAAATCAACCCACAATGGATCAAGGACCTTGAAATCAGACCAGAGACCCTGCATCTTATAGAAGAAAATGTAGGTCCAAATCTTCAACTTGTTGGCTTAGGATCAGACTTCCTTAACAGGACTCCCATAGCTCAAGAAATAAAAGCAAGAATCAATAACTGGGATAGAGTCAAACTAAAAAGCTTTCTCTCAGCAAAGGAAACTATCAGTAATGTGAAGAGAGAGCCTACAGAGTGGGAGAATATCTTTGCCACTCATACTTCAGATAGAGCACTAATTTCCAGAATCTATAAAGAACTCAAAAAACTCTACACCAAGAATACAAATAACCCAATCAACAAATGGGCTAAGAATATGAACAGACACTTCACAGAAGAAGATCTACAAGCAATCAACCAACATATGAAAAAATGTTCACCATCTTTAGTAATAAGAGAAATGCAAATCAAAACTACACTAAGATTCCATCTCACCCCAATTAGAATGGCAATTATCAAGAATACAAGCAACAATAGGTGTTGGAGAGGATGTAGGGAAAAAGGTACACTCATACATTGCTGGTGGGGCTGCAAATTAGTGCAGCCACTCTGGAAAGCAGTGTGGAGATTCCTTAGAAAACTTGGAATGGAACCACCATTTGACCCAGCTATCCCACTCCTCGGCCTATACCCAAAGGACTTAAAATCAGCATACTTCAGAGATACAGCCACATCAATGTTCATAGCTGCTCAATTCACAATAGCCAGACTGTGGAACCAACCTACATGTCCTTCAATTGATGAAGGATAAATTGATGAATGGATAAAGAAACTGTGGTATATAATAACAATGGAATATTACTCAGCTATAAAGAATAATAAAATTATGGCATTTGCAGGTAAATGGATGAAATTGGAGAACATCATGCTAAGTGAGATAAGCAAATCTCAAAAATCCAAAGGACAAATGATCTCACTGATAAGCGGATGATGACACATAATGGGGTGTGGGAGGGGGGCAAGAATGGGGGAAGGAGGGACTGTATAGTGGGAAAAGAGGGGTGGGAGGGTGTGGGGGGAGGAAAAAATAACAGAATGATTCAAACATCATTACCCTATGTAAATGTATGATTACGCAAATGGTATGCTGTTGCTCCATGTACAAACAGAAACAACATGTATCCCAATTTTTTACAAAAATAAATTAAAAAAAAAGAAAAGCCAGATTGAAAGAATACATATTATGTGTTCCAATTAAATGATGTTTTCATAAAGGCAGAATTTTAAAGTACAAAACCTAGACAACTGGGTAAGAAAAGGAGATGCTTACTACTAGAGAGAATTTTTTTAAGCAATGGAACTATCCTGTAGTTTTTTTGTTATCTATGCATCTATCAAAACTTACATGATTAAATGCCAAACAGGAAAGTTTTACTACATGAAAATTATACCTCAATTTAAAAAAATGACTGTTATATCTACTTTAAGAAAACTAAATGTGTAAATAGGATTTAAAGAAATCCATTTTGTATTATCAAAGGAATATTCTTATTCACAAAAAGATTTACTGTATGATTCCTTTAACATAGGTGGTTCTTTTGAGGGCATCTGAATATAGTCATTTAACATACACATATTTCTCTAGGAAGTTATAGAGAAAAAGGTACATTTATTATTATGATGTTTTGATTTCACTATCATAAATGCCATTTGAGATTGAAGAAAGAAATCTGACCTTGAATCTGACATCCTTAAAAAACAGTGTATCACCTAAGGAATATTTGTATATGATAATGTCACAAATGCATAATAGGCAGTGAGTGCATATGTAGTTATAAAATGTGAGAACCTATCTTTGGCAAATGAATACATATTAAACTATATCTCAAGTACTGAATGGTGGATGGAAAAGGTAGGGAACAACTTATGAGACAAAATTAGCCTTTGGGGGCGGGTTCCTCAGGTTTCCCTGGTTCATTTTACTATTAACAGGGTTAAACTGGGTTATTTGCCCCATTCTTCCTATAGGATCCATTGTGTGCTTTAAATTTCATCCTCCATAGCCTCTCCTCAACAGCTATTCTATGTCATTTTTCTCATGCCATGTATCAAGCTATAGGAACCCCAAAATTAAGTGTTTTAGTTTAGTTCTGTGAACTGATAACTATAAAAATTACATACTATCTTTCTTATGTTAGCATGTTCAAGAGAGACAGTAGGAAAACATATAGCCTGATTTAAAAAAAAAGTCTTAATATTCTTCCCTCACCTCTTTCTGGTCTAATGAGTATATAATAACTCTATCCTTCTGCTGAGGTCTTAAAAATTAAATTTTAATCCACTAAATCAAAAACAATATATAAATGCAAATCTAGTCTATGTTAAAACAATTCAAGCTCAGAAAGTATTCAATTATTTCAAATTTCTTCAAACATTAAAATGCCATTCTAGTGATTTAATTCATGAAAACAGACTGGTTCAGAGTGTCCTGTTACTTCTGTCTTTTTTCACTTACATTTATGCCCAGAAAAAATTTTCAAGATTTGTTCTTTCAAAAGGTATGTCAAAAAGTTTATATGTACCTGATGAAGTGTTCCTGCTGGCAAAACAATGGCATCACCAAGGAACTGAACAACAGTACAGGTTCTGACTCCATATTCTTCAAGCAGTCTTTGGCGGAGCTTTTTGTTTACATACCAGCTTTGGTCACGTATTGGATCATGTTCAGGTAGAACTTCAAGACCTTGTTCTTTTGAAATCTGAAATATGGATTAAAACGAAAATACACACCCCATTTATATAAGGGAAAGGAAGAAAAAATCCTTTTCAGTTAAAATTTCAATTTAATTTACAATGGCAGTGCTTTGTTTTCAGAATCTTAAAAACCACTGTGCTTAAGTTAAAGAAATAACATTCTGCAATTATTTGAAAAGCAAAGGATATTAAATATAGCACACTGAATGCTATTAACAGAGTCATCATACTCCCTACCCACCATCCTCACCCCCCCCACCATTTGTGAGAGTTGTTTACACTTAAGAACTTTGGATTACATTAGTAAGTTTTTTAAAGCCTGTTGTTTTAAGGTGACACAGTTTGCAATGAAACTTGGATGACTCAATACTGAAACTTAACAGGGGTATTATTAGAAATAACCAGCCATTTACAAAGTGCTTCAAAGTTCAGGTGTCCTTGCAAAATGTCCATTGGTTCAATTCCAGTTAGCTTCACTTAATATTTGACTGTAGGCTGCAGCATAGCCCCAGCCAGCTGTTCTACAGGTGTCATGGCTTATGAGAAGACAACCTGGGTGATAGTGGTAGATAGAGCACAGTGTCAGCAGTTTAAGGAAAATGTTTAGTTATGGCAATAGTGTTATCTTTTGAAAATTAATTTTATTTAGAAGATTAGCACAATGCCATAATACATAAAATTTATGTGGCATCTTGAATTCTTAAATCATTTGAGATTTGAAAGATCTGATTTATGGCTTAGCTGCTTATTGGAAGATAACAGTGGAACAGAGATTGATATTTACTTGAATGGGTTTAAAAGTGTGCTGGGTGTGGTGATGCACACCTTTAATCCCAGTGGCTCAGGAGCCTGAGGCAGGAGGATTGGGAATTCAAAACCAGCCTAGCAATATAGCAGGGCCCTAGGCAACCTAGCAAGATCTTGTCTCACAATAAAAAATAATAAGGGCTGGGGATGTGACTCAGTGATTAAGTGCCCCTGGATTTTGTCCCTGGTACCCCCCCTCAAAAAAAAAAATGTGCCTAAATACCAATGACAGTTCTCTATCAGATTTTTTATCAAGACATTCTAGTATAGTCCAGGTTCATTGTATTACAGGACATGGATTTATAATCATGTGTCCTCAGAGCATCCTTGGGGTTTAGTAAGAACTGTTTCCCAGTTTTACAGATGAACCTACATTGAGAGAAATTAATTACTTTATTATGACCTAATAACATTATGGGTATTGACTAAAATGTTATGGATCACAACTCATTTTGATCTGACCTTTTTAGCAATGCTTCCCTATTAATGTTCATTTTCATTTCACTGTGACCTTGTCTATATTGAACTGTAGATTCTGTGTCAGCATTTAGTATTGATTCTTTTATGTTAGGTTTACAGTAAGCCCTGGACCTATTTTCTCACAATGAACTTTTTGAAGATATGGAAGAATTTGAAATAGTCATTACAATGTGTAATTAGTACAAGCTGGAGGAGTGGTGCACACCTGTAATCCCAGCAGCTTGGTTGGCTGAGGCAGGAGGATCACAAGTTTGAGACCAGCCTTTGCAATTAGTGATACCCTTTCTCAGTGTTAAAAATGTGTGGGGGGCTGGGGAGATAGCTCAGCTGGTAGAGTGCTTGCCTCGCAAGCACAGGGCCTTGAGTTGGATCCCCAGTACCGCAAAAAAACAAAAAAGTCTGGGGAGGTAGTTTGGTGATAGACTACCCCCGGTTCAGCTGAGGGTGGGAGGGGACTTGGTACAGATAATGCATTGTAGTTTTTTTCATTTTCAAAGTTGCTCAAAGGAAAAAATAAGAGAAATTGTATTTCCATTGAAGAAAAAAATATAGTCTTTTTTTTTCCCCCCCAGAGTTTTTCCCCCCATTTTTGTCAGGCTCTTTTTTTTTTTTTTTTTTTTTTTTTTTTTTGGTGGTACTGGGGATCGAACTCGGCTTTGTGCTTGCGAGGCAAGCACTCTACCAGCCGAGCTATCTCCCCAGCCCTTTGTCAGTTTTTAATATGGAAAAATTGTAACATAAAATTTAGTGTATTCGCAGGCATTTCGTTTCATACATTTAATTTTGGCAGTGTGAGCTGGTAACAGATGTCAAAACTTAATGTGAGATGATTCCTGCACATACCTGTAGTCCAAGCAATTTGAGAAGTTGAGGTTTCTTGAGCTAGCTTTGACAGTGTAGCAAGACCCTGTCTCAAGATTTTACAAAATTGGAGAAAGGCTTGGTAGAGCGCCCTGGTTCAATTTTTCAGTACTGGAAAAAAATTATGTGAGATAATTTCTAGTTCATGGGTTTGTTTGCTGCCAATTTGGGAGATGATATCAGGTTTTTTTTTTTTTTTTTTTTTTTTTTTTGGCGGTACTGGGGATCGAACTCAGGGCCTTGTGCTTGGGAGGCAAGCACTCTACCAGCTGAGCTATCTCCCAGCCCTGATGTCAGGTTTTAATTCACATATAACCATTCCTCATGCTTTACTTACTTATGCTGCAAAGGTAGGGTTCATATGATAGCATGGTCACCAATTGTTTCCAATGTGTTTGACCCCTAAGAGTGCTGGGGATATGTTTCTTTAGTAACTGAGTTTCCCTCCAGAGTGGTCAGTTCTGTCTTCACTTGAGGTGGTAAATGAATCCTCTTGTTTTCAAGGTTTTAATCCAAGAAAAATAATTTTATGGGTCAAGGAGGAATAGCCTTGTATTTACCTGGAGTCTTTGTGACTGTCTCATATTAATTATATGCAGTAAATTTTTAAGGTAAAGCGGGCTGTTTGAATCCTTTCCTTGTTGCCCTGAAAATTCTAAGGAAAATTAATCTGTCACAAGTGAGGCTGGGCTTAATGGAAGCACTCTAGGACAAGGCAGTGGAGCACTAAAATATATCCAGCAATTACTAAGTGATGGGATTGGTAATTAGGTATATTATTTTTTCTTGTTTCTTCTAATAGGTATATGAAGTATTCACCCCATTTTGCAGGTGAAAGCATTGAAATCAGAGTCGATTGTGATAGTGAGATTTGAAGCCACCACTCCTGACTTTGCTCCCAATGGATGACCCTACATAAAGCCAGGAGTATAGTAAATTTTCCTTCTGCCTTCTTTTTGGTATTGTGTTTCTTTTCATCTGCACATGCAGCTTTCCCCGAGGTCAAAATAAATTAATAAATTGAAGGTTATGGGAAGATAATACTGTTTTCCTTTGGGAAAGAATGCAATGTTGAATGTGTATTTTAAAAGCAGCCTATAGTCAGGCATAGATGTTTTTAAATCATAGCAAATCTGGAAATGCTCAGCCAGGAAAATTCTAGGTTCTAGACCAGCCTCAGCAATTTAGTGAGACCTTCTACAGGTTTAGTGAAAACCTGTCTCAAAATTAAAAAGAAAGTAAAAAGGTCTGGGTTGTAGCTCAGTGGTAAAGTGCTCCTGGTCCAATCGCCTGTTCCAAAAAATAAGCCTTTTAGGGGTAGGAAAGTGAGGTGAGTCACTTAGTAACCAGGTTGTATTTGCTAGGATTTTTGTTGGCTGCAAATGATGGAAATCCACTTGAAATTAGGTTAAGCCAAAAGAGGTGATTTATTGAACTCTAAAGAAAGGAGCAGGAAGAGAAGGGGTACTGTGTACATGTGTCTAAGACATAGCCTGGGATTCAGTCAGAATTCTCTGCCTTTTCAGACCAGCTGCTTCATTTCTCTTTACAGACCTGTGTTTCTACCTGCCAAGTCTGTGAATGTCACATTAGTTATAACCTCTTGAAACTTTAGTTATAGTCTCTTGAAATGTTATTAACATAGCCTCTGATCCTAAACTTGAAAATCTGGAGATGGGACTCTTTAGGTGTCCAGAGGACAAGACAACATAAGAATATTGTAACATAGGAATCATGGATTGTAAAAAATTTCATAATTTTACTTTGAATTAACAAAGAAACAAGTATATTACTTTTCTTCTCTTTTTTGTTCTCTCTCTCTCTCTCTCTCTTTCTTTCTCTCTTTTTCTCCTTTTTTGCTAAATTGCTGAGACTGGAATTACAGGCTTGCATCTTCACACCTGGTTAGACTTAATTACTTTTAACTGCTTGATTCTAGAACAGAATTTAAAGAGATCAGTTTTAAAATGGGAAATCTTTAATGATTCTTTAAAAATAAGAAAATTACTATCAAATAGGTTTCTTACAATATCTTCAGTTTTTAAAAATCATACTTTAGTCTACACAACTATGTGGTCAAGTTTTTGGTGGGGGGGCGGGTGGTGGCAGGTTACAGGGTATGGAACCCAGGGGTGCTTAACCACTGTGCCACATCCCAGCTTTTTTTTTAATATTTAATTTAGAGATAGGGTCTCACTGGGTTGCTTTGGGCCTAGATAAATTGCTAAGGCAGGCTTTGAACTCAGATCCTCCTGCCTCATTCTTCTGAGCTGCTGGGATTACAGGTGTGTGCTACTCTACCCAGCTGTTTTTTTTTAATTAAGCAAACTTTTTAGACAGGTCTTTCAAGTTGCTTGGTGTGCTTTCTGAGGCTGGTCTCAAACTTGCACCCCTCCTGCCTGAACGTCCCAAGTCGCTGGGATTATAGGCATGTGTCACCATGCTTGTTTCATTTCAATTTCTTGATGACAAAAACTCCCATTTTTATTGTCTGTTGTGGTATTTAGTATAATAAATGATTTAGGAAGTGCTGTCTTGTGGCACCATTGTAAGTACTATGATTTTTAAACTGATTTTCACAACTCTCATTTTATAGATAAGAAAATTGAGGCAGTTTAAGAAAGCCAAGTTCATGTGTTTATTAAGTATTCAAGCTGAGTTTGAACCTAGGCTGTATCCTGTCTGCACTTTCTGGATGTTTAATAAGAATTTAGTAGCAATTGTACTTAAAAAAAAAATTGCTGTGGTACAAAATAACCTAAAGTAGATGAGTGTTTTTATTAAAATCAGTTATATCTGAGACAATAGTGAGATAAATCCTGAATTGGCAGAGTCAGAGATTAGATTTTTCCATGGGGAAGTTTTAGGGGAGATGGGAGAGATGTGAGGTCCTACTTTGCCTCTTGGAAACTTTTTGTTCTTGTTCAGAAGTTCATGTAACCATTTTCTGTCATCAGGGCTTGAAGTGTAATTAGGGAGCTGCATAAATCTCCATTGCACAAGTTTTTGTCACAAGGTAGAAAGTGATTGGAGTCCACAGAGGCACACAGATCATAGAGACGGTTGGAATGCAGTAACATTAGATAGCATCTTGTTCTTGCCTCTCAGTGTGTCTGTGAGCCAGCAGCTATATAGCTATAGCTCTGTAAAATCTCAAAACTTATTCCAAACCTAATGACCCAGAATTTGCATTTTAACCTAATGCACATGATTTGAATTCCCTTTAAAACTTCAGAAGCACAGATCTAGTCCAGATCCATCATTTTACAGGTCAGCAAATGGGCCCTTGAAGGTTGGAATAAATTAACTGGTTCAATGGGAGAGCAAGAAGTTGATGCCAGAGCCCTTGATTCTTGATAGGGATAGGTTTACACCATGCCACCCCTCATTATGAGGTATTATGGGATTTCAAGGAAGTTTTCTTTTGGTCTTTTTTCAAAGCTTGCAAAGGAAAAGGCACTTACAGATTCACACTTTTCATTTCTTTTTTTCTCTTTTTTTTTTTCCCCCTCTAACTAGAACCTTGTTAGTTGTATATCATTTGCCTTAACAGTACTATTAGAATGTGTTCATTAGAGAAATAATTCAATCATAACTGAATGTTAATCATAACTGCTTGTACCTACTAGTTTTCTTCATTACATACATTCTCTTCCCCCTGAAATCTGTCATTTCTAGGTACTAGGAAATATTTACATGTTCTGAACGTATTTTTTTGCTCATTCGGACTCTGGTTAAATTTATACATTATCCAGGTACAATGGCACATGCCTGTAATCCCAGCAACTCAGGAGGCAGAGGCAGGAGGATCACAAGTTTGAGGCCAGCCTCAGTAACTTGGTGAGGCCCTGAACAAGTTAGCAAAACCCTGTCTCAGATTTTAAAAAGGGCTGGGGAATGTAGCTCAGTGGTAGAGTGCCCCTATATTTGATCCCTAGTACTATTAAAATACAAAATAAATAAAAGGCCAGCACTACTTATTTGATCTATTTACCTTTACATTTAGGGATACTTAAGTCATTTGCTTTTAGAATTTTGCAGTTTGCCTTTGTTCTTTTGGTGAGTTGTATCTGATAAAAAGAATCCGTGAATACTAGGTATTGGTCTCATAGTACCTTGCCTCAACTATATAGTGCACACATTTCTTTTTCTTTTTTCGGTATTAGGAATTGAACCCAGGAGTGCTTTAGCACTGAACTACATCACCAGTTCCTTTATTTGTTTGTTTATTTTGAGATGGGGTCTCATTAAGTTGCTGAGGCTGACCTTGAGCTCATTATCCTCTCGGCCTCTTGAGTAGCTAGGATTATAGGCTCATACTACTATGCCCAGCAGATTTCTCATTTTTGAGACAAAAAGTAGCTTTATGTTGAAAGGGAAGAATGAATTGATAATAATAAAACTTATATGTTACCATATGACAAGTGATTTTTCGATATAACTTTTAAATCATATAGACTAGTGGAATTGTCTATGAAATAACTCATTTTAAAAGAAGTTTAAAAATTTAAAAAAATACACATTTTGAGTAACAGACTATAATTGTGACTCTGGTTAACATCTGAATTGGAAGACTGGGTCATTGAAATACCTGGTGTTAACTGGGAGAGGGTTCATTGGTAGCAACAGAAGTTGTTTGATTCAGCTGCAGTAGTTTTAAGCTGTATCTGCGCTTTTCATTGCTCTAGGTATAGATAAACAGCTGTAATGATGGTTTGATGTGTAACAACAAACAGCATCATTTATCTTGTTAAAAGGTTGTTTTGTTTTGTTTGGGAGTTGCTAGTGGTGGAACTCAAGAGCCTTACACTAAGCAGGTGTTCCACCTTCAGCCACTGTTGTTATTGTTGTTTAAAGTCATGTTTTATAATTAAGAGGAATTTCAAGATCTTTATCTTCTAGGCTCATCAGCAGAGCAGACGAGCAGACCGTTTATTAGCTGCAGGGAAATACGAAGAGGCTATTTCTTGCCACAAAAAGGCTGCGGGTGAGTAGTCTATTTAAGAAATACTGATTGTATTGAAGAGCAGTTTCTTTTCCCTAGTATCTCTTGCCACTTTATTTAGAATGAAAATAACAATAGTGATGATGTGTATTGCCCTGCATATGCAAGGTGGACACTGCTGAACACCCAGAAAATTAGCTTGAATTATTTTTCAAGTGAGTATGATGGATTTCCCAGCATCTTTTTTCTGAACCATGAAGAAGGCGTAAATGGCACCCTGGTGTACAGTTATTAGACACAGCTGTGTCCTCAAAGACTTAGAAGCCAGTTGCAACAAGTCTATGAGTTCATGTTAGATATTGTTTAAAGGAGTCTGGATTTCAAGTACTTGACATGTCTGCTGCCGGATGGGCAGATGGCACGAGTTCTGCAGGCATACATCTGTAATCCCAGCAATTTGGGAGACTGGGGCAGGAGGATTGCAAGTTCCGGGTCAGCCTCAGCAACATATCAAGGCCCTAAGCAACTTCAACCCTGTCTCAAAATAAAAAAATAAGAAAGTGCTGGGGATATAGTTCAGTGGTAGAAATATTCCTTGGTTCAATTCCCAGTATCAAAACAACAAAACCAAAAAAATCCCAACTACCTGAATAGATAAAAGGGAGAAAAGCTTCTTTCCTCCTAACCTGATATTTGTCTTTGAATAAGAATTAAAACTGCTGTAGGGCTTCAAATATCACCCTGCCCCAGTCTAAATTCTCTGAAATTCTCAGGTTAGAAAAGATAAAAGGTAACCTATTAGATCATATTATTTTAATTATGGAGATAGAACTTAATTTGATTAGTAAATCCCACTGGTCTGATTTAGAGTTTAGACTTAGTTAAAAGTAGATTTGTGTTGTGTTTTAGAGCTGAAAATTGCTGTGTTGGAATGAGCTCATTGTTTTCTAAATTGTCTTATTTGCTATAGGTTTTTTGGTTATGTTTGTTTGTTTTGGTACCTGGGATTGAACCCAGGGGCGCTTAACCACTGAGCCACATCCCCAGCCCAGTTTGTATTTTATTTTGAGATAGGGTCTTGCTGAGTTGCTTAGGGCCTCACTGAGTTGCAGAGGTTGTCTTTAAATTTGTGATCTTCCTCCTTTAACCTCCCTTGTCACTGGGATTACAGGTATGTACTACCATACTTGGATGGAAGAAGTGTAGTAGGTTCTTCAGATTTTTTTTTAGTTCCTTTCCCCCATCATTTCTTAGTATCTACTTTAAATATTTTCCTTGCTTCATATTTGGAGGAAGCAGTTTTATCAGAATTGTTGTTTTGTTTTTGTTTCCTGAGATAACTATATTCCTTTCCTAAATTTCTCTTAGTAGGCATTTATTCCTGTTTTGAATTTGTGGAGGAAATCTATGTCCATGCAATCAGATTGAAAGTTTTGTTGTTTTTTTTCCCCCTTTTAAAATAATCTTTAAAAATGCTCAGTTGTATCCAGGCACATAGCACATGCCTGCAATCCCAGTGACTTGGGAGGCTGAGGCAGGAGGATCATGAATTAAAAAATTGAAAGCCAGCCTCAGCAAGTAAATGTAAGACTCTAGGTAATTTAAAGAGTCCCTGTCTCAAAATTAAAAGTAAAAAGGGATGAGGATGTGGCTCAGTGGTTAAATTCCCTGGTTTTAATATCTTGGTCTCCTCCCACCCTACCCCCCCCCCCCCAAAAAAAAAAAACAAAAAACTAGTTTTAAGATTTATTTTTATTTTATTTTTGAGGGGCTTAACCCAGGGGTGCTTTATCACTGAGCTAAATTCCTAGCCATTGTTTAATTTTGAGATAGGGTCTCACTGAGTTGCTTAGGGCCTTACACTAACTTGCTGAAGCTGACTTTCAATTCATGATCCTCCTGCCTCAACCTGCTGGGATTATAGGCATGCACCACCTTGCCTAGCCTTATACTGTTCTAAGGCTCTACAAAGGGAAGTATTTACAAAAACTATTCTATTTGTTAAAAAAAAAAGTAGATCAAGCAGCTGGCATGCTGGCATATGCCTGTACTCCCAGTGGCTCCTGAGGCTGAGACAGGAGAACTGTGAGTTCAAAGCCAGCCTCAGCAACTTAGGGAGACTCTAAGCAACACAGTGAGACCCTGTGTCTAAAATACAAATAAGGACTGGGATGTGGTTCAGTGGTTAAGCACCCTTGGGTTCAATTCCTGATGCCAAATAAAAGAAAGAAAGTGTATGGACAAGAAACATCTTATTAATCTGCATCTCAAGACTGGTAGAACCTAGAGGGCATTTTTAAGCAGGAAATCATTAAAATATACAAATTAAGATCAGACAGAAAGCAATGCCTTGTATCTGCAAAAGAGGGGAAAGGGACTTAATGTAGGGATGAGACATGCTAAAAAGTTTCCAGTAAACAAAAGGTAGGAAATGGATTAATTGTATGATCCATTATTAATAATACATGTTATTTATACCCCACCTTGTTCCACAGAAGATATAAAATGTCTTACAGAGAAACATAATGAAATACAGAATTAAAATTGAAATAAGTAGATGGGATCATAGACCTCAAAATGTACCCTGAGTTTGAGTATTTATAGAACTTAACCAATAGTTTTTTGTGGTGTTAGGTCACTGACAAAATTCCTGAGAAAATCAATTTAAAAGGAGGAAAGTTGATTTTGGCTCACAAATTTCAGAGTTTTTGGTCCATGGTCATTTGGACGCATTGTTTTTAGCCTTCAGTAAGGCAGAACTTAATGATAGGGAGTGTATAGTGAAGCTAGTTACTCATCTCATGGCATTGAGAGGCAGAGAGAGGGAGAAGAAGGGGCTGGGGCCAGTATCCACTTCAAGGGCATGCCCTCACTGGTCTAACTTCCTTCCTTATACACCCCCTTCCACAGAGGTTCTAATACCTCCCCATAGCGCCATCAGTTGAGGACCAAGCCTTCAACACTTGAGCCTTCAGGGGAGCATTCAAATTCCAAACTGTAAGATTCTGCTGCTGACCTCTAGAAGCTCATGTCCATCTCATAATGCAAAATGTATTTATTCTATCCAAAAGTTCCCAAAGTCTTAATAGTTCCATCATTACTCAAATGCCCATAACCAAAGTCTACTCTGAGACTCAAGGCAAACTTGGCTGTGAGACACTGGAATATTAAAAAACAAGTTACATACTTCTAACATAATTGTCATAGGATAGACATTCCTGTTCCAAATGGGAGGAATAGGACCACAGACAAAAGGGACTGGACCGAAGCAAGACTGAACCCAGCAGGGCAAATACTAAATTCTGTAGCTCTGTGTGCTGCAGTGATATGATATGAACTCCAAAGGGCTTGGGCAGCTCCACTTCTGGCCTTGCCAACTGTAGTACACATGGCCACTCTCTCAGACTGGCTCTGCTCTCTGCCTGTGACTTCCCTTGGCAGGCATTCTCCATTCCTGGCAGCTCTGACTTCCTGGGGTCTCCGTTGCAGCTTCAGATTTACTCTCACAGCTTCACACATTGCCTACTCAGGGGCTTTGACTCTGCCACATACTGACTGGCATCCTAGGCTTTCCTTTGAAGTCTTCATGGGAGTGCCCATGATACCACCATTGTATGGATGATGTCAAGGTCTACTACCAGCTGTAGCCAACCTGCTTGGTCCACAGCTATAGCAGCTTCTGATTGCTTTGAAAGCTGAACACAGGGCTCTGGGAGTAGGGCTCCCTGGGGTCTCGTTTCAAACAAAAGTCTTGATGGTTTGTGATGGGTAGGATCTTGCTGATTCCTGAGGTGCCCTCAAGGCATCGTTGTGGTTGTCCAGGTGTAAAGTCCTTAGCTTCTTTTTAATGGCACTAAACTCTTTAGCGGGTGGCATCTTAAAAGTTCTTCTTTTCTGTCCAAACTGCAAGTTTTTCAAATCCTCTCTCTCTCTTTTTTTTTTTTTTTTTGTTGCTCCTGTTCTCCCTTTATATTAGCTAAAAGCCAAACCCAGGTCACTGCCTTGAAATTTCCTCCACCAGGTTAATTAGTCCATCTCCTTCAAATTCATCCTCACAGAATCTTGGCATACACAAAATGTAGACTATTTTTTTCTCAGAATGTAACATGAATGACCTCTAGTTCAATTCTTATTAGGATCCTCATTTCTGTTTTAGACCTCATAAGCCTGTCCTTTAGTTTCCCCATTCTTTATCAGCATTCTGGTCTTCTGAGTTCCCACCAGAATTGCCCATTAGGTTCTGTTTACAACATTCTAAGCTTTCTGTAGTCTGCATCTCTAAACCATGACTCCTCCTCCACCTCAATTTCAAAGGCCTCTGGATCATATTATCGGATATAGTCACTGCAAAGACCTCACTTTTTGTTACCAATTTTCTCTGGTAGTTTATCAGAAAATCAACTTGAAAGGAGGAAAGGTTTATTTTGATTTATGGTATCAATTCATGTTTTCTTGGCTAAGTTGCTTTGGGTTTGTGGCAAGGCAGAACATGGTGGGACTATGTGAAGCTGCTCACTTCATGGTAGTGGGAAGCAGAAAGAGGGGAAGGGGATAACGGCCTTTCACGTCATGCTTCCAGTCACCCACCTTCTTTTAGGTAAGCCCCACCTTGTGAATTTTCCACCACCTCCCCATAGTGCCATTAACTGGGGACCAAACCTTCAACACTTGAGCCTTCGGGGTCATTTAGGATTCAAACCATAACGGATTCCTAGCAGTCTACCAAAAGAGGAAAAGTAAGGATTTTAACATTGGCTATTTAACTTCAAATTACATCATCCAGAGTTTGATCCTGAGATCAGAGAGTTGTGGTGGTTGTTTTTGGTACCAGGGATTGAACCTGAGGTGCTTAACCACTGAGCCACATCCCTAGTCCTTTTTTATTTTATTTAGGTATAGGGTATTGCTAAGTTGCTGAAGCTGGCTTTGAAATTGAGATCCTACTCTCTCAGCCTCCGGAGGCTCAGGGATTATAGGTTTGTGCCCCTGTACCTGGCCTGATAGGTTCCTATTAATTTTTTTTTTTAATTTTAATTTTTTTTTTAATTAAAATTTTTTTTTATTTTTACAGATACATTTTGATTCATTGTATACAAATGCAGTACAACTTTTCATTTCTATGGTTACTTCTATGGTTATAATGTAGATTCAAGCCATTCATGTAAGCATACATATTATATAGTGTAATACTGTCTGTTTCATTCTGCTGTTTTTCTATCCCCACCCCTTCTCACCCCCTTTTCGTCTACACTATCCGAAGTTTCTTCATTCTTCTCTTTCCCACATCACCCACCCCTTGTTATATACTGTCATTCAGCCTTTGGTTTTTTGAGATTGGCCTATTTCATTTAGCATGATACTCTCCAGCTTCACCATTTACCAGCAAATGCCATAATTTTTTTATTCCTTATGGCTGAGTAACATTCCATTGTGTATATATACCAGTGTCTTTATCCATTCATCAGTTGAAGGACATCTAGGTTGGTTCCACAATCTAGCTATTGTGAATTGAGCTGCTGTGAACATTCATGTGGCTGCATCACTGTACTATGCTGATTTTAAGTCCTTTGGGTATAAACTGAGGAGTGGGATAGCTGGTCAAATGGTGAGTCCATTCCAAGGTTTCTGAGGAATCTCCATACTGCTTTCCAGAGTGGCTGCACCAATTTCCAACTCCACCAGCAATGTAAGAGTGTGCCTTTTCCCCCACATACATGCCAACACTTATTCTTGCTTGTGTTCTTGATAGCCGTTCTAATTGGAGTTAGATGATATCTTAGGGTGGTTTTAATTTGCGTTTCTCTAATTACTAGGGATAATGAGCACTTTTTCATATTTTTGTTGATCACTTGTTTATTTTCTGTGAAGTGTCTGCCCATTTCCTTAGCCCATTTATTGATTGGGTTCTTTGTAATTTGGGTGTAAAGTTCAGAGATGAAATACTGGGGATTGAACCAGGGACACTTTATCACTGAGCTATAACCCTACCTATTTTTTCTTTTTGTAATTATTTTGAGACAAAGCCTCACTAAATTGCCCAGGCTGGCCTCAAACTCGGGATCCTCCTGCCTCAGCCTCCTGTGTTGCTGGGGTTACCGGCATGCACCATCATACTTGCATAGTTCTTACTACTTTTTAATCCTTCCTAAACTTATTTTTCAAATTAAGTTATCTGCAGTAATTTAATTGTAAAATCTGCAGGTTTTTTCTTTGTTTTGTTTGATAGTGGTGGGTATCAAATGTAGGCCTCCACATGCTAGGCAAGTGCTCTACCACTCAACCACATCCCTAGCCCTTCTACAGGGATTTTAAAGCATAAAACATGCCAGTCATGGTCACAAACACCAGGCCAGTCTCTGCAACTTAACAAGACGTTGTCTCAAAATATGATGGAGGTCAGTAGAGGAGCACCCCTGGGTGCAATCACCAGTACCATAGCAAAAACAAAAAACCAAAAACCTAATCATAGCATTCATAGCATTACTGCTTGTAAGATTTTTTTCTGTATGAGAAATATTAAACTCTTACCTGTTAATTACAGGATGATACTCATATATTAATGTTCTTTTTTTTTTTAATGGCCAGCATACCTTTCTGATGCTATGAAGTTGACCCAGTCTGAACAGGTAAGACAAGTTCTTAATGTTCGCAGCAAAATTGTAAGAGATTTTCTTTTTTGAAATTAAAAAAAATTCTTTTTACTTTATGGATGGACCTAATACCTCTATTTTATTTCATTTATTTGTACATGGTGCTGAGTATCAAACCTGGTGTCTCACATGTGCTAGGCAAGCGTTCTACCACTGTGCTACAGCCTCAGCCCTAAAAAGATATTCTTTTGAAGACTCGAATTGTGTATAAAAGAAAGCATTGTTCCCGAATTCTTTAAGTGCTGTATGAAAAATGTATAAAATGCTGGGTATGGTGGAACATGCCTGTAATCTCAGTGGGCTGAGGCAGGAGGATCTGCAAGTTCAAAGCCAGCCTCAACAAAAGCAAGGTGCTAAGCAACTCAGTGAGAGCCTGTCTCTAAATCAAAAAAGCGCTGGGGATGTCACTCAGTGGTTGAGTGCCCCTGAGTTTAATCCCCAGTATTTACCTCCACCAAATACCTTTATCCGAAGATACCTTTTTTGTTTTTTTTGCAGTGGTATGAGTTGAATTCACAGTGTTGTACATGCTAGACAAGTGCTCTACCACTGAGCTACATCACCAGCCCTATTTATTTTTTTATTTTATTATTTTATTTTATCTTGTTTTTTTTTATTTTAGTGGTGCTGGGGATTAAACCCTTGTGCTTGTGAGGCAAGCACTCTACCAACTGAGCTATATCCCCAGCCCCTCACTAGCCCTATTTTTAATTTTATTTTGAGACAGGATCTTGGTAAGTTCCCCAGGCTGGCCTTGAATTTGTGATTTGATTCTCCTGCCTTAGCCTCCTAAAAGCAGGGATTATAAGGCATGTACCACCACACCTGGTTTCTGATTTCTTGATTGTAAAATGTCAGGTATCCAGAAAGTACTTAGTAAATATGTGTCTAACTGTAATAAGGAGATAATTTCTGAGAGGGATATCTGGCAGGAAAAAAAAAAACCACTTGTTTCTTACACTGAACCTCAGAATTTTTAATGTTCTGTCTTTAATAATATAGAGCCTGCTCATGTTAGCTATGCCTGCATTGGGCCTCCTAAATCTCTGTTAACAGGAAGATTTTCTTTTTGGCTGCTACAGAACTGATGTCTAAAGAGGGAAGATATCTAATTTTAAGCCGATTACAAATGGCATGGCATTGCAGAGGGAGAGGGTAAGGCACAGTGAGAAAAAGTCTGAAGTATTGATTGAGACTAGGACTTTGATTTTATGAATGAATGGTGCTTTTGATCAGCTAAAAAAAAAAAAAAAAAAAAACTTTTCTCTAGAAAGTCCTAGTTTATAAAAAATTTTTTTGTTACTGAGTTAGTCAGAAAGGAGGCTCTTGGAATAGCATATATTGAACATTAAAAAGACTTCCAGTATTAAATTCTGCAAATTGTACCTTTCCTTTTTTGTAATAGGCTCATTTATCACTGGAATTGCAAAGGGATAGCCACATGAAACAGCTCCTCCTCATCCAGGAGAGGTGGAAAAGGGCAAAGCGTGAAGAACGATCAAAAGCTCAGAACATAGACAAGGATGTAGCTACCCATTTTCAGGCATCTCACAAACCCTCTGCTGAGGATGCAGAGGGTCAGAGTCCCCTTCTTTCTCAGAAGTACAGCCCTTCCACAGAGAAACACCTCCCTGAAATTCAGGGAGTCTTTGACAGGGATCCAGACACACTACTATTTTTACTTCAGCAAAAGAGTGAGCCAACAGAGCCATGTATTGGAAGCAAAGCCCCTAAGGATGATAAAACAATTATTGAAGAGCAAGCAACCAAAATTGCAGATTTGAAGAGGCATGTGGAGTTCCTTGTGGCTGAGAATGAAAGATTAAGAAAAGAAAATAAACAACTGAAGGCTGAAAAAGCCAGACTTCTAAAAGGTCCAGTGGATAAGGAGCTGGATATGGATGCTGATTTTGTAGAAAAGTCAGAGTTATGGAGCTTGCCACCACATTCAGACACTGCTACAGCTTCTTCAACCTGGCAGAAATTTGCAGCAAATACTGGGAAAGCCAAGGACATTCCAATACCGAATCTTCCTCCCTTGGATTTTCCATCTCCAGAACTTCCGCTTATGGAGCTCTCTGAGGATTTTCTGAAAGGACTTATGAATAATTAAAATGGAAGGCCTTTGGAGAGATCAAAAGAAGAAATTTAGCAACACAGTTAATCTGGAAAAGAAGAAGGAAAAAAAAAAAAGGGAAAACCACATAACCACATGCAAGGGTAATTCCAGATGTGCTGCACCATCTGGCTGACTGGCAGGAGCAGTGTTGTCAGGACATGGGAAACAGTCACTGTGAAATATATTGCATATCTGATCTACCCACTCGAGCTAATGATTCCCCCTGGCAGACAGTAAACTCTTGGAGGTTCACTTTCTCCTGATACCAAATGGCTACCTGGAATAATTTTCTCAAGCACCAATTATTTTTCTTCAGGGTTTAAAACGTTAAAAATAAGTATAATTACTCTATAATGCCATAAATGATAATGTAAAACCTAAATAATATGGTGGCCTGATGGGCTGCCTTGTATTTGAAACATGCTTTCTATCATGCATTTACTGTATGCATTTTGTTATGCACATTTTGTTTAAGGTGTGTAAGATGTACACCTATCTAGATGAAACTATATGTGCCACATTTTGCACTACTTATGATGATAACCTCAAGACTATCAGGAGAAATATTTAAATTTCCATTTTATGAAGAAAGAAACCAAATTATTAGTTATGCTTTTAAAAAAAATTACCAGTTTACATAATTAATCAGGGTGCATTTTACGTTCTAACTTTGTTACATAATGCATCATTTAAAAATATTAAGGAAAGATCCTTTGTTTTTAATGATGCATGAGGAAGTAACGCTAGTTGGCAGTATTTGATTGTAAGAGATCAATAAAGTAATTGTGTTTTATACCTTTGTTGACTGGTTGGTGGTTTAAAGCAAGGCACCCTGTGGCTCTGGCTGTTGTAAACTTTGAATAGGAATTTAAGCAGATGCTGTCAAATGATTATTTTTGTGTGTTAAGGATTTTCCCCCCATTGTTTTGTAATCCCTTTCCCCTATAAAGAGGGTGAAGGAGAGTACAGAATTTCTCGGGATCTTTTTGAGTAAGATCATGTGAATTTCCCCAAGGTTTAAATATTCCAAGTCTTTTTTTGGTGGACTCCACTTGGAAAGTGCCCAGGGCTGCTTTAGGCAGTGTGCAGCCATTCTTGTAGCACCTGCACCCAGAGGAGCACAATGGATGGTGCTGAGGGTGTGGAGCATTTTCTTCTCTACTTCTAGGAGAGGGGTTGTTCTAGGAGAAGGGATTGGAGAAGAGGATGTAAACAAAATATCTGTGTGAGGACCACTAGGTGTGTTAAAGCATGGACTGGACTTCTGTGTGGAATTGTGGAATGAGGGACATAGTGCCTTCTGAGGGAGTGAGGACGCCATTGGGCTGGGTGGACAGGATTAGGCCCCCATGTTCAGTGAGGAAACTGGCCTATAGGAAGGGTGAAGAGACCATACCAGAGTCATTTTTTCCTGTCTCATTGTGTTGCACATGAAACAAGAGTGTAAAAGTACCTTTTTTTAAAAAAACACTTTTTTAGATGTTGATGGATATTTTTTATTTATATGTATGTAGTGCTAAGAATTGAACCCAGTGCCTCATACATGCCAGACTAGCACTCTACCACTGAGCTACAACCCCAGCCCCTTAAAATATCTTAAAAGTTGTGTTACTTAATTTGTTCATCTGTGTTATAACATCCCAAATTTTGTGTGCCTAACCTTCTTCATAACATTTTTTGCTTTTTTATTTTGACAGGAGGGCTGGGGCTGGGGCTCAGTGGCAGAACACTTATCTAGCCCATGGGAGGCGTTGGGTTTGATCCTTAGCACTGCATACAAAAATAGACAAATAAAATAACAGCATGCTTCCTATCTACAATTACAAAAAAAATTTTTAATTTTTTTGACAAGGTTTGATGAAGTTTTCCAGGCTGACCTGAAACATGATACTACTCAGCATCCTGAGTCTCTGGGATAACATGCATGTGCCCCACTGTGCATGGTTTATGGGTGTTTTGCCTAGGACTGTGGTACCTTTGCAGCATACTAGCACAATACCTTCAGAGTAGATTAAATAATACTTACTTTCTTTTTATTTGCAAAGTAGCCTCTAGACACATTCCTTGCCTATCTCCTGGCTGATATTGCTAGGTGGTTTTGTAACTTTTCTGTCTAACACAAGGCACTGAAAAAGATTTAAGAAAAGCTTGCTTCCTCTAAATAGTTTGTTCTGCGTAAGAAGTTTAGTGGGACTTGGCTCTTCTTAGTGGTGACCTCCTGCTATGCCATTCCTCTTTTTTATTTTATTTATTTATTTTTGGTACCAGTGATTGAATCCCAGGGTGCCTAACTACTGAGCCACATCCCCAGCCCTTTTTAAAAATTTTTTGAGTATGGTCTTGGCTAAGTTGCTCAGCACCTAAACTAAATTGCTGAGGCTGGCCTTGGAACTTGATCCTCCTACCTCAGCCTCCTGAGCCACTGGGATTACAGGCTTGCATCCAGGCTGGCAGTCCACTTAGACTTACTTGTTGAATCCAGATAAGTAACTGGGTGTTTAAGAGCCTGATCCTGAGTTCTCGTTTTCAACTTTTCACAAAACATTTCTTTCAAAAAGTAGGTATTATGTAGTAACACTTTTATCTATATTGTCATGGTAATCAGGTAATCCATACAACCTGGAAACGATGTTTAAGAGAAAAGGGAATAGGAGGAAAATGTTTTAGAAATAACCAGTTTTTCAAAACTTTTTTTCCCTAGTCTTTTATCAAGACGATTGAAATGGAAATATTTTTTCATGTTAGTTCAAAATGTTAAATTACATGAACTTCCTGCTTTTTAATCTGTGGATACTTTTGTGTCACATAGATATTATTTACATATGTATTTATAAATTGTATATATGTGTGTGAAAATATATATATTATATACATATATATATATATATATATTTTTTTTTTTTTTTTTTTTTTTTGCCATGCTTTGGGATGGAACCTGGGCCACATACCTGTGAAGTAAGTGCTAAGTGCTTTACCACTGGGATACACCCCATTTTAAAGTTACTTTGGGTGTCAGGTTTTTTTTTTTAATATTTTATTTTTACAGACACATTTTGATTCATTGTACACAAATGGAGTACAACTTTTCATTTCTATGGTTGTGCACAATGTAGATTCAAGCCATTCATGTAAGCATACATATACATAGGGTAATACTGTCAGTTTCATTCTACTGTTCTTTCATCCCCACCCCTTCTCACCCTTTTTTGTGTACACCATCCAAAGTTGCTTCATTTTTCTCTTCCCCCATCGCAACCCCCCCCTCCCCCTGTTATATATTGTCATGTAGTTACCAGAGAAAACATTCAGCTTTTGGTTTTTTGGGCTTGGCCTATTTCATTTAGCATGATATTTTCAAACTTCATTTGCCACCAAATGCCATAATTTTTTTATTCTTTATGACTGAGTAATATATTTTGCATTGTGTATATATACCAGTGTCTTTATCCATTCATTAATTGAAGGGCATCTAGGTTGGTTCCACAATCTAGCTACTGTGAATTGAGCTGCTGTGAATATTGATGTGGCTGCATCACTGTAGTATGCTGATTTTAAGTCCTTTGGGTATAAACCGAGGAGTGGGATAGCTGGGTCAAAGGGTGGGTTCATTCCAAGCTTTCTGAGGAATTTCCATACTGCTTTCCAGAGTGGCTGCACCAGTTTGCAACTCCACCAGCAATGTAAGAGTGTGCCTTTTCCCCCACATACATGCCAACACTTATTCTTGCTTGTGTTCTTGATAATAGCCATTCTAATTGGAGTTAGATGGAATCTTAGGGTGGTTTTAATTTGCATTTCTCTAATTACTAGGGATGATGAGCACTTTTTCATATATTCATTGATCACAAATAAGATATTTGTGTATCTTCTGTGAAGTGTCTGCCCATTTCCTTAGCCCATTTATTGATTGGGTTCTTTGTATTTTGGGTGTAAAGCTTTTTAAGTTTTTTTTTTTTTTTTTTTTTTTGTGGTGCTGGGGATTGAACTCAGGGCCTTGTGCTGCGAGGCAGGAAATCTACCAACTGAGCTATGTCCCCAGCCCCTTAAGTTTTTTATAAACTTTGGAGATGAGTGCTCTGTCTGAAGTGTATGTGCAAAAGATTTTTCTCCCACTCTGTAGGCTTTCTTCACATTATTGATTGTTTCCTATGCTGAGAAAAAACTTTTTTGTTTGAATCTATCCCATTTATTGATTCTTGCTTTTATTTCTTGCACTGTGGGGGTCTTGTTAAGGAACTCTGGTCCTAAGCCAAAGTCATGGAGATTTGGGCCTACTCTTTCTTTTATTTGGTAAAGGGTCTCAGGTCTAATTCCTAGGTCCTCGATCCATTTCAAGTTGAGTTTTGTACAGGGTGAGAGATAATGGTTTAATTTCATTTTACTGCATGGATTTCCAGTTTTGCCAGCACCATTTGTTGAACAGGCTGTCTTTTCTCCATTGTAAGTTTTTGGCACCTTTGTCTAGTATGAGGTTACCCTACTTATGTGGGTATGTCTCCGTGTCTTCTATACTGTATCATTGGCCTACCTGTCTATTTTGGTGCCAGTACCATGCGTTTTTGTTACTATTGCTCTATAGTAGAGTTTAAGTTCTGGTATTAAGATACCTCCTGCATCACTCTTCCTGCCCAGGATAGCTTTGGCTATTCTGGGTCTTTTGTTCTTCTAGATGAATTTCACGATTGCTTTTTCTCTTTCCATGAGCAATGTCATAGGGATTTTAATTGGGATTGTGATAAATCTGTATAGTGCCTTTGGAAGTATGGCCATTTTGATAACATTAATTCTGCCTATCCAAGAACATGGGAGATCTTTCCATCTTCTAAGACCTTCAGTTTCTTTCTTTATTTTTCTGTAGTTTTCATTGTAGAGATCTTTCACCTCTGGTTAGATTTTTTTTTTTTTTTTTTTTTTTTTTTTTTTTTGAGGCTGTTGGGAACAGAGTTGTTTTCCTCATTTCCCTTATAGATGTTTCATCACTTATGTATAAAAATGTTTTAGATTTATGCATGTTGATTTTATAACCTGCTGTTTTGCTGAATTAACATTGTGAGGTCTAGAAGTTTTCTGGAGGAGTTTTTTTTGGATCCTCTAAATAGAGAATCATGTCATCAGCAAATAGTGACAGCTTGAGTTCCTCTTTTCCTATTTGTATCCCTTTAATTTCTTTAGCCTGTCTAATTACTCTGGCTAGTATTTGAAGGACGATGTTGAATAGAAGTGGTGAAAGACGGGGCTGGGGATATAGCTCAGTTGGTAGAGTGCTTGCCTTGCAAGCACGAGGCCCTGGGTTCAATCCCCAGCACCACAAAAAAAAAAAAAAAAAAAAAAAAAAAAGTGGTGAAAGATGGCATCCCTGTCTTGTTCCGGTTTTTAAAGGGAATGCTTTCAGTTTTTCTCCATTAACAATGATGTTGGCCATGGGCTTGGCATAAATAGCCTTTACAATGTTCAGGTATGTTCCTACATCCCTATTTTTTCTAGTGTTTTGAGCATGAAGGGGTGTTGAATTTTGTCGGACGCTTTTTCTGCGTCAATTGAAATGACCATATGATTCCTAACCTTAAGTCTATTGATAGGATGGATTACATTTATTGATTTCTGGATGTTGAACCAACCTTGCATTCCCGACATGAATTCCACTTGATCGTGGCAAATTATCTTCTTAATATGTTTTTGGATGCCATTTGCCAGATTTTGTTAAGGATTTTTGCCTCTAATATTCATCAAGGGTATTGGTCTAAAATTTTCTTTCCTTCATGTGTCTTTGCCTGGTTTGGGTATGAGGTTGGTATTAGCTTCGTAGAATGAGTTTGGTAGGGTACCCTCCTTTTCTATTTCCTGGAATACTTTGAGAAGTATTGGAATGAGTTCTTTGAAGGTCTTGTAGAACTCGGCTGAGAATCAGTCTGGTGTTGGGCTTTTCTTGGTTGGTACGCTTTTGATGGCTTCTTCTATTTCATTGCTTGATATTGATCTGTTTAAATTGTGTATGTCCTGGTTCAGTTTGGGAGGATCATATGTCTAGAAATTTGTTGATGTTTTCAGTTGTTTCTGTTTTGTTGGAATATATATTTTCAAAGTAGCTTCTCATATTTCAGTGGTGTCTGTCATGATATTTCATTTTTCATCATGAATTGTAGTACTTTGAGTTTTCTTTCTTTGTTATTGTGGCTAAGGGTTCGTCTATTTTGTTTACTTTTTCAAAGAACCAACTTTTTGTTTTGTCAATTTTTTGAATTTTTTTTTTTTTCAATTTCATTGATTTCAGCTCTGATTTTAATTCCTGTCTTCTACTTTTGGTGATGTTCTGTTCATTTTCTAGGGCTTTTAGCTGTAATGTTAGGTCATTTAGTTGTTGACTTACTCTTTTCTTGAATGCCTTCCATGCAATGAATTTTCCTCTTAGTACCGCTTTCATAGTGTCCCAGAGATTTTGTTATGTTGTATCGTTGTTCTCATTAATCTCTAAGAATTTATCTCCTCCCTGATGTTTTCTGTTATTCATGCTCCATTCAATAGCATGTTATTTAGTCTCCAGGTGTTGGAGTAATTTCTGTTTTTTATTTTGTCATTGATTTCTAATTTCATTCCATTATGATCTGGTAGAACACCAGGCAGTATCTCTATTTTTTTGCATTTACTAAGGGCTGCTTTGTGGCATAACATATGGTCTATTTTCAAGAAGGTTCCATGTGCTGAGAAGAAAGTGAATTCACTCGTTGATGGATGTAATATTCTGTATATGTCAAGTCTAAGTTATTGATTGTGTTATTGAGTTCTATGGTTTCTTTGTTTAGTTTTTGTTTGGAAGATCTATCCAGCGGTGTGTTAAAGTGACCCAGAATTATTGTGTTGTGGTCTGTTTGATTCCTGGAATTGAGAAGGATTTGTTTGATGTACATGGATGCATGGTTGTTAGGGCCATAAATATTTATGATAGTTATGTCTTCCTGATTTATGGTTCCCTTAAGCAGTATGAAATGTCCTTCTTTATCCCTTCTGACTAACTTTGGCTTTAAGTCCACTTTATCTGAAATAAGGATGGAAACCCCTGCTTTTTTACCAAGTCAGTGTGCGTGATAGGTTTTTTCCCATCCTTTCACCTTTAGTCTGTGGGTATCTTTTTCTATGAGATGAGTCTCTTGCAGGCAGCATATTGTTGGGTCTTTCTTTTTAATCCATTCTGCCAGTCTATGTCTTTTGATTGATGAGTTTAGGCCATTAACGTTCAGGGTTATTATTGAGATAAGATTTGTATTTCCAGTCATTTGGACTTATTTTTGGTTTTTAACTTGACTTGGTTTCTCCTTTGAATGGATTTTCCTTTAAGGTAGTGTAGTTCCTACCTTTACTGACATACATCGTTTTTCATTTCCTCCTCATGGAATATTTTGCTGAGAATATTCTGTAGTACAGGCTTTGTATTTGTAAATTCTTTTAACTGTTGTTTATCATAGATTTTATTTCGTCTTCAAATCTGAAGGTTAGTTTTGCTGGGTATAGGATTCTTGGTTGGCAACCATGTTCTTTCAGAGCTTGAATTATGTTGTTCCAGGCCCTTCTAGCTTTGTCTGGGCTGAGAAATCTGATATCCGTATTGGTTTCCCTTGTATGTAATCTGATGCTTTTCTCTCTCAGCCTTCAAAATCCTATCTTTATTTTGTATGTTAGGCATTTTCATTATAATGTGCCTTGGTGTGGTGTGATTTTGTGCATTTGGTGCTGTAAGACTCTTGTATTTGATTTTCCATTTCATTCTTCTGATTTGGGAAATTTTATGATATTATTTTATTGAATAGGTTGTTCATTCCTTTGGTTTGTATCTCTGTGCCTTCCTCAATCCCAATAATTCTTAAATTTGGTCTTTTCATGATGTCCCATAGTTCTTGAGGATTCTGTTTATGATTTCTTACCATCTTCTGTTTGGTCAACTTTGTTTTCAAGATTAAATATTTTGTCTTCATTGTCTGAGGTTCTGTCTTCCAAGTGGTCTAGTCTTTTGGTGATGCTTTCCATTGAGTTTTTTTTTTTTTGGTTTATTGTTTTCTTCATTTCAAGGATTTCTGTTTTTTTTTTTTTTTTTTTTTTTTTTTTTGAGAATCTCTCTCTCTTTTTTGAAATGATCTTTTGCTTCCTGCTGCAGTTGTTCTTTCAACTGCTTATTGGTATTATCATTCATTGCCTGCATTTGCTCTCTTATCCTTTGCTTCATGAATCATTTTAATCATGTATATTCTGAACTCCTTTTCTGACATCTCTTCTATCATACTGTCACTGGATTCTGTTAATACAGAATCTAGGCTTGTTTGGATCATTTTTGTCCCTTGTTTTTTCATGTTGTTCATGTATATTCCCCTCTAGCTGTGCAGATCTGGGGTATTGCAGTTTCCCCCCTATAGGTTTATAGTGACCCTATAGGTTTCCCAAACTTTTTCTTTCAAGGGGGGGATCAGTTCCAGCAGTGCCTTGTTCAGACAGTATGCAACCCGAAGCTAAATACCCCTATGAGGACATTAACAATATTGTCATAATAAACAGAATGAGTTCAATTATCTTCAGTATAACAGATTTGCAAAAAAGTCTACAGTTTCTAATGGAAGACAAAGAGGATGTGGAGGGGTGTGTAGGATGTAGCTGTTAATGTGATAAGAAAAGAACATGTAGAAGTTCTAGAGTCATCGAAAGAGTGAGTATAATCAAAAGAAGTCGGTTGTTAGCATGGGAAAATGGAGAGACTGAGGGAACAGGTAAATGAAAAGAGAGCAGCAAGAAAAGTAAAGAAATAAAAACTTAAAATTTTCAATAAGGAGAAAAAAGAAAATCTATACGCTTAACAGTCATATAGTATTCAAACCTCCCAGTCTTCAGTAGTCTGATGCATGAGAGGTACCTAACAATGAGCTTCCAGTCTCCAGCAGGTTTCTCAGGATGGGATGTGCTCCACCTAAAGATGGGAGATACAGGTTTCCACATTAGCCAAGATGACCCCATGGGTTGGCAAATGGGGAGCTGCAGCTCAGGGTGTGGGCGTGGTCAACTGGAGGTCCTGGAGGTGAGGTGTTGTCGATATGGTTGCAGGATCCTGGAGGTGGGGTGCAGTGGGTCTGGGGTTCCTTGTGGCGGGGAGCAGTCAGTCAATGTGAGAGCCCCAGTGGCAGGGAGTGATTGGTCGGGCTGAGGGATCCTGGAGATGGGGCTCAGTCAGTCTGGCCAGGGGTCCTATAAATCCTTGCTGTTGTCTCAAAATGGCGGCAGCCACATTTAACCAAACTGCAGATACTGTGACAGTGAACTTCCAGGCTACGGCAGGCAGCTGATGCTCCACTGGCGGTCTGGTCAGTCTGCCAACTGCTGTCGAATGATCGGGAGGTGAACCTTGGGCGGTGGGTGATGGGTAGGTGAAAGGCAGATGACGGACAGGCAAGAGGCAGGCAAATGGTGGATGGTAGGTGCCAGAGTGAGCAATCTGCACTCAGAAAGTCGATATGTTGGCAGACTGCAGTTGATCACAGTAGACAAATGGGGTAAACAGCAGGGGATCGATAAGCTGCAAAAACTGCCTCACCAAGAAACATATCCTCCGCTTGAAATGGAGTTATGGAGCGACAAGGAATGCAGCCTCCCTCTAGTCTACCATCTTGGATCTCTGGGTGTCAGTTTTAAGGGTCTTTAAGACCTGTTATTTTCTATATGTAAATTGGGGTCCAGAAAGTTCTAAGTTTTGTGAAGTTGTGTAACAGATTGGGAGGGTGCCAAGAGTAAAGTCTGACTTGCGGACTGTGCTGTGTTCACTGAGCCATATTTGGGGCCGAGTCGTCTAGTTTTCCTACTGTGGCCAAGGGACCTGGTTATTCAAACCTCATCTCTGTACACAGTAAACTACTGCGTTTCTGCTCTTCTCATTTCTGAGAAGTAGATGGAGATGCTGTTAGTGTAATTGATAGTAAATCATATTTGGGTCTTTATTCTTGGTTCTTGGCACATAGTTCCTGAAATCTTGAGAGGCAGGATTGTCTCATTCTAGCAAGGCGACTAATTCTTGCTAAGGGCTGGTCACCAGAAAGATCAAGTTGTGATCAGAAGCTTGGAACTTGCAGCCTCACACATCCTTTTGGAAGGGGAGAAGGGCTCAAGATTTAACAACTGAGCATGCCTACCTGAGGCTTCCATAAATACTCTGGACTGTGGGGTATGGAAAGCTTCCAGATTGCTGAACATGTGAAAGTTGACGCCTCCCAGAGGTTGGAAGCTCCATTCTGTTACCACTATGACTGACTCTTACCCAGCTATTCCTAAATTACATCCTTTGTAAAATGGGTAAAATTTTTCTGAGCCATTCTAGCAAATTACCTAAACCAAAGTTGTGTGGGGAAACTCCAGTTGATCAGAAGCAGAGGTCACACTAGAGATTTGGTCTGAGATGGGCAGTGTTGTGGGACTGAGCACTTAACCTGTGGGGGTCTGATGCTAACTCCAAGTAGATAGTGTCAAAAGTGAGTTAAATTTTAGAACAGCTAATTTATCTTCAACAGAGAATCCAAGGTGGAGGAGAAAAGACTCCATGTTTGGTGTCATAAATATCCAGAGTGAGGAAAAACATTTGTTTTTTCCTTAGTCACAGATCATCTGGTAAACTTTGAGCTTGTGTTTACACTTAAAATACCTTGTCTTTTTTTTTTTTTTTTTTTGATATTGGGGATTAAACCTAGGGGTGCTTAATCACTGAGCCACATCCCCAGTACTGTTTTGTGTTTTATTTAGAGACAGGTCTCACCAAATTGCTTAGGGTCTTGATAAGTTGCTGAGGCTGGTTTTGAACTCACCAGCTGCTGGGATTACAGGTGTGCGCCACTGCTCCCTGCCTTTGTCTATTTTTTGTGAACACAGGGCCTCATGCATGGCAGGCAAGCATGTTATCAACCAAGGCTGCATTCACAGCTCTTTTAATTTTGAGGCAGGGTTTCCTAAATGACCCACATTGACTTTAAACTTGAAATCTTACTGCTTCAGACTCAGAGTAGCTGGGATTGCATACTGGTGTGCCACCATGCCTGGCCTGTTTTATGGTCTCTTAAAAATTTGCGAGCAGCCATGGCTAAAAGCTTTTTAAAAAATGATTAAGATGAATACTGGGCTGGGGTTGTGGCTCAGTGGTAGAGCACTTGCCTAGCACATGAGACACTGGGTTCAACCCTCAGCACCACGTAATATGAATTATTTAAAAATTGTTAATAGATTAAAAAAAAAAAATAAGGATAAGCCAGGTGCAGTGGCGCACACCTGTAATCCCTGTGGCTCTGGAGGCTGAGGCAGGAGGAATAAGAGTTCAGAGACCATGTCTCTAAATAAAATACAGCGTAGGGCTGGGGATGTGGTTCAGTGGCCGAGTACCCAAGCTCCATTCCCACTACAAAAAAAGATGAATACTAGGTGAGAGGCATAGTTGGCCCAGGATTGTTCATAACTTGGAGTCAAGATGTGAAATGTGATAATACCACAAGTATGATTTGAATCACTCCAAACCAGTCGATTAAAGATCAAAAAATGACCTTTATTATTATACTTTGTCATATCCTCATGTATCCTTATCAGTGATATCTGGGAGTGAGTGGAATGGCTTTTTTTTTTTTTTTTTTAAGGTTATTTTCACATTGTTGTGGGAAGTTCTTCCTTTTAAAAAAGCCATTGCTGACCAACAGCGCCATCTGGTGGATAATGAGAAACTGGTTCTTTTGGGGTCATTAGCCAGACTGGCTGTGGAAGATAAGGATCTGGTTTAGGTCTTAATTAGCTTGCCTTGTCTAGAACAGATACCGAAGTGCAATTTAAAAATAAAATGTCGGGGCAGAGGTTGTGGCTCAGTGCTAGAGGGCTTGCCTAGCACGCATGAGGAACTGGGTTTGATCCTCAACACTACATAAAAATAAAGGTATTGTCTTTATTATCTAGGTATTATTTACAACTAAAACCAATATTTTACAAAAAAAGTCTTTAAAAAAAAACTGGGTGAAATTAGTGCAGGGATCAGAGACTTGTTTACTTATTACCTGTCTGATCATGCCTTTCATGTCTCACTGCCAGGAGTTAATCTCAAGGCTAACCCATGCTAGGTGTGGTGCCACAGACCTGTAATCCCAGCAAGTTCAGAGACTGAGGTATAGAATCCAGTTAAAGACCATCAATAATTCAGTGATATCCTATCTCAAAAAAATAAAACGGGGGCCTTAGGCATGATGGCACATGCCTGTTATCCCAGTGACTCAGGAGGCCGATGCAGGAGGATTACAAAATTAAAAGCCAGCCTGTGCAGTTTAGTGAGGCTCTGTGCAAAAAAATAAAAAGATCTGGGGATGTGGTTCAGTGGTAAAGCACTCCAATCCCCAGTATCCATACCTCTCCTCAAAAGAAAGTAAAGTGGATTATCCTTCCATTTTCTAAAAGTGAGGGGGCCACGGTCCGGTACTGGGTCTTGAGGAACGGAAAATATTTGGAATAGACTTGTGTTAGGATTGGTCAATAGTCATTTAGGTGAGGGTGGTGTCAATTTTTGCAGTTCTTAGCCTGCTTCTTTAATACAGGTACTAAATCAGGAAAAAAAAAAAAAAAAAAGGGTGGAGTTCTCCAGGTGTGACAGGATTAAGGGTGAAGGAACCAATGATAGGAATAGTGACTGGCTCTAGGGCCTCACACATGCTAGACAAGCATGTGAGTAACACCCTTTAGCCTTCTACCTACCTTTCAAACCAACCTCTCCCCAAAGTTTAGTTGACAATGTGGCTCCTGGCCCACTGAGCATCATGGAAAATGTGTTCCAACACTAGAACATACTAGGGCCTTAAAAAATTCAACTACCAAAATTTAAAAGATGTGAATGGAGTACTTCTAAACAAAAACCGAAATGAATGCACAAAACTATTTCCTAATGCAGGCAGCAAAGGAATAAGAGTCATTCTAGTTACTGAAAACTTTTTTTTGTTAAATTCCTATGCGTGCCACACTGGAATTCCCATTTCCAAAGAATTAGGGGACAGACTGTGTTTGGTTGCATATATTCAGCTTACTGATTAAACACCTCAGAATGCCACTCTCTACATATTTGGTGTGAAAAATTATTATATAGGAGATTGTAGTCTTGCCTATGACACATCCTGGAAGTTGTCTGCTGGACTACGCTTAGATAGATTTGTCCACTTGATATTCTCTCTTACAAAGGAAGTTTCAAGAAGCCAGCCCCTCCTCCTCCACTCCTCTAAAAGAACCAGAGTTGAGTGATTGTGTAAATCACTTTGGAAGTATGTTGGAAGTCTCACATTATATACTGGTCACCTAGTACTTAGCACAGATGGACAATCCTAAAGGAGTATCTTTTTGACTATCATATTGCCAGTGCCAAACACATACAGCTAAATATTCAACAACAGCTCAATAAATGCTATCGAGTAAGTTGTAAGATACTCTATACTCTATCCTGTTTACCCTCATATTGCAACTCTTGTATCTCCTTTATCATGAACTCACTTCCACCTACCTTGACTGTTTTTGTCCATCTTCTGGACAGTGTGATAGAACTGAGGGGAGTTACCATCCCACTGTACTGGCAGAGACCACACTGCTCTCCTTGGGAAAGGAGTCAATTCCATCTGATTGTTATTACTTCTCCTCTCATTTGTATTGTTCCTTGACTCCGCTATTCACATTCTTTCATCACCTGTCAAATTTAGGGTCAAGATTGGAGGGCTGGGAGACAGCGTTGGACTCCTCACTTGTCCTAAGAATGCATCTCCTCTCAGGGTATTCCAGCTTGGATTTTCAAAGACAAACAGAAAAGGGCAATCCTCCAGTCCTGGCTGCATTTGGACACCTCATTTACACTGTGTTGACTTTCTGAATGATTTAGGTGATGCTGGGACTGAACCCAGGGTCTTGTGCATAGTAGGCAAGCACTCTTCCACTGAGTTACATTCCTAGTCTACTGAGCTTAACAGCTGAGTCAGCTGTAAAAAACCATCCTGTTCACAAAAGGGAAATCAACTTCCTATGCGGCTGGAGGCCTGGATGGAACCATTAAGTCTCTGAACTTTAAAGACAGCTGGGATGTGGCAGTGCATGCTGTAATCCCAGTAGCCCAGGAGGGGTGAGGCAGAAGGATCACAAATTGAAGGCCAGATATTAGCAGTTTAGAGGCTAGCCAGCTTAGTGGGACCCTGTTTAATAATAAAAATAAAAGGACTGGAGATGTAGCTCAGTGGTAGAGTTCAATAAATCAATACAAAATAAATTATCGTGGGAATCTAAGTACTTTATTACTCAGCTTTTACACTTCCTGTGATTTCAAAGTGGAGCTAGGGTTGTTGTAACTTGCAATTAGGAAACTTTCTAGTCTGACTCTTGGTGACAGGAGAAGCATATAACTTTGTATCTTGGTCAACTTGCTACACCTAAATTCATAATGCAGAGTGAATTGAATGTTAACTAAACCACTTTCTCTTCCCCCACCCCCAAGGCTGAAAATGCTTATCTAATCTGGTCTGGAGAACATCTTTGATAGGTTAGAATCTAGAACAGAGCATGCTGAATTTGTATCTCTCTCTATATATAAGATGTGCACACAAAGCAAAATAAAGGTATGAGAGCACTTTTCTGAAGGTCACCAATCTTTCTTATACACAGTTAAACCCGTACCCTATGTACCAAAAATGGAAGTAACAGATTGATTTCTTATGTGTAATTCCCAAATACACAGTAGAAAAGATACGGATTTGAACATATGTAAATTCATTATTCAAGAAAAGTAATCTATATGCAGATCCAAAAAGACCTTATAGACTAAAATGGGAAGACAATAACTATTCAGCACAAGTTTCACTATATGAACATTTTCTTGACCTTGATATTTCTGTTTTACATATTAGCTAGGCAAGGTAGCACATGCCTGTAATTCCAGTGACTTGGGAGGCTGAGGCAGGAGGTCAGCCTCAAAACAAAAAATAAAAGGCGTAGGGATATACCTCAGTGATAGCCCCTGGGCTCAATTCTTAGTACCAAAACCCAAACCACTCTTCTATACCTTTAAGGTAATACACACCATACCACTTTCTGGAGGAAGCTGTGTGGACATCAGAGGCCAACCAAAAGGACGTCTGCAATATGGTAAATGGGTTGGGAGCAATTGGCTCCAGGAATTAAAAAGCAATCCGTATGCAACTCCCCAGTCTTCCAAAGTTTAAAAAATACCTTTAATGATACAAGCACAATGGAGTTCTCCCTCCAAACCTAGGCTTAGCACAAATTAGTTCATAAGCATGAAATCAGACATGGTAAAGTATTACCATTCAGACTATGAATAATTATTCTATGACTAGAATAATCTCATGGAGCATGTTTTTCTTCAAAAGAAGTTACACTACCTGGCTTGAAATTCCTTGGTTTCAGCTATATGAAAGAGGTTGTAGTATGGTTTCAAAAGTGGCTCAACAACCTGAAAGAGCAAATGGCTTTTTGGGAGAAAATAACCAGAGATCCTTAGCTCTTAGTAGACTTAGGGGATCAGCAGGTGGTAATCTCCAGAATTATTATCTTGCCTTTAAATTAATTCCATATCAAGACTTATCATCAGAGATAACATATGAAATCTTCAGGCAAAGAAACTACAATTGGTTGAGGGCATATTTGGAAAAATGTTATTAAAAAGGAGCTCACAGATTAGGGACATAGTTCAGTGGTAAAAGGTCCTGGTTCAATCCCTAGCACCACAAAAATAAATAGGTAAAACAAAGTTAATCAACTGGCAAGTTGTTTTTGTGGTGTTGAGGACTCGAACCTAGGGCCTTCACGCATGCTAGGTAAATGCTCTTTCCACTGTGCTACATCTCCAGGTCATCAACAGAGAAGTATTAAAAAAAAGTCATGCTCACAAAATCATTTAAAGTGTTTTTTCAGCCTACTTTCCTCTTCAGCTAATTTTCTTTCAGGCCAGTCAGTGATCCCATAACCCTTGTGTGCAGGTGTTGGGAGTTATACAAAAGGTACTTGGCTCAAAATCCTAGCTGAACTTTGGGGTGGACAGTGGCAAACAGCCTACATGGAGCTTATAAGATGGTGGTGGGGGGAAAAAAAAATCGGAAAATACTCAGCAACTTATCAGGTGTCAGAACTTGTGTTATCAAACCCCCCCAACCCCCACCACGCCGCCGCCATTTTCTTTTTTTGGTACTGTGGATTAAACCCAGGGGCACTTAACCACTGAGCCGCATCCCCAGCCCTTTTTATTTTGAGACAGGGTCTTGCAAGTTGCTGAGGCTGGCTTTGAACTAGTGATCCTCCCAAGTCACAATGGTTACAGATGTGCATCACTGTGCCAAGCACTTTTTTTTCCTTTTCATAATATCCTGCAGATGTCAGTGGAAAACTACATATTTCCAGTAACTTGAAGAGTTCGAACTACATACACCTCCAGCAACCAGCTGATAATAGTTGTTAGCTATTAAAATGAAGATTCCAAATTAATTCAACTTACTAGGGTCACACTAGTAAGTAGTAGTATGCATATTCAAACACTGACTGCAAGCTCTTCTCTGTCTCAGTAGTATACATGTCAAAAGAGGAAGAACTAAAATAATCCAATTTCTGATAAAGTCTTTTTAATGGAAAATGTAAAACCCCTTTTAACTTTAATATACAAAGCCATATGTAACACTTGCACTTTAACAAAAGCAAGCCAATGTTTTAAAAAAATACATCATTAAATGTATATATGTATATATTTACACAGTATATTAAGTTTAATATTTAGCTTTTAAAACTTCACATAAATTTTACCAAAATGAGACAATTTTAAATAAATTACACCTTTTGAAAATGTTTAATTATACAGTCAATAGCTTCAACAAAATATTGAAGTGTCTATTTAGTATCTACTTTATATACTTTATATCTTACAAATTTTACAATTATTTGGCAGTAATTTTCTGATTATGACATGACTGCTGTGCGATTCAGCAAATTTCCCAAATGCAGGCAATAGCTGGTGTTTGTGTCCTATTCTCACAGTAACTGTCTCAATGTAGTGAAAAATATCAGTTATCTTATTAAACTGTACAAGGGCACATTTACACTTGATCAACAATATAGCATATAATTTTTTTACCAAAAATAAATACATCAATTTAAATTTGACATTTTCACAAACATCATATACACTATGATACAGAAACAGCTCTGTAGTACTGTTTTTGAATTTAGCTTTTTTTATGACATTGAATCACAGGAGTTGTGACATATGCTATACTGCTGTGGTGTCAGTAACAAGTAATCACTACAAAGAGAATTTCTTGGCACTGATGGTTTTATGAAGTTTAAGTCAGTGGTGCATACATGTCATCATTCAAGGGAGGTAATCCCAATTCTACGGTCTAAAATTATCAAACAGGACCACACATTAATTTTCTTCCATATCCTCTATTTCATCTTCATGTATCTTCAAAGCTCTCACCCATTTCTTTTACTGCATGGTACAAGATATTTTTAACCTGAAAGAAATATTGACATTATCTAATTCACTTGAGCTGAAGAGAAACTGACAAATGACAACCACCAGGTTAAAAAGTGTTAGTAATTTTATGGGGACCTAGGTAAGCAAAATTCAGTAAGAAAAATGTCAAAATTTAAAAGTGTTGCTAAGCCAAGAGGTATAATAGGGGTCACTAAAATTCATACAATTAAATACACATTGATATTAATCTTCTGTGACAAAACCAGGCAATAAATGCCTAAACTATTATGCTTATATTTTATTTTCTGAACATAAAAAAAGGACTGTACATTCACTTCTTACCTGCAGCTTATCATCATAATTGATTTCTTCCTTCAAAAGTCTCAGTTCCTGCGTTAAGTGAAATGACTGTACAAGATGTTCTGGGGACACAAAGTCTTCAGTTACCTGAATACAGCTGTGAAAATTCTGTACCTATGTCCAAAAGAAAACTTGTGTAATATAAATCTAACGAGGTGGGAGCAAAGAAAAGCCATAGTCTAAAATCAAGAGATTTAATTTTCCCAAACATCAAATGGATTTCAAGGCAGAATACCACACCTTCCACTGAAAAGTTTCATGAAAGTGACTTGGTAAAGGAAATTTTTTTTAATATAAACAATTTTTAGACCATTGATAGACCTTTATTTTTATTCACTTATTTGTATGCAGTGCTGAAAATTGAACCCAGTGCCTCACACATGCTAGGCAAGTGTTCTACCACAAAGCTACAAACCCAGCCCCAGTAAATATTTTTAATAGATAAAAAGAAAGTAACTTCCAGAAACCCTTTGGAGAAGTTGATAAGTGGGTCCTAAATTTTGTCAAGACGGACTTTGTAGAAATATGCTACTTTAAAGACTGGAAACTAGAAACAATCTACAAGGCAATCACAAACTGAGTGTGTCTGAGGCTATTTCTTTGGCTCTTACACCACAGCATAAAGAAAAGGAAATGCAGTTCAGTTTGTTAGGAACTAGGAAGAAAACTATAGGTCAAAATACATCTACTGACCACATATGAGTTTCAGAATTGTACTATGATTTTGATTGAGTCCTTTCAAAATAGCCAATTAAATAGACTTCAATCTCCTTTGACTTTAGTACAACATTGTTTCAAAACAGCTTTTTCTTCCCTGATTAAACAATTTTTGTAAGAAATCAGCCAATATTATGCATTGTAGATGCCTGACAGTTTCAGCATTTCTCTACAGCTTTACTGGCTCTTCATTTGTCCACAGAACAGATATATTCTGTTTCACGGAACATCAGACTATGGATGAGATGTTTACTTCTTGTCCCAAGACAAATGAGCCAACAAATAGCAAGTCAACAGAAGCCCAACTTCTCTCACATCTTGTCTAATAGCTGCTTTATAATCTTTTTTTTTTTAAATATTTGTTTTAGTTGTCAATGGGCCTTTATTTTATTTATATGTGGCGCTGAGAATCGAACCCAGTGCCTCACACGTGCCAAGCAAGCACTCTACCACTGAGCCACAACCCTAGCCCCACTGCTTTATAATCTTACATTAACTCTCTCATTCCATCATAGAGCCTATAAATGCCCTCCCTCTTTTGCTTATTTGAACATGCTGTGGAGAAAGTGAAGAGTAAGCCCTTCAAAAGTTTTAGTATATACCTTTGGTTTTTTTTGTTTTATGATAATGGAAATTGAGTCCAGTGTCCTGTGCATGCAAGTAAATGCTCTACCAGTGAGCTACTTCCATGGGCCTTTTAAAAATCTTACTTTTGAGAAAGGGTTTAAGTTTCCCAGGCCAGTCTCAAACTTGTGATCTTCCTGCTTTAGCATCCCGAGTAGCTAGGATTACAAATGTGTATCACCCACGCCTGGTTCAGTACTTACCTTTTGACAGATCTAGTTCTAGCATGTCTTAAAAATCACTTGTAGTTCCAAAATTTCTAGTAGGTTCCTTTTTATAAGTTCTTTATTGATATTCTCATTTTAGTCATCCAACGTTTTCCTGAATTCCTATAGTTCTTTATTCATAGACTTTCCTTAAGCTCTTTGATTGTATTTCAGACTGTTGTCTAAGTTCAATATCTGGACTTCCTCAGGGAATATTTCTGTCAGTGTATTTTCTCCCTTTGAATGAGTCACGTTTTCCTTTTTCCGTGCAAGCCTTGTAACCTTTTGTTGAAAATTTGGTATCTGAACTTTGTAATGTGTTAACTCTAATAATCAGATTCTCCCCTGCCTCAGGGTTTGCTATTGTTGATTGCTGAGGGCTATAGTCATTGTTTAGTAAATTTTACCAATTTTTTCTCAAAGGCTGTATTTCTTGTTGGGTATGGTCACTGATGTCTGTGTTGCATTATTTCATTGGTTATTAGTGCCTGAAGAGAATTCCCTCAATGTCAAAATTTAGCTGCCCTTTTCTTCATTAAATGGTCTCCTGGTTGCTAAGTTTTGGATTAGATTCCAGAGTTGTAAAAAAGTTGATTCTGTCAGTCTTTGACAATTTATAATTATTTTAAAATGACTTTTAGAATGTTGGGTTTTAGCCCAACACGGTAGCACACACCTGTAACCCCAGGGACTTGAGAGGCTTGGGTATGAAGATCTGAAATTCGAGGCTAGTGTCAGCAACTCTGAGGTCCTAAGCAACTTAGTAAGAGAACCTTATCTCAAAAATTTTAAAAACTAAAAGGTTTGAGGATATAGCTCAGTGGTTAAGTGCACTCGGGTTTAATTCCTGATACCCCCAAAACCAAACAAAAGCCAAATCCCAGAATGTTGAGTTCTATTAGTGCTTACAGGATGCTATTATGTTTTCAAATGACCCCCACATGATATATTTTCTTCAAGGATTGAGGGTTAGTTTTAAGATGCAAGGGTTCAGTTATGAAGACACTTTATCTACCCCCACCCTTTTGTGGTACTGAGGATTTATAGCTTCCTTTACCACTGAGCTATATCCCCAGTTCTTTTAATTTTTTGAGATAGGGTCTCACAAAGTTTCTCATGTATCACCAAGTTGTTGAGGCTGGTCCTAACTTGTGATCCTCCTGCCTGAGCCTCCCAAGACACCACGATTACAGGCATGCTCCTCTAGGCCTGGCTACTCATCCCTTTTCCCTGCCATCTTTTGAGTCATTTATACTTCACTTTCTGGACACATACTATCTTACTTACACTTGTCTTAAAGGATCAATTCTAGTTCTATACAATTGGTCATATAAAGCAAAGACTATACAGCTTTAAAATATAAATTCATTATGAATAGCTAAATTTAAGCAATTTAGGAAAAATTTATCATTAAAGACATAATTTATTTGTTCATTTATTTAGTGTTGTTGAGAACTGTGGTAGAGCACTAGTTTTACCACTCCAGATCTTGAGTTGTTTCAGTTTAAATAAAAGTCACTCAGAATACTGTAGCTGTGAGGTCAAGGTCTAGCTGCTCTGTCTAGGGATGTAAAGGAAGAGTCTTACACACTGTATTGTTTGCCAACAAAAGATCTGGGTGGTGGTGGAGTGCTGGGGATTGAACCCAGGGGCTTACCCCTGAGCTATATCACCAGTCCTTTTTTATTTTGAGACAGGGTCTCATTAAGTTGCTTAGGGCCTCACTTAATTTCCTGACCTTAGACTTGAGATTGTCTGCCTCACCCTACTGAGTACCTGGGATTACAGGCTGTGCCACTGTGCCCAGCCCAACAAAAGCTTTTTAAGTTTGTAATTTTAGAGGTGTTCGCAAAATAAGAGTGCTATGGCTATATGACACAAATGTGAACTCATCTCCTAGTTTAGCTTCTGGAAGTACTCACTGTTGACAGGCAAAAGAGCGGTGTTTCTTCCCTAGCATTACTGGCTCCTGTCATAAAGTACCACTTGGTTGAAAGTTTTTTGATAAGCACCTTGAGTTTACAAGGGCTTCCAATTTGTATGGTTTTTCAAAGTGTAGTTCCTGACAGTAACATTAAGCTTTGCTTGGGAACATGTTAGAAGAACTTCATATTCTTCCTTTCCTAGACTTAATTAATCAGAAACTCTGAGGGGTGGGGTACAGGATTCTGTGTCTGATAAAGCCACCCAGGAAATTCTAATGTATGCTAAAGAATGAGAAATAATGATTTAGAGTCTGCATTATTTTGAGGGCAACCTGTAGTCCATAAGTGTTGAATCATCAATAAACATCTGCAGTACTGCTAAGACCTACATATGTTGGAAATAATGTGTACTGAATCAAAATTAATATTGTGAACAGAGTTCTTATCACTTCCCTTAAATTCTCTCTCAAAGTAACATTACCTTCCCTGGCATAGTGGTGTAAGCCTATAATTTCAGCAATTTGGGAGGCTGAGGCAGGACGATTCATGCCTGAGCTCAGCCTGGGCAATCTGGTGAGACCTTGTCTCAAAATAAAGAAGGGATGGAGCCAGGCACAGTGGTGAATGCCTGTAATCCCAGCAACTCAGGAGGCTGAGGCAGAAGGATTCTAAGCTCAAGGTCAACCTCAGCAATTTAGCAAGGCCTTGTCTCTAAATAAAAAAATAATAAAAAAAGAGCTGGTGATGTAGCACATGGTTAAGCACCTTTGGGTCCAATCGTGTACAAAAAAGAACAAAAAGAAAAAAAAAAAAAGACGTGCCTCTGGGTTCATTCCTTAGTTCTGCCAAAAACAAAAAACCAAAACCAAAACCAAACAAAACCCACTACTACCACTTGTGAATCAGGGACAGCAACCTCAATAATCTCTCAAAATAGCAACTGTGCTGTCATTATCACACTACATAGGAAAGGGAAGGTAGAACTTACTGCTTTTATAGCTGGCAATTTCTTTTTTTTTTTTTTAATTTTTAAATTAAAAAAAAATTTAATGGACCTTTATTTTATTCATTTATTTATATGCGGTGCTGAGGATTGAACCCAGGGCCTCACACATGCTAGGCAAGTGCTCTACCACTAAGCCACAACCCCAGCCCTAGCTGGCAATTTCTTGCCAAAATATGGAGCACATAAGTTAATGATTTGTCTTGGATCACTCATCAATTTAGTGGTAGACCTCAGAATACAATTTGCCAGTTTAGGTCACAAACATGCTTTCCTCACAGTCTATTCAAATGTAACATCTTATATCATACACAAAATTTGCTTTCTATAAACTATATGACTCTTCTATACATTTCCAAAGAAACTATGTCTTTTGATGTATATACGTACACTTTTGATGTATGTTATGTTCACTATGTAGTGAAAATTTTAAATTAGGTTCCAACTCAGGTAAATTTCCCATAATACCCAGAGAAAACAGGAAGAAGTAAAACTTTGCATGTCTGTATAAAGTACACCACACACACACAGTGTTTATATACAAACAGAAAAGTATAATTTTGTGCAAAAAGTTTCTTTGTAAATGAGAACATATTTTCAATTCTTTACAGATTTACTAATACTTATTTTAAATGTATCATTCTAGATAAGGGGAAGGGACAATGAAAAACATAAATGTTATGGCCCGGGTTCCTGCTCAGTGCAGAGAGTTTGCCTAGCATGTGTGAGGCCTTGGGTTTGATCTCCATCCCCGGCATTGCCAAAAAAAAAAAAAAAAAAAAAACCAGCAAAACCAAACCAAAACCAAAAATCCCTGCAAATCTCTGACTATATGAAGCTTACATTCTAGTGGGAAGTTAAAGATACTGAAGTAAGTAAATTATAAGTCATGATAGAAGGTGATAACTACAATGGAGGAAAATAAAGCAAACAAGATGACAGAGGACACAATTTGCAGTTTTAAACAAGGGTGTTAGGAAAGACCTCACTGAGAAGGTAAAAGCTGAGCAAAGCCTTAAAAAATGTGTAGAGCAAAGGTACAGGTATAGGTATAGACTATATAGATGAGGGTGCAGGTGTAGGGCTGTTTTTGTGAAGCTTTGGGCAGAGTGGTATGTGAATTTTTTAACAAGATTACTTGGTGCCTGCTACTCAGATAAAAGACGGTTCTTCTCTCTCATCCCTGCCTCCCCCAAAGTAAAAGCAGTGGGGAGGCATGTTCAAGTCTGGAACCTCTATGGTAACAATGATTGTCTCTGGAGAAAAGAAACTGGAGGCAAAGTTAATTTTCAGGGTGAAAATTTAGTCTTACACTATTGAACTTTTACAATTACAATTTCAAAAGTTAAAAGTATTTAAGAATCTATGTTGGATATAGTGGCCCATACCTGTAATCCAAGCAACTCAGGAAGCTGAGGAAAGCGGATTAAAAGTTCAAGGCCGTCTTAAGACATCACAGTGAAAAACCCTCTCTTCAAAAGAGAAAAAGGCTGAGCTGGTCATGGTGGCACACATCTGTAATCCCAGCAGCTTGGGAGGCTGAGACAGAAGGATCACAAGCTCAAAGCCAGACTCAGCAATGGTGAGATACTAAGCAACTCAGTGAGAACCTCTCTAAATAAAATACAAAATGGGACTGGGTATGTGGCTCAGTGGTTGAGTGCCCCTGGATTCAATTCCCAGTAGGCCTACCCCACCAAAAAAAAAGGAAAAAGAACAAGAAAAAACTGAGAATGTGGCTCGGTGTAGAGTGACCCCTAGGTTCAATTTCCACTACCTCCGTTTCCTGTCCCCACTCAGAGAGAACATCAAGAGATGGAAAGTTAAGTCAGAGATGGGGAGAATTTATTTGCACAACAGAGTAGACACAGAACATTTATCTAGAATAAAGAACACTCCAAATAAAACAAACAAAAAAGAGGGCAAAATATTTGAACATACATTTTACCAAGTAAACAGACAGCAAACACATATAGGAAAAGATACTCGTATTTAAACATTAAGAAAGTACAAATTGCTGGGTGCGGTGGCATACATCTATCACCCTAGTGACTTGGGAGACAGAGGCAGGAGAATTTCAAATTTAGGGCCAGTCTCAGCAATGTCCCCCAAATAAAAAATAAAAAGGCTGAGGATGTAGCTTAGTGGTTGAGTACCCCTGGGTTCAAACCCATACCAAGAAAAAAAAAAAGTACAAATTTAAACCACAATGATAAAGCACTGTATAGTTTTGAAAATGGTTCAGAAATGAAACTGATAGTAACAAGTGTTGAGGGAAGATGTAGAGAATTTGAAATGCATGTAACACTACTTTGGGGAAAGGAAATGGAACAACCACTTCAGAGAGCAACCTGGCAGTTTCTTACTCCTATATCCAAGGCAGTCCTACTAAGCAGTATTTACCTAACAATGAAAAGCTGTGTTCACTCAAAAGCCTATAAACAAATGTTTACAGTAGCTTTATTTACTATTACCTCAAACTGAAAATAATATGACTATACTTCAGTTAGTAAAGAGAAAAACAAATGAGTTTTAAAGAACTGGAAAAACAAATATATCAGGGCTGGAGTTATGGTTCAGTGGTAGAGGGCTTGCCTTGCATGCATGAGGCCCTAGGTTTGATCCTCAGTACCATACAAAAATGAAACTAAAGGTACAGTGTCCAACTACAACTAAAAATACATATATTTAAAAACAAACAAATAAATCAAACACCCATCCATAAAAAGGAACCAAATAATACATACAAAACATGGTTGAATCTCAAATGCATTTCTTGAGTAAGAAAAGCCAGACTGAGGAAGAATAAGAAACCCAGAATAGCTAAAGCAATCCTTAGCAAGAAGAATGAAATAGGGGGTATCGCAATACCAGAACTTCAACTATATTACAAAGCAAAAGTAACAAAAACGGCATGGTACTGGCACCAAAATAGACAGGTAGATCAATGGTACAGAATAGAGGACACGACACAAACCCAAATAAATACAATTTTCTCATACTAGACAAAGGTGCCAAAAAAATGCAATGGAGAAAAGATAGCCTCTTCAACAAATGGTGCTGGGAAAACTGGAAATCCATATGCAACAGAATGAAACTAAACCCCTATCTCTCACCCTGCACAAAAATCAACCCACAATGGATCAAGGACCTTGAAATCAGACCAGAGACCCTGCATCTTATAGAAGAAAATGTAGGTCCAAATCTTCAACTTGTTGGCTTAGGATCAGACTTCCTTAACAGGACTCCCATAGCTCAAGAAATAAAAGCAAGAATCAATAACTGGGATAGAGTCAAACTAAAAAGCTTTCTCTCAGCAAAGGAAACTATCAGTAATGTGAAGAGAGAGCCTACAGAGTGGGAGAATATCTTTGCCACTCATACTTCAGATAGAGCACTAATTTCCAGAATCTATAAAGAACTCAAAAAACTCTACACCAAGAATACAATACAAATAACCCAATCAACAAATGGGCTAAGAATATGAACAGACACTTCACAGAAGAAGATCTACAAGCAATCAACCAACATATGAAAAAATGTTCACCATCTTTAGTAATAAGAGAAATGCAAATCAAAACTACACTAAGATTCCATCTCACCCCAATTAGAATGGCAATTATCAAGAATACAAGCAACAATAGGTGTTGGAGAGGATGTAGGGAAAAAGGTACACTCATACATTGCTGGTGGGGCTGCAAATTAGTGCAGCCACTCTGGAAAGCAGTGTGGAGATTCCTTAGAAAACTTGGAATGGAACCACCATTTGACCCAGCTATCCCACTCCTCGGCCTATACCCAAAGGACTTAAAATCAGCATACTTCAGAGATACAGCCACATCAATGTTCATAGCTGCTCAATTCACAATAGCCAGACTGTGGAACCAACCTACATGTCCTTCAATTGATGAAGGATAAATTGATGAATGGATAAAGAAACTGTGGTATATATATAACAATGGAATATTACTCAGCTATAAAGAATAATAAAATTATGGCATTTGCAGGTAAATGGATGAAATTGGAGAACATCATGCTAAGTGAGATAAGCAAATCTCAAAAATCCAAAGGACAAATGATCTCACTGATAAGCGGATGATGACACATAATGGGGTGTGGGAGGGGGGCAAGAATGGGGGAAGGAGGGACTGTATAGTGGGAAAAGAGGGGTGGGAGGGGTGGGGGGGGAGGAAAAAATAACAGAATGATTCAAACATCATTACCCTATGTAAATGTATGATTACGCAAATGGTATGCTGTTGCTCCATGTACAAACAGAAACAACATGTATCCCAATTTTTTACAAAAATAAATTAAAAAAAAAAGAAAAGCCAGATTGAAAGAATACATATTATGTGTTCCAATTAAATGATGTTTTCATAAAGGCAGAATTTTAAAGTACAAAAACCTAGACAACTGGGTAAGAAAAGGAGATGCTTACTACTAGAGAGAATTTTTTTAAGCAATGGAACTATCCTGTAGTTTGTTTTGTTATCTATGCATCTATCAAAACTTACATGATTAAATGCCAAACAGGAAAGTTTTACTACATGAAAATTATACCTCAATTTAAAAAAATGACTGTTATATCTACTTTAAGAAAACTAAATGTGTAAATAAGGATTTAAAGAAATCCATTTTGTATTATCAAAGGAATATTCTTATTCACAAAAAGATTTACTGTATGATTCCTTTAACATAGGTGGTTCTTTTGAGGGCATCTGAATATAGTCATTTAACATACACATATTTCTCTAGGAAGTTATAGAGAAAAAGGTACATTTATTATTATGATGTTTTGATTTCACTATCATAAATGCCATTTGAGATTGAAGAAAGAAATCTGACCTTGAATCTGACATCCTTAAAAAAACAGTGTATCACCTAAGGAATATTTGTATATGATAATGTCACAAATGCATAATAGGCAGTGAGTGCATATGTAGTTATAAAATGTGAGAACCTATCTTTGGCAAATGAATACATATTAAACTATATCTCAAGTACTGAATGGTGGATGGAAAAGGTAGGGAACAACTTATGAGACAAAATTAGCCTTTGGGGGCGGGTTCCTCAGGTTTCCCTGGTTCATTTTACTATTAACAGGGTTAAACTGGGTTATTTGCCCCATTCTTCCTATAGGATCCATTGTGTGCTTTAAATTTCATCCTCCATAGCCTCTCCTCAACAGCTATTCTATGTCATTTTTCTCATGCCATGTATCAAGCTATAGGAACCCCAAAATTAAGTGTTTTAGTTTAGTTCTGTGAACTGATAACTATAAAAATTACATACTATCTTTCTATGTTAGCATGTTCAAGAGAGACAGTAGGAAAACATATAGCCTGATTTAAAAAAAAAGTCTTAATATTCTTCCCTCACCTCTTTCTGGTCTAATGAGTATATAATAACTCTATCCTTCTGCTGAGGTCTTAAAAATTAAATTTTAATCCACTAAATCAAAAACAATATATAAATGCAAATCTAGTCTATGTTAAAACAATTCAAGCTCAGAAAGTATTCAATTATTTCAAATTTCTTCAAACATTAAAATGCCATTCTAGTGATTTAATTCATGAAAACAGACTGGTTCAGAGTGTCCTGTTACTTCTGTCTTTTTTCACTTACATTTATGCCCAGAAAAAATTTTCAAGATTTGTTCTTTCAAAAGGTATGTCAAAAAGTTTATATGTACCTGATGAAGTGTTCCTGCTGGCAAAACAATGGCATCACCAAGGAACTGAACAACAGTACAGGTTCTGACTCCATATTCTTCAAGCAGTCTTTGGCGGAGCTTTTTGTTTACATACCAGCTTTGGTCACGTATTGGATCATGTTCAGGTAGAACTTCAAGACCTTGTTCTTTTGAAATCTGAAATATGGATTAAAACGAAAATACACACCCCATTTATATAAGGGAAAGGAAGAAAAATCCTTTTCAGTTAAAATTTCAATTTAATTTACAATGGCATGTGCTTTGTTTTCAGAATCTTAAAATAACCACTGTGCTTAAGTTAAAGAAAATAACATTCTGCAATTATTTGAAAAGCAAAGGATATTAAATATAGCACACTGAAATGCTATTAACAGAGTCAATCATACTCCCTACCCACCATCTCCTTTTTCTGTGAAGTTTTCATCTATCTAATTTCCTTCCTTACCAATTGTTTCAAGGGTACAACACATAGATGAGGCAAAACTTAGAATGGTTTGTCCCCCATCTCACCAATGCTAAGCCATTCATGTGTATGAGTTTTGTAACATTTATTGACAGCCATCCCCAATCCCTTAATGCATGTATAAACATTAAAACCTTTTTAGGGTTTACCTTCTAATCCTTGAAATACCTATTTGGAACCTTTTCAGAAATTATTCATTGAAATAATCTTTTGCTTTACAAGGCATTCATTATAGATTAAACTACTGATAGGTCTTACTGGGATAAGATAGTTAAACAGTGCTAAAGTTTGTTCACTTTACACTGCTTCACAGAGAGAAGAGTATAGTAAAATAAGCAACTTATATTCCCTTAAAAAAATCCTCCATACTACAAAATTATGAAAATATTTTAGCAAAGAGTATGAACCAGTTATTTCAGGTTGATGTGTTAATTTCTTTGAGAATGTCTAACTATTAAAGTTATGATTACTCAAAATTTCTGTCTAGTCAAAAAGTATAACAGAGTAATCAGATGTGACAAAGTAGAATCACTACCTAGATTAAGAGTCAAACATATCAACCAGATTCTAAGAAAATTTAAAGATTCTACTTTTTTTAGATGTTTCTTATACCATCCAACTAATACCTAGTTCATCAATACTTTGGTCCTTTACTCTAAGGGGACAAAGAAGACAGGGGAGCACTATGAAATGAGAACAAATTACCATACAAACCTCAAAATAAACAGGCTTTAAAAAAAGACTACAAAGGAGCTTTTCATTTTCAACAAAAATTCCATCCCTTCAAACTAAAATAATTACGTGATGATCTCATACTGCTGAATGCCAAAATAAGCTGTATTAAGTAGTGAGCCCTTGCTCAAAGTGAAGAGATAAATTATCTGCAACATAAATTATACCTTTTGAAGAAATTCCCTTATCTTGTCCACATCTTTTCCAGCATAAATATGCCACAGAGCACCAGGTATTTCACTTGAGTCCTTCAATCTTTTCCTTAAAATGTCATCCAAATCTTCTTCCTCAAATTTCTTGAGTATTCCTAAAATATAGAAGAGCATTTTCAAATTGGTCAGTGAAGACTACCAGAAAGTCAAATCTTCTAAAATTGATTTATCAGAGCAGCAGAATAGATCAGTATTCTTAAAGGAGTCAAACCCAATTTTATATTCAAAAACTATTAAGAGCAGAAAACTGGAACTGTCTCCTGTGTGCTATAAGCAAGATCAACAGTGATTTTCCTGGTTTGTCTTCTGTAAACCAAGGGGCAGGAAATAGAAAATTCAAGTTTCTACTCAACTTTAACCAGCATTCCCCCTGTCCCCAAAGGGGTGGTCCTAACAACAATGGTGTGGGCGCATAACAATTCATAATTTATAAAGAACTTTTATGACCACTATCATTCAGTTGGTTCCTATAATTAGAGTAACGTTGTCAAGAATCATAAACTCTATTTTACACTTGAGTAAAAAGGTTCAGTGAGGTGAAGGGATTTGCTTATTACTGTGACTAATGGAAAGCACTGATTAATTTCCATGGAATCTCATATTTTATTATGGTTAATATGTAATCAAATTCTTCATCAACAAAGTTGTGGTTTCGAAGAAACGAGTCCATTCTCTAAAATGTTGACAAACTAAAATACATGGCTTATTTAAGTTCTGCAAGTATGCAAACATCAATTGTGGTTATTTAAGTGTGGAACTATAGGAAAGTTTTTTTTTCAAACTCTTGATTTCAAGAGTTTTTTTTTTTTTTTGTGGTACTGAGGATTGAATCCAGGGATGCTCTACCACTGAGAATGCTCAGCCTGTAATATTTTTTTTTTATTTTGAGTCATGATCTCATCGAGTTGCCCAGAATGGCCTTGAACTTGTGATCCTTCTGCCTCAGCTTCTGAAACAGAACAGCTGGGATTATAGGCATACAGTCCTGTGCCTGGTTCACTCTACAGAGAGTACTTTAAATAAATCTTCCTTTTTTTGTTTGGTACTAAGGATTGAACCCTGGGGCACTTTACTGCTGAGCTGAGCTATATCCCCAGCCTTTTAAAAAAATATTTGAGACAAAGTCTTGCTAAGTTGCTTAGGGATTCACTAAATTGCTACAGTTGGCCTTGAACTTGCAATCCTCTTGCCTCAGCCTCCCAAGTTACTGTGATTACAAGTGTGCACCTAATCACCTTTTAAGAGAAAAAGAAAGCAACCCCCTTCTACAAAGAATACAACAGACATCTAGTAACATCTGTGACTGTGAAATCTTTATAATATTCAAACATGACTACAAAGATTTCTTTTTGTGTGTTCATTTTTTATTTTTTTAATAGAGCATTATAATTATATAATTATCTGGGTTTCTTATGACAAAATTATATATACTAGGAATCTGATTTCAATCTCTATTCCCCTACTGTTCCTCCCCTCCTCCCCTCTCCCTCCTCTACTAATCTTGCTTTCACTCCTTTGGCTGGTTATTTCTACCTATATACAAGGAAGAAATTCCCCCAATACATTTATATATGTTTATAACATGATTCTATTAGATTCATTCCACCTTTCCCTTTACCTCCCTTCATCTCACTCATTCTCCTACTTCTATTCCACTGATTTTCCTATATCTTTAGAATATCTGATTCCCTTCCCCACCTGTCTTTCCCCCTCATTTTGCTTTAGCTTCCACATGTGAAATAAAACATTTGACTCTTGATTTTCTGAGTCTAGTTTATTTCACTTAGCACGATTTCTCCATTTCCACCCATTTAACACAGTAAATGCAATGATTTCACTCTCCTTTTTAGCTGAATAAAACTCCATTGTGTATATATACTGCATTTTGTTCATACATTTATCTGTTGATGGGCATTTGAGTTAATTCCTTAATTTGGCTATTATGAATTATGCTGCTATAAACACTGAAGTACTGTATCACTATAATATGCTGATTTTAGTTCTTTTGAATAAATACCAAGGGGTGGGACAGCTAGGTCATATCGTTCCTAGTTTGTTGAGGAATCTCCACACTGTGAAAGTGGTTGTACTAATTTCTGTAGGTTTTCTTAATTCAAACACGTATTAACTTTTTAACTGCTTATTATGGGTCAAACACAGTTAGATTAGAACTAAGAAAGATCCAGTCAAGACTCCATGGAGTTAAGAAGGGTCTTAATAAATCCACACAAATACCATACTTGGTAAACACAATTATATAAACACTAAGGATGCTCACAGACTAGTTCAGTCCGCTAATGTTATTTGTGACCAAGTTTTTTCCCATTTCCCAAAACAAGAAAATAAAGGACAATGTTAAAAGTTTATCATAAGCTAGGTGTGGTGGCACATGCCTATAATTCCAGCGAATCAAGAGTTTAAGGCAGGAGGATTTCAAGTTCAAGGCCAGTCTCAGCAACTTAGTGAGACCCTGTCTAAAATAAAAATAAAATAAAAAGGGCTGGAAATGAAGCTCAAAGGCAAAGTGCCCTTGGGTTAAATACCCAGTACTGAGGTGGGGGGAGTTTATCATAAAGATTATTCTTTAATTAATCCTTTGTTTGGGTTAGAGTTAAAAAATGTTCTCTTAAAAAAATGACAGCTTAGCAGTGTGCAGTGGTGCACACCTATAATTCCAAGTGTGGCTCTGGAGGCTGAGGCAGAAGGACAGCAAGTTCAAAGTCTGTCTCAGCAAAAGTGAGGTGCTAATCAGCTCAGTGAGACCCTGTCTCTAAATAAAATATGAAATAGGGCTGGGAATGTGGTTCAGTGGTAAAGCACTTTTGCACAGCATGCTCATGGCCTGGGTTCAATCGTCAGTACTATAAAACAAGCAAAGATGAATAAGAAAGTTCCAGTGATTAAGGACATGAATAATAGTGGAGGAAAGCAGGTATAATTTCTTTCTTGTAGAATACATGCTATCAGGGATGATTTAAGTACAACACAATGATATACCAAATAGCATCATACAGCATCATAGCATCATAGGCTCAGAAAGGACAAAGATCACATGTGTCTCGGGTAGAGCTGGGACTACAACTCATGTGTGCCTAATGACAAATCCTTAGGGTAGAGGTGGGTGGGAGTGGCCATCTATTATAATTGATAGTGTCAGTTAAGAAAGCAGAGTAACCAATGAGTTTCTGTAGTTCTGAGGAAACTTAGGTTGTGTATTAAAGAAATGTCAAATGTACACAAAAGTAGAGTGAATATTATAATGAACCCCCATGTCCCCAGCACCTAGTCATTAAGTCACAGATTGATTCTGAGCGCTGGATAGAGAATGTTGTGATCTAAGGGCTGGCTACAAGTCATATATAATTACATCACAGAAAGTGCATGGAAAGCAGAAAAGAGGAAAACATCTGTAACTCTAGAAAAGTCTGTCTATAAGGTGTCAATATTAGGGAACTGATGTTAAAAGCAAAAGCTAGTAGTCGAAGAAAAGGTAGTAATTAACAGTGTGACTTATTACAGAGGGTGGAGAATAATAAAAGAATCAGAATGCAATTCCTGAATTATCGAAATGCGTGTCAGTGAAAGCGACTGCAACAATTTTACCCAGGTATAAAAGACTGAAACAAGTTGAAATGTGATAAAGACAGTAAAAACTTGTTTAAGAATGCTAGAGTCATAGATTCAAAGGGGGCATTACTTTTGAGGGAAAAAAAAGAACAGTTTATAGAGTATGGTCCTAATTGTTTTGTTTTTTTCACTGTTGGGGATTGAATCCAAGGCCTCATTCATGGGTAAGTAAGCATTCTACCACTGGGCAATACCCTCAGTCCTAGAGTATGCTTCTATTCAAGAAACCAGTAGAGAGAAAAAAGTTAAAGATCTATGACTATGTATAAAAGTAGGGAATAAGTGATGAGATGAGATGAAGGCAAGGTTTTAGAGAAAAATCCAAGGAATGGAAACTAAAACCAATATATTAGACAGAAATGTCACTACTACTTAGCAAAGGCCTCTTTCTTCCTCTGATACAGGGAAAGATGAAAAGGAAGAAGACAGATGCTGGGGTGTACTTCAGTGACAGAATGCTTCCTTAGCATGTGTGAGGCCCTGGATTCAATCCCTAGCACCAACAAACAAACAAACAAACAAACAAAAAGCATACAAAAACCTAAGAAGGAAGAATGAGGCACAAACCATCTTTAAAAGTTCCAGAACCTAGTTTCTGTTCCTGAATACATGTTTACATTTGAGTTTAAGAATACATTTTCATAAACACATTACTTAACGAGGAAAGGAGCAAAAAAAAAAAAAAAAAAAAAAAAAAAAACTTTTAACATTTCTTTTAGATAGAAAAATTAATCTTTAAGTAATAAAGATTATACTATCCCTATATACATTGCAATTCTTTTTAGAACCTTTGTTGTTAACTTGGGAGGCTGACATTTTGTATGAGACTAGTGTATGTGGTATACTCAACTGCAATACCACTACTCTTTTAGTTTCTTTACCTGATTTTGAGAGAATGCCATTTCCTTTTGCTATACCAACATAGACTAGAATATTTACAACATCAGAAACTTCAATATGGAGATTTGTTGTTCCTATATCATGATCTTTAGCAGCAGCTACACCTGTGTATAAAATAAAATTAACAAAATATTTTATATTTTCTAATAATGTATTAGTCCAAAATCAGCTGTCAGAATTATAATTTGACCTTAGTCTCCCTGTATAACTCCTCCTAAAAGTCACAATCTGTAAAAATGCTCTATACAATGCAAATTAGTAAAAGTGCAAATATTTTAATGAAATTAGCAGGTACTTAAATACTTGCTCTTAATTTTGTAATATATTATTAATATGAAAAAGGATTTCAGGAGATTTAATATTAAAAGAACAGATAAGAGTAGAAACTAAAAATCATCTTAATTTATCTTTGGAAGAAGTTTGTTAAAATCCCACACATAATTTCACCTTGGAAGAAATATGAATATATACTTACCATAGGCACTACATAACCTGGGTCCTAGATCAGGACGTACAAAAAATCCTGGCAAATGAGATGCCAAATTGAATTTTCCTTCTGGATTACAATATTCTGGCAATGGCAGGCTTTTTAAAAGATCTTCATATCTGAAAAATAACAATACTACGTTCTTTAAAGTTTGTTATTTTAAAAGTTCATTCAAATATATAATTTTTAAGTTGTTAAAAACATCAGAAAACCTTTCCTTAAGGCAGATAACACTTCTCTTGACCTTCTTCGAAGTTTAAATGAATTCATTACACATGGAAAAGCATTAAACAGAAGTGATACTGATTAAAATTTAAATTCTACTTCCCAAATAGTACAAATTAAAAGTTTCAAAAAAGAGGCAGCAAGCAAGGCCTTATGGTTCTTTAATGTGAGCTTTTTTCCCTTACTGCCGTTAACACAAAAACTTCCCCTACTGGAACTAACTATAGGGATACAGTTTCCCTAATAGAGTTATTTTTTTTTTTTAAAGAGGAAGAAAAAATCCCTAAAGATTATATTTGCAGTTAATTATTTCACCTCTGGGAACAATCTCAGCTCAACTTCCAAAAGCAACAGTCAAATGAAAGTTTCAAAAGATATACCTTGCTGGCATCATAGTCTTGAAGTCTTCCCCTGAAGGACAATCTTTCAATTTTAAAACAACTGTTTCTCCACTTTTAGATTTCTGCCGTTCTATAAAGAATGCAGTTAGTTACTAATAAGTTAATTTCTACATTTCAATTTCAATATTTGGAGATAAAGAAATATAAATGAATGATTCAATTACTATACAGTATGTGCTTAATGAATGCTTATTTTTATTCCATATGTACTTCTGTGGTATTAAGACTTTTGGTCCTTATGTACATGAATAGAATGTAAAGTATTATTAATTAGTAATGTCTCAAAAAATTCTTTAAAAAAAAATCTCTTCATGTTGGGTGCAGCGGCATATACCTATAATCCTAGCAGTTTGGGAGGCTGAGGCACTAAGCAACTTAGCGAGTCCCTATCTCAAAATAAAAAATAAAAAGAGGGCAGGGGATATGTCTCAGATGTTGAATACCCTTGGGTTCAATCCCCAGTACCAAAACAAACAAAATCTCTCTTTACAATTGTTAGCATTATAGTCTTTCATAAATACTTTTAAAAGTGTTTTACATAAATTATGCTAATTCAAATTCCACAATTTTATGGGGTTACCAAAAATGTCCCCATGTATTATTAGGACTTCTTTTAAGGTTATTAGGACCCAGTATTTTGTTTCCGTGTACTTGTTATCTGATGACTATGTAATACAAACGTTTTTAAGACTAAAAATCTGGTAGGCTATATTTGCAGTTTATTATTCTGTGGGAATATGATTAAAAAAACAGTAAATAAAAAAAAAGAAAAGAAAAGAAAACAACATACTTGATATTTCTTCAAAACCATCCCAGAATTCCTTAACATTGGCATTTGAAATAACGCTGTCTTTGCAGTTCAGGAGATCAGCTTGGTGGTCTCCAAAATCAAGACTAATCGATTCCGCCTTCCATAAGCTAATGTTCATTTTCTTATGCACACCAGATACCACTGCAGGCTTATGAATAGATAAATGAATAACAGTTAAAAAAGTTGTGGGTATGATATAAATCATATGTAACAAATAAATAATATGTTAGGATTCAGGCCTAATGAAAAATTGGTGACTATAAAGGAGGTTACTAAAAGTAATTTCTGACCAGAAAAGATATTTACAATACACTATCAAAGAAATGGTGAGAGAATGCCATGTAGAGTGTAGTGGTATTTTTGAATCAGAAATTTAAATATGCAGTAATTTTTTAGAAAGAAGTCTAAAAATATTAAAAATTTCATTTCTTGGTTGTAGAAATGTAGGTTTCTGGGTTGCTTTGTCTACAGGCTAATATTTACACAGAATATAAATTATTTGCTTATTAGCATACAATACATACACATTACATGATTTTTAAATAAAAATGTAAATAGTTCTTGATATTAAAACATAATTTATATACATTTATATCACCTAAAATGCATGTTTTTTTCTCTACAAGGATCATAATAGATTAAAACATGAAACACCTAGGCATAACATCAACTTTTAGCTTAAGAGTTTCCTGAAAGGGAAATCTCTTCTTTGAAATTTCACAATTAGAAATTCTCTTAAGGCTCTTTAATGGGGAAACAAACAATTGAAGATATAAAAACTCCAATATGTTCACCTGATGCTTAATTTGCAGGTTTTTAAAAAACAACTCTTTAAGTTCTAAATGAAGTAAAATTACAGAATATAGAGTTCACAGGAAGTTGTGACTTAAAAGTCTCTAAAAAATAGTTATTAAACTTCCTAAGATAATTAAAACTTGGGCTGGACACAGTGGTACACACTTGTAATCCTAGTGACTTAGGAGGCTGAGGCAGAAGGATCCCAAATCCCAGGTCAGCCTGGGAATCTCAGTGAGATTCTGTCTTAAAATAAAAAGTAATAAGGGCAGGAGATGTAGCTCACTGGTAGAGACTATGACTTTTCATGTAACCTTCAACAAGAAGGGAGCTGGAAGCCAGGCGTGGTGGTGCACGCTTGTAATCCCAGCAGTTTAGGAGGCTGAGGCAGGAGAATCATGAGTTCAAGGTCAGCTTCAGCAACTCAGCAAGACCTTACATTCTTATATAAAAATATGAAAAAGGGCAGGGGATGTGCCTCAGAGGTTAAGCGTCCCTGGGAGGTTCAATCTCTGGTACCAAAAAAAAAAAAAAAAAAAAAAAAAAAAAAAGAATGAAAGAAAGAATTGAGCTAGAATTTTAAGCACAAAACAAAACAAAAACAACAACCCCGAATCCAGAAACATACCCTAAAGTCTCATTAACCAGACCACTTGGTTGAATGCTCCATTAAATATCATTAATTGGCTAATAACACATCTAACTCTTAAAATAGCTATTAGAAAATTAACTACTAACAATTCACATATTAATTTCTAGTGCCTATTCAATAATAATCCAGACCTATGCCTGTTTCTTATGGTAATCAGCAGCTTGGGAAAAGGTGATCATAATAAAGAGATAAGCTAATTGGTATTTTAAAACAATTCAAAGCAGAAAGAATACCATCATTTTCTTGAAATGATATAAGGCTTCCTAAAGACTTCTTGACTCTGGTATTACTTCTCTGTAACAACTTCTAATATGCTTTGCTATTGTTACCAATTATTTAAAAAATGTCAACCTCATTATGTTGATTCCTCAATTAAAACTACTGCCTACAATTAAAAGCCCTTATGTTCAATCATGGTATCCCCCCAAAAAAAAAAAGAAAGAAAGAGGGAGTCTGACATTTCTAAACCAGAGGATTTCCTCCACTCATCAAAATTATTTTTTTATGGGATAAGTTGGGGGAAATGGGTAGAGAAATATCAAGTACAATACACAAAAGAAATTTTGTTAATAGAAACCAAAATGATTGAATAATGTACTTGACATTAATATTATAGTAGTTTCCCCCCCTTATCTGTGGTTTTGCTTTCATGGTTTCAGCCACTCAGGATCAACCTTAAACTGAAATTTTTTTCAGAAATAAACAATCCGTAAGTTTTAAACTAAAAAAAAAAAAAAAAAAAAAAAATTGCCTGAAGTATAAACTCCTTACCATGATAAGGGCCCTTTAAAAATAATTCCCTTAATGAACCCTACCAAACTCATTCTATGAAGCTAATATCAACCTCATACCAAAACCAGGCAAAGACACATGAAGGAAAGAAATGTTTAGACCAACATCCTTGATGAATATTAGAGGCAAAAATCCTTAACAAAATCTGGCAAATGGCATCCAAAAACATATTAAGAAGATAATTTGCCACGATCAAGTGGAATTCATGCCGGGAATGCAAGGTTGGTTCAACATCCAGAAATCAACAAATGTAATCCATCCTATCAATAGACTTAAGGTTAGGAATCATATGGTCATTTCAATTGATGCAGAAAAAGCGTCCGACAAAATTCAACACCCCTTCATGCTCAAAACACTAGAAAAAATAGGGATGTAGGAACATACCTGAACATTGTAAAGGCTATTTATGCCAAGCCCATGGCCAACATCATTGTTAATGGAGAAAAACTGAAAGCATTCCCTTTAAAAACCGGAACAAGACAGGGATGCCGTCTTTCACCACTTTTTTTTTTTTTTTTTGTGGTGCTGGGGATTGAACCCAGGGCCTCGTGCTTGCAAGGCAAGCACTCTACCAACTGAGCTATATCCCCAGCCCCGTCTTTCACCACTTCTATTCAACATCGTCCTTCAAATACTAGCCAGAGTAATTAGACAGGCTAAAGAAATTAAAGGGATACAAATAGGAAAAGAGGAACTCAAGCTGTCACTATTTGCTGATGACATGATTCTCTATTTAGAGGATCCAAAAAAAACTCCTCCAGAAAACTTCTAGACCTCACAATGTTAATTCAGCAAAACAGCAGGTTATAAAATCAACATGCATAAATCTAAAACATTTTTATACATAAGTGATGAAACATCTATAAGGGAAATGAGGAAAACAACTCTGTTCCCAACAGCCTCAAAAAAAAAAAAAAAAAAAAAAAAAAAAAAAATCTAACCAGAGGTGAAAGATCTCTACAATGAAAACTACAGAAAAATAAAGAAAGAAACTGAAGGTCTTAGAAGATGGAAAGATCTCCCATGTTCTTGGATAGGCAGAATTAATGTTATCAAAATGGCCATACTTCCAAAGGCACTATACAGATTTATCACAATCCCAATTAAAATCCCTATGACATTGCTCATGGAAAGAGAAAAAGCAATCGTGAAATTCATCTAGAAGAACAAAAGACCCAGAATAGCCAAAGCTATCCTGGGCAGGAAGAGTGATGCAGGAGGTATCTTAATACCAGAACTTAAACTCTACTATAGAGCAATAGTAACAAAAACGGCATGGTACTGGCACCAAAATAGACAGGTAGGCCAATGATACAGTATAGAAGACACGGAGACATACCCACATAAGTACAGTAACCTCATACTAGACAAAGGTGCCAAAAACTTACAATGGAGAAAAGACAGCCTGTTCAACAAATGGTGCTGGCAAAACTGGAAATCCATGCAGTAAAATGAAATTAAACCATTATCTCTCACCCTGTACAAAACTCAACTTGAAATGGATCGAGGACCTAGGAATTAGACCTGAGACCCTTTACCAAATAAAAGAAAGAGTAGGCCCAAATCTCCATGACTTTGGCTTAGGACCAGAGTTCCTTAACAAGACCCCCACAGTGCAAGAAATAAAAGCAAGAATCAATAAATGGGATAGATTCAAACTAAAAAGTTTTTTCTTAGCACAGGAAACAATCAATAATGTGAAAAGAGAGCCTACAGAGTAGGAGAAAATCTTTTGCACACACACTTCAGACAGAGCACTCATCTCCAAAGTTTATAAAAAACTTAAGGGGCTGGGGACATAGCTCAGTTGGCAGATTTCCTGCCTCGCAGCACAAGGCCCTAAGTTCAATCCCCAGCACCACAAAAAAAAAAAATAAATAAAATTAAAAAAAAAACCTTAAAAAGCTTTAGATATACAAATATCTTGTTTGTGATCAATGAATATATGAAAAAGTGCTCATCATCCCTAGTAATTAGAGAAATGCAAATTAAAACCACCCTAAGATTTCATCTAACTCCAATTAGAATGGCTATTATCAAGAACACAAGCAAGAATGTGTTGGCATGTATGTGGGGGAAAAGGCACACTCTTACATTGCTGGTGGAGTTGCAAACTGGTGCAGCCACTTTGGAAAGTAGTATAGAGATTCCTCAGAAAACTTGGAATGGACTCACCATTTGACCCAGTTATCCTACTCCTTGGTTTATACCCAAAGGACTTAAAATCAGTAGTACAGTGATGCAGCCACATCAATGTTCATAGCAGCTCAATTCACAATAGCTAGATGGTGGAACCAACCTAGGTGCCCTTCATTTGACGAATGGCTAAAGAAACTGTGGTATATATACATAATGCAATATTACTCAGCCATAAAGAATAAAATTATGGCATTTGCTGGTACATGGATGAAGATGAAAAATATCATGCTAAGTGAAATAGGCCAAGCCCCAAAAAACAAAGGCCGAATATTTTCTCTGATAAGTGCATGACAGTGTATAACCTGTGGGGGTGGTGATGGGGGAAAGAAAAGAATGAAGGAACTTTAGATGGTGGTGGTGATGGGGGAAAGAAAAGAATGAAGGAACTTTAGATGGTGTAGAAGAAAATGGGGTGCGAGGGGCATGGGACAGAAAGACAGTAGAATGAAACGGTATTACCCTATATATATGTATGATTACATGAATGGTGTGAATCTACATTGTGTACAACCATAGAAATGAAAAGTTGTACCCCATTTGTGTACAATGAATCAAAATGCAGTCTGTAAAAGTAAAAAAGATTTTAATTAAAAAAAATTCCCTTAACAATCAAAGATTAGGCTACATGTTGTGCATATGCAATGAATTGGTATATTTTTTTTGAGGGGGGGAGAGGAAGCACCTTCATCAGATTTTGAAAGGACTTAGTGACATAAAAGATTAAGAACCACTGCAATAAAATGGTTCTTAAATCATTTTTACATAGCCTATTCATTTTTATATCCTAAATGCCTAGTACAAAGACTAAATGTGCTCAAAAACTAGCAAAGTTTACCAGAAAGAAATATTAACATTAATAGTGTCATGCAAATGCTTACATTGGTTCATAATTTCTTATTGATATAGTAAACTGCTGAAATGCATATCAAACATATTAAAACTTAGGTCTTGTAGAAAGTATTATTTGGACAGAATGAAATAATGGAACTTCTCATTCAAGACTGGAAAAACCCTGACCTTAGTGTTAAGGAGTGTATGCTCCTTAACATACACAGCCTTAGCAACTCAGTGAGATCTTGTTGTGTTAAAATAAAAAATTATTTTAATGTGTAGCTCAGTGGTAAAGTGCCTTTGGGTTAAATTTCCAGTTAACAACAACAACATATATCAAATAACCAGAGTTTTCCCGTTAATTCATGTAAATCTGGCCAAAGACACAGGAGTTAAGAAATAATTGTTCTGGTAATCCTATTGGTGTTTCTAATATCTTATTGCCTCTCAAATATGTTAAATACTATTTTCTTCCCCCCTGTATTTCTATCCCTAAGGAGGGAAACATTTTGTCTGCTTAATCAACTTTAGATCCATGAATGAAGAGTATACTCAATCATCCTAAAATACTCACCTGTCCTCGTTTCCAACACTCTTTGAAAAGCTTCCAATTATTACTATTCTTGTAATCCTTAAGCCACAAAATATGCTTTTCACAGATCCAAGAATGTGGTATATCACTGTACAATTTATTACTTTCATTCATGACAGACTTTCTGCTTTCTTTAGGCTCTTCTTTAAGGTCTGGTTTTATGTTTATCTTGGAGGTTTTATTTGGTGGAATTTTGTTTTCAACAACTGAAGCAATTATGTCATCAAGAATGTTAGGCATAGTCCGCCCAGTTTTGCCACTCTACAAAGGAAAAAACAAACTACTGAAAAAAAATTTTGAGAGAAAATATGTGATTTTCCTCCCACATACTGTATTTTAAACTGTGACTTTACTGAGACTAGGGTGGGAACCAACACAAAAGGCATTCCTGCATTCAAGAATATGCAGTTGTATTAGTAGGACATGGCTTCCTAGTCTCTGTACTTTTCCTGACATATGGGGACCAGAAGTTTGATTGAGAAACTACCAGGCCTGCAAAACTTAGAAGCATAGCCTTCCTACCTTTTATATCATTTTAGGCATGAGGCAGAATAAGGTGGGTGGAATGCTCCACATACTTTTAAAAGCCACTAAAACTTTTAAACTAATTAGAAAATCATTATGCTTCCTATCCCTGATGAACATTTAAATCAAATTTTGATTTCTAAGTATTTTAAGTAACATAAGCCATTCACTTCTATATGGGTTCCCCACCACACACACACACTAAATGTACTGTTTTCACATTCTGAAGGTGTTATCTAAGTTCTCCTGTTCTCAAAGAGCCCTCTCCTTCAACCTTTCACTTAGGAAAAGAAGATGGAAAACTACAGCTTTGAAGTTAGAATGCAAATGAACATGCCTACCCATTTCACTTAAGATTTCATTTGCATTTTAATGTGTAGTTCATAGCCAAACACCAAGATACCAGGCCCACATTAAACCCAAAGGTCTAGAAGTACAATTCAGAAGTAGAGCACTGGCCTAGCACGTTTGAGGCTTTGGGCTAAATCCTACCTAGCATTCGGACCCCTACAAAATCTGTCAATCACACTCACTGCAGCTCCTGTTGAATACACTGGTGCAAAGGCAATGCCAGCATCTGTAGAGCCCACACGTAGTTTGCCAGCTGTTGTGGTCAGCAAATCCCGTAAGGTTGAACCCTGTTCATTATTCTGGGACATAGGAGGGGATGTTCTGCCATTTGGAGAATCAGAACCATCTTGTTCTCTCTCTTCTTTACTTTGCTTTTCAAGGGAAAACTCTTTGTTTTCTGAAACGAAACATTTCACAAAATGTTAAACAAAATGTTTAACAAAAGCTTGATAACTAAAGTACAAATAAATCTGGCATCCTGCATTTTATAGTGGAAGGCAAAACCTGTAGTACTAGCGATTTCTTCATCTGAACACAAACTAGAAGATGAGTGAAATCTTTTAAAGTTTAGTCAAATGTTTGAATATGAAAAGGCCCTCCTCAATATCTTAGACATGCAGCTGAGTTTGTACCTGTCACAAATTAAATATGTTATAGCTAGACAAGCAAAAAATACTGGTAAGAGATCTAGTACTCTAGGGGTTTCATCGATAAGGTCATCCATATGTGATTCTGTAACTAATTTTGATGCAATCTTAGGAAGGCAAGGTTTTGAATAAGACCAATGTTTTATTGAACTTAAATCATAATTTAAGCAAAAGACCTAAGTAAATTCTTTTAACATATAATCCTCTAATACATACTTAGATAATTGGTTATGTTTACCTTTTTTTTCCTCTCTGGCTTTTTGCTCTGCAAGATCTGCTAACCAGTGCAGTGGTGACTGGGATTCTGGAGGAGTTAACTTGCTATCTGTGCTTACATCACTCCCTGGGCTGCTGTTGCCATTACTTTCAGACTTCTCAGGTGTATTCTGCTGCTGAGACTCAGGCATGCACAGAGAAATTTTATTACTGTGATTAAGAACATTCTGTAAAACCTACAAGGGTAGAACAATTAAATTTTAAAAAAACTATTTCTTCAATTATTCAGAGTTAAAAAGTAGCAGTAATAAGAAATTTACACAGTAACACAGAAAATGTAATTCACAAATAAGACCTACACTGAATTTCAAATAAAGTTATTTAACCATGCATTTTATATAAATAGTGATTTTTACTCACTTGAGATACACCATTCATGGTAGGAAAACTTCCAACTTGTAAATTCTGTTTGTTTATACAATGACAATGGGATTTAATACCATATTTTTCCCTAAGAATGTGCATGGCATCTAGAAGATCTGTCAATACTACAAAATAAAATGATAGTTAATTAAAAAAAATTACTACTAATTGTTAAAAAGACTATACAAATCTTTTCTTACTATATTTTATAATTTAGGAACAATGTGACCTTTTCATTCTTTGTGACCTTTTCATTCTTTTCCATTTATTTTCTTCATGCCATCCCTTCCAAATATCACAGTATTAATCACTCAACCAAGTTTATATTCTCTATTATTTTCTCACTTATCCTATTTTTAAAAATTCAGTATGTTCAAGAATCTTAGAAAGCTTTCACTATGAATCCAAAGGCTTTCTTATTTATTCTATTTTCCTCTTCTAAATGTTTATGCTATGGCTTTCATCACTGAAGCTGGGTTTATTTTCCTAAAGAAAGATAATCCTAAAGGACTTCCCCACTTTGAGTAAGATAATTCAAGATTAGTTAATTACCACCTCTTCATTCTTCATTCTATTATACTCCTAGATATTTCTTTTGGTGTTCTTTTAATGTAGAATAATCAATAGCTGCTATACTATGTAGATAATATATATTTATACTTACCAGAACCAGGTATAATTTGAGTTGGCATTAAATGTTTGTGATCATGAGGTTGTCCTTTCACACACTTCATCCAAGCATATAATTCTTTATCTGTAAGATAACATACTGGTTTTATATCCCTCCAGATTTCATAAATTCGATGGTTGTACATAAAACTTCAATGACAAGCTTCAAAATGTTTGGTCATTGAAAAAATAGAGCCAGAAAGACATTTCTAGCAGTCTGTAAGTTCTCTAAAAACAGAAAACAGATGAAGTCCTTTTCTAAAGTATTCAAATATGACTTACATGAATGGTTTTAATTAACAGATTCTAGGACTTTTGACTCGGAATCTGAAAGCAACAAGGTTTAACCTAAATTTTGTCTATGATTAGGGACAATTGGTCCCTAATGAAATGAAAAAGTGAAAACACTCATCAGGCTAAAAGATGTAGAAGCAGTTTAATCCTAGGAAATTCAGCCACTGAAAACTGTACTTATTCTTCCTCTTAAAAAACATACTTTAAAAAAATTTCTTTTTTGTGAATATACTGCATATTAGTACAATATATCCAAGATAAAGACAGGAAAAAACACATCTAATTTTCCAGATAAATGATCCTAAACAAAGTAACACAGAAAATTTCAACTTATATTGTTATAAACCAACCTCTAGAACTTTTTCTCTCCTTTGCCTTGTAACAATCCAAACAGACCACAAACCCACATTTTTGGCAGACCCAGTGAATATTAAACAGTGTCGCTTCACATGCATCACACATCTCACGGACTCCTCGTACTGCTCTTTTCCAGGCAATTTTGGCTGAAATGCAGAGAAAATAAAAATTTTAAGGTGAACATGCTCTTCTCCATGCACTTTTGGCTAAAATACAGTGAAAGTAGAAACGTAAAGGAAAACAGAATTTTTAAGCCTATATGAACTGAAGACTAATAGCCGATCTCAAGTAATTAATTAGTATTTCTCTTTAGAAGACTCATAAATAATAGTAAGTGAAATTAAAAATGGTTTATCTTCAAGGAAGGGTTGACATTCTGGCCTGAATAATTCTTTCTTGTGGGGGAATATCCTGTGCAAGGATGTTTAGAGGAATTCGTGGCCTTTCCTATCAGATGCCAGCATTACTTCCCTACTTCCTTTAGTTATGCAACCAAAAATGTCCCCAGTTATTGCCATGTGATCACCAATTTTATGGAAGGAAGGAAAAGAAGCTAACATTTAAAGTATCTACTATGTACTTATGTTAAGTGCTTTACATTAAGTAAACATGTAATTAGTATACTACTTTGTAAATAAATCTATGAGGTACTCATCTTTTCCATTTCACAGACTGATATTTAGGGAGATTATTTGTCAAAGATCACATTAAACAAGAATAAAGTTGAGAATCAAATATAAATCTCTGGGATGGATTACATTCTTATATAACAAAATAGAAAATCTCACAATTTTGTATCTGAAGTATTTTTATCACACTGATTTATGCTTTAATGGCAGAAATAGGAAAATGTTATTATAATTTCACAAATGGTTAACAGACTCAATCTCAAAAGAAAATGTCTGTAATCACCAGAGGTGGTAGCACATGCCTGTAATCCCAGCAGCTCAGGAGGCTGAGGCAGGAGAATGGCAAGTTCAAAGTCAACCTCAGCAATTTACTGAGACCCTGTCTCAAAACAAAAAAAAAAAAATAAAAAGGGCTAGGGATGTGGCTCAGTGGTTAAGTACCCCTGGGTTCAATTCCTCGTTAAAAAAAAAATAAATAAATAAAAAATAAAAAATAAAAAAAATCTGTAACTTTAAGTACATGATATAATTACAAATCTTAAGATTAGATGAGAGACTTCTCACACAGATTAAACATAATTCAAAGAGATATTAAAATGAAATCTGTATAGTGTAGGTTATATTTAACTTTCTTACCATCCTTTTTCACCCAGGACAAAGCTGTTTTTTCAGATGTCACTAATTGACAGAACTTATCACCTATTATTTCCAAGATATATTTAGAAGTTTCTATGTCTAATTCATCATCTTCATAATTTTCATGTGTCCATAAACTCATAGCTTCATCATCATACTGGTCAGGAGAAGAGAAACCATCTATTCTAACCACTCCATTTTTACTAAATGACAATCTGAAATGATGAAAACACAAAAGCATTAGATACCAAGTACCAAGTTAAGATTATAATTAATTTTTAGGTTCATATTACATTATAAACACATAAATAAAATTATCCCCACCATTTACACTTACTTAACTCCATTCAAATGAAAACTATTAGAAACTATGTCCCAAGGATTTGATGAGTAACAGGAGTAAAAATGTAGGACCCGTGTTAGTCAGAGCAATGCTCTTACTTTATATCTAACTTCAATCAGGAATTGCTAATGATAAAAATGGTCTACATTACCTTAGGATTTTTATTGGGAGGAAGAAATTTCAAGTATACATATACTTCCATTAAAATGACAATTTATTATGAACTCGATTAATGTGTTTAATTGCTCTTAGCTTATGACATAAAATGTAAACTACTCTATTTGAAAATAACTTGAGGAAATGAAAGGCAACATTGTCATTTTTTATTGGCTGGCAGTTATTCCCAACTTTTGAGTATTTATAGTCTCTTTATTCTCAAAGAGGATATCTGAAATTCACTATTCTGTATTTTTCAAAGGGACAATATCAAAAATGGTCTTTTTTATTTCTACTTCTTATACTTTAAAAAATTTTACACTTTCCCTTTTAAACAAAAAATTTCCCTTCATCATAATCAACTTATTTCAACATTATCCTCACTTAAACATTTATTCAAAAATTTTCCTGGATATTCTTTGTTCTGGAACCTACTTTTCCAATTCCATCTGTGATCTCTTTTGCACACCCATTTGTACTACCTTCTGCAACAAATCCCTCTTGGGGATTGCTGGTTACAAATACTACGGAATAAAGAAGAAATAGAACATGGTTTGTTCCTACCAATACATAGTTTTTAGGATCTCTCCTGGGCCACCAGTGTAGTACATTTACCAGAATAGACTATCTCCTAACTTCTTAAAAGAAAGTAGAAAAATAACCATCAACAGCAATAGACCATTTCATATGTACATGGTCCACACAACGTCTCTGCACATTACTCTACCTCATTTAACCCTCATTGAGCCACTGTAAAGTGGTATGGTATTGAGGATCAAATCCAGTGCCTCACACATGCTAGGCAAGTGCTCTGCCACTGAGCTATAACCCCAGCCCTTTTAACGTGAATAAAACCACATAGGAACTAACGGACAGAGATGGTATTCAAACTGGAATGACTACTTCTAAGAATATAAGACATTAACTAGTCTGTACTAGATGGGTAACCTAGCTACTCTTTAGTTGAACTCCTACAAGTCATGAACAGACTTTATGAATAAAGTTTTCAATTTTGAAGTATTTACTTATATTAAATTGGTACATAGGTTAATCAAGGTTTATGTGGTTATTATATTACAAAATACTAACAAATCCTTGTTGTTTTATAACTCATTTTTAAAGCTACAAATTTTAATTTTTTTACCCAATCAACTATTTATGCTTACTGGTTAAAGTACAGATATAAACACTATATTGTTTTTGCCAAAGTCTATACACTTTTAAGAAATTCTTTAATCCAAAACAAACTGCCGTTTTCTTATCATCTTCTAGGAAAAATACTAACATTTTCTCATTAAAGAAGAATAAATCTCTCAGAAAACAAAGGTCACAGAACACAAGTAATAAATGAATATGTATTTAAGTTCATTAGTTAATTACTGTCAAAATTTAGCACAAAAAGTTTAATTCTTAAAAAAAATTTTTAGATGTTGATAGATCTTCATTTTATTCATTTATTTATATGTAGTGCTGAGAATTGAACCCAGTGCCTCACACATGCTAGACAAGCACTCTACCACCGAGCCACAACCCCAGCCCCTTAACGTTTCTTTATAATGTATGAGAAACACAGAAATTCAAAGATAAGGGCCCCTTAGAACAACAGTATAATTTCCAATACTCAATATATTTCCCCCCTATTTCATATTTACTTACCGTCTAAAATAGTAAAATCTACAAAATACTGGTGAGTGAGTTGGTTCTTCTCCTTTTTTACTGCGAATAAGTCTACATTCTCGGCACTTTTGTAAATTAGGCCCTATCTCACAGCAGGAGTCATCCTGTAAAAAGGATTCCCCAGTTTGCTTCAGCTTCTTGACTTTTCGCCAATCTTTTAATACTGAACGAGGGATGCCAGCTGTAAAATCGGTGGGAAATGATTAGCAAGATTGTTTTATAGAAAGGTACATTCCTTGAGATGAAGTTCAAGACAAATACACAACAATCACAATAATGGTAAGATTAGAGACAAAAAGCCAGGACTTGGATTTCTAGGTATAATTAATAACTGAAAAGTCCACAGCAGCATTTGTTTACTTGTTAACCAATTTACTAAACTAATGAACCCTTTTGTTAGTATGCTGGAAATGCAGAGCTGAATAAATTTTCCAGTTGACCGAACTCTTTACACATTAACAATTCATATGTATATCACAGCAAACAGAATCATTCATACTCTGTGTACCTCTATAACTAAAAAAATCATTCTAAACAGATATTTCTTTCCTTTATTGCAATGCCCTGCATTTGATATTAACATATTAAAGGCAGCAGTACCTTTTATAAAAATAAAAGGATTTTAAAGAAAATAAAAGGAAAAGATACACAAATTAATTGATGGAAGTTATAAGAAAACAAAAAAAGCATCATGTCAGCTTCTTGACATGCAGGCACAATGGTATGAGCCTTCAGTGTTAAGCTATGTGTGGGAGGTTGAGGCAGGAGGATCACTTAAGTCTAAGAGATCAGGGCAGCCTGGATAACACAGTGAGACCCTATCTCTTGAAAGAAAAAATAAAAGGCATTAAAGAAATATAAAGGAAAAGACCTCAAATGTATCACACAGCCTATTACTTGGAGGAAAAAAATCTATTTATTTACCATAGTCAACATCATTGTTCTGTCACTTTTGTTAACTTACACTTAACAAGTAGAACATGACTCAAGTAATCCTAGAGAGTAGGTAGAATTTTCAGACCAGGAGAAACCCAAACAATTACGTTAAAATTTGTCTATTAAATTTTAAAAATAACCTCATTTTTTAATGTAGTGTTGAGGATCGAACCCAGTGCCTTAACATGTGCTAGACAAGTCCTCTACCACTGAGCCACAACTCCAGGCCTGTCTATTAAAATTCTAAAAACAAATTCATTTAAAACCTAACTATGTTGGGATAAGCAATATTTGGTAACTCAAATATTCATGCTCATCCTGTGATATTAATATATCTATGACATTAGATTTATATAGTTTGCTATTTCTCTCACATTGACAGAATACACTGTATTTCCTAATCTTGTGCCTTGTATTCATGCCTATACTATATATTAGAGGCACCATGAGTCTTGAGACTAGATACTTCTTGCAGAAACTTGTAGGAGAACACTTATCCAGAGCTCCTACTTTTTCCTATTTGTCGACAGGATAAACAGTGTAACTACAGAAAACTCAACCCATCTTACACAGAAGCACTGTATTTAAATGACAGGATGGCTCATTTAATACTGGGTCGAATTGTATTCAGTACTTCTAGGATTGCTGTTTTTTTTTTTTTTCAATGACATATTTTCCCCTTTTCTGTTTCCATCTTAAGACAAGGAGCAATTTGGCTTAATCTACTATAGACACACACACACACAGACCAATTATGGTATAAATGTTTCCAAAAGGCTTGTGTATAAGAGTTTGCACTGTGTACATGACAGATTTTTCCTATGGACTATTTAAAAAAGTTAAGAGTGTTTAGAAATCAGAATGAATAATAGAAATGTCACACTGCTGATAAATTTTTATTTGGTACACTTTCTTGCAATAATTTACTTACTTATTGATTACACTAGAATAATCTAAATGCAATCTGTTTCTATTTTTGATTAGGAAGTAACTTTAACCATATACTTTTAATTTCAGGTAACAGAACAGTTCAGAGTATGGATCCCCATACCACCGGAATAGTTTAAACAGTATTATAATAAAGAACCAGACATTTCAAAGCAAATCTCAATTATGACACAAAATAGGCACTTTGAGTTTTTTTTCTTTTTAAAGAATGAATTAATTACAAAGACATTCATATTATAAATTTTGCTTCTAGACCAGGTTAACTGTTGCTAATAACTTTTATGAAGTTAACTCACAGTATTTGTACAATATATAGAAGTTTTTTCTTTAATTCTACATGTCTAACTTATTGGCAATATCTAAAACCTAATAGTTTGAGATTAACATAGTCAACAACAACAACAAAAACCTAACTCAGTGTTGACTTTGTGCAGTAAGAACCTATTGAACCTTAGTTCCCTATTAGCAAATCCACAAATAGATACGCTAAACTAAAATTATGTAAGAATTAGTATGAAAAAGCAGCTAATTTCTGGTTATTAAATACAAAATTTGACCTTACTGAAATAAAATGTTAGTTACCATGTATGAGAGAGATTTTTACTAAGCATTACAATGCAAGGGGAAAAAGGTACTAATACCAGCCATTGTCTTAGAACTCTAATTTGAAAATATGCACATTCAGTCTCAAGATGAATAGAGAATATGCACTTCATTTTGAGTTAATTCAAAAAATTTAACCCCATAAGGGTTTTCTAAATGTTAAAAGCTGGAGGGTTCCTAACTTTTCTGTAAATTTAACTAAAGTATACAAATAACCAACACCAAAGGAAATGTTGCGTGAAATAGAGGAGAAACAATTATTGACCACACTAAGCCTTACTGTGAATTTAACAGGGGCAGTAAGAAGAACATATAAGAAAGAAAAAGTGACACTGTATATAACCCAAATTCAAATAAATGGCAGGTATCCTTCGTTGTCAATCTCCCTGTCTTCTGACTATACTTGCATTTCAGTCTGCCAGTCTCTCTGTCTCTAGTTGAGCTTGTCCTTCGTTCTTTCACTTTCTGACTGTCCTTTTCTATGATTCCATCCTCCTGTTTTTCTCTCCTTCACTTTGCCTCTGGTTTCCACACAGGCATGTGGGAAAACCTCATTCTGTGAAAAGGCACAAATAAGAGCCTTCAAGCATCCAAGTGCTTGTGAAAGTACTTCTTGAGCGTCCACAATGTCACAGATATTTCATATATTGTATGTGGATGAATACACGAATATAATCAAACTATTAAGTGCTTTCTGCATAGTGCAACATACCTACAAAGAAATAAGTAAACTTAGAAAAACTACTTCTAGAGTAAAGACATAAATAGAAACATTTTATACTGAATATTATGGAATCACTTATTTTTGTCCAGCTATTGCCACAAAGGAGATATTCAAGTTTTCCAGTTTTTTACTTACAATGGAAGTTCTTAAATATGAAAATGAAACCACAAGATTCTCCCCCTATCTTGTGCCCACTGTAAACAACTATTTGAGCAGCAAATAGTTGATAATTCCAATAAGCTTACAATTTTGTCATCTGAAGATATGTCATATTCGCACTACTCTTCCAATTTTCTTCTGGTAATGTGCACTACAATAACTAGAATTTTCTAACTACAATTTGTTAAATATCTTCATGACATTAGAACCCATTTTTGTTAAGATAACCGCAACTCCATTTTAATAGTTCTTAGAAATAGTTAAGATTATGACTAACTCCTAAATTACAAAGTAGAGGTAAAGTAAATGTATTTCTTTAAGTCTCCCTAAAAATGAGGAATAAATCTCTTATCTCTTCCTACAGGGTACTTGTAAAATGTAGAAATGAGATCAATGAGTACATGTGTGTGTGTGTGTGTGTGTATCTACACCTCCAAATAAAGACAAAAGATGCCTTTCAACTCACTAATCTTCACAGAACCACACCATTACTGCTAGAATATTCAGCCCATTTTACCTGAGCTAGATAAAACAAGTTATTTACTCACCACTATTACTGCTGTTCTGTAACTTCAATTTACTTTTTTCTTTGGCACTCCTGCTGAGAACTCCATTGGGTTTCAAATCTTCCTCTATTTCACCTTTTCTTTTCTGCAAATCATTTTGCTTCTTTTTGTAAGTTGGCTTAGGTTGCCTTTTAGTCCTTTGCTCTGACTTGCTTTCACTTTCATCTGAGTCTCCACTTTCAGAGCCGGATTCGTAAGTTCTTTTGGCTTTTCTCCTATTGACTTTATCATCTCTTACATATTTATCAACTATGATTTTACTATCTACACTATTTTGTATATCATTAGATGTAGAGGCTATTAAGTTGACAGAACATGGCTTAATAATTTCTGATACAGAATTCCCTGAATTTTCCATTTTATTAGTATTTTTATCTTCTTCTGAATGTCTGGTAAGCCAGGCCTTTTTCAGTTTAGTGTGGTAGTTCGGTTGACTTGTCTGGGATGCTTGCCCATTTCCTACAGAGTTTGCTTTGTTAATTGTACTACAGATTACAGTGCTATCCAGAGGAAGGGAGGCTGAAGCTGTCTGATTTTTCATAGCGTTAAGTTCGGTTTCACTAACATTACTACTTTTATACTGAGCTGCAGCCAATGCTGCCTTGTGCTTTTTTAAATGAATAAAATCAGTTGTGCCTGAGAAGCCAGAGCTGGGCTGAACAGTACTTCCTGTTTTATTACTGGCTAGAGTAACTGGAACTGTGGTGCTGACCTTGCATTCTTGTGTTTGAGCCACTGATTGATTAACATTTTTTGAAGAGATACATTCAAAGGAAGTAGAGGCCAAAATGGTATTTGATAAAGAGTAAGTTATTTCTGAACTACCCCAGCTGGAAACACTGGTGGTAGTAGGAGCAGATGTGAATACGTCTGTTTTGGTATTACATACTGTATTTGCAGTAGACATAACTGAAGTGGGAACAATGCCCTGTGAGAGAGTCTCGAAGCTTTTTTCAGATTTCATGTGAGCACTGTCTAAATTCACATTTGGTAGAATGATTCTTCCAGTCTCTCCGGCTTCTACTGGTTTGAGGCAATCTGTTTTATTTGCTCCAGTTGAAGATCTTTCACTAACTCGATCTTTGGAAGCTAACTGCATGGCTGGCATGCTATCAACTTTTGTACTAGAAGGTGGACGCACAATGACAGATGCCACAGCAGCCTGTGACTTTCCACCACTTTTCTCCACATGCCACTCTGTTTTCTCTTTGCTGAGTTTATTATTAGCCCTCCACATTTCTGTCAAACTCTGTTCAGAAGAACTCTTAAAATTTGCCTGAGAGTCTTTTGGCTCAGGAATTAAAGTTGGAGGCTTCTGTGATTCCTGAACTTTGCTGCCAGCATTTACTGGCATCACTGGAGTTAACGTTGGAGGGGAAAGGCTACTGTAGCTGCTTTCCTTTCTTTCTAAACTGTGATGAATTGGTGGGTGAAATACTGGTGCTCTATGTAAAGCAGGCATACTGCGGAGTGTATTTGTAGAAGAAACTGTCAAATGGGTAGGACTTCTACAGTCATTTCTAAAAGTTGTTACTGAGTGAGATGCAATCTGATGGGGAAGATGTTCTGGTATCTTGCCTACTAAACTTTCACTTTCTGGTTGGTGTTTAATCAAAGGTGGAGGCTTTGAAAGAGACGATATAAATGAAGTCAGAGTTTGAGGATTAGCTGGTGTTGCAAGGGAATTACTTGGTTTTTCAGTGTAAATATTTGAGACCTCTTTGGATGGGTATGATCTTGGTGGTTCATTGACCACACTATTGGACAATGTAGTGAAATAGTTACTTTGGGGCAAACTCTGAGGCACTGAGTGCTTCATTTTATAAAGCTCTGATACTGAGCGTTCTACATCTTTATCTTGTTTGAGGACATGGCTTTTAGGGCTAGATGATGCTGCTGCTACTCTGGAATAATTCTCTCTTTCACCCTCAAGTCCCTTAATTTTAGTTGTAAAGGGAGCAACATCAATACTTTCTTGAAGAATTCGACGATGTTCTTCCTTGTATTTGTTTAATCTCTCTCCAGTCTCCTGGGGTGGCCTTTGCAATTGATTTAATACTGGATCCACAAAATGCCTATGCAAGTGACAATCTTTCCCAGTCTGTGACCTATTTAGATCATTGAGGTCATTTTTTACTGATGAGGATGCAACAGACCGTAACGGTTCCATAAAAGCTTTCCTCTCCAATTCTCTATAAGGAAAAGACAAAGATTTCTGTAACCAATTTTTCTTGCAAAATAAAAAAGATGGTTTCTATGTAACATATTCTATTGTGAAAGTAAAACACACCTTTGCAAGTATTCTAATAAAGTAAATTACAAAATGTATCAATAAAGAAAGAATGATACTTCTTCAAAGTCTAGTTTTAAATGTTAACTTAAAACTGTCTGAAAAGTGAATTAGGAAAAACAAGGTATAAATTTAAGCATTGGTTAACTTACTCTTTATGGTGATCTACTAAAGTTTTTGTTAATGGTGGACTGGAATGTGCTGTAATTTTAAGAGGTCGATGAGGTTCTGCACTGGAAGGTCTGACAGGAATGTGACTGAGTAATCCAATACCATCTGCTGAGGTCACAGGGGTGTGTTGATGTAACCAAGGACTGGGAGAATTCTATTTAAAAAAAAAATCTAGACTTCAGTTACTAGAAAAAGCTAAGTATGGCAGAAATTTAACAGTACATTTACGAAACTTGTGACTTTTATTCTAAATGAACTGGATGAGAAATATTCAATTATGTAACAGCATAATTAGATAATTAGAAAGATTTTCCCATGTTGACATTCAACAGTATCAAATTAGCAATTTCCAGAAATTTAATTTTACTAAAAGTAGATCTTGAAATCAGTGCCTTCAATTTAATTAACTTCATTTCCTAAGATTTTAATACCAAAAGAATATATATTGCAGCTAAGCACAATCACACGACTGTAATCACAGAGATTTAGGAGGATGAGACAGGAGGCCCATAAGCTGGAGACAGCTTTAGCAACTTAGCAAGATCCTACTGCAAAAAAAAATAAAAAAATAAAAAATAAATAAAGTGGAGGGGGGTGCTAGGGGTGTAGCTCAGTGGTAGAATGTGTCTGGGTTCAATCCCCAGTACTACACAAAACAAAAAACAAGCAAAAATTATGTTGATATTAACAAGAATAGAAAGTCATTCTTAAATATATTTCACCAGAAATTATAACCAAGTTCATTTGCCAATTTTTGTCATAAAAAAAAGCTAACTTTTTCAATGTAACAATTTACTTACAATTGGCAGATAATTGTATTTTCAAGGCCTAAATGTACTCAGTTGCACTATTAGCTATAAACACTGTTGGGCCATTAAACTTGAAGGTATGAAACAAAGTTAACTTTTTCTATGTCAATATGCTGCCTTTCTCATAATTAAAAATGTGGTACAGTGACCTCTATGTTGAGACATATATCTAATTACATGTTTAAGGACTGTTTCTATACTATGGCTGATACTGAAATACCAGAAAAATAAAAGTGACTTTGGTTTTAACAAAGGGGCTACATTTTATAACTCAAATGATAATGCAAAAGCAGTATGATATATACCAAATACACACTGCTGTAAAATTACTGAAATTAGAAACATATACTACGGTTACAAAGGTCAGAGAAAAATACATAATTATACACATAAGGATCACTGCAATGGCACAAAAGGCCTCAGAGTTCTGATTTGAAAATCTTGCCAGGTGCAGTGGTGCATGCCTGAAATCCCAGTGACTAGGGAGGTTGAGGCAAGAGGATTGTAAGTTTGTGGTCAGCCTCAGTGACTTAGCAAGACCCTGTCTCAAAATAAAAAATAAAAATATTTTATTTTTATTTTATTTTGAGGATATAACTCAGTGGGAAAACATCTCTGGGTTTAATCCCTAGTATCCCAAAAAAGAAAATTTTGAAGTACAATCAAGGCAAGGCAATGATACAAGTTTTTGCCCTATAAAATACCACTCAAAATTATTTCCTAATCTGGTGCCTTGTGCTAGTATTGTTTTTCACTTTTTAACCAGGGTAACAGATCTTGATTTTTGCCTAAAGTGTTATTTAAGTTTATTCCTTCATATTACAGTTTTACACATATTAATGAAAGTCAGATATACCTGTTTATAGTTTAACCTTTTTTGGGGGGTGGGGTTGTACTAGGCTGGGGCATTTTACCACTGAGCTATAGCTCTAGCCCTTTTTCATTTTATTTTGAGAAAGGGACTCTCCCTAAGTTGACCAGGCTGGCCTGGATTTTGGGATCCTCTTGCCTCAGCCTCCCAACTAGCTGGGCTTACAGGAATGTACCAACACACCCAGCTAGTTTAACATTTTTATAACAATAAAACATTTTATGTTCTTATAAACATGGAGGCTTGATAGTCACAAGTCTACCAAGCAATGATTCTTTTAAGCCATTTCTAACAATAACTTAGATCTATTTTCCAGAGCTTGAAACTTATGGAAGAAGACTCAAAGCTATTTGCCATCTCCTGGCTTCTTATGTTCCTCTGGTCTATCCTTGTGCAGTTGCAACTACATTTATGACACACTGAGAATAAAGGTCTGAGTAAAAATGTGAGTGCATTAGGCACTCGAGTTACCACACCTACTTTCAACTTTGACAATTGAAACTAAGATAATGTAGCAATTCTTCTTTTATTTAAGGACTATGTAATGTACATATTCTAGCATGTTTTACCTATTATTAGATGAATGGCACAATAAAGAATGGGAATGGGGGCTGGTATGAAGGCACACACCTGTAATCCCACCTACTGGTAAGGCTGAGGCAGGAGGATCTAAAGTTAGACACCTGCCTTGGTAGTTTAGTATGATGGTCAAAATAAAAAATAAAAGGGCTAGGGCTGTAGCTCAGTGGTACAGTACCCCTGGGTTCAATCTTGACTACCAAAAAAACAAAACAAAATCCTAAAATACAAAAAGATAATGTATGAGCCTGATCATTAAGATAGTAAATTTATTTTTTAAGTTGTAGGGGATCAAACCCATGGCTTTGACTTGCTAGGCAGTCAGCACTATGTGTTCCTCACCTACCCCCAACAAAAACAAAAACAAAAAGGTACAAAAACAGATTTGGGCAGGATATCTGAAGACTATCTTGGATCCCACAAAGGAAAAGATTTGCTCCTGGGAGTTGAACAGCGACACTCATTCCTTCATTAAAAACAAACAAACAATAACAACACCAAGCCTGGTATTATCCTTACTAGTTTTTTCTTAGTGTAAAATGAATTTGTAGAGAAACCACATAGCTCACAAAGGAATGTAAGTTCTATATCACCAACTCCAGTAATAGCCTGTTAGGTAAAGAGAATCTCAGCCTCAACTTTCCCACATACTAGGAATCTCCAACCTTGGATTACCTTAAGAAAAAAGAGAATCTAAAGAGTCATAGGTGTAATATATAATTAAGAATACATTGAACTGGGGTACAGAACAATTTTTTTTTCTTTGTGGTACTGGGGATCGATCTCAGGGCCTTGTGCTTGCAAGCAAGCACTCTACCACCAGCTGAGCTATCTGCCCAGCCCCAGAACAAGTTTTAAAAGAACAATTTGATACTACATATTGAAAATCATTTTACATAAATATTAATCCAGAATTTTCAATTATAAATATATGAATTTAAATCTATAATAAAAACTACAATCTAAAATAGTTTTGCTTTTTTCAACTAATTCTTTATAAATAGGTTTTTCTGAGATTTCTGCTGCTACTGCTCTGAGGATACTAAGCATCTAAACAAGAAACTGAAAAATTATAACATTTTATAATAGGACATGACCTAAAAGATGAGAAATGCACCTGTATGTATTAATAAGTAAGTATATACTGACATAAAGGCAAACCAGTGTCACTTACCCTCCTTAATGAAGCTTCAGCATTAACTGCATTTTCTGGGTGAACCCACTTAGAAGAAGGCAGACCAAGTCCTGAGTATGCATGTGTTCCATTTGGATACTGCCAAATAATTGGATAAAGTCCAAGCTGATTATATGAAGCAGAAGGATGGGCTTGTCCAAGAAGATGAGGTGACTGGTGCTGTAACAACTGTTGTTGTTGCTGGTGTGCTAGTGCTAAGTGGCTCAAGCTGCTGGCATGAGCACTCTCTAGGCGTGGGTGGCCACCAAGTAAGGAGGCAGTAGGCACTCCAGGTAACACAGTGGGAAGTAAATGAGGGTGATGAACAGAATGGTGTGGACCACTAGTTAGAGGATGAGTGTTAATAGTAGGTAATGGAGTTTGACTGGATGATCCAGCTAGTAAATGGGGTGCAGGGCTTAAGGCAGGGTGATGGGTAGTTGGATTTAAACAGGTTCTATGGGATGAGGAATGAAGAGGGAAAGGATGTTGACTTAAAAAAGGTGAAATGTGATTAGCTCCTGTTTCTGATCCAATAAGAGCAGGATCTCGATAAACTGTGAAATGCTCATTTTTATCAATGATAAGAGGGCTCTTTGTAGTTTCCAAAGTACTACTTCGAGTAGGAACTGGATGAAAACTGCATCTTGATAACTCATTTGCCAGTCTTCTTTCACCAGTAGCTTGACTGTTCACATAAGTGGCTTTAGACTTTACGGAATCAGGAGAATGGGTAATTTTGGGCTTAACCACTTCAGGAGAAGAATTGGGTTTTGTCTTGTGAGCATCTACTGAAGCAGTTAGTTTAGATTTTATAGTCTCTGGGGGTGGACTTCGCTTATTCACTTTATCTTCTGTGACAGAAGGTGCGCTTAAAGAAGACGTGTAAGAAATATACTGACTTTTTTCTTTTTCCATATCCAGTCGATCATTTCCTGAAGAAGCATTTGTACTTGTAACACTTGACTGGGTTAAATCCACTTGAACTACATCACTGACCCAGCTCGGGTCAGAATCTTGTTTTGCTGTTTCTAAGTATTCTGCATTTACAATTGAATGTTTTGAATCACTAACCATAGGCTCCATTTTCTCAAGCGTCTGGAGGCCAAAGGTACTTGAGTTTTCCTGAGCCACCTTTTCTGAATTAGCATCTTTTGTAATATCAATAACACATTTTGGTGTGGGTGGTCTGGATACAAACTTTTCCTTTGGTAATAATTCCACTGTATGTGTGTTTTCCATATTGCATTCTTGAAGAAGTAAATCATTAGGATTACGTTCAGCAAGTGTGGCCTGTTCTGATGAATGGATAGTAACTTTTTCTTGAAGCTGAGTATCAATAGATTTCTGCTTCTCCGCTTCTTCATGTTTTTTATCTTCATGTATTTGATCCCAGGGAGGCTGGATATCTACTAGTGTCTCTTCTACCTTCTCACTATTCTGGGATTTTCCTTCTTCTCCATTTATCTTGGAAGTATTTTTATTTTTCAACTCATTCTCTGACTTCTGCTCTGAGGAATTATCAATTATTCTCTTATTGGAATTTTCTGAGTCACTGCTCTCAGAAAAGTCTGAAATATTGTCAGTTCGCAATCTTTTCATACTTGGTTTCTTTTCATCCTCCTCAGGTTTCCTTCTTTTATTCATCAAGTTTTTGTTTTTACCTTTAGGATTATCTGTAAGGTTCCAAAAACAAACAGATTTACTTTTTCATAATCAAAACTAAGTAAGCATATTTTAAATATTATTTGTTCTTATTCCCTGAAGAAGAAAAAAAAGTGATCCTACCTCCTCGTGATATATAATCATATTTTTCCTCCTTCATTTTCTCTTCATCTGGTATACTACTGTCTGAGCCCTTCCTCTTATTTGGACGGATATTTCTTTGTTGCTGTTGCTGGTGTGTATTCTGTTTTGGTACAGCAGCTTGAGAGTTCATTGCTGGTCTGGGACTGTTTGCTTGGGCACGTGTATAATGGCCCTAAAAATAACCAATAATGATTATCAGTAATTCTAAATAGAGAAAGAGAAATGATAAAAAATTAAATACTAGTAACATACATACGTGAACAGCGTTGATATTTTGATTGGCACGAGACCTACGTCGTGATGTAATGCCAATATTTTCACCTTTTAGTAAGGAGTGAACAACATCATCTAGAAAGGTCATTTGAACCATAGAAGGATCGACATTCTGTGGTTCTAGTACCTAATCCATAACACAAAACAAAAACAAAAATTAAATACAATGAGTTAACAATACGTGGTAGCATTTCTTTACTGAATAGAAATGTTTAGAAATTGGGTTGGGATCTCTACTTCCTATATTTAAAATAAATATTACAAGTTAGGCATTTATACTTCTTTTGGTGGTATCACTCACATATTGGATTCTATTCTTCTTTCTTTGGACTAGGGATTGAACCCAGGTGTGCTTAACCACTGAGTCACATTCTTAGTCCTTTTTATTTTTCATTTCGAGACAGGATGCCGCCAAGTTGCTTACAGCCTTACAAAGTTGCTGAGGCTGTCTTGAACTTTCCTGCCTCAGCTCCAGAGTTGCTGGGATTACAGGCCTACACCACTGCACCCAGCTGGGTTCTATATTCTTGATTAATTCTTAACTTTGTTTATCAAAGTATACTTGCAAATAGATAATATCTGCTTTTTTATTGTTGATGGACCTTCATTTTATTCATTTATTTATATGTGGTGCTGAGAACTGAACCCAGTGCCTCACACATGCTAGGCAAGTGCCGATCACTGAGCCACAACCCCAGCCCAATATACACTTTCTTATTCTTGGCTAGTAGTTGAAACAATGTTAAAGAAGGTTAAAAGTAATTTTGCCCTAGTGATTAAAATTAACTACATAAATCTGAGCGTATATTTTAAATTAATTTTTAAAAAGCAGCTACAAAATAAAACTAAGAGGTAAGAGTTTAAGGAGGACAAGACAAAAATTGTAAAAGTTAATAATTTAAAAATTCAAGGCAAATTTGTACTTCATCAAGGTGAAAGTCTCTTTTTTTTTTTTTTTAAGGAAAAATGCAGTTAAATAATGCCATCTTGACAAAATTTTAACCAAAGCATTTAAATAGTTTACAAAGGAACTCATACAACATATAATCCTCCCAAAATTCACTTAGGAAGGAATTTCTAAATATCTGTTTTTTTCCCACATACACGAACAACAATTTTAAAGTAAACATTTTTCTCAAAAGGAAAAAAAAAAAAAACCCTGTATCTTTAACACATCACAAAAAGTGAGCATACTAACAACGAATTTGATGTGCGAGACCTACATATGCATTGAAAGTTTTCATTAGTGAAAAGAAAGCAAGGCCTGGCGATATGACTCAGTGATAGAGAAACCATTTAGAATACATTTTGAATACCAGAGATACAGGAAAAATTAAGGAAGTTAGCTAACTGAAGAATTTTTTAAAAATGATGTCTCTTTCAGGTTCTGAGTGTATTAGTGTTGAAATAAATATGACAATACCATTATCCTCTGACCTAAAGTAACCGACCTCTATGTAACACTGGATACATTTAAACTTACTAGGATTACATGAATAAAAACCCTCAAGATGCTGGTCATGGCAGGGACATGACAATAATCTCAGTTACCGGTGAGGCTGGGGCAGGAGGATTCTAAGTTCCAGGCCAGTCTGGGCAATTTAGTGAGACACAATCTCAATATAAAAGAAAAAGGGCTTGGGGTATTTAGATCAGCGGTAGAGCATTTGCCTAGTACGCTTGAGGTGAGGCCCTAGGTTCAATCCCCAGTAGCAAAGAGAGAAAGAAAACAAAACAAAACCCTGGAGATGAAAATTATTAAACTGCTGGTGTATTCTTTTTGGCATAGACTATTTGCACTATAAAAATGGTTTTTTTTAAAAAATATTAATTTAGGGGTTGAAAGGTTAAAAACAGCTTAGCATGTGAAAGGCCCTGGGTTCAATCCTCAGCACCAAAAATAAATAGTTGAACTATTTACCTGATCATTCATAACGATCATGGTGCGGGTGAAGAGATCATGATGAGTAATTATGCCGGTAAACCACTGGGTGGCAGAGTCTTGTCTATATACTCTCACTCTGTATCCATTTAAGGAATAAGGACCTTTAAAAAAACACAAGGATATCTTAATTGTGGGCATTTTCACTTAGGAATTACCTCTTAGGAGAAACAAAGCTATGTGATAGATGAATAATATAACCAAGGATAAGTTTAAAAAAAAAAAAAAAAAGTTGTAGAAGACAAATCAAATCCTTTGGTGGCCCATGACTATAATCTTCACTGCTCTGAGGCTGTTCAAGGTCAGTATGGGCAACATAGCAAAACTCCATCTCAAAAAAAAAAAAAAAAGGTAAATATCTCTTAGAGCAGATCATTCTGAGGTTATTATACATATACTACTACATACACATACTTCCTGACTCAATGGAAATAAAATACTTTTTTAACTTAGGAGGAATGTTTCTAGGACCATGACTTAGTAAAAGAACAGAACAAAAGTTACAGCAATCTAGGATGTAGTAAGGTTAAAAGCTGCTAACAAGGTTTGGGCATATGACTACATTGCTGAAATGAAAAGGTAACTTGGAACTTGAAGTCTGAGACTTCAATCGCCAGAACTTTACCACAAACAACTACAAATTTTGATTCCTTTGTGACAGTTAGGAAAAGCTGCTAAAAGTCTTCAAACTCGAAGATTTGATTGATAAATACATTTAAAAACAACACTGAAAATGTGTTAAAAAAAGAAATAAGGTGTACTTTTGGGCTAAACATCTACACACACACACACACACGCACACACACAGGTGTGTAAATGTATACTTTAGAAAATAAAGAAGGACTAAATATTAAGGATCTATATCTCCATATATTCAGAAAAGCTTATTAAAACAAAAATCACTACACATAAGTGGATAATGGAGATGAAAATTTCTTCAATTCACAGGCACTAAAATATTATCAAATACTTTATAAAGTTTAACAGGAAATGTGGAGGGTGGGGAGACTGTTGCACAATAATAATAGTATTCTATATTAACATTACAAAATAATTTCAAAATTTCCAAGTACTTATTTAATCCTCTCTAACTCTTAAGTCTTGTGATCTCTTTATAAAAACCAAGGAAGTGAAATTAATAGGTTAAGTAAAACCTGAAGTCAAAGAGTTGGGAAGGAACTTATTTTTCTGATTCCTAGACTGATGCTCTTTGTTCTACATTTAACAGACTCAAAATACCAACAAATGGTTTAACACTTACTCATTTGCAATTTAAAAAAAAAGAAGAAGAAAAAAGAAAGAGTGATGCCAAGAGCTGCCTAAAATATCTAATGCACAGCTCGGTGCAGTGGTGCACTCCTGTAATTACAGTCACTGAAGAAGGTCAAGGCAAGAGGATCAACAGGTTCAAGGCCAGACTGGACAACTTACTAAGACACTGCCTCAAAAATAAAATAAAAAAGGGCTGAGGATGTAGGTCAATGGCAGAGCACTTGACAAGCATGTAAAAGGCCCTGGGTTTGATCCCCTGCACTACCACCAAAACAAAAGCAACAACAATCCATGACTTATAAATTGAACATCTTGATCTAGAAAAAAATGAAGATAATCACTGGCTATATTTTAAGGAAGGTGATGCATAAATGCTATTCACTATTATACAAACTTTAGTCTTTTCTAACTATGGAAAGAGTAAGACCCCATATTATTTTATTCTAAGTAATATAGAAAATGGTTAGAGAATAACACAAAGTGATCAGTTTTTAATTACCATTAGAAAGCCATCTACACTGGCTTATTCCCATCACTAAAACACTAAACTAAGCAGTTTGTAATCTGCCTCACACAATTCTGTCTAAAATGAACAGGGGATATTAATGCCTTAATCTTTTTTCCTCACAGGATTCAAGGAAACATTTATTTATTTATTTATTTTTAAAAGTATTAGTTGGGCTTCTTCAACAAATAAACTGCAGAAAGAGAAAAATGGGGAAGGAGAGGGTCATACCAAGCAATCACAACATGTGGACCCTCTTTCTGGATCTCCTGATTTTTAAGAAAAATAAAATCTATTAAAATCATTTGACATATATAAGACAACTGGAAATAAGCTGGTTCTTCATTATTTGATAAGAAACTAATTTTTTGTATGGCATTATCACTATATGTTAGCTTTATTTAAAAAATGGATAGAAAAAGGTGATGCTGAAATTTGATAGAAGCAAAAGGGGGTGTAGATTGGGCAGGATCAGTCATGGATGATCATTGAAATAGTTGATTTTTGTTATAAATATTTATGTTAAGAAACATTTAATACATACATGATTGCTGCTATATGTAACATATAAAGCAAAACAGTCACAACTGACATTACTTCTATTAATGCTTAATGGCATGGATGCTGAGGCTTGAGATAAATATGGGAATTTTAAAAAACTATTCTTAACATTCAACAATATATCAACAGTTCATGCTATAATCTCTCAGTTTCAATTCAATTTTACAAGAAGCTTATATCTATGATATATAATTTTACTGACAAAAAAGGGAATTACTTGGGCTGGGGAGATAGCTCAGTCGGTAGAGTGCTTGCCTTGCAAACACAAAGCCCTGGGTTCAATCCCCAGCACCGCGCAAAAAAAAAAAAAAAAAAAAAAAAAAAAAAAAAAAAAAAAAAAAAAAAAAAAAAAAAAAACGGGAATTACCAGGAATTATAAAACATCATTAGTTTGAAGTTCACATGTTGTAGACAAACCCGTAACTTAGTAAACAAAGGAAACAAAACTATGACTAGTAATGAGGTAAGTGTTGAAAAAGGTGCAGTGAAACAGGCTACTTATATCAGATACCAATAGCATTTTTCAAAGGAAACCAATCGTGGCTCTGGGTAACCCCTTACTGCAAACAATGCTTTCTTCACACACCTAAAAGCATTCTGTTTCATGAAAATTTTCCATTCAACAAAACACCTGTGCAGTTATAACTTCAGGCCAAGAATTTAGTTCAAATTAGTTATTTGAAAACTGGTAGAATCACAAGCTATCAAAATTATCACGATACTGCAATTATTTTTCCTTTGGACTATACAGAATTGAAATTATTAGATTGGCTCTTTCATTTACATTGCATATAACTGAACAACCAAAGACATATATGTAAAGTTGCCTAGTCCCACCCCCCAATAATGCATAATTTCAAAATAGTTACCTTGCATAAAAATCTCCTGAACCTTTTGTTCCTTTACCCAGACTTTCACTTCCTCGTGAAGTTGCGGGTTGTCCCTGAGAACTGGGTTTAGGCTGTCTATGTCGTCCTAGAATTATAGATTAAAAGAAAAGGTCCATATTATGCTCTCCTAACATTTATGTTACCAACTTTCCCTTTTATATGTCCAAAGACTTGAGAAATCTTCTTGATCTAAATGTATGTAATACCAAAAATTCCAAGTTGTAGTTTATGAGAAATTATGTTAACAACTAAGCATAAAAATTACTGTCAAGGGTATGATCCTTGACAACAATGTTCTACAGTCAAAATTAGAAATTTAGTCATGTGTTTTCTAACTTTTTAAGTATAGTCTTATTCTGATCAGCTTTCTAAGAATTTTACTTCTTTTTGTTGTTGTTGCTGCTGCTGTTTACAGTTTGGGGGACTAAACCTAGGACCTTACCTCAAGCATACTAGGCAAACACTCTACCACTAAAGTCATGCCCCCCCCCCCCCTCAGGATTTTTACTATCTGAAGTCAAATGTATCTCAGGTAATCCAAGGTCTGTGGCAAAATAATGCAATATTTTATTAACAGTGAATGTGTGCATGTGAATTACCACCCCCAATGATGCCCCAAACATTAGCATTTGAAACTACCAGTTACTGTCCTGATTTTAATGTCATCAAATTCATTTCTGCTCAAACTCACCTGACCATAACTTCACTACTAAAACTTCTATTTTAAGTCAGTACCAAAGCATTCAGGTAATTAAAATTAGATTATTCATGATATTATCCTCAGAACAAGGTGGATCTAGACCGCAGAAACAATCACAGTCACATGGTTTCCCATGATCAGCTAGTCCCAGGCCATCACTTTCTGTTTTCTTTCTGTCAAAGCACCTTTGCTGCACCTGCATTTGAGACTGGCTGCAGGAGCTCTAAAGTTAACTGGTGAGAAAACAGCACTGTCAATTTGGGACTACTTTAAAAGTGGACTGGCAGATCATGGAAACAGGAATTAACAAGGTGCTAAATCAGGGAATTACACCTGGTAAATAAAAACAATCTAGTAATTTAGATTAAAAAAAGATGGCTGAAGAGTAAAAAGTAAAACTTCTAATCAAGCAGGTCATACTTCACTCCTTCATTCCAAAGTCTATCCAAGTAAAAATTTGCTTTCTCATCCATCACTGCTTTAAGTCACTACTCTGCATTTTTGGAATAATACTGTATTAGTCTATCTATTATGTCTCTTAGAGCTAGTAAAAGCCAAAGGCAGAAGTAATTCCTTTTTTTAAAATTTTAACCATTCACATAATAATATACTACCGGGTCTGGGGGTGTAGTTCAGTGATGAAGCATATGCTTAGTATGCATGAGGCTCTGGATTCAATGCTCAGCACCAGAAACAAAACAATAGCAGCAATATACTGCACTATTAGATAATCTCATCACTTTGAGAACAGAAAATATCACAAGTTCTGGAGTACTCTACCCCCTCCTGATACATACTGGCTGACAGTTCAGTATATGACAAATTGAATACAGGAATCTTTTCTATGGAAAACCACTACCATTTTCAGATTGCTCTGACAGCTACAAATTCTAACAAAATTATCTCCACATTAGCTTCCACACATTCCCATTCATATATTTATTACTATACAGAGAGTTATAACTACTTATAAAGTAGCATTATACACCAAACAATTGCTGATGCTGAAATTTTATAACATATACCCACTGGAATATAAAATTGATTTGTTCAAATATATTTGTATTTATTCAACAAGTTAAAGTACTGAGTGGTTTCCAAGATCATTATAATGTGAGTCTCTTTCCTGATATGACCTTACTTATAGATAAGCTCAAATTTCTGTGCATCAGTTTCCTCATCTATAAAGCAGGGTTACTAATATCTGCCTCCTTCCTGTTTGTTATAAAATTTTTAAAGAACTAAACTGTGCACAGTGGCACATGCCTGTAATCCCAGGGCACAGAAAGATTTCAAGTTATAGGCTAGTCTTGACAACTAAATGAGATCCCATATCAAAATAAGAAATTTAAAAACAAAGTTTTTTTTAAAGTACTGAAATTAATTTTTACTGTTATTATTATTTTTTAAATTTAGTTTTTGTGATACCATTGAGGCTATACCCCCAGCTCTTTGTGAGACAGGATCTCTCCCTAATTTACTGAGGCTGACCTTGAACTTGCGATATTCCTGTCTCAGTCTCCCAAGTAGCTGGGATACAGGTATGTACCACCACATCCGACTAATTAATTAAAAAAAAAAAATCAATTCTGAATTATCTATGGCAGTAACAATTACTCAGTTAAATAAAACCCATTCGAATTGTCCTAAGACACTGCCTGGTTATGACAAGCATGTTGTTGCTGAACTACTCCTGCTCCATGTGTACTGTTATATCATCATGTCCATTTTAAAGAGGCCCACAAAAGGCTAAATGAGTAACTTCGGAAACAGAGACAAATGAAGATTCTTTTTTTTCTAAGTATTGACCTAAACAATTTTGTGAAGGTGCTAAAAATCAAATATTAAGCCCATAAAGCTGACTTAGACATTAGGAATCTATAATTAAAAAGTCACCAAGAGAGTCACAGAAGCGTTGGCACACACCTGCAACATATACCTGCAATCCCAGTAGCTCAGGAGGCTGAGGCAGAAGGATTGTGAATTCAAAGCCAGCCTCAGCAATTTAGTGAGGCCCTAAGCAACTCAACAAGGCCCTGTCTCTAAATTAAAAAGGGGTTACAGATGTGACTTAGAGGTTAAGCGTTGGTCTGCATTCAATCCCTGGTACCAAACAAAATCCCACAAAACCTGAGAATACTATCTTACAAACTATAAAAGAATTTCAGCTGTGTCTTGCGCTCTTATGATGTTATAAAACAATTTAGGTGGGTGCCAGGGCGTATACCTGTAAACTCAGTGATTGAGGAGGCCAAGGCAAAAAGACCACAAGTTCAAGATCAACCTCAGCAACTTAGTGGGCCCCTAAGCAACTTAGCAAGACCCTGTTTCAAAATAAAATATAAAAGAACTGGGGGATGTAGCTCATTGGTAAAATATCCCTGGGTTCCAGCCCCAGTACAAACACACACCTCCCACCAAGACACACACACACACACCAAACAAAATTAATACACAGCAGTTTACTTTTCATACTTTTAAGACAGAAACTGCAAGCAGTAATCTATATACAGAGTTTTATCTTAAATAACAAAATGTATTTTCTGAAAATTTTCCCAAAGAAGTCACCCAGGTAGTGAAAGAATAGAATCTTCTATGAACCTCTCCTTCTCCATAACTGTATATTATTTGAAACTCCTAGTCATAACTTCTAGCAAGTGACAAATGGGAAAGATCAGTTCAGCAAGATTCACCTTATTGAAAACTTACATAGAAAACATGAAGTTCAAAACAACATCTTAAAGTTCTAGAGTATATTTACTGTTCAGTTCATTGTTCTTCCTTTTGCAAAGACAAAAGTTAGCTCTAAATGAACAGTTGGGTACTGTAATGTAGTAACAAAAACAGCAAACAAGATTGTGCCTAACACCATGTTGGGTATTTCCATACATTATCAATTTTTATAACAACTTGTGGGCTGAAATTACTATACCCTTTTCATATAGTATGTTCCTTGGTTAAAATCAGTAAATCATAAAGAATACTTGATGTGTGTTTCCCTCTCTCTCCCCACCGCTCCTCTCTCTTTCCATTATGCTGATAAGCTGAAAGGTAATGTTTTATAAAGACAGAATGGGTAAAATGAAATAAGACATTATTTAAATTGAAGCTATCTTTTTGTAAAATTCTAACAGTGGTTACATAAAATACCATACATAGCAATACTTGAACACTTGTCAAAGAGCAATAGCTTACGATGGTAAACTCAAATAATCTTACAATCAGAAAAGCAGAAAAGAGAAAAAATAGCTTTGGTGACGTGCCTTAATCATAATCTACAAATATCCAAATTATGTACTTCTAGGGAAACACTGTCATGAATTAGTATTTGGGATAGTCAAAATGCAAAGTTTTTCTTCATGTGTACAGAATACCATCACGGAGTTAAAAGCATATTGGAATCTGTACCTGGACATTAAGACTATCGGACTAACCTCATTTTAAATGGTTCTCTACTTCGTCCTTAGTTCAAAAGAAAAAATAACTCTAAACTTCCAGTTGATGTCTAGAATAGCACTTTGATTAAAAAAAAAAAAAAAGTCACAAAACTGAAGCAGTTGCTTCACTGTATAATTTCTGACAGAGAATAACCCAATACCCACTTTCAAACTGATATTGATGTGTGGTTTATTAATGGAATATGTTCCCCCTTCGATAAAACGCCTGACCTCTGTGTGACATCCAGTGAGCTTCTTAAATCACACTGTATTAAATTTCTCCCATAAACCATCTTTGATTGCATTTTATAGAAGTTACCATAAAAGAAACCATTTGTACCTTAAATATCAGGTCAGGTGAATGAACATGTTTGCCACACCAGTTTTGTAAGTCATAAACTTAACTTCATGGTTACCAAAATTACAAAAGATTGCTTGTCCTTAGATCCTTGGAGTTGCTGGCCAATAGTTACGAAAATGAATGTTAAGTTCCTGTAAGTCAAGACTGACATCAATTCCTAACATACCAAATCCTGCAATTTAATTAAATACAGGTACCACTGAGGGCTTCTGTATAGTTTCATGATTTTAAACAAAGGTTGACAAAAATTTTTTTTTAAGGAACCAAAGAATGTTAGGGTCAGTCAGTATGCATCTTATACTTGTGGGTCACACATTTCTATCATGGCTACTCAATTCTGCTATTATAGCAAGAAGGTAGTCAAATGATATGAAAAATAATATATAAGTAAGTAAGCATGTTGTGTTCTAATAAAGTTTCATATACTGGCATTCTATAAAATTTAAATTTCAGACTTTTCAAATGCCATGACATATTATTATTCTTTTGACTTTTTTCAACCATTTAAAAATGTAGGGCTGGGGATGTGGATCAGCAGTAGGAGTGCTCACTTAATATGTACGATGCCATGAGTTCAATCCTTAGCACTACAGGGGGAGGGGGAGGGTAAAAAGGTCTTACAAAAATGTGAGGCAGGTAGGCTGGAATTAGTCTACCCCCGAACTGAAATGAAAACAAATTTAGGCGGGTGGCACGATGGTGCATACCTGCAATTCCAGCAACTCACAAGGCTGAGGCAGTAAGATTTTTAAGTTCAAGGCCAATCTCAGCCATAGCAAGGCCCTGTCTCAAAATAAAAAGGATTGGGATGTAGCTCAGTGGTAGAACATCCCTGAGTTCAATTCCTAGTAAGAAAAAACAAACAAAAACAAAAACCCACCTACTACAAAGATTTAAAACTCCTACATTAAGACAATGTATTATGAAATTAACTGTAATCCACAAATGTCTGAATTATGTACATTTATGACCCTAGAAAAATAGTACAAATCCCTTTCATTAGTAATTAAAGAAAAAAATATTTCAAATAAATCTTTTAAAACTTTGCAAGTAAATGTGTTTCCCTGATACATTCTTTGATGTTTAGCATACACTTCCTTGATATACTTAATTTTAGTGTAGATAATTTAGGGAAAAAAATCTACTTTGAAAGATAAGGTTTCCTCCTTTAGGCCAACGACAATTTCTATATACAAAGGTTGGTACCATCCACTGCTCTACACTCCACAGTAAGGTAAAAATGAGTATATGCATTGAGAAATTGGGTATACTGTAAATGGGAGAGTCCTTGCTTGCTTAGCATCTGTGGAAACCCTGGGTTGGATCACCAGACCCACTGCCCCCCCCCAAAAAAAAAAAGAAAAAAAATTAAAAGCAAGAGAAAATTATTTTCTATTTATGGAAGATTTCATCACTCCTGGTTTATTTGGATAATTTAGAAGCCTAGAATCTAGAGTATAATGTAAATGACAGCAATGGAATTTCTCTTTCAAAAACAATTAAAAGCTGGGAATGGTGGCAAGCATCTGTAATCCCAGCTACTTGGGAGGCTAAGAAGGCAGGATCACCTGAGCCCAGGAGTTCCAGATCAGCCTGGGCAACAATAGTGAAACGCACTACTGAAAACAACAACAAAATAATTATACATAAATGCTTCCAATGGCAGAAGGAGTGACTAGGCTATTATTTTATAGTACCCATGTAATTTTTCTCCCACTCATCATCAAGGAGATGACATGAAACACACTCATTCCTTCTAAATTATTTATATGCTGAAGCCACATGGAGAATTTAATAGAGGTGATGTAAATAGTATTAATACAATGGAATTCCAAGGACATCTGATGTTATTAATGAAATAGTATCAAAACAACATTTAGGTGAATTTTTAGAACAGTTAAAAAAGATTACTGTATTAAGGAAAAACAGCAAATGCCAACATTCTGATCATCTGTACTTCTTAAACATGAGCTTTTTAGAAAGTATTCCTGGCATTAGAAGTTGATATTAATTCAGAAACACAAAGAGATGTCAGGCATGGTGGCACATACCTGCAATCCCAACTACTTGGGAGGTTGAGGCAGGAGGATCTCAAGTTCAAAGTCTGCCTGGGGAACTTAGCAAGACCCTGACTCCAAAAAGGATGGGGGATATAGCTCAGAGATAGAACACAACTGAGTTCAAACCCCAGTATCCCTTCTTTCAAAAAAAGAAAAAAGAAAAAAAAAAAGTTCTTAAGTTTGTCCATGCATGATGTGAAACCACAACCACCTCTTGCCCTCCACATTTTTTTCTTATATACTATCCATTTTCACACTGTCATCATTTAATTGTAAGAACTTAACAGACTAACCAATTATTTAATATTCTTAAAGCTAAACAAACATTATAGGATCCTGGAGCTAAATGTTCTGTCCATTTCAAAAAATGAGAACCTAATTCAATCTGAGCTGCATTTGCCAAGGTGGTTTAGAGGATTATAAACATTCCACACACACACTTGTAAAATCTCTAGGTAGGGGTTAAGATTTAAAATTAATGTTTTCTCCATGAGATGGTAATTTATCTCTGTAAGAAGAGATCAAATCAATGATTTAATTTATACCGTGCCCTAAAGGAACAACAAATATTCATCTGAAAAATGGGGTTGATAGGGAGAAGAGGCTCATACAGGGAGTTAATTTTTAGCTTCCTAGTTCCTTCAATGGCTAATGACTATAAGATGCTACAGACAGTTATTTTTTGAGTGAAATGATTTTTCCCTCAATTCTTTCTTGGGGTGGGCAGTAGGGATAGAACCTAGGCTCTCATGCATGTTAAGCATATGCTTTACCAATGAGCAGTACCCCAAATTCTAAAATGTTTCTTTAAAAATTTTTTTAGTAGTAGATGGACACAATACCTTTATATTATTCATTTATTTTTTTGTGGTACTGAGGATCAAACCAGTGCCTTCTTCACACATGCTAGGCAAGTGCTCTACCCCCAAACTACAACTGCAACATCCCAAACCTTAAAATATTTGTAACAGCCAGTTCAGAAGACAAAACTGACTTCAATAGCAATTAAGATTTTCTCCCCTGCCCCCCACAACTAGGAAAGAACCCAGGGGTGCTTTATCACTGAGCTGCATCTCAGTTCCTTTTACCTTTTTTGAGACAAAGCCTTGCTAAATTGCTGAGAGTGGCCTTGGCCTTTCAACCCTCCAAATTTGCTGGAACTCTAAGCATGTGCGACTATGCCTGGCTAAATTTTGCTTTTTACAAAGCAAGCTTTAAAAGCAGGCTTGGGGTGGTCTTACGAAGTTCTTACCAAACACATGCAGAAATCAAGGAGCAAGCCCTAGGTCTGCCATGAATCTAAAGGTGGCAAAGACAATGCTATGGTTGCAAGCATATAAAATAAGGAAATAGGTATCTCTTATATATAAGGACTTATTTTGATTCTTCTAAAGTTTTTGTCAGTTTTATCATTCATCTTGTCAATATATTATTATAAAAGCATTCTCTTTTTAGATCATGTTCATACTCTTTCTGAAGTTATCCCTGTTAAGATAACCAATGATCTTTAAAAAATGTTATTTGCCATAGCTCATGGCTCCTAGTTTCAGACAATGTTATAAAAGCACGTGAATGTTAAATTTTAAAATTGTATTTAGCCCTTTAGAATAATACTATCTTTACATGTAAAAGGAAATAAAAATGGAAAGTACTGTTTAATAATTCATTCCACTACACTGTGTGCAACCACAGGAATGAAAACTTGTACCCCATTTGTGTATAATGAATCAAAATGCACACTGTAAAAAAAAAAAAAAAAAAATTCATTCCAGAGAATCAGTACAGCTAACTGTAGATGAATCAATCCTAGAAGCATTAACAAATAAGAAAAAGAGAAAAAAAAGTCTGTAATCCTCAAACACAGCTACCTTGAAGCTTATCAACACTGTAGGCCACTTGCTATTACACATCCAAGTATTTCAGGAACCTCTCTTTAGAATTTCCATTTGTGGTATTACTTGCCATTATTTATATCATGAATTACTAAAGAGGAAATGGTTCTATTTTATACCATGAATAAGTATAAAAATGATCTTTGGGCTCATAATTTCCCAAATGAGATGCTACCTTATCGTTTTTCTTACTTCATATATAAACACCATTTTGTATTTGTATTCTGTCTAGTCCATTTTGTATTTGCTTTTTAAATGTTTCCATTGTTGCAATACTTGGGAAACTGATTCTTACAAACTCAGATGTTACTGTAAACTTCATTAAAAATGAAAGTGTTAAGTTATAGTGTTCTCTATTTCCAATGAGTTTTCTGAATCATTCTTTTTAGTTAATTTTGACACTGTCATTTGAAAGTGATTTATATCTGAAGACTTTCACCTAATTATCAATACAAAAAATACACATGTGTAATATAGTAATAACTGAAAAAGCTGCCACATTTTAATACTTTATAGTTAAGAGTTTTTAATTAACCAATTAAAGACTAAACTATGCTCATCTGAACACCACTGCTTTCACATGCTTCACAGTATATTAACTTATAATTATTAAGCATATAATTGACTCTTATAGAAGCATCATCCATAATGTTAGCACTGAAAAAATTAAATAAAACCAAATTTTAAATTTCATGTCTATCAGAAGGAAAAAAACACTTCTAATATCAAAATAAAATTAAAATCTACCAGGTAAACAAACTAAAATTAATGATAGGGCTGGAGTTGTGGCTCAGTGCAGAGCACTTGCCTAGCATGTTTAAGGCACTGAGTTCAATCTTCAGCACCACATAAAAAATAAAGTTACTATGTCCAGCTATAACTAAAAAATTTTTAAAATGATAAAAATAAGGGTATTTTAATATGCTTTTCTATCATTATAGGCCAGAACTTATATCCAGGAATTAAAATACTTCTCCAAAGGAAGTCTACCTAGGAAATTGGGTATAGCTTTTAAAAACTATCTTAAACAGGGTGCAGTGGTACAAACTTGTAATCTGAGGGTCTTGGGAGTTGAGGTGGAATAATCACAAGGCCAGGGGCAGACTCAGCAATTCGGCTAAACCCAGTCTCAAAAATAAAAAATAAAAAAGGACAGGGGATGTAGGTTCAGTAGTGAAGAACCCCAGGGTTAAATCCCTGGTTACGAATACAAATACAAACACACACCCCAAAAGAACCCTATTCTATCTTGGCTCAAAAGATCACAAAAACATTCTTTTTCTTCATTATTTTTCCAAACAGAAAGGTTAACCCAGTAATTTTAAGAGGAATAACTTTTCTCAATTATATTCAAAGCCTTGTTTGCAGAATTCATTCGTGAGTGTAGCATTTACTATGTAACAGACACTATGCTAAATATTTTTACCTTCATTTTGCCAATTTATTCTCAAAATGACCAAGAAGGCAGGTATTGTTATCTCCATTTTACAGATAAGGAAACTGAAGCATGGAGAGATTAAGTTACATAGATTTTATTTTTTTAGGTGGTGGGAAATGAACCCTGGGTTACTAGCTACATCCCCAGTCCTTTATTATTATTATTATTTTATTTTGAGACATTGTCTTGCTAAATTACTGAAACAAGCCTCTCTCACTTTTAATTCTCCTGTCTCAGCTTCCTGAGTTGCTGGGATTACAGGAATGTGGAACCATGACTGGCTAGGTTTACATAGGTTTTAAATAGGATTTGAACAAAGATAGTCTGACTTCCTTTTTGTGTGTGATGCTACACCCCTAGACCTGTTACTTTCTTTAAATTTTCTAATAGGATTTGAACAAAGATAGTCTGACTTCCTTTTTGTGTGTGATGCTACACCCCTAGACCTGTTACTTTCTTTAAATTTTCTCATTTTTGCATATCCCCATTCTGTTTAGTCTGTGATGACTTTCTAATTGATCTGCATCTATTATATGTACCTACAGAGATATATCCTTATAACCTTTATGTATAATAAAAATACATAAAAATATATTGCAATGCTAATAGCAGTTTCTTTGGCTAACTGAATTATGGATCATCTTTTTACTTAGCTACACTTTTGTGTTTTTCCTGAACAGGTTTTATTTTGCAATAATAAGAAGAAAAGTTTCAAACTGCAAAACACAGACCGATGCCAACAATTTGCTCATATTATTATACTAATTTCCTTTGCTATAAAATTCTATCACAGGAAACTTAAAATATTTCACTAAAAATTTCAATACAACCTGTTAGTTAAATACAATGACCTTATTCCATAAAAAACTTAGCTAGTTTAAAACTTTTGTTGATACACCTGAAAACACTCTTAATACTTCCATTATGATACAAACTCAGTATTAAAAACAAAGTTAAAGTGTTTGCCTAGCATGTACAAGGCTCTGGGTTCTATTCCCAGGAGTTCCATCTCAAAAATTCACCTCAGAAAACCAAAACAGAGTTAAGGGCCTAAAAAAGTAAGATTTATTTAATGTAATTTTATTAATATGGTTTCAATTATAAAAGGAATTATTCCATTGAATTCTTATAATACCTCTGCTAACCCACTATTAATGATAACGCACTAAAAAGTTTTTAAAAAACTGTGACATGTCGATTTCAATTTTATAATAATTATAAATATTGTCATAAAATTCAATATTAACCGAGTTAGAGGAAAAATATTTCCTTCACTGATTAACAGATTTTGGTATGAATAAACAGTTTCATATATATTTGATAATGAACTTTCGTGTGTATGATTGTTTGGTGGTAGGTATTAAACCCGGGGCCATGTTCATGTTAAGCATGCACTGAGCCTAAACTCCCAGTCCTTTTTTTGCTGTTTTCTAGGAAAGAAAACTAGCAATACACATTTAAGTAAGTGATTTTTAACTTAGTCCTATGCAAAATAAATATTTTATATTAATTTTAAAAATCTGATGTGGTATTTCAGATATTATTCTAGGATTAAATGCCTTATTATTTTTTAACTTTATTTTATTTAGTCTTGTACGTGGTGCTGAGGACTGAACCCGGTGCCTCATTCATGCTAGGCAAGAGCTCCACCACTAGCCACAATCCCAGCCCAAATGCCTTATTTTTTAAATACTTTGAGAATTTTACAACTTAAGAAAATTGACATTAACACACACACACAAAAAAATTCAATCAATTTCTAAAACTTCACAGAAAAATTGTTATTGGAAATATCCTGGGACTTTCTTAAAGTCCATCTTTTCATTGCTACCCCTGAGAAAAAACTTCCAATACTTGGTTGAGGTTTTGCCAACCTAACTCAAATTTAGCTCAAAACAAATGCAATGGAAGTCCCATTTGCTACTTCCCAAAACAATGTAAAACCAAAAATTAAATGTTTCTGGATTGTTGGCATTACTACTCTTCAATTATCCTAGATGAGTAGTATCCTTAGGTTTCATTCAATATAACTTAAAAACTAATCTCCTAACTACCTGTCTATGATTCATGGGACAAATCTCTTTTCAGCTTTTAAAAAACAGCTATTTAAGAGTAGGCACACTGGGGCTGTGGTTGTAGCTCAGTGGTAAAGCACTTGCCTACATTGTGAGGCACTGGGTTCCAATCTCAGCACCACATAAAAATAAATAAAATAAAGGTATTGTGTCCATCTGCAACTGAAAAAAAAAAAAATTTAAGAGCAAGCATACTTACTTGTCAGTATAAATTTTAAAAACTTTTAAAACTGACATAAGTGAAGCACTTTCACAAAGGTTAACATCATGTTTTTCCATCACTGAGCAATATACCTGGAGCCCAAGTTAATTTCATTTAATTCTAACAAAACCTCTTCTAGTTTGGTGTTATTCTCTCCATTTTATAGATGAGGAAACAAAGATTAGGTAATTTCCCTAAAACCATCTGGTTAGAAGGCAAATCAGCAAGGGACTTTCTAATGGCCAGGCCCTTTCCACTTAACTTATAACTACTCACACACTCAGAGAGTCAAAATTTTGAAAACTCTGCTCAGTTTTCAACCATTTACTGATATTAGCAACATGGTCTTATAATGTGGATAAAATCCCAGTTTGGAAAATTACTTTATTAAAGGCAAACCAAACCAGACATGGTGGTGCTGGTCTGTAATTCTCTCTTCTCTGGAGGCTGAAGTAGGATGTGACTGCAAATTCAAGGCCAAGCTGGGCAATTTACCAAGAATCTGTCTTTATGAAGGAAAAAAAAAAAAAAAAAAGAGCAAAGCAAAGCAAAGCAAATGACTGGGCTCAGCAGCAGAATGCTTGCCTAGTATGTGCAGGACCCTGGGTTTGATCTCCAAAAACGAAACAAAACAACCCAGAAAATGTTGTTGGCTAAATTAAAATTAGTTCACAGGATATGGTATTTTAAGATTTGAAATAAACATCATAAACAGTAAACTATACTTTATCATAATACTCAAGAATTTTGGAGTGGATTAACAATATTGATATACAAAAGTCCTACTACATCAAACTACAACAAAATAACTATATATCTGCTTTACCTGATTAGTTATACCTAGTTTAACTTAAAAAATAAACATTTAATTATATTAATTAAAAAGAACTACCAATAGGGTTTTTCTCAGCTAACTTCCCAAATGAAATTGACTTTTGATAAAACTATTCACTTGAATAAACTTCATCCAGACCTATAGTATTTCTGCATCTTAACTACAACTTATTAAGTGCTGTTACTATTAAGGTCCCATCAGAGTTACCATAATAAAATCAGAACAATTAAGAAGAAAATTTAAAACTGCTTACAGAAAAATGTGTTCCTTTTAAAGCCACATGTTGATATTTTTTGCGATAACTTAAATAATAGGTGAACTTTTTATAGCAGTTCAAAAGTCTGGAAGGCAATTTTTCTTTCAAGCTATTTATCGCCATGGCTTTTACACAGTTGAGTCACGAGTTTAACCTATTGAGTCACCTGCTTACAGCATCTGCAAACCACAATTTACTAACTGCAGCTTCCTCAAACTTACAACTGAACAAACTCAGGAAGGTTTAGGAACTGTTTAATGTTTTCTGAAGCAGTAACTGAAAGTATTCTTTCAGAATGCAAGCTTTTAAAAAAAAATAAATAAATCCTGGGATGGGAAAGAGGGAGTTCAAGTTAAGAAATAAAATTTATAGGCTTGTAATATTTTGGGGGAGGTATTCTATAAAAAATTCTAAGTAGAAACTAATACTGAGCACTAGCTCAGTATTGCTCAGTATGTTGTTATGTCAATGACTTTCTCATTCATATAGAATGAATATGAATCAGAAGTCATATACTGTCCATACAAAATGAACATTTTAAAAAATACAAAATGCAATCAGTTCCACACCACAGATTTCCTGGGCTGGCTTTCATTTTTTCATATACTGCTATGGAAATGATAAATCTACACTTGAGCAATACTATATACCCTATTTCTCCTTTTCTCAAAAAGAATTAACAAAGTCTAGTGCAAACTGAAATGATCAGCAAATCCTGTGACTTGATAGTCTTGCCAAGTCACTTAGTTTTTCTTTTATGACACCTATTTAAGTCTATTTGTTCCCTTCACTGGATCTATGTAGAACAAATGCAAATATATGAAAAATATTGTTATACACATACACATTCAAAATGGGGAGAAGGGAACTCTCCCCATTATACATGTATAAGGTACCATAACAGAACACCTTAATTATGGTATTGTTCAGTATGGGAATGTGCATAACATACCTTCCATAATGATTTCCTGTATTTTTTTTTTGCGCCTCTTAAAAAGATACGTAATACAGTTCAAAAAATCTAATCAGGAAAAAAAAAAAAAAAAAAAACTGAAGAGAAAGTAAACCAAAGCATGTTAATATAGTTACTGTAATTTTTCTAGTAAAAGAAGTTTTTTTTTTTTTTGGACTGGGAATTTAGCTCAGTGGTAGAGTGCATGCTCAGCATTCAGGATGCACTGGGTTTAGTCCCCAGCAGCAAGGAATAAAAGATTTTAATTCTATGAATTGGACATAACTTTCCTATGTTCATATTTGAATACACTACAGTGAAACGCCACATCATGTGCAACCACAAGAATGGGGTCCTAATAAGAGTAAGTCACACTTCATGTATGTACATGTCAAAATACAATTTACTGTCACATATATCTAAAAAGAACAAATAAATTTTAAAAAATTTAATACTATTATTTTTGAATAAAAATATTTTAAGTTCTTTCATTAAATAATAAACAATCCTTCCATCAATACCCATGGGTATCCACATTATTGATTACTTTGTTATGTTATAATGCAGTCATAATTACTGACTGGTATAAAGTGTGGATTCTAGAGCCCAGTGAGATGGTGCACACCTGTAATCCCAGGGGCTTGGAAGGAGAAGACAAGAGGAACAAAAGTTCAAAGCCAGCCCCAGCAACTCAGCAAGGCCTTCAGCAACTCAGTGAGACTGTTTCACAAAATAAAAAAGGCTGGGGATGTTGTTCCATGATCAAGCACCCCTGGGTTCATTCCCTGGCACCCCAACGCCTGTCCCGCAAAAGTGTTATTCTATATCAAAGTGTCCCAGCAGAAAAGACTGCTTTTTAGTTTCTTTTGTAATCTTTTGTGCTATCAAGCTGCAAATCTACTTCCTTTGACTTCTTACATGCTATGGTTAAAAAAAAAAAAAAGTAGATTAGAAAGTTTGTAGAAATTATTTGAACAGAGACATACACAAACAGTATAGATTTTAAAAAGATTCACATAGGATACAGCATTGAGACAAAAAAAAGGTAGTAGCAGTGGAGAGATGATCTGGTTATCAGGAAAGGCATTACATAAGACAAATATCTGAGTTGTGACGTAGGGAAATGAACAAACAAACAAAACAAACAAACCCCCCTGCACAAGACACCTAGGTTTTAAGAACTTAAATATTAAGGACAGCTGCCAGACTACAGGGAGATCAGAAAAAGGCTTTCTGGATAGGAGAAAAAGCATATGTGCACATACATGACTAGCAGTACAGCACATGTGGGGAGTTTTAAATACATTGATATGGATAAATAAGAACAGGAAGGTAGAAGATTCTATTTGAACAGTTTTTTGACAGTCTAGCCAAGCAAGGCTGGAAGTCACACAGAGATGGAAAGGGTGGGACAGTTACAAGCAATACTAAGAAAGCAGAATTAGCAATTATAGGAAATCAATAAAGAGATACAAGAGAGGGACCTAAAACTTTCCCATGTTAATATGGGTGACAAAAGGAGATAGTGTGGTTATGTCATTTGTTGGAATATAGAATGAATCAGGAAGGTCTCAGAGTTCAATATTAATAAAGTAGCCAACAGAATAATTGTTCTTACGCCACTCCATTTTTTCAATTTTGTCAAAGCATTTATTAAACTGTATATCTTGCTATATAATTTACTTACTACAGTCATGTGGTAATGCCTCCTCTAGAATTAGGCTCTACGGGGGGGAAGGCAGGTTTTGTCTAAACACTGCCCAGCACATAAGGTACTAAATAAATACTTGTTAAAGAGATGATAAATAGTACAAAAGGTCTTCTAGGGTAGGGATTTAGATTCAGAAGACAGAATTTTAAAAACAATGGCAATATGACGCTGCTGAGGGTGAGTAGGAAAATGGAATGATACCAAAAAGGAATCCTGGGGAAAAAAAGTCACCTGATATTAAAACTACTCAGAAAAAAAGGTAAGTACTCATAAAAAGAAGGGAAACCTGAAAAGAGGTGTCACAGAAATAACAGAATAAAGCATTTCGAGGGCTGGGGATAGTGTAGTTCACTGGTGGAAGACTTGCTTTAATAAGCATTTTCAAGGTTCTGTGCCTGATTCCCAGAACTGCAAAATACTACAAGATTTTCCAAAAGGACAGTGATTCACAAATGTTAAATGCAAAGGCTCAGCAGGACAGGGATAGAGACTTGTACATTCAAGGTAGCAATCTTAGCAGGATCAAGTTTTTTCAGAAACAAAAGCCAGGCTGCAATAATTAAAGATGTTTCTGAGAAGAAAATATAGATACAGAAGATCACACTTATTTTTAAAGAAGTCTCACTATGATGGCCAAGCACTGTGGTGCACGCCTGCAATCCTAGGGGTTCTGAAGGCTTAGACAGGAGGATTGCAAGTTCAAAGTCAACCTCAGAACTTAGCGAGACCCTAAGCAACTCAGCAAGACCCTATCTCTAAATAAAATACAAAAAAAGGCTGGGGATGTGGCTCAGTGGTTAAATGCCCTGAGGTTCAATACCAGGTATTAAAAAAAAAGAAAAAGAAGTTCCACTATGAAGAAAAGGAGTAAAGTTATAAGTAGAATGGGTGTGATGATGAGACACCGTTAATTTTTATATTACAGAACAGAGATTTTAATATTTAATCTAATCAACAACAACAAACAATGAAAAAGATAAAGGCTTAAGAATTGGTAAATGGAGCGAAACTATCTGTGAAGATATGTACTAAAACACAAAGAGGGATTTGCTTTGTAAAACATAAGGCAGAGAGAGGAACAATTCCAAAAGACTATGAAACATAATACTTTGTGTATATCCCCTAGTGGGATATATTCTAAGGATAAAAGAACTACAACAAAAAAATTTAGACTGTTTTCAGCAATTAAACTGTTAATGGTAATGTTAGTGTTGTTATTCTAACACTGGTGGTTGCATAATTAAGGACAAAGCAAATGAGTAAACATATGACATTCGACTCCACCATTCCTGGTATTGCTGAGAAGTGCAATCTTATTAGAACATAACTACTGGGAATACCAGACTTAACTAAATATGCAGTGACTTTTTAACTTAAATACATATGCATATGTAAAGAGAAACATTTAGGGATGAAATATGGCATGTAGAATTTGCTTTAAAATAACACAAGAGCTGGGCATGGTGACACATGCCTATAATCCCAGTGGCTCTAGAGGTTGAGGAAGGAGGATGGCAAGTTCAAGGTCAGCCGCCAGCAATTTAACAAGGCCCTAAGCAACTTAGTGAGACCCTGCAGATGTGGCTCAGTGGTAAAGTGGTCCTGGGTTTAATGTCCCATACAAAATAAATAAGTATATAAATAAAAAACAAAACAAGAGAAGATGAAAACAATACTGGCGATGAACTGATACTTTTAAAGTTGACTGACAGGTATACAGGAGTTCATTTTACTATTCTACGCATGTAGATGTTTAAAATTATGTAAAAGTTTCATCACATCACTCTTCTGTTCAAAACCCTCCAAAAGCTTTAAAAAATTAATCCACAAAGACCTGCTTAAATACACTTCTAACCTCTAACATCACTTTCTATTCATCTCCAAGTAATATGCTATTCTACAAATGCTTTCACGTTAGGGCCTTTCCATTTTCTATTCCAGACGATATTTCTTACCTCCTTCCAGGTTTCATTTACATAAAACTTATTGTCTTTTAATGCACTAAATAGTTTAATTTATTCTCTTTTCTCACTAAAGGTAAGCTATATAAGGAAAGAGAAAATCTGTTTTGTTTTGCTCATGGTTGTATCCTAAACCCTAGAATAGTAACTGGGCAATGCAGATACCCAAGAAATATTGTAAAATAGTAGACTAGGAAAAAGGGACACAACTTTGCGACAAGAGTAAAGGAAGTAAGAAAAGGAAGAAAAATAGGTATAAGAACAGGAAGTTAAGGGGGTTCCTGCTTGTAACCTCAATTTCCTCTGTGCAGCAAGAGAAAGGTCATTTACTAAGAGAAAAGGAGGAAATTTGGTACAGCAGTGATAATTTGGAATGACTGCTTTACAAAATATAAGTTTTGAAGGGAAATCAAAAAAAGTGCCAAATGATACTAAGGGTTCAGATGAGACTGGACACAATAAACAATGTTACCAAAAATACATGAGTGTAATTTTCTCCTTCAGTATTTAGGGCATGGTTGTCCAAGAGAATCCTCTGCAATAAAAATGTTATATGTTTGGACCTTCCCACGTATAACTATGTAGACACTTGAAATAGTTAGAATGTTTGAGGTATTGATTTTTTAAATTTAGTTTTACCTAATTTAAATTTAGATAGCACATGTAATCAGCAGTTACCAATAAAGGAAAGTAGATATCATGAGACAGACATTATGTACCTATTTTGTAGATGATAAATAAAGACTTTAGCTGGTTAAGTGGCTACATGCCTTTCCCAGCATTACAGATAATTGGGATCTGAGTTGGACTACTACTAATTCTATTGCTAATTTCTGATATTTAAATAAACCACTGCCACCCCCAAAAGAGCCAATATCTCCTGAGAAAATAAATTTCATATGTAGAAGTATGTATTTGAATAAATATTTATCTTTAAATAAAATCAATAAAATTTGGCCAACTTATTCTACAATCACACAAATATGGTGTGCTGACTTTGGTTCTTCTCTCTATATTTTAAATTTTAATTTGTATCTAAGTTTAATAATATTAATATAAGCCAGACACCCTGAAGTCCTTGGAGATCTGGGGGCGGGGGGGGGGGGGAGCAGAAGAAAGAACTACCCAAGTTGTACCCCTGTCCAAATTAAATTCAGAATAAATTCAAGTACTGATATGTATAGTTATACCTATTTATGAAACCAGGCAAAATGAGATACACCTTGGAAGTGATTAAGACCAAACAAACAAACAAAAAACAAAGAAAAAAAATACACCACATCAGTGGTTTGAAGTTTTTCTATATGGTGCTGGTGGTATATACAGCTAGTTAACCACTTTCTTTCTCTTGTTTGGCCAGAGCAGAGCTTTACAACCCAACACTAACAATATGCCAGTAGATACTATCCATAATTCAAGTTTTTCTGAAATAAATGCAAATAAACATTAAGAACATTTTCCAAAACTGGACTTTAAGCATTTGAAGTAAGTGCTATTGAAGTTGAAGGTTAGGGATTCTCAACAGGGAAAGTCTATGAAAGTACTTCCAAATCTGAAAAACTTTGAAAGGCAAAACACTTGTGTCCTCAAGCATTTTGCATAGGGGTGACTGTATCTAATGGAATTTAATGCCCTTACAGAAGTAGATGTGAGCCAGATGTGGTGGGCACATGCCTGTACTTCCCAGTGATTCATGAGGCTGAGACAGAATTCCAAGTTTAAGCTAATAATAAATACATAAATAGGGCTGGGGATGTAACTCAGTGGTAAAGCGCCACTGGGTTCAATTCCCAGTACCCACTTCCCCACACACACAAAAAATAGATGTGAGAGATATAAGTCACAAACCCATCTTTCTGTGGAGTTTTAGGCATTGTGTTTTGCAACTCCACATGGTAGATTAAATCTTCAAGTCCTTTAAGAGTGAAGAGTTTATATTTGGGGTGAGACTTGACATATCCAGATTTTTATTCATTCCCATTATACAGATTCTGTATTTCTCAAAATGGCTTTTCCATAAATGGCAAGGGAGAGAAGCACTGTTATTTATGAATTAGATGTATTTATAGTACTGGATTCCTAGGCAAATAACATATGAAAGAGCACTGGATTTAAAAAAAAATTCTTAATATTTCACATAATCTACACACACACACACACACACACACACACACACACACACACACACACATACACACACACACACTGGGATATATAAGTATCTCTAAGGGCAAATGTGATGGAAACATATACTCATTGATAATTAACAACCTTTATCAAATAACCAGCTTAGATATTACAGAAAATGAGTGATATAAGAATTTTATCTGGAACTAGACTGGATTAGTAAGAGTCATGTGAACAGACAGGTGAAAACATCACAATATCAAGACCTAGAAGAGGAAGCAGAGCTATTATCATTCAAAAACAAAGATAATGGTTCATATTTAGTATGTTGGCAGCACCTGATAGTCCACATAAAAGCTCTGACATCTGTTGACAATTTAAGTTGGCAAGATTGCTTCGAAGCCTTCCAACTTCTCCAGTTGTCTTAATCTATAGCCCAGTGGCTCTATATTAACACTGGTAGAGCACTAGAAATGGTGGCAGGGTCTCGGTGTTCACCCATTAATGAAGGTGAGGAGATACCAAAGGCATTTACTACAATAGAGCCACAACCTACTAACAATACAGGAAAAATCAAATGTCAGTACGACCTGTGGTAGTTCTGCATGAACTAGGACAGGCTTTGCTAGTTATTTGGAGAAGCATCACTCTATAGGCTGCTCACAGAACACTCTACTGAAAAACAATTAGGAGCTTTCCCTTTATCTGTTTTCCTTCTTATTTCTAATAGAACCCTAGTTCTGAGAAAAAATAAAACAAAGAAAAACAGGCAAACATTTGGTATTTTTGCAACAGTTGATTCCACACTGCAAAATACTATGAACAAAATTCTGTTTTAGAACTTAACAGCATATGGTGTTATATTTAGGTCTTTCCTTGACCTAAGAGAGTGAAGTATTTTGTCTTTATATTCACAAGTAGAGGAAAGTGACTGGCACATAAAATAAATGACTATATATTAGCTCAACAATCACATGATCTTTTTCCTAAATCTTGAGTGCAGCAGGACATAGTGGCACACACCTGTAATGCCAATTACTGGGGAGGCTGAGGCAGGAAGATGGCCAAGTTTGAAGCCTGCCTGGGCAACTTAGCAAGATCATATCTCAAAACAGAATTTTAATAAGAGCTAGCTCTATCATTGAGCTACATTCCCTTCTTTGCCTAACACGTGTAATGCCCTGAGTTGAATCCCCTGTATCACCTTAAAAATTTTAAAAAACATTTTCTCTGAATGGCAGATCTATAGACCAATTGCTTCTAAAACAGGAGTTATACATAAAGATTGATCCAGTGATTCTAACAATCATTTGAACCAATTATGCAGTTGAGGGAAAAAATAAAAAAATAAAAATCAGTCAGACATGGTAATGCATGCCTGTAATCCCAGCAACTCAGAAGAGTTAGGCAGGAGGATCTCAAGTTTGAGGCCAGTCTCAGCAATTTAGTGAGGCCCTAAGATACTTAATGAGTCCCTGTCTCAAAATAAAAAAATACTCCTCCTCAAAAGAGAGTGATATCTCAAGTAATCAAAACGGTATACTGGTATAAAGACAGATACACAGGTCAAGGGAACAGAAAAGTACAGAAATAAAATATAGCATGAATGACCAGTCAACTGATTTTCAACAAGAGTGCAAAGACCACTCAATGTGAAAGAGACAATCTTTTCAACAAATCAACAAATGGTGCTGAGAAAAGAGCATATTCACATTGACTTATACCACATATTAGACAATTAACTCAAAACGAATCAAAGTCCTAAAAGTAAGAACTAAAACTACAAATAAGACTCTTAGGGGGAAAAAAAAAAAAAACGGGAAAATCTTCATGACATTGAGTTTGTATTAATTTCTTGGATATGATATTAAAATCAGAGACAATAAAAGAAAAAATAAATTAGATATCAAGATCAGAAACATGTACTCAAAGACAATCCATAGAATGGGAGCAAATACTTGCAAAACATGTATCTAATAAAAGACTGATACCTACTACATATAAAATACTCCTAAAACTGTTCAACAACAAAGAAAAACACCCCAAAATTTAAAAATGGGAAAAGGAATTGAATGAACATCTTTTATTCAGATGATATACAGATGATCAATAAATCTGAAAACAGGTTTATCATTAATCATCAGAGGAATGCAACTCAAAACTACAGTGATATAGCTCTATATACATAATAATCTATGAGCATAATAATCATTAAAAAACCGAAAAGAGAGAAAAAAAAAATGTTGGTGCAGATGTGGAAGAAAATGGAACCCTGTATACTATTGATGGGAACAAAAACTGGCATATAGCAACCATAGAAAACACTTTCGCTCCTAGGTATATATAGAAACCAAATGAAAGGAAGGTCTCATTATACACCGATGTTCATAGCAGCATCATTCACTTCACAATAGTCAAAAGATGGAAGACCTTGTATCCACTAGCACATGAAGAAAATACAGTATATACATACAATGGAACATTATTCAATTACAAAACCAAATGAAATTCTAACACATGCTTTAACATCACTGAAACTTGAAAACATTATGCTACTGTTAAGCTGGTTACAAAAAGACAAATACTCCATTTCTCTTATGTGAGATACCTAGCACAGGCAAATTCACACAAAAAGTACAATACAGGTTACTGGGGATCAGTGAAGGTGGAATTGCAAAATGGGGAAATACTGTTTAGTGATAAGTTTCTATTTTGGATGATGAAAAGTTCTGGAAATGGATAGTGGTAAAAGTTATACAACATATTCCACTGTACCAAAGCGAATGCACTTTAAAGACACTGAATTTTATGCTTAAATTTAATATGTTAAGTTTTATTGTTTGCCTTTTTTTAACAAATGCTCAGTATTTCTCTGTACTAAGGACACATCAAACAGCCCAGTCACGTGGCCTACACTATTAAAAATGGTTAAAAGTTGCCTCTATCACCACTATACCTTCAAAAGAAGAAGGTAAAGTTCATGTTTTCATAAATGGACCAACCATACAATATGCACTCCGCTTCCTGACTTCAAGTATCTGCTACTCGTTGTATTTTGCCTATACACATTTATATTTTTCTTCATATTTACCCCACTAGATTACAGGTTGTAGAAGACAACAAAATATTTATACTCCTGATTTTAATACACCAGACCCTCAAATATACAAATAAACAGCGTCTAACCCACATTAGTTATTGATTAAAGGCTAGTACTGTTTTGCCTTTAGTCTGGAGTCTGAGAGGATGTGGATTTTAGAGATTATCCTTTTGGCTAGACAGGACTCCATTTTAAACTTTTATTTTTCAATTTTAACTTTGAGGAAATCTAGGTCCTCAGAGTACTTATGTGCATAAAAAAGAAAAACGGCTGGGAAAAAAAAAAAAAAAACAGGGAGACTGAAAAAAATCTTAAATCTATTAAGATTCTCTGCTTGGGAAACAACTCAATCAGAAAATAATGCACAGATTTGGAGTACAGCCTGATGCAAGTGTGTGGAAAGTAAGGGAAAATGTATTGACAATAAAATTAAGAAAAATACTTTTAACTTTTATATTTAGAAAAAAAGTCAACTATAAGAAAAATAAAGAGCCAAAAGAAAGAGAATAATATGCAAATAAGAGACTTAACATTTGATGGCTCACAAAGGCAAGGTGGCACTTTAAAGTTTTCAGTTTAGGCTCTGTTTCTTGCTTCTACTAAGCTGTGTGAATCCAGGCACTATTGCACAACACTTCCTTAAACCTCATTCTCTCTGCCTTCTTTTCTCTCCTTTTCAGCCTTTCATTCCCCCTAAACTATCTCTAGCAAAAATGAGGTATTAGATCTAAAAGGACTTGAAAAAGGGTAGGTAAGGTGGGAATTAACATTGAGTCATTGAGGCCACATAAAAACTAGTATTATGGGAAGGAAAATCAAGAAGAAGAAGAAGCCTGTCTAAAGAAAGGAGACAGGGGAAAGGAGAAAAAGATATGTGACTTGAGTTCCTGACTTTCTAGTTCCCAATTACAGTCTAATTAAGGTTCAGCCTTACTTTCTTGCTATGAATGTACCATGATATTGCTTGCAGTATGGTTACAGTATCTATCCTTTTAAAAATTTAACTGACTATAAGGGGGTTTCTATTTCTATCTTCTCATTTGTAAGTTAGGTTTCAGAGAATTGTATAGATTAAATAAATTAACATGTGAAACTGACAACATTATGCAAACATAAAACAATAAATGTTTTACCCATAGGCTATTATAATGATAATAAACATGAGAATATTTTGGGAATTATCAAATTTAAAAATATAAAATATTAACATTACACATTAATTTTGAAATTGAAAGTAACACGGTCATTTAGTAAAGACTTGCAATTGGGAAAATAAATATTATCATCCTATTGTGACTGGCAAAAAGAAAACTAGAAAATTTTTCTTAACAGTAACCAGTAATGGCTCAGAATCTCTGGAATCCAATTTCTACAAGCATGATTTCACATACTTTAAATTCTTAACAGCAGCCACCAAAAATTAAAAAGACTCTGGCAGATTTTTCAGCATATGATCACAGCAGATTTGGGACCAAGAGAGAACTATGGCAGTGACTTATAAATTTTTTTGATCTGAGTATTGCAGAATAGCTCATACTCAAGCCAATTTTCAGTCAAAATAACATGTTCCTGCACTCCATGGACACATTTTCAACACATCAGGTTTTGCAACAAATTTTTACAAAGAACTCCTTTTTCAATGGCAGTAGACATGCACTGGAGGAAATCAAATACCCAACTTAAGTAAGCATGTTTTATAATTATTTTGAAATTACAGTTATATAAAATTAGGTAGAAATTATATTAGAAGAAGTATTTTAAAAGAATATAAAGCAAAATTATTGAATATTAAAACGTGATGTACCAACTCTAAGTTAAAAACAAAAAGACAAATAAGTAAGTCTAATGATTCTATTTTAGCTGCTGGTTCTCTTTCTCTTGTTGTCCATGCTACTATCCAGGCTTCAGCTTGGCTCTACTGTTGCAAGCTGTCACTTTTGACTAGAAATGGGATAAGGCCAAGCAAGCACTACACAATAGCTGCTTCCTGCACTGGCCTCATCTGGACCACCCCCAGTAATAGCTGCCCAGGGACGCTAATTCTACCAAGCCAATGATCTATCAGTAGTCAGTTCATAGTCACAGTCATGGTCCTGTGTTTTTCACATTCTTGGCCCAATGTATATGCAACAAAATCATTCTCACTTTACTTATTTCAACAAGGCACCTCTAAATTTCATTCAAATGCTAATGTGAAAAGTGAAACAGAAAAGGGAGATGTATGTGAAAACTCAGGGAATAATTGGGAATGTGAACAACTTCTGTCAAAATGTAACTCAGTAATGAACATAGAAAAACAGAATAATCCTGGTCTTCCAAATTTATAGAACATTTGGTGGGGGGTGAGGGGGGGCAGGGATCAAACCCAGGGGGCTTAACCACCGAGCCACATCCCCAGCCCTTTTTTATATTTTATTTACAGGCAGGGTTTCACTCAGTTGTTTATAGAGTCTCCCTAAATTGGTAAGACTGGCTTTGAACTCACAGTCCTCCTGCCTTGGCCTCCTGAGCCACTGGGATTAAAGGCCTATGCCAGCCCAGCTAGAATTTTTGATTTTTATCTGGCACATCCTAACTCAGAAGTTCTCACATTTCAAATAAACCAAGTTTTAGGGTGAATTGTCTCTATTTCAGAGACTAAAATAATTAGGACTTAAACTGATAGGTTAATATTGGTCAAAATGGATGTTTTCCCACCTTAAGCAAGTTCACAGAATTAAAAGTAGAAGGGTGGAATTGTCAAAGGTCACTTAATCAAACTATTTCATTCAATGCTCAGAGGTTTTCCAATCCATAATAATACCTCCACAAAACCTGTCTCAACAGCCAAACTATGACAAATCTTTCTATATCTTATCACTAATACTTTTTTGAGATTAAAAGTAAACAGCAGCAAGTGAAGCTTGATTTTCCCTGTGGAAAAAAAGGTATTCCATAGTCATCTTTTCTAATACCATTTCCTTAAAATAATAGTTTAAGAAGTCAGCATCCTGTAATCCCAGTGATTTGGAAGGCTGAGGCAGGAGGATCTCAAGTTGAAGACCAGTCTTAGAACTAAGGGAGACCCTATCTCAAAATAAAAAATAAAAAGGGCTGGGGATGTGTTTAAACACCCCTCATGCCAAAAAAAAAAAAAAAAAAAAAAAAAAAAGTCACTGTGGGAGAAGAAGAAGAAGAAAATACTACAAAAATTAAGATCTGTTATACATTGACAATAGGTTGTACTGTCATCTGAAAAGGTTTATCTAGCACCAGCTGCAGAAAGAATGGTAAGGGTTTTAGAGAAGACCAGTAAGACTGATAAAAAAGAACGAGGCAGACAGGGGCCCACTTATGTCCAGTGAGTATGTGAATGGGAGCAAGAAAAATGAGTTACAAAAAAGGCTTAAAACACCATTTATGTTAAAAAAAAAAAAAAGGGGGGGGTAACCTATTAAGCAGTATCTAGATCATAACTCTTTTTTTTTTTTTTTTCAATGCTGGGGATTGAACCCAGGGCCTTGTGCTTGTGAGGCAAGCACTCTACCAACTGAGCTATATTCCCAGCCCTAGATCATGACTCTTTAATATATCATTTCAATTAATCTTGATAACAACACTAAGGTAGATGGTATTCTTATAGATGAGAAAATCATTTATTTACAAAAAAATTTAGGCATTCCTAACGTCGCATAGCTAACAAATGGCAAAACTACGACTGAAACCACATTTGCCAGAAACGACTTCAAAATGCATACTTTTGTCAGACATGGTGGCATATTCCTGTAATCCTAGCAACTCAGGAGTCTAAGGCAGGAAGATAGCAAATTCAAGACCAACTTCAGCAACTTAGCACCTGGGGAAAAGGGAAACTAACACAAATAAACAAACTCCACAAATTAAAAAAACCTGGGGACTTGGGGATATGTACCTCAGCGGTAAAGTGCCCCTCAGTGTGATCCCATACCTTTTCCTTATTTATCTCATATGTATCTAATAAGATATCTATTACTCTAAAAGTCTATGGTTCTCTAAATATACTTCCTTATCACTGATTATGCTGTCCCTCTTGCAAATGTCTGCATTACTCCACTCTCTTCCATTTCCATTATTCATTACTCATTATTTCCATTATAGGAGGTTTTACCTCCTTCATGAGATTTCTTTCACCATTTTGATCTCTACTGACATTTTGCATTTGAAGTCATCATTATGCATTTTTGGCTCCTACATCTACTTCAAGGAAAATTTAAAGATAAATAAATAAATAAATGTATAAATCTTGTTATAGATAGTGAATTCCTTGAAAATAAAATCAAGACTTTTAGCCATGACTGTTAATGTGTTCTTGTAATCCCAGTTACTGAAAAGGCTGAGGTAGAAAGATACAGTCCAGGAGTTTGAGTCTAGCCTATGCAACACAGTGGAGATCCTATTTCAAAGAAAGAAAGAAAGAAAGAAATACAATAAAATTACTTTGTTTTAAAAATGGTAAAGCAACTAGTAGGGTGTAATGAATAGGGGAACCTCAACATTTAAATAACTGTTAAATGAATGAAGTTTATCTGGAAGTTTCTAAAACCAGACATTTCAAAATTTTAAGGTAAGTTAAAGGCAGAATCTAAGCACATAATTTCAATTCAAAGACTCTGAGGAAAAGTTAGGTGAGGCAATTATCCAACCTCTGCACTGACCTTTATGCTTTCCCCACCTCCCTCCCTATAACACACGTACTCTTCCTTGATGGAGGAGGGGATAAGTTTCTATATGCTAATATGAAACGTACTTCCAGAGATTCTTACAAATTCATATAAAACATGTCTTTCACTGCCAAGTTCAGTCATCTCTGCTTAAAACAAAATCTTTGAAAAAAAAAGTGTTGGGTAGTTTTGGGATATTAAAAAAATTACAGTACTGGTAAAACTAATGGTGGAAGAGTAGTAGCATGACACCAGAAAGAGCACAAATTTGAGGTTAAGTCTAGCTTTAGGATGGCTCAACCTTATTCCAGGGAAAATCCCTTAGTACTACAATGACTTAAAAATCCATAGTGATAAAAATGGACATCCTCCATCGATCTCTTATGGTTTTTACTAGTGTCCTTTATATTATTGCTTTATTACATTTAAAAGCAAAGAGCAATATGATCCCTAGAAAATACTAGACTAACAAACCAGACCAAACGAGAGTAAGTGATACGAGTCATATACAACTTTCAGGTAAGAATCTCTTCTATATCCTCTATGAAGCAACCAACCTGAAAAGTGCAGGCGTCTGCATGGCCAATAGCCAAATGCAGGACAAGCTGATTTCAAAATCATGCTAAAAGTTGAATGTTATATGTCTTTATCAATCTTTTAAATTTAATCAAAAGCACAATCCACTTTAATAAAGTTTTTTGACCTCTGTAATCGTATTCCAAAGTAAAGTAACAATACTACTGTAACAAAAAAAAAGTTATAAAACGCATCTTTAAGAAGCAAAAATTTGTTTTCTTTCTTCCCAGCCAGCTGGGTGGCGGGGGAGGGGAAACAACACTAGTAGAATCTGCAGAGTTCCCTCCTACTTCCTCTCTTTTTCCCTCCCCCCTCTGCTTCAAAGAAAGTTAACTGCAACTAGGCATGATCAGGAAAACTAAAAGGAGGAAGCAGAAACTTATTTGTGTGCACAGGGAAGGAAAAAACACAACAATACCATGGTGTGGGCTGAGAATGTAGTTAAGTGGTAAAGCATTCACCTAACAAGCACAAGGTCCTGGGTTAGATCCCCAGTACCACCAAACAGCAGCAGCAGCAGCAACAAAAACCAAAAATACAAAATAAAAACCATGGTTGTTGCTTCAGTGATCTAATTAATATGCATTCATCATACTGTTTTAAGATGCTGGTTGAACTTTTTTGTCAGTAAATTTTCTTCCCATAATATTGAAAATTATGATCTCTAATGGCTGCCCTGGAATACTCAACCGAATGTCAACTAAAAATCTGATCAGATCAAATAATTTAACACATGCAATCTGATATTCTGTGCACTAAAGTCATTAAGATAGAAAGAGGTAGGATTCAAACCAATTACTTAAGAGTGAAAGGACTTGTATTATTAATCCTGAGTCATCGGTTTCCTAACCATTTCCTTATACACATACACTACATATACAGATCATCATTCTGATCTAATTTAAAAAGGGGCTAGAAAGGGAATATATGGAAACAGAATAAAACGTTGAGAACTCAGGGAGAAAGGTGGTAGATGGGAATTATCACTGTAAAAACATTTAATTAGATTCATAGCAAAGTATTATTTCTGGGAAATTTTTAAACAAAATATGTTCTTATCACACTCGGTCCAGAATGCTAACCATTACACCATAGAACATATTAAATACTTATCACTTTAGACTAACAAACACATACACAAAAGCCATTTCTAAAGAAAAGATTTCTCTCCTCCCACTTAAGAGGTTTATAAAGGATAATCAGAATACTGACTAAACAGAAACTGCATCATGAAATTTAAAAAGTGAGAAAAACTGGGGCAATAATTAGAAAGTTTGTTCTACTGTACCTAAGTTCCCTTTGACCTATACAAGGTAACCCTTTCAGGTTGAGATAGATCAAGGCAATATTTACAAAATCTATGCCAATGAAAGCTGCCATGTTTAAGACGCCAAGGAATTTAATGTACTGCTTGGACAACTGGTTAGAGGAAAGGCATTCCAGAACAAAGACTCTTCAACTGCATGAACTCTAAAAATTTGTTCCTTCTCCTAGAACAAATGAATGAGTAAATAAATTTGAAAAACTAAACTGAGTCATATTTGGCCTCCATTGCAAATATTCATTCATAATGCTAAAACAGGAATCTATATCTTTTATAAATGGAAAAAATGCTTTGGTATTTTTAACATTATTAAAAAAACAAACGAACCAACCCAGATACAAAGATGAAAATGTTTACAGAAAAACACTCAAAAACCATTAGTTACTACACACGTTTATAAAAAATTCTAAAAATCAAGTATTGCTAAGGTTATTTCCTTGTGAATCCACCTTTTTTTAGGAAGCACAAAATGATTAAAATGTCAAGTGAGGGTACAGATCACTTGTAAAGCACTTGCAGAGTATGAAGAGTCCCTGAGTTTGATCCCCAGCACCAAAGTGAAGCCCTTCCCTTTGGGAAGATACAATGTCAGAGGTTGATTTGAAGATTCTACTAGAACCAAAGTCTAAATAACTTATGAACAAAGACAATTCACCAAATCACTTAAGACTTTACCTCTTAGGACTTAATTATTTTTAAAACGAAAGAATTACCACAATCTTCAGGTTTTGAAATGATAGGGAAAAAATGCCGGGTTAGCACATTATTTTAATCATAATTTTAATAAACATGTTGTAGAGTTTTAGGCCACCTGGCAAGAGTTTATTTTTAAAAGTAATTTCTACATAATTATTTCACTTCTCTAAATCAAATCCAAGCTGAAACTTCCTTCCACAGTGATGATAACGCAACCACAGAATTAAAAAATTGAATTGGAAGGTCCCTTTGATTTCACTTTGACTTTTAGAAATGAAACAAATGATAGTAAGGCTTATAATACACTAAATGGCATCCATAAAAACAAAATAAAACCCAAGGGAAAAGCTCCCATAACTCCACTGTAAGCTGGGACTTCGCTATGGATTTTTAATATAATTATAAGCAAAGAACAAAAGCTTAATAGCCCCCCCCCAAAAAAAGGCCATTTAAAGAAAAATAACACGAAAATACAAAAGTATAGTTATGTAGATTTCAAATTAGAAAATAACATGTACACAAAGAACCATCATCTCACTTTGTTAAACCTGACAGAACTACTTTAATTCTCTAAGTATAACTCCAGCACAACAAATCACTGCTCATTAACTCAAGCCCTTGTTCTTTCCATGGACAATGGCTCTATATTTTATTTTTTGAAAAATAGTTAACTAGTATGAAATGAAATTGGATTATTAATGTTCCACTCTTTAGGGAAAAAAGAGTTGAACTAGTGCTACTTTAAACATTTAGGTAAAAGGAAACATATTTAAACCAATTTAAAGTCCAAATGTACAAAGAAAATTCTGTTTTTTACCACTATCTTCAAACATTAACAAGGACTTTACTAAAAATTTTTTAAAACATTTAGGTTAATGCTTTTAATTTAGGGCTGCAGTTGTAGCTCAGTGGTAGAGCACTCACCTAGCGTGTAAGGACCTTGGGTTTGATTCCTAGCACCACTATATAAACAAATAAATAAATCTAATAGTCTACTAGAAAATATTTTCCAATTAAATGTATTATATTTAAGCTATTAAATTACTCAATTAATGCTAATCTGAAGGAAAATTACCCCTTAAAAAGAAAACAGACTGCTCTTATGTTAAACTGGTATGTATGCACATAGTAAACACTGATGCCACTAAATTACATTAACAAACCTAATTCTTAACCTTTAAAGTTGGAGACAAACATAATTTATACTAATATCACACCAGCTACTTTCTATGATTATTTAGAAAGTCAAAGGTTATTTTGTTCATTTCTTTATTCCCAGCTACAGACAGAAGGCTGTGTGGTTCACAGTAGATTCTCACTATATATTTCTTGACTGAGTAAATCATTTACGTATAATCAAAATTTACTGAATACCTGGAGCTCCTTGTACACTTAAGATGTTAGCTGGAACTTAGTATTTAAAAATATTTGGACATGATAGGGCTGCAGCTCAGTGGCAGAGTGCTTGCCTAGCACATGTGAGGCACTGGGTTTGATCCTTATTAGCACCACATAAAAATAAACAAATGAAATAAAGGCATTCTGTCCATCTATAACTACAAAAAATTATTTTTAAAAATCTGAATATGAATGAAGTTAAATCAACAGTTAACTTTTAAAATAAATCTAAAATTTCTTACCTGGTACAGTTGAAAGGCACTATCTTCTGTTAAAAAATCCAGTTGTTTATCTATAAGGAATTCTACTGCAGTTACTGAACTGGGTATACTTTTTTCAACCAGGGGTTTGAAAGTCTGTCAAAAGAAAAATAAGTTTCTAATGGTTATTTTCTAAATTGTATCCTCAAAATGTGGCACAATAATCACACAATGTATTAGTGTCATTAACACATGGTATAACCTAAAGTAATGCTTTTTTCCATACACTAAGAAATTAAGTTTTTGAAAAAGAAATGAAGTGTAACTACATGGAATATGAAAAAATTACATATTAAGCTCATTTTCCTACTTTTAAAAAGATCAATTGAGTATGCAGGTGTATGAAAAATTTTAATATTAAAAGAGAAATTGCTTTTTGAAAAAGAAGCATATTTACCCTTTTTCTAAACTATGAGTATTATTCTTTATAAAACAGTAATAATTTCAAATTTATATTTTTCTAGCTTATTCACATAGAGATTTTTAAAGGACCAAAAAGCATCTGTTCTTTTAATCTTACCCCTTCCCCCCAAACACAAATAAAAATCCAGTTACTTCACTGAGAATAGCATGGAGGGTAGGGAGAAGTAAGAAAAACAAGGAAAAACCTATCTGGCAGTGCAGTTTCTTCCTATTTTCAATACTTTTTAAAAAAGTGATTCCAAAGGTCATGTGATTCTTTCAAAGACATGTCTTTTTATTTATATAAAGAATTTTATTCATATCTTGGAGTGGGGATGGGAGGGAGGCAGAAGAAGAAAAAATTAATATCAAATATTTTTATTTAAGATTACATTCACTTTCATAGTAAAGGTGAATAAAAACCAAGTCTACATCAAGGTACTATTTTAACAATTCAAAAATAAAAATTCCATCATTTAGAAACAACAGCTTTACTATAAAATAATCAAAATTTAGAAACCAGAATGAATCAACTCAGCTTCTAAATTACCTATATCACAGAAGAAATGCTTCTCACTACAAGGCAACTTGTATGACCACTTCAACACAAAACAAAAAGCTTCTAACATGGACAGTAAAAATCCCCAGGAGTTCTGAAGCCATTGTGTTTGCCGCTTATCATGTGTCTTAAAGAAATACAATATCTTGTTAATCACCAGTAATAAACATACTCTAGGAAAAACTTCAAGATTTTCAGTTTGGAATGACTCTTAAGGAGTAAATTTTTACATTTAAGAAATTCCTAAAAGAATTTGCAGTATGATTACAATTGTTTTGATGAGTTAAAAATACATGAGAATAAACAAGTATTTTAAACATGTCTTCTTTTCACACTATCTACAAAATAAGTTACTTAACATCTTTACTTAATTGAAATAACAGGGAAACAATTTTCAGGGCTGAGGGCACAGCTCAAAGATAGAACATGCGCTTATTAGAATAAGCAAGGCCCTAGGTTCCATCCACAGACAGTTCCCCACTGCTGACGACAGGCGGGCAGGCAGGTTTGGGGGGATGGGACCCAGAAGCCCAAACCTCTTACAGAGTCACTTATTTTAAATATTAATGATTATAAAATCTATTCACAGCAACGTCCTTTCTTCCTATGTCCTAACCTTTTCTACATAATTATGAGAAGTATTTTATTTGGGGAGAAATTATATTTTCAAAATTAAAATGCCCACATTATTTAGCTATTTTCAGCTACTGCTGTCATCTAATATTTTCCATTTGCCAGGACTAAATTCCAAAAATTATCATTTTTATAAAATCCCATTCATTTTTTGACTGATGAAGTGACATAAGTTTTTAAGAACTCCAGAGTACTTTCATTAGACTTAAAAAAATTTTAGACCACTATGTGATCGATTCATATGAAATAATATAAAGAGATGTTACAATCTCTACTATGAAAAATGTTTTTTCATCTTATATTTGTCAGTTTAGTTTTTAGTAAACTAGAAAACACTGGCATCTTCTCAAGAGGACTTTTAATCTTTGAACATTATCATATGTTCTTTTTCTTTTCGAACAGTATCATGTCAGGTCAACCCAATGAAGGTTAACGAAAAATGGCCCACAAATGATATTAACTAAGTGGCTAAAGACACAATTCAATTAAGAATTTGTCAAAGAAGTAAACTTCAGTCTTGAGTGCCTCTTTCCAAAGCAAACAATACAGGTGGTTTGCATTTCCTATAAGAGTTATTTTATAATATGAAAAACATTCTGAAGAGAACCTCTAAGAGCTCTCCTTTTGAAGGCAGGTTAGAGTTTTAAGGATAAATTTCAAGAAGTCAATGTAAATTGCTCTCAGTTAATTAGGAAAAAAAAAAAGGTTCAGATTCTAGGTTAAACTAATTTCCCAACTTTTAAGGTATTTAATTGAAAGCCACTGTAAAAGTTTGCTACCAGAGGGGTAAAAATACTAATTTACAACAATAAAATTTGAGTACTCTTAAGGCATTGATCTATGTCTGATATGTGAGAACTTATAATCTACAAAAGGAGGTCCAAAGTATATTATGCTTCTTACATAGGAAATAAATAAGCCATGAGCTGTCAATGTTAAAACGGAATTATATTTAAAGAAGTATGTTCTTATCAGTATCAATAAACAAATTTATAGTAATTGTTGAAATATTTCAATATGTAGTAAGTGAATAAATTTGTGTGACCCCACTTTGTGGAAACACCATGTAGTTTAATGCAAACATGATTTACCATGTAGTTTTAAAAAACTGCTTTCTTAAATTGACAAAGCAACAATGAAACTAACCAGTGTTAATTTTTGTACCCAAGTTTAACATTTCAGATACAATATTAGCATGAAAATAAAAATGCACACATTTAAATATAAGCAAATGGATCCTACAGCTTTTGATGACTGTAGTAAATATTTCATGGATCTAGATGCACTGGAATGTAAAGAAACTAGAACTCATGCATAACTAATTTAAGGCTCTAAAGATATCATTCTAAGAGGAACTTCCACAGCCTTAGGGGAAGCAATGAGCTACCATCTGATGAAACGCAGAGTAGAATATGGCCCTAATCACAAAAGACTTATTCAAATGCTAAAAGTCTTTGAAAACCGAAATGAAAATTACTAAAAACTGAACATTTATTTGAAACAAAACACTTTTTCAATTTCATTAATAGATTGAGTTCTTTAAAGGTCATTCGTCAGTGTTAACCATGCTTTTAAAAAATAGTCTAAAGGCTAAAGAAATATAGATAAGAGCCCACATTTCCAGTAGGGCCTACCACACTATAGGAAGAATGCTTAGAACAACTGTATCCTGTTTGGGGATCCATGCTGCACCACATTCCATTCACATGAGGAAGAAGTGAACAGATGAGCACTCCCCGAAAAACATTTTTAAAATAAATCAGCTACAGCTCTCAAATACAACTCAGCTGCTTAAACAAACCGTGTTAAGACTCACCATTTAACAGGAAATTCACAGAGCTTTTATCTGCAGTCTGCATTTCTAACTATCTCCAATTAACATTTAACAATTCCTTTTCCAAGTTAAAAAAAAAAAAACAGGTTTATTAACTACAAAAATACTGATATGAACCTCAACAAAGATAAATATTGAAGCAGCAAACAATATCTAGGCAAAATTTTATAAGCCAAGGTTTAGCCCACCAAAAAAAAAAAAAAAAAGACCGGAGTGACTAGAGAGAACAAAGTCCAAATTCCCACCCAAGCAGGTCTATTGAAAAACACCAATGTTAGAAAACAAGTTTGGGGGTGGGGAAGGGAATATACCACCACCACAAAGAAAAAAGAAAAAGAAAAAAAAAAAAAGAAACCCACAAAACAAAAACCTACTTCCCTTAAAATTACAGTCTAATTTAAAACACTTCTGCCATAATATTTCAAACAATTAAACTCCAGTTTTAATCTTTTTCATTGTTACTAAATTACTAGGAACACAGTAAATCTATCAACAAATAAGAGTTTCAAAAAAAAAATCTTAAAACTAAGAACGCTGAGGCTAGAACTATAAAAGGCAGTGACCTTAATTCCTAAGGCTGAGAAGCAAAACCAAATGTAAATTAAGACAAAAGAAAGAGGAAGCAGAAAAAACACAAACCGTACTTTGTTCTTGAGAATTTTAAAGTATTTTTAAATCTCAGAAATCCAAGCCAAGGCTGTAAAGGTCAATAAGTATAGCTGCCATTTCATTTTGTTCTCGAGCGGTGTCTTTTTTTTTTTTTTTTTAAATCTATCGTAAATACTTCTTTAGTCTTCAGAAATCACAGGCAAATGGCTCTCAAGCCAAGCATTTCTGAGCTCACTTGCAGCGGCGTCATTGTATAGGAAGAAAAGCCAAGACCAAGAACGAAGCAGGAGCTGTAACCTAACAAGTCTCCGACGAGCAAATGACGATTTTCTGTCTGCTTCGGGCTCAGCCCTGGCAGTGATGAGGATTACAACTCGCTCTTTGTCATCAGCACAGTGGTGTTAACGACTAAGAAATCCTGCAGCTGAAGCACTACTGCATCCGCCGATCTGGGTCAGGATAATTTCTCCCGAGGTCGCTTACATAACCAGTAAGATACTCCAAATAAAGAGAACAGCCATCCATTAGCTACAGAAACCCTTTCCCACTGTACTCTGTCTGCGTGGAAACACACTGCAGTAGCTTCCAACAGTGCAGACACTCAAATGAGAACGAGTACTTGGCTTAGGGCGCACTGAGAGAAGGAAGAGGCGGTGCTCTGTAAACTGTAACTAATCCCCCGTCACAGGTGCTGATGGAGTCACTTCCAGCACGAGTCACATTACTGGTGATTACTCATTTGGCTGCGGCCATAGAGACTGGCTCATAATTTTAACAACAGACAAAGACAGACTAGTGGCGAGACTGAGAGCTCAAGTTTACTGTCTCCTTCATAAAGCAAATGCAAAGTTTTTGCTTTCCAGATTTACCAAGGTGAGAAAAGTGCAGAAAACAAATAATATGTAAATCTCTCTCAGGTTGGCAAAAATAAAGCATAACTTTAAGTCAGAAAAATGATTTTTGGTGAGTTTTGAAGCAAAGATTTTTTTTAGTTTAATTATTTTGCCTTAAAGCTATAAAAGAAAACAAAAACAATTGATAACATTTTTGATGTAACACTCTAGTGAAATCAAAGGACAAAAAAATCTAGGAGTGAATTTAACTAAAAGGAAAACACACTGGTAATATTTATTTTGAAATACTGATGAAGTATTTTCATTACTTATAACAACAATTTAATCAAGATGGTTCACAAATACCTATAGTGTGAAAACCAAGATGTATTTTCTCAATGTTTTGACTATATTCTCAACTTCTATCTAAACTCTATAGAGTTATATTGTCCAATGTGGTAGTGAGTGACTATGAGGCTACAAAGCATATGAAATGTGATTTGTCTGAATTCAGATGTGTGCTATATGTATAAAATACACACTTACTGAAAAAAGCATGTAAGATATTTCATGAATAATTTCATATTGATCACATTTTGAAATAATATTTAGGCTAAATAAAAGTTAAAGTTAATCCCCACTTTTCCATTTTAATGTAAATAATAAAAAAATTAGTGAATTCTTTCTACTGGACAGGGATACTGTAATAGTTATTTCTCACTTTGTGGGAAACTGTGGCAAAGGCTTTTGCCACAAAGTGGGAAATAATATGAGAAGATATGGCTAACTCTAGATATTCAACAAATCAAGCACAAGAGATGGAAACTAGTGTCTGCATGCTAAACATCAGGTGACAGATACTAATTTGTCAGTGTAATTAGGTTTTAAACCTTTACAGCATTCAGTGAAATTTGCCAGTTCTGATTTAGAAAAAGAAAGTTGGCCATTCAGTCAGTCATGCTTCAGTGTTAAGATTCAACTGAAATGTGTTCAGTTTTATTGTAAAATTACACAGAGAAGCAAAGGAAATATATGTATATATTACTGAAATCTTGACAGTAAAATTCTCAATGTAAAAAACAGTTCACCTATTTTTACATATATATGTAGACTTTATTAATTTGTCTCCATGTAGACATATATCAATTTAATCTAAATGTGTCCTGACTTTTTTATACTACATATAGAACCCATTTTATATATTTCACATGTATTACTATCTTTTCAGAGAAAATATCGGGTTAAGTATTGAAAAGAAAGTATTTTCAATTTAGTATATAATGGCCCTGAACTTATAAGTCTCATTTTAAGGATGAAAAGAGATGGGCAATGATCATTCTAAGGATGGGAGTAAAATATCGCTTTATGTAATATAGATGCTGCTAAAATATAACATTTTGTTTTATTTTACAGGAGATGAATGGTGCTAAAATGTAACTTTAGAACAAAGGGTTCAGGTTTTTTTCTTTTTTTTTTTTTTTGATACCAGGATTGAACTCAGGGTGCTTAACCACTGAGCAACATCCCCACCCCTTTTTCATATTTTATTTAGAGACAGGGTCTTGCTGAGTTGCTTAGGGCCTTGCTAAATTGCTGAGACTGGCTTTGAACTTGCAATCCTCCTGCCTCAGCTTCCGAGCCACTGGGATTACAGGCATGTGTCACCACACCCAGCAGAACAAAGTATTTTTAATACTGCTGTCAAATAATGATTAATCACACAAACCATCCTGAAAACTCATTCAGAATCTCTTAATACATGAAATAAAAACATGAAAATGAGAACTATGTCATACAAAAGTTGTCAAGACCCAGATATGGTGGCACATACCTGTAATCCCAGCAATTTGAGAGACTGAGAAGGGAAGATTACAAATTTAAGGCCAGCCTCAGCAATTTAGTGAGGTCCTAAACAACGTGGGGAGACCGCCTCAAAATTAAAAATTAAAAAGGCTTGGGGATATAACTCAGTGGAGTAAAGAGTGCCTGGGTTCAACTGCCAGTAACCACATCCCCCTACCCCCAATAAACAGCAAGAATACTTGGCAGCTTTTTTCTGAGACCCAAACAACAAAGAAACGTCAAATTATAAACTACCAAATTTTAAATACATATAATACCACATTTCTAAAATTTATTGTAAATAAGAGAATAAAATAAAAAGGCCTCTCCACTGCTGTAAAGAAATACTACAGGGCTGGGGTTGTGGCTCAGTGGTGGAGCGCTTGCCTATCAAGTGTGAGGCACTGGGTTCGATTCTCAGCACCACATATAAGTAAATGAATAAAATAAAGGTCCATCAACAACTAAAAATATATTAAAAAACAATACTATAGAGTAATTCTTGATGTACAAGGATGCAGAGGTACTAGTTGATAACAACGAATGCCTTTTCAATATTTAAACTGGGCTTAATTAACATTTTTCAAATATATTAATGTATGTTTCCTATGGTAGTCTGATAATAAATTTCTAACACAAAAATAGTGAAGTAATGATATAGAGGAAATAAAATCAAGCATAAGTTGCTAGATTTTATATTATGTCTCCTTAATTCTCTGTAGTTCTTCCTACTCATTAGGGATGGTGGGGTCAACCTTTCACACAGGAAAAGTACTCATTTGAGAACGGCATTTTTGTCCTTTAATGATTCTTATGGCTTATGCCTTCCCTGTTGGATTAAGGAAGGTTTAAGTGAACAGTTACTGCTATTTTTTCTTTTCTTTTTATATTTTTGGTTGGGAAGTGGGGGGTGGGATAAGAGGCCTTTTTCTGGCAGCAAACCAGGATAGGGGAAGAGGAAACTACTCCAGTTACTGCCCAGAAATACACATCTCTGACTTCCTTCCTTCTTAGCTGGTTTCTAGGTTACAAGCTGAATAAATCAACAGAGGTGAGAAAGTAAACAGAGGCTAAAAGGAAGGCAACACTGGCTATCTGAAGAAAAATCTGTTCCTTTTAATAACGTGAGAACCTTACATGTACGAATAGGCAGTGTGGGTCCATTTATCCTTGACCAGGAAAAGAATAAAGCTCTGGTCTTTATATATATGGAAGCCTAAACAAACAATGGATTTCTTCAATTATACAGACTTAAGGAAAAACTCCCACAAAAACAACAAACAAAACCTTTTGGGGGTGGCGCTAGGGATTGAACCAAGGGCGTCCACACACAAAAATCTCTGTGTTTAATGACCTAGCATTTTTAAAAGACATACAGATAGGAAAAAAATACACAACAGTAGTTAGAATTTGAACCATAAATAGCCTCATAAGAAGGCTGCCTTATTTTTCTGTAAATCCATGAAAATACATAATCCAAACATAAAATTCTTCATCATGGTAATGCCCAAAGGATTAAGTTTTTCACATTAAGGAATCCAAGCAGATCTTTCGTGCAACACCAAGATTGTATAGCAGTTTCACACTTTTAGCAGACTATGAGTTCTACAAATATTTCTTGAAGATATGGGAAAACCTCCCTTCCTTAAGCACATAGCTTACTCATTTAACCAATACGTATGGGATACCTTTTATGTGCAGGACCCTGGTGATATAATGGTGAAGAAAAGACAACCAAATTCCTACCCCTAGTATCCTTTATGGTGTGTGTGTGTGTGTGTGCGTGCGCGCGCGCATGTGTCAGAAAGACAAGATAGATAACAAACCCAGGGACACTTTACCACTGAGCAACATCCCTAGTCCTTCTGAGACAGAGTCTCCCTAAGTTGCCTAGGGAACTTGGAATTCTACTGCCTCAGTCTCTGGGGTAGCTATAATTATAGTTGTGTGCCACCACACCTGGCAAGCTTATGGTGTTTTAGAAGGAAACATACATTAATAGAGCAATTATGCAAATAAAGACAAAATTACAACCCTGCTAGGAACTAAATAACTGGAGAATTATTTACTGTTCCTTTCCTAATATTTTACATTATATTCAAGAAAACTGCTCCAATCATGAGAGGACTTCCAAAAGAATGTGTCATTTTTTAAAACTTTTTAGATATCATGACAAATATTTTAATGGCATATAGGTGCACTAAGAAAAACCACTGTTGATAATTCCAACGTATGTTTAAAAAAAAAAAAAAAACACTTTCCAGTCTGTATTATCAAAAGCATTATGGGTGAATTCTGTGTCCTTTCTTTGACCTTTTCCTTCTACACTTTTGAATACTAACAAGGCAGCTGTTCAATGAGGGGTTTGTCATCTCTATGATTTCTCTTTCAGAATTACCCTGATCAGTCCTCCTTCCCTCATAATACTGAGGTTTTACTACTATTTCTTCGTTACAACTTTGTATGCTATAGCATTAATACAACCTATTCCTTTTCACAAAAAGATTAATAGTCACAAACTGTATTTTAGACCTAAATTTTCACTTTCTTTTACCCGTACTTCATACTGTTACCAATAGAAGCAGTAATACATTATTTCAGAAGAAGATATTTTAAAACTCATTAATATAGTAATCATGCTTAATGATGTTTCCTTTGTTCATATATATAATACTTGATAGTTTTCCTTTATGCCTCTATCAGTTATTTTCTCTTATTTCCTATATGGCCGATAAAAATAAAGATTTGGAACTAAAATCAATTTTAATGTTCATATGAAAAACAAGCAAAAATAAAGTTCTCAAAACAAAAACAAAACAGAAAAAGAGAAAAAAATGATAGAGAATTAGCTATAACAGATACTACAATATATTTCAATGTTCGTGTGACTTCAACAATGTTTTACTAGAATGTGAATATAAAATCATCAATGAACAGTTTACAAAGTTCCAAAATTGACCTAGATAAAAATGAGAATTTAGTATTATAAGGTACAGGTGGATTTTCAAGTCACAGGGTAAATAAATGTGAAAACTGAGTGAAAGAAAAACAGGCTCTTAGAAATATAGAACTTCAGAGGTTAACTTCATTTTTACAAATAAAAGAAATGGACATTTGTAGAGTGTGACCTTTTCTGTCAGAAACTTTGTTTATGGGAACCTTGGGACTATGAGCCAATTCATTGCTGAGTTACTTTTATTTTGTATGGTGTGAAAGAACTGAGCTTTTCCCTCCATGTTTGTTGGCATGAGATTGCAGAGAGCAAAGTGTTTTGCCATCTGCTCTTATATAAAACTTTAAACTTTGGACTTTTAATGGAGGGAAATGACACCTGTCTAAAAGAAACTGCTAAGTCAAAAAGCACAAAGGAAAAGAAGTATGACATGAGAAATTTACATACTTTGTCACTTTCCAGAACAGAAATAAACAAGATTAGGAAAAGAAAGTAATTTGACATAAAGGAGTTGTGTTATTAAAGGAGCTGAGTTATGCTCAGAAAAAACACACTGGGAAAGATAAAACACTAATAAGTAAGATGAAAGGAAAGAAGACCTTAAATCAATGAATATGATCTCACAGTTTTATCTTGAATGAAGTCTTTTTTTTTCCCTCACAAGAATATTGGTTACTGAGATTCAGAATATACATAAATTTTAAGTTACTCAATTTACTTAATACTCTTTCCAAATTTTTACAGTGCCATTATTCTAAATAGCTATCTAACAAATAAATAAGTAAATGAACATGAGTTTTATTATTTATTTTCTGGTAATTCTTAAGTCACTTTCATTTTCTATTATTACAAATAATAGGAACATCTTTATGCTTTTATAAATGATCAAAAATCAATCCAAAGAGCTGGGTGCATTGGATACCTGTAATCTCAGTTTTGTGGAAGAATGAAGAGGAAGGCTGAGGCAGGAAGATCAAAAGTTTGAGGTCTGCCTCAGTGACCTATCAAGACACTGTCTCAAAATTTAAAAGTTGGAGATACAGTTCAGTGTACAGTTCTCCTAGGTTCAATCCCAGTACTGAGTACTGAAAAAAAGAAAAAAATTAGTCAAAAGTTTAGATAGCTTCAAATACATTACCTAAAAGAATGCTAAATTAGGAGAGGGTATAGTTTAGTGGTAGTGTACGGGCCTATCATGTGCGAGGCTCCAGGTTAAATTCCCAGCCACAACGCCAACAACAACAAAAAAAAAAAAAAACAAGAAAGAGGAACACTAAACTGCTAGATATAAGCTCATTATTCATAATCTTTGAAAAAAGATCATGGCATTATCAAGATATTAAAAACAGGTACCTACTGATATTTATAAAGGAGGAAAAGGACAATTTAAAAACTGTGTGCCAGGACACTTGGAACTCCACCAAAATTCTAAGATGGATAATCTGCATAATGAAAAACAAATTTTTAATACAGTGATAATTAAGAGCAAAATATACTCAACAAAAATAATTTGCCTTAAAAAAAAAAAAAGGCTATCTAGTTATTGTAATCTTAAAATGAGAGATACTGGAACTTGATTTTAACAAAATTTTTATCAAGATGATCTGCAATAGCCAATGAAATATGAGCTGGAGGACAGTTCTAGATGTACTTGCAGCTGGTTGAAGGGTAATGATTAATAGTATTGTTATTAACTGTTCACCTGCTATCCCTTCATCATTGATCTTACACACTATCGCTTGAAAGTCATTTTATTTTAAAGTTAAGAAATGATAGAATGACTAAAATATAACCAAGACCTAGATTTTAAAATGATCAAGAAAACATGGAGAGCTCGAGAGATTGAGGTAGGAGGATCGTGAGTTCAAAGCCAGTCTCAGCAAAATCCAGGCCTAAGCAACTCTGTGACCTGTCTCTAAATACAATACAAAATAGGGTTGGGGATGTGGTTCAGTAGTTCAATGCCTCTGAATTCAATCCCCGGTACCAAAACAAAAAACTGGAAAAGGATTAATTCCAAAACTTAATAATGAAAAGGTAATGTCCTATATTTACTACATAAATTCAACTACGTAAGTTGAATGTCAAAGGAGTCCTATCTTCCTAGAAAGTCATATGGGAAGAATAAAAATCCTAGAGGGTTTGAAGACACTAAGCCAACACGTGTTATATATTTAAAGTCAGGGAACAAATCAAATTTCCAACTTACTTATAATAAGCACACAAAGTACCCAGAAGGGACGTAATAATTCCTTCAGATTTAAAACTGGAAAGCTGGGAATGCAGTTTAGTGGTAGATCACTTGCCCAACATGTGTAAGGTACTGGATTTTGTATTGTTTATATACTCTCTAAATATCTTGTTCATTCTGGGCATCATAATATAAATTGAACAATTTTGAACTAAGATGTATCAAAGAGAATTACAAATTATGAAATATTAATGTCATTTGAAGAAATGTAGAATATTTTTTCCCAAAGAAGAGGTGAGAGACAAACTGTGCAATTATTTAAGGGGTTCAGTAACAACAGAAAAGAAATATATAAATAGAATTTTCAAGAAGGACAATTCTTGCTCAGGAAAAACAATTAACACAATTCCAATAATAAAGCACTACCAAACCAGTACAGACCTACCCATGAAGTAGTAAGCTTCCTGTAACTAGAAACAATCAAGAAGTATCTGGGCTGGGTAGGTATGGTGGTACATACCTGTAATCTCAGCTACTCAGGAGGCTGAGGAAGAAGGATCATGAGTTCCACACTAGCCTGGGAATCTTAAGAGAAACCCTGTCTTAAAAATAAAATTTAAAGAAGGGCTAGGGATATAGCTCAGTGGCAGAGCACTTGTCTAGCATGCGTATGAGGCTCTGGGTTCAATCCCCAGTATCATGTACACCCACCTCACATAAAAAGAATTTGGATGAAAACTTGTCAAGTCTGTCACTGAAGGATCCCATTTCTAGCCTTGGCAAGGAGTGGTTTATAAAATATTAGATTCTTTTCAATTTTTATATTCTAATATTATCTTCTTAAAACTAATCTTTAAGAACAAGGTACAAATAAACACAAACCAAGCTTTTCATAAATAACTGCTACTATGCTAATGTGTAAATATTTGATTTGCATATACAAATGAGCAAAAAAGAAGTATAACTGAATGTTCACCTATTATTCATAAAAGGTGGCAGAATTAAAAGTAAAAAGTAACATTCAATTTCAAAATAGATTAAATCAACCAAGTAGGTTGTCAAGTGTGACGCACAACAACAACAACAAAAAAACATAAAAGGCTTGGTAGCATGGGATCACTATGATCCACAGACCCTTTATCTCATAATGATGAAAAGCAAAAAGTTTTGTGGGTATAGGAAACATTACACTATTAAATCAACCGGACCATAAATGAAAGCACATGTTAAAATGCCAATAATCATAAAATTGGAATAAAGCTAAAAAACTAAGTTAAACTAAAATAAACTGTCTTAAGTCTTATCAAGCATACCATCCTCAGAGAGTAGGACACGTCATGTTTCCATAAAGCTGATTTCCTGTCCCTTTTCAGTATAAAACTAATTTTAAAATAAAATTCCAAATTTTGCCAATCATTTTATTGTTTATGTCTTAGAAACCTAGATAAGACATCTATTTATTACTGATGTTTTCATTTCCATTTGACAACTGTTTCTTGTGCAATATCCCTTGTTTTCAACAACTGATGGTGTCAGCAACAATCTGGAAACTGAAAATCTCGGTAAAGGGTTCACAATTTATAGTGATACAGTAGCAATTTTGGTTGACTTTAAAAAAAATAAACGTATTTAGGTGATCTTGTTCACCTATGTTCAATAGTTTTTAGATTCAAAATATGAATATAACCAAGCTATCAAATTTTCAACCATATTTTTAAATTATTGATGATTTATGCCAATATTTTAATAGTCATGAAATATAAAAGTACTGATATACATAGTAAAAGACTATAAGGGTAGGCAAGTGCTCTACTACTGAGCTATATTCCCTAGCCAAGACTATAATGGAAAATACAACTTCACATAATTAAAGACTTTGGCACAAAGTGTTTTATTTACAAACAAATTATGATTCATTTAAAATTATCTTCATTCTAACATGTTGTAAGAAAATCAAAAGTTAGTTTAACAAAAATGTTCAGGAAAAAAATATACAAACTGGATCTTAAGTCAATAAACACAAAATTTTGATGCACTTTCTTCAAATGCAAATCCTAAAGCACTAGGATAGTCTATTCTCAGGTCAGTTTGTTTCAACAGATTTTTCCCTGTACACAGATAAAACAATTAGACTCCTAGGGCTAAATGAGAAAGGAAAACACAAAAGTCCATCAATGATGTACAGAAACCATTAATTTTATCTCTGTAGAAAAAGAAGTTTCACCATAAAACTCTTCATAGATAATAAAGACTTCTTCCAGGTCCTAGTTTTCTTCAACATTCAGATATTCTGTAAGAAGTGGGCAAGTAAACTTCACTTTAGGAGTACTATAGATTTAATAGTGTTTTATAGCTTTGGTAATAGTTGCTTTTTCCATAAGGATCTGAAAGCTTCCCCACATTGATCACTTTATCATTTGCTTTGAGCTTTTTAATACAACCAGTTCTCATTTGAGAAATTCATAGGATCATCTTTCCTGCTTCCTGTCAAATTTAGGTCAAACTATATTTTAACTGGGCTGTTTTTACTTGGCTATGGAAGAAATGAGCATACTTTAAAAGTTACAAAATTTAGTGTAAAAACAAAAACAAACCATTTAATGGTTTGGTAATAAGCCTTTTCTTACTATGACCAGAATAAAGCAAAATGACATACCTAGAAGCAATTAAAATAACACCTGTGGACTTTACTTCACTTCTTTGCCAGGAAGGAGGAAGTTTTCTTTACCTTCTCTTCCAGTAGTAAACTAGACTGAGCTTTGTTATGCTCCATTATGTTTACTACTGTTATTAATTGATGAAGAATCCAGAGAGGTATACTTTGCTTCTAGAGCTTGATGCTTAAAGTATACAAAGGTGTTATAAGGCCTAGAACAGCAGTTTTCAAAGAACAGCCCCTGTCTAGTAGCATCAGCAATGCTAAGGAATCAGTTGAAAATGCAAATTCCCGGGGCCACAACAGACTTAGGGACTCAGAATTTCTAGAAGTGGGCTTCAGAAATCTGTGTTACCAAGTTCTTAAGTAATTCTGATGCTATCAAATTTGATAATCAGTGACTGATATCAAGTACTCTTAAAATATGGTGTGGGGAGGATCAAGATCCTCTTTTGAGAACATGATAAAAACTATGGCTCCCCCAGAAATACAAAACGCCTAATATTTTACACCACAATTCAAGAGTTTCCAAGACCACCTGGAGAATCTTCTAATAATATATATTTCTAAGTCTTACCCTAATTATAGTGAGGGTGGGGCCCAGTTTTAAAAAAACTCTGAGTTATTTCTGAGGTTCAGTCAGCTTTGAGAACTACTGGTTTAGAGGACCATGAATCCTGGTTAAGGATTTAAGACATTTTCTTGACAGATCAGTGCCTTTGTCATTTTGCTCACTTAACAATTTGTCTTTTATTCTCACCAAACACAAAATTCTTTAAATAGCTCATCAATAAATAACTTACACTACAAAGCTGTTTTCAGTATAGGGCTATATGATCCATGCAGAGGCCCTTTAAACTCTCCCCGATTTCATACACCAAGTTTTTTTAAATATGAAAAACTTAGGGACGGTAGATAATAAACTTTTTGAAATTATGTAGAGAGATACCTATTTCAAGATCTCCCTGCATCCTAAAAATATCAAGCAGCTAAAGCAGTAGGCTAGGATAGCAGTAATTCTGCTTCCCCAAATTACAGGGCAAGAGAGAATACAATACCAAATAGTAAACACTATAACCTCAAAAAAAAAAAAAAAAAAAAAAGGGTAAGAATTTAATCACTGTTGATCTCTACTTTCTACTCATACTAAGAGGAACAAAGAGGAAGTTCCTTAAGAAAAGACCTAAGGAGTCAGAAGTATAGTTAATCATTCAACAAAAGATTTCAAGCATGATTTAAAATTGCCTGTGAAGCAGCAAAAGAATTTCCCAGGTCACCTGAACTATGAACCCAGAATGAGTTGGCTCAAGATTGTGGCCCAAGGAGGTAAAGCTCTAATATGCGGGCTTTTCTACTACATATTGTCAACCTCAGAAAACACTTTATTTAATTTTTTCCAGCCTTACTGGGATATAATTGATGTAACTGTATAAATTTAGAGGTGTATAACATGATAAATTCATGCCCCTATTTATTGTGAAATGATTAGCACAATCAAGTTATTTAACACATCCACCACCTCATCTTATTTCCTTGTATATTTGCATGTGCATGTGATTAAGAACATCTAAGATCTACTCTCTTGGCAAATTTCAAGTATATACTATAGTATTTTGGGGGGAGGGGTGCCAGGAATTGAACCCAGGGGTGCTTAACCACTGAGCCATATCCTCAGCTCATTTTAGTTTTTTTATTTTGAGATAAGAGTTTTGCTAAGTTATCTAGGCCCTTGCTAAGTTGCTGAAGCTGGCTTTGAACTTGTTATTCTCCTGTCTCAGCCTCCCAAGCTGTTGGGATTATAGGTGTGCACCACCTCACACCGCTATACATTATTAATTAGGATGACTAGGCTGAACATTAGATCATTAGAACTTACTACATTATCTGAAAATCTGTTTCCTTCGACCAATATTTCTTCATTTCCCTTATTTTCTGGCAAACATCCTATTACACTTTGAGCTGAACTATTTTAGATTCTGCATATAACAGAGATCATACAGTATTTGTCTTCGCCTGTTAGGTTTATTTTACTTAGCATAAAACCTTCAACCTACCTTCCTATCTTTCTTCTCATTCATTCATTCATTCATTCATTCATTCAGTTTTTTGAGATGTGGCCTTGCTATTTGCCTAGGCTGACCTGCAATTCCTGGACTCAAGTAATCCTCCTACCTCAACTCCCCAAAATAGCTTAGACTACAGGTATGTACCACTGTTATCTATTAGTTTCTGAGATGCTCTGAATTAAACCCAGGATATCATGTATGCTACATATTTTTTTGAAACTAAGGTTATGTGCCCTATATAAAGTTATAATTTAAAGTACTCATCTTTGGTGGAACATATTCAGTTTAGTAAATTTGAAATGTAAATTATCAAAGTATTTTGGTAATTCATTTGGTAAGTTCTCAAACTACATGTTTCAGTAACCACAAGTTCAGTGCCATAATTTATTCATTTAGTTAGTAATTATTTATAAAACATCTATACTATGCTTGGTATTATATACCTGAAAGTAAAATTTATCAGTATTTTGGTTTTGCATGGAATCTATATAGATAACAAAGGGAATGAATATAGATGATCACCTTATAATAAAATCATCATAAGATGAAAGTATTCTAAGCCAAAAATTCATTTAATACACCTATAGGACATCATGGCTTAGCTTAGCCTTCCTTAAATGTGCTTAGAACATCTACATTAGCCCACATTTGAATCAAACCATCTAATACTAAGCTTATTTTAAAATAAAGTATTGAATATCTCATGTAATTTATTGAATACCTGTTTCCAGAAAAAAAATATGGCAACACAGTACACTGTAGAGTATATGTTATTTACCCTCTGTTGATCTTTGGGCTATTGGGGAACTCTGGCTTGCTTGCTGCCTCCAGCCATCCTAAGAGAGTATCCTACTATATGATAGGAGTCTCAGGAAAGATCAAAATTCAAAGTACAGTTTCTAATGAATGCCTACTGCTTTCACACTATTGTAAAGTCAAGAAAATGTAAGTCAAAGCATCATAAGTTGGGGTTCATTTCATTGTACAATGAAATGTAACAACAAACTTTAAATTTGTTTAGGTTCCAAAAAGCTAGTACTTAAGTATGGTGTAACACATACTTCTGCCTCACCTCCACAGGCACACATCGGTATAGCATGTGGTAAAACCTGCTTGGTAGCATTTGATGAAAAAAGGATTAGAAGTTTTATTTATTCAACAAATATTAACCAAAACATCTACAAAGCATCAAGCTCTCTCAGACATTTTGGATGATGCAAAGATGAAGCTGACTAGCATCTCAGTAAAGGACAATAATGTATTCTCTATACATGTTAAAACTTCTGTTATACAATATTCCAAATATGTGAATGAACAGTCCTAATATACTGAGATCATTTCAAGTGCACATGAAAGACATTCTATTAGAAAGATACAGACATCAGAACACACACACACACACACACATATACAAACAAGTAATCTGGATAGATTTATAATCAAGTCATGTCCTAAATGATTAAAAGAACTAAAAATGCTTTGCTGAAGGCTTTCATTATGCTTTAATACACTGGAAAATTCTGGGATGTATTATTCTAGAGCAGAGGATCTAACCTAAATTTTATAAGTCTGTATGTGATTTATGTGTGTGTGTATATTTATGTACATACATATATACATATAATATATATATTTTTAAAAGTTCTTCAAGGAAATCTAGCAATATGATATAATTATCCACAAAAGTTTATGAATATGCACATTCTCTTTTTCCTGGAAAACAGTTAGTAAATAGCTTCTATCAGCTTTTCAACAAAGTTCCTCACCCAAAAGAATCAAGCAACAATTTCTGGTAAATCAATTATGGCCAATGTATGCAAGTTATAGATAGCCAAATTCTGCTTCAATGTTAGGTTAATGGTTAATATTGTTATAGAAAGATTTTTCTTTCTGGCTAGGAGACATATGATATAGTAAAGAGCTATAAATTTACAACTTACATTTCTGTATAATACCTAATTTTACTCTAGAGAATAAAACGAATTGAGATGGTACTGATCATAAGGTATGATCAGTAGACAGCAAGGAACTTGTGCTACACATTAAACACACAGAGAATAAGAGAGAGAATACATGGAAATGCAAAGTAAATCTTAAGTATTCATAAAGCTCTGATTATTTTACCTATGGAATGAAAACTATGTCACCTATAAAATGTCCTCTCATTGATAATACACGTTATTGCTTCAAGTACCCCTGCATAAGAAATAAAGATGAAAGGCACAGCCTATCAAAAAATGTTTGAATTATGCATATGATCAAGCTTTTTGACTGCTTTATAGGGAAGCAGGTATTGATCCGAGGCTTCTTCCCTCTTCTGAATCCTCATGTTTATATATTCAGCTCTGGTCCTAATAGTCATAATATTAGCAGAGAAGGCTGCATCCTGTACTGAATATATTAATCAACCTCACAGTCTTACCTCTCTCTGCCAACTCCCATCTTTCCCTTTCTTTTTTCTCTCTCTGATGCATACTAAGCATCAGAGTCTTGTGCATACTAAGCATCTCTTTCTTTTTAAATAAACTTTATCTCTTTGAACATTTTTCAGGTTTACAGAAAAACTGAGTACAAAAGTAAAGAATTCTCATATATCTCCTATCTTCATATGCATTACAGTCTTCCCCATCAACATCCTGCAGTGGGGTGCTACACTTGGTATAACCATGAATTTAGAATTCATACTGCTCCACATCCTCACCAGCATTTTGAGGAGTTATTATCTTAGATGTTGTCTATTTAGTAGGTATACAGTGAAATATTTTTTAAAAAAATTTTAGTTGTAGATGGACACAATACCTTTGTTTGTTTTTATGTGGTGCTGAGGATGAAACCCAGTGCCTCACATGTGCAAGGCAAGCACTCTACTACTAAGCCACAATCCCAGTCCTGCATTTTTGTTTTAATATGCAATTCCTTACTAACAGATGTTGTGCATCTTTTCATATACTTATGTGTAACCTGTATAGCTTTGGTGTCTGCTCAGGTGTTTTATCCATTTCTTAATCAGGTTATTTATATTCTTACTGTGGAGTTCTAAGAACTCTTCAAATATTTTGGATAACAGTGTTTTATCAGACATGTCTTCTGCAAAGATTTCCTGTAAACCTGTGATTTGTTTTCCCATCTCATTTCTTATTTCTTGCTATACATTTTAAATGAATGTAATCACTCTAGACTCCCAGTATTTTAATATGAGCTGTGGATCTTTCAATTGCATGGGAAACATTACCAGTTGGTACACTTGGACCTTTGCATTAGGGTGATTTCCCCCACAACGCTAGTTAACAGCAGCTCGACTATAAAAAATTCACAATTAATCATTTAAATCATTGCATGTTTCCTCAGTTGATTCTTTTTGTAGTTATGTAAAAGGCTTCCATTTCTAAGAATTTTATGAGAAAGCTAAATTTTTTCTCTTTTAAGACTCATAAATACATTTTTAATTATTCATTTTGATAGGCACAGAAAGGTGATCAATGCTACTTGACATATGGAGTGTTTGCACATTTATAGTTTCAGCTTATGTAGTTATGTGTCAAATCCTGTTGCAATAAAGTTTGAAAAGATTGTACAAATTACTTAATCCTAAATCAAACAGTACTGCACTCCAAATTACATAAAGTTGGTGGGCTACTGGTTTGAGTTTTAAAAGAACAACTTTAAGGATAGTTTTCAATACATTAATATTTACTATAACAAGATTTTACATGACTATAAAGTCACAGATGCTATAATGTTTAGCAATGACATTTTAGAAAGGTTGGTATTAAAAACTTGATTACAGAACAAAAATTCTGATTATCCTTACGCTATTTATAAAATTAAAAAATGTGTTACACTGTAACGAACAGGAGTATGAAAATCACAGAAATAAAGAAAAACGTAAAAAGAAAGATTAATGAAAGATATATAAAATCAAACATTGTGGAAACTCAGTGTTACAACACTTGTCTAGTATTGGCAAGGCTCCAGGTTTAATCTCCAGCACAATCTATTCAAATATTACAAAATGGCTATTTCATATAAAGAGAAGATAAACAGGTAAATTCTCTGAAAATATGTAAATTAACATGAATTTAAAAAGCAGTAAAAGTCACTTTAGGCCAACATCAGGAAAATATCCTTAAAGAAGGGTCTAAAGATGCATATTTAGACTTCTAGGGAACTCTGAAAATTTCTGAAACCTCTGACAACATTTTAAAAACTCTTAAAACTAGATAGTGGGGGGGGCACTTCTGAGGTTATATTATAGGTCGAGACACCCCAAAAGATTTTTCTATCTCTGATGTCTATGATTACCCTAAGGTGCTTTTCATGGAAAGACATCAACATATACAATGTAGCAAAATGCATAAAATTATGCTGTTATTATAAAATAGCTCAACTCCAGGGCTGAAATTCATTTTGTGATATGAAAGCAAAAAAAAAAAAAAAAAGAACAATGACTGTCTATAAAAATTTAAGTTAGTAACCTTCATGGAAAGAGAAATGACAAGATAAAAAGTATGAATTTTTCTGTGATAAGTAATAATGAGAAAGGACATTAAATGTATCATTTGTTTCACAACATTTCTAAATGCTAGTTGACTTTAAAAAAAAATGATTGGAATTAAAACTTCTGCTGAGGAAGATAGGAGGAAGACCCCCACTCAACACCAAAACCTGCATATAGTATAGTACCAAATCCATGTATAGTTTTGCTACTATATATACAAACACAAATTTAACATCTTTCCATCTTGTTTTTCTTTCCATCCTAATTAAACACTTATGATGCACTGAGCTGTGGCCATAACTTCTGCAATTTGAGGGGCCACAGCAAAACTACTACAGATTTCTTTTTCCTTCTTTACAATTTCATGTATAAAAGATTCTCTTAATATAGATATCAACGATGTCAGCATACAGATTTTTTCCTTTAATGAGAACTTCCACATTGTTTCACCTGAAGAGAGCACTTTACAGTTTATCTTTGGTGTATTTGAATTGCCAACATTACTACTCTCATATTTTGGGGCCACTATTAAGTAAAAGAAGGATTATTTGAACAAGAAGCACTCTAATAACAAGAAATCTGATAAATAAGATGGCTACTGAGTAACAAGCAGGTAGTGTATCCAGTGTGAATATACTGGACAAAAGGATGATTCATGCCCAGGGAGGGACAGTCAGAAGACACAGTCTTCATCATGTTGCTCAGAATGACATGCAATTTAAAACTTATAAATTAATTATTTCTGGAATTTTCCATTTAATAATTTTGGACTAGCTAACTATGGGAACCAAAACCATGGACAAAAGGAGTTACCATATTTTTGAGACCCTATCTACTAACAATGCCTCATTTATAACTAATCTTTTAACATTTTAGCAGGGGTGGGTAGGGGAAATGAGAGAAATACAGGGAAAACTATGTGTAGAAGTAAGTGTCCATCTCTACTAATATTATAATTTAATATTATCCCCATACACTTGTTTTAAAGAAATTTACTAAATGGTCACTAAGATCTATTTAAGACTATGGAAGTAATTTTAAGACAGGACAAACATCATCATACATACTAACATTTACAAACATCTGAAGGTCAAATTCACTTCATCTAGAATCTTTCTTTATTAACATGATGATATAAAACTACCTAAATAAGATTTTGTCTCTTCCTTAAAAACACTGCCCTCCTTTAATCTAGCCAAGTTATTATCTCCAGGATGATCACATACTCCATCCCTTACCAGGAATAATAATTTCCACTATTATTTTACAAATAACATAGAAGAATAAATCACTTTTCTGAACTTTTCTTGACTACTTTTAAACCCACCAACCTTAACTAAAATAAATTCCAGCTATTCTATCTATACATCTAAGCAGCAAATTCACCTACAAATATTTTGGGTAAGTAGTATATACAAATCAAACACCACCTGTCCTGAGCTTTTATTCCAAGTAAGGTTGATAACAGATCACTATTTTCCTAGCCATATTCTGAAGGAACACCTCTGTTATTTCTTTTGCTCACAACTTATATTCACAACTACCATTCTCAGTTGCATCAAGTAAGATAATAATATCTACTTTTCCTTCTTTGTGGAAAACACTTTACATAATCAGTGCACTCATCATTAAAATTGGGCCTCAAAACCTTTGGGTCATTCTAGTTTTATTTTCCAACAATCTATTTTTCTACCTCTGCATTTTCTTGAAACTTATTTCTTAAAGTAATAGTTCACTTATTGCTAAATTCTAGTCTCTCATTAGTCCCAAATCCTCCTTAAAAACTCAGAAGCATTCCACATCATTGACATCCCATGTTTATTTGGAGCAGGAGGATGCTGGGGATCAAACCCAGGGCCTTGTACACACTAGGCAAGTGATATACTACTTCTACCATCAAGTTACATTCCCAGCCCCAACATGCCATATTTTTTTGAAACGTATTCTTCCTTTGACTTTGAAAATATCATATTCTGATGCTTTTCCTTCTATTTCTCTGCTATCATTTCAATCTTCCAGTTCTTTCCCCTTCCTCTCAATCCTTAAATATGGATATGGTTTCAAGATTAATTCTAACACTCTAAAGTCTACCTGATCATCATTTCATGTCTTTAAATATTATCTTCATGCAGAAAACTCTTACATTTTTGTTAGTTTGTTTTTAACCTTTTCCATTGTACTATGTCCTTTTTGACTTAATAGGGCTTCTGGCATTTAATTTGACCCTTCCAGCTGATCCTACCACACATATCTGACTAAATCATTCCTTTGGTCAAAGCATTTCTGGGGCTGGGGAGATAGCTCAGCTGGTAGAGTACTTGCCTCGCAAGCACAAGGCCCTGAGTTCGTCCCCAGTACCGCCACTTCTATATTACAATTAGAAAAGTATTCAAATCGTCTCCATCTTACAAATGAATACTTCAACAATTTAATTCTCTTTCCAGCTTCATATTCCCCTACTTCATTTTTATAATTATACACACTGTACATCTTTAAACATCCTTTGTTCTTTCACCTTTATTCTCTTATGATGTAGTTCAAGATGTTTTCCTACATCTGTTAAAATTCAATCAAGCCTTTCTAAAGTCTAGATCAAAAAAATTTTCTATGAATTGGCAGATCTCACTACTCAAAATTTTCTCCTGCTTTATATAGCTATTGCTGCTTGTTTGGACTTCTACTAACACATTAAGATAGCTTTATTGTTTATGTTTTCAGGTAGATATCTAGATCTGCACAAAAATTTGATCTCTAAGGGGATAAAGATGTCTGTATTCATTTTTATAATTTTAATAGGCTCTAACAAAGGATTCATACAACAGAGAGTATGATCAAATGTTTATTTTAAAAAAGGTTTAAAAACTGCTAAGTTGCAGTGGCACAGGTCTGCAAGCTACTCAGGAGGCTGAGGCAGAAAGATCACAAGTTCTACGCCAGCCTCAGCAACTTAGTAAAACATTGTCTTGAAATAAAAATAAAAAGGTCTAGTGATATATCTCAGTGGTATAGTACCCCTGGTTCAATTTCCAGTTACCACACCTCGCAACACAAACATGTTCTGCAACTTAGGGTAAATATCTTCACTAGCTTCTGGGTAATAAGGAACTCTTAAAAATGTAGAAACAAAGAGGTTAATATCTAGAATACATAAGGAACTCAAAAGCAAAAACAGCTGACCCCTGCCAAAAAAAACCACAAAAAACCCTGATTAAAAAGTGGGGAACAGATCTTTAAATAACCATGCAAATGACCAACAGTATACAAAAAAAAAATATTAAACATCATTAATCAGGAAAACAAATAAAAACCACAATGACATCATCCCTTCACTTTAATAGGAAGCGTATTATAAAATATAAATTACATATAAATTACAATTTAGTTCCAAAGTGTCAGAGAACAAATTTTTATATATTCTTACCAAAAAAACACGTGGTAAGTAGTCGATTCTCATTATTCACAGTAGGTGTATACAGTCACCTCAAACATGGAATTATCAAATACTGAACAACTGCCTCAAGGAGAAAAAAAGGGTAGGTTCCTTTGAGTCTCTGGGTAAAACAGTCTTTGTTAATCAGTAAGTAAATATGATACTTTATGTGTGTTTGTTCTATGATACCTTATTAAAATATATGCACTGATTTGTTAATATTGAAATCACAGTAAACAGTCCTGTAATTGTCCTAGAAGTCATACCTAAATGAAATTTACCATACATATTTTTTCCAAAAGGTGTCCCATCATAGCCTTTTTGTACTACACTTGGGGATATTTATTTATTTATGGTGATGGGGACTGAACCCAAGGCCTTACACAAGTTAGGCAAGTGCTTTAACACTGTGTGCTTAATCTCCAGCCCCTTGGGAACCATTTTAAATAGCAAAATCAGAGAAATGAAAAAAAAAAAAAAAAAAAAAAGAGAGAGAGAGAGAGAGACAATAAATGACCACTAAGAGGATACTTGTTTACAGTATGAGATCTTTAAAAGAAAAAGGTAAAACATCATCTTGTCAATCTCAGGATTGTGTGCATAGCTGACTCAACTTTTTTGCAACTCTGCACATGTCTATGATAACCAACAAAATGCCATGAGTGTTAATTTGGGGATTACAAATAAATTTTAGTAAGTAGGCAAATTTTCAAATACACATCTGTGAAATAATGAGGACTGACTATATTTTGCATATGCTAGGCAGCTTGGTTATCTATAGTTATAAAGGATAAAAGTTTCTCCTGGTTAAGAAAACCAAGGTTTTAAAAGAAAAGTGTACGTGAGAGAATAGATAATTTTTCAAGTTTAAACTAAAAACCACTATCTTACTTATAACTTATTATTTTAAAAGTTTAATAAAGCAGGTTACACATTTCTTGAGTCACATTTTTGTTTTATTTCACTAACTAGATTAAAAGTTTCAAAACCCCCCCAAAAAACAAACAAACAAACAAACATAAAAATGTTTCTCAGAATTGAAAACCCATCATTTTCCTTGGCATCTTTTCTCCTCTTCATTAACCCCTAGGGTCCTGAAAAGTATGTGTAGTTACTTGCTTTGATAGCAAAGGGTACTAAATTATTACTTATGGCTCATTAACCTGAAAAGCTGTAAAAGGAGAGAAAAAGTGATGGTGCTAGGAAACGAAGTGAACACAAAAGTTACACGCTTTTCACTTTTCTCATCATTCTTTTTCACTAAAACCTAGTATTTTCACCTTGTGAAAGGCTAGAACACAAAATTGAACTGGACTACCTTGCAGCACATTGAGGAATTTACCAGGCATCCCCCAGTATTCTGAATAAAATGCTGTTGATCCCTAAAGAAGTCAATGTCCAATTATAATGTAAAGCAGAAAAAAGGTAAATATAGGCAAACGTGCCAAAAATACCATATCTATTAATTTATTTTGTTTATGAACTCAGGGATGTTCTACCACTGAGCTACATCCCCAAGCCTTTTTTATTTTGAAACTCAGGGTCTTACTATGATGCCCAGGCTGGCCTTGAACTTGTGATCCTCCTGCCTTTGCTTCCCAAGTAGCTGAGATTACAGACTTGTACCACTACTCCTGGCTTTCACCTGGCTAATTTAAATTGGAAAAGTTAAGAGTGTATTAATTCTTTTAACTAAATGAAACTAAGCACACCTGTAATGTCAGTTACTTGGGAGGCTGAGGTTGGAGACTGCAAGTTCAAGGCCAGTCTAGGCAGGTAACTTATTGAGACCCTGTCTCAATAAAAAAGAGCTAGGGCTACAGCTTGGTGGTAGAGTATAACTGAGTTCAATCCCCAATACTGCCAACAAACAAAACAAAACCATTATCATTAAACTATCAAATGTGTTATTTTTCAAAATAAAATATATCAAAGGACTCCTTACAAACAGAAAATTCAGAAGACATCCTACATGGTTTTCTAAGTCTGATTATAAATTGAATAAAAATAATCAGGCACAATCACATATATAAACATATATCAAGAATCACATTCATTTTAGAAACTTACATTTTATTTTATTGTTTAACATTCTCATCTAAGAAGTTATCTACCTGTGATAGAAATTGCTTAACTCTTACTGGCTTAAGTCATATCTGAATTTAGTTTGGTCGAAGTGAGAATTTCAGCATTTCAGCTAAGAATATGGCACTAAGTTATCTTCTCATAAGTTAAAATCATATTGCTAATTCAGGAAAATCCCTATATATTGTGTGTGAAATAAAGTATAATTTCAAACACCGTAATAAATAATGTCAACAATAAAATGCTTCACTTTTATTGACACGTTTTCTTGGTCATATTTTCCTTTTTAATCTAGTGGAACCAACATGAGAACAGGGCCAGACTATTTCAGAGAATGAGAGCATTATAAAAGGAATAACTTCACAAAGTTAAAAGCTGTTCCTACCTGCAAAATTAAAAGGTTGAACAAGATTTGTAAGCCTTTTAAGTCCATAATATTGCTTGCTCTACAACTAGAGTTAAAAAAAAAAAAATAAAAAGAGGTTTGTCCCAAGGACAGTTAGGAGGCCATGAAGGCAAGCTCTGCTGTATCTTTATAAAACAATCAAGTGTTTCATCATACCCTTTAATGGAATCTCAATAGTCTGAAGAATAATGTGTTCAGTAACAGACCTGATACAAAAAAGAGCTTCAACTGTAGTCTCAGCTAGAAGGGAGAATGAAACTGCAGAAGGAAAAGGTGCAGGGTGAAGGGAGGAAAAGGTTGAAATTAGAATATCTGATATAAGTTATAAAGATGTGAAATGGTTTTAAGTTTTTGTTATATTTGTAGTTGTTGTAATGAAGCACTATAAATAACGTTGGTGGATGGTTTAAATGCAGGAATTTATTGTCTTACAGTTCTGAAAGCTACAAGTTCAAAACCAAGGTGTTATGAGGATCATACTTCCTCTGAAATCTCTACCTCAGGTTAAGCTTCAATATATCTTTGAAGAACACATTTCAATTCATAATATATTCTTCCCAAATATTTACATATTAAAATGTTCTTCCTGTATCACTTAAAAATAGGATGCCACATTTATTCTAATCTTTAAAAATTAATTTCCATATTTACTAATATTATAAAGACCATACTGTCAAGCAGTGTGATAGAAACTATGCAATACAGAAAAAATATTGGAAGTAAAGATAGTTGAATTTCTACATCCTTAAACAGTATAACTAAGATTTCCTATTATGGCACATTGGAAAATCTATTTCTAAATGAATAATTCAGAGTTCACCTAGTTTTTATGGTTTAAATGTGAGGTGTACACCAAAAGTGAGACAATGCAAGAAGGTTAGAGGAGAAATGATTGGATCATGAGAGCCTTAATCCAATCAATGAATTCATCTCCTGATGGAATTAACCAAGTTGAAGCTGAAGGTGGGTAGGGTGTGGCTGGAGGAGGTAGGTCATTGCGGAGCATGGTGTATGTATCTGGTGAATGAAGTCTCTCTCTGCTTCCTGATCATTACATGAACCACTTCCCTCCACCATACCCTTCCTCCATGATGTTCTCCCTCACTTCAAGCCCCGAGGAATGGAGGCTGTTATCTATGGACTGAGACCTCCAATTCCATAAGCCTCAAAATAAACACCTCCTTAAAACTGTTCTTGTCAGGTCTTTTAGTCACAGCAGCAAAAAAGCTGACTAAAACACCTCGAACATAAACAACAGTATTGATAATATATTAAAATAAAGATTTCAAATATCTTACTAATAAATGTCTACCCCATTAAGGCTGCCCACAGTTTTTGTAGAAGATATTAATAATTGGTCATTTTCCCTTCAGCAAACACATTAAAATACAAATGATTTGTAGATAATCAGATTGGGGCAAGTCATATGAATTACAAGAAGTTCCTGAATGCCCTTATGCTAGTGTTCCAATGCCAAGATTGTCAGCAAAACATCTCTGCATAAACAGAGAAAGTCTCATAAAACCCAGACTTCTTGAATTTTCAGTTTTCTATGAATGATTAAATCTTCATATTATGTTTCCTGTAATGATGATGACCTATACTTGAGCTATTTCAAACAAATAAGACAGATAAAATTCCTAGAAGTAGAATGTCTAATAGCTATGTACAATTACAACTATTGACTCTATCTCACAGAAAAACGGAAAAGTATATATCATCAAACAAACTTTTATTATTTAAATCCTGACACAATTAGGCAATTATCACATTAAGTGAATACAATATCTAACCAAATATATTTAAGGTAATACACTAATGTCTGGTAAGAAAACATGGTTAATTATAGTATCAATAATGCCATGGTCAGGGCTCTATCTCACATAAAGCTCTGTATGTTTGGTTTCACACACACAAACTTATTAATAGTAAGTCAGGACAGTCACCAATAAAATTAGTGATGAAATATTTGAACAAAAAGAAAAGGGAGATTATTCCTGTTTGCTCATTTATAGATAAAAATTATTTACATATCTTCCAAATTTGTTATTTTATAAAATTATAACCTGGAAAACCTGAAAGAAATAAAATATTTTGTCATAGGAGTAGTATATTTTCAGAACCATCTTTCAGATTGACTGATGGATTGATTTTTGCTGTACTGAGGATTGCATCCAGGACTTCATGAATGCCAGGCAAGCACTCTACCATTAAGCGACACTCCAAGGCTTTCTTCTTAATCTTAAATGCCAGACAATATAAGCAATAGTTTACCATTATGGGGGGTTGAGCTCTAATAGATCACTGAGAGAGGTCAGTTGTCATGTCAGGTCTCATTTGGAATTAGCCAAACTATGGCCTATTAAAAAGTAAGTTTAAGATAAATACACTCCTACAAATCAAGAATGGTAAAGATCCGTCTTCATTTGAGAGCTTATGAATACATAGAGAAACATTCTTAACTAAAAGGAAAAATAAAAACAAACAAGCAAACTGAGCACAGTGGCACATGCTTATAATCCCGGCAACTCAGGAAGCTGAAACAGGAGGATTGGAAGTTCAATCAAGGCCAGTCTCGGCAATTTCTCAAGATCCTCAGCAACTTGGTGAGACCCTGTCTCAAACAGTTGTAGCTCAGTTGTAAAGTGTGCCAGGATTCTATCTCCAGTTTAAAAAAAAAAAAAAAAAAATGGAAGAAAGAAAAAGAAAAAACAAAGCTGTAGGGGGAAAAATTTATGGCAACATTCACTACACGTTTTAATACAATGTCCTCAATCACTGACTGACTAGCTCTTGGACTAATACTTTTAAAATCTTTGGGTTTAAGATCCTTTATCTATTATCCTGACTTCAAAATACTCATCTAGGAGAGGACAGAGGTGTTGTTTTGGTTACTTTTTTGTCACTAACAAGAATAATTTAGAATGAAAAGTTTATTTTGGCTCATGGTTTCAGATATCCAAACCCTGGTCGACTAACGCCAAAGAGCTGGGCAGGTGAGGCAGAACATCTAGGCAGAAGGGCATGGTGGAAGAAAACAGATCAGAATAAGGCAACCAGAAGGCAGAGAGAGCTCTGCTCATCAGGGACAAAAACAACCTCAAAGGCATGCCCCCAGTGACCTACTTCTTCAGCCAAACCCTACCTGTCTACAGTTACTATCCAGTTAATCCACGTCAATGGATTAATGCACTAATTAGGTTCAGGCTGTCTTAATCAAACTGTTTGACCTTTGAACTTTCTTGCATTGTCTCACACATTTGGGGGACAGTTAATATCTAAATTGTAATAGGCATTCTCCTAACTTACTGAATAAGGAGAGTTTGTGCTTTTAATCAATTCCAATGCTAAATCACAACCACATACAGGTCTTGCATATTTGACTCATATCAGTGTATTTGCAGTACTTTATGTTGCTCTGTAAGCACCCAGGCAGGCATTCCATGTACCCAAGATTGATAACATCAACTACATGGAAGCAGCTTCTTTTTAAAATACATTTTATGTCTGGTCTTAGTAGAAAAACAGTTGTTTGCCCCAAATAGTAGTCAATAAGAGATTATCTCTGTCAAGTAAAAAATTGCCAAAATTCTGTTTACTTTATTAAATTCAAGGTACTCTACAGAGTTTTTCTAGTAACAACAGGATAGTTTCAGAAGGAACAGCAAAGATATTCCTGAGAAGCCACTGACTCATATATTCTGATGTTAGAAAAGAATGTTCCTATGGCACTAATTTTACTCCCCTTGAATTAAAGGAATTAATAAGTTTTCTGAGCAAGGATCTCATCTTATTCCTGACAGCATCCTCCTATCACAATATCCCCATATAGTTGGTATTAAATAAAATGTTTTAATTTTTATGATAAAAAAAAATGGGGAAAAGGACCAAATTCACATGAATTGTGAACTTCGGAAAACTATTTTCAATATGAATAACAGGTAGCTACTGTCTTTGCCATTATCAGGAATGCAATTAAAATAACTCACTGGATATCAGAAGGCATTGGTAACAGAAGTTTGGACATATGGCTGTCTCTACTTTTCAGACACAGGCATTCCCAGATTGCTGGCTTCATCTGAGGGAATGAGGATTCAGAATTCACAGCCAGGAAAAAAAAAAAAAACTCAGCTGCTTGTTAAACTTCAAAATGGAAAAGTTCTCAAGAAGAAACAAAAGTACCACGCTTTAATTAAACATTCATATTAGTAAACTTTTATTTTTGTAAGTTGGTAGGAATGATTCTAAATGTAAGATTGTTTTGTCTACAAGGCAAAAATTAACTTTCATTGTTGGAAGTATCTACTACAAGGATACCAACTATAATAATAGTCTATATATACTAACACTGAGAAATGAGTGAGGTAGAAAAACTCAGTCTAAGAGATCACAGAGAGCAATTACTTTTATTCACTTGTAATCTGTATAGAAGTCTAGGATTTGAAACTACATTCCTTTGACAAACTTTAATATATATATAAATGTGTGTATATGTTTTCTTTGGCTAAGATTCCTATAACAAGTAGGTGATTATCAAGCTACCTCTACAAGGATTCATTTAATAGGAAGTTACTCTTTCCAGGACTAGTCCTGAGATGTTATTACTATTTCCTTTTCAAAATCATGTTTCTGACAATGGGCAAACAGTTCTTATTATTCAAGTGCATTTTAACACTATTTTATTTATCAGGCATATATATATATATATATATATACACATATATATATATACATACATACATATATATACACACACACTATATTTAAAGACAAAAAATTGTTTTTGTGGTGGTGGGCATTATAGATACATTTTTAAAAATATATTTTATTTTGAGACAGGGTCTTGCTAAGCTGCTGAGGCTGGCTTTGAACTTGCAGTCCTCCTTCCTCAGCCTCTGGAGCCACTGGGATTACAGGCATGTGCCACCATGCACAGATACATTTTTGTACTAGTATGTGTTATGGGTTGAATTGTGTCTATTCACCACACTTTAAAATTTATATGTTGAAGTCCTAACTCTGTGTCTCTGGATGTGACTGTATTTAGAGACAGGGCCTTAACAGAGGTAATTAAAATAATATCATTAGGGGAATATCCTTATAAGAATTACAGAGAAGACACAGTGTAAGACAGAGAAGACAATCAACTAAGTCAAGGTGAAAAGTCTATCACAGCCCTCAGAACAAACTATCCCTGCTGATAACATGACCACTGAATTCAAGCCTCCAGAACCATGAGAAAATAAATTTCTGTTGTTTAAAACACCCAGCCTATGGTAGTTTATTATAGCAGCTGCATCAAACTGACACCACATGTGCTTTACCATTTAATGCACTTACCCAAAAAAAGTTTTAAGAAAACTGAAGGAAATCCATATAGAGAAAAAAGTAAACAATATATATGCAATTCCACAGAATTTTTCTTCTGAGCAAAATCTCAGAATGAGTCACTATACCCTCAATAAAATTCACACTAAACAATTCTAGCATATACTGAAACAGGACTTTTGGGTAGAATATTATTTTACAGAAAGGGAAAAAAGACTTGGGCAAATATTACTTTGTTCCTTTTTGCCTTCTACTTTTTCTTTCTTTCTCTCTCTCTCTCTCTCTCTCTTTCTTTTATTCTTCTTTTCTTTCTTTCTGTTTTCTTTTTAGTACCAGAGATTGAACCCAAGGACACTTAACCACTGAGCCACATTTCCCAGTCCTTTTTTATTTTTTACTTACAGACAGGGTCTCACTGAGTTGCTTAAGGCCTCACTAAGATACTAGGATGACTCTGAACTCAGAATCCTCTTGCCTCTGCCTCAGTTTCCTGAGCTGTTGAAATTATAGGCATGTGCCACCGCACTATTTTTCTTCAAGTAGACTAAGGCTATCATAGTACTAAAGCTTTGAAATATACAGTGACACAATTCCAGTTAATGGGTATTGCACATGTTGGAATTTAATTCAAGATAGAACAATAAAAAGGATGGTGACATGTAGCTTAGTGGTGTAGTGCCTGCCCTGCATAAGTGCTGCAAAAAGAGAGAGTACACTCATGTTATCAATATAGTGGTATATAAAAGCTATAAGGTGTCTCAACAGTAAATATTAAAATAATAATTTAAAAATACATATGATAGACTCATGACAGAGTCTTGATCTAACTTTTATTCTAATTTTTGGATGGTTATGCTTACGTAGTGTAGAGCCCCAAACCTTGTAGGATTTGGCTGTATTCGAGATGAGACTGTACAGTGTTCTTTAAAATTATTTTTGAAAATATGTATGCATGTGTAATGACTATTTTTAAGTGCTCCCAATATTAAGCCTGTACAGGAAGAATAGTAAATATTGATACTTGTTACATCAGATACATTATTGAGATAATAGAAAAGACATTTTTCAAATATTTCCATATATTTAAGTAAATACAGTAATAAACAAATTTTATAGGTGATTCATTACCCTATAAACAGAAATATTTTCTAACATGCTCATTAGGATCAGTATTCAGTTTGGTCAATCATATTCCTCTTCATTTTTCTAAGCTTAGACATATTGGAGTTAACTGCATTTACTCTATTTAAAAAAAATTTTAGAAGTATACTGCTATGTTTGCAATCAAACTTTATGGCATAATAAGTAACTTAATTAAAATATATTTTCCTGATATTCTTACCATGTGAAAAGAAGTTATTAAAATATACAATTTCCTTATTTTGATATTTTATAGTGGTTGGAGTTCAGAATCAGAATAACTTACTTTGCAGATTCATCTGAAATTTCTAAATGTGTCTTTAAAAAATCTAGTTTCTGTTCCAAAAGTGAAACACAAATGCAGTGATTTACAAAAACAGTTGAGAATCAATAATTAATTTCTTTAAAAACATATACAGAAACACCTAGATATTACTCATTGCAGAATATTTCAACACTTCATCATAAATGTCACACATATTAAAAATAAATAGGACAAATTAAAAAGTAGATTTAGGTTTCTGGGTTAAGATGGTGAGTTGTACACATGCATTTAATTTCAATCCCTCTGGAAACCCTACTAAAAATAAAAGCTGTATCAGGCAAACTCTTTAGAAAGAAAAATATCCACAATGATAGTGGGAAAAGGGGAGAATGAGAAAAAGCAACAACATTTTTAAAATGAGAAAGAAAATGTACCAGTGATAACTGATAGTATACCAGAGAAACCTGAATTCTAGGCTGACAAAGAAGCTAAGAACCAACCCATTTTATACCATGGAAGTTTCAAAAGACACAAGCACTGTCAGTGCCAGGTAACACTAAAACTGGTGGTAAAGGCAAGAGCAAAGGGGACTTCACTGACAGCGCTTTAAGAAAAATAATCAGATCCTTTAAATCCCTCCAAGGACTTCCTACACCAGGGAGACCAGCTGTCCTGAAAGTTTATTCTCTTCGAAGTTTAAAATAAAGGGTCTTCAATAAAAAACTTGTTGCTGTGCTTCTTCATCATATCCAAACCAAAATAGGTTACATAGGTCATTATTAGCATACTGAGACAGGGAATGTCTGCCTCCTTTCTTCACTCTGTACCCAGAATCTTTGTGGACAGATATCATCAAGAGATTGATTCTTCCCTGGAAAGTGGATTCAATCTGAGGAATAATACCTCAGAACTCAGTACTGGGATTTGGTCCACCAATAATCTTCCCAGACCACCATCCAACAAAGTTCAAAACAAGACAAACCCTATCCAAGCTAACCAGTGATTATTTGGTATCTCTAACTTAAAAGACAGAATTTATGAATAAAAAAACAAGAAACAGAGCAACATATAACAAATAGACTATGTGGTCTTTAACGGTTAAATTCACGTAGAGATGCTTCATACTTGATAATTAGAATTAGTTTACCACAAAATACAAAGACTATTCTATGAATGTAATAACCTATTAATATGTTCAAGACAAAAATAATATAATCAACTCATTAGACATGAAAAAGCATTTGATGAAATTCAGTAAGTCTAAAAACAAAAACTCCAAACTTTCAGCCAAATAAGAAATTCCTAAATTTATTAAAATATATCTAAAACCTAGAACTGTTATCACTCCTAAAACATTAGCTTGCAAAAGAGAAAAAAAAAAAAATTCACAACATTAGATTGCCAATTGTCACGACAACAATAGGTGCAAAGGTAGTGTCCCAGATTTGTAGCTATTTTAGCCTTTGTAGCAGCTGGGAGGGACCTTAGATACATGGTTACCCCAGCTATAAGAAGCCAGCAGCCTTATTTTAATTCAGTGGGCTATGTGAATGCTACAATTATCTATATATGCCCTTTATATTTGTTTTGCCTTATATGTGTGCTGAATTCAGGGCCTCATGCACACTAAACATGTACTCTACCACAGAAGTACATCTTCCAGTCCTCACTGTGTATTTATAATTTTGAAAACTTCATAGCAGTTAGTATTCCTTTTACCATAAAACAATGATAACAGTTTTTTGCATTATTACAAAATGTAGATAAGATTTTACTTGTATTAGCAATAACCACTAGTACATTCCAGGGATTAATCAAAAAAATTTGCAGACTTCATGGAAAAAACTGAAATTCTATCTAAAGATATAATACAAGACCCTAAATAAATGGAAACACATATCATCTTCATAGAAAAAAGGATGCAATATAGTAAAATAGACATTTTTCCTGAATATAAAATTCAAGGCTATTCCAGGAAAGAAATCTCTAAAGTGTTTTTTCCTATGTATTAAGCTAATCTTGCAAAAGGCCAGAAACACTACAATTTCAAGATGACAAAAAGGGGGACACTGATTATCAGATATAAAGGAATTAGGGGAAAAAGCTATTAATATACTTAAGGTAGTGTTCTATTAGTGAAAGAAAGGTAATGGAACAAGTGGTATAGATTAGAGATCAGAAACAGTTCTATTTGTTAAGAGACCTTGCTATTTGAAGAGGCAGCACTGCTTATATGTGGACAATGAGTCAATTATTTAATAAATGTTGCTTAGCAATTTATTATGTCACATGGAACAAAATGAATTTTTAAAAATAATTTTTTAGATGTTGATAGACCTTTATTTTATTCATTTATTTTTGTGTGGTGATGAGAATTGCAACCAGTGCCTCCCACATGCTAAGCAAGCACTCTACCAATGAGCCACAACCCCAGTTCCACCAAATGAATCTTTACCTCATAGGATATATAAAATTAATTTGTTCAATTGACTACCTAAAAGTTTAAAACTTTTATGCACTAAAATTTACCAGCAGGTGCAAACATGAGTTGTGGGAAGATCACACAAGCCAAATAAAACCAATGAAGAATTATTATCTAGAATATATAAAGAAATGCTACAAATGATTTTTTTTTTTTTTTTTTCTTTTAAGAGACAGGACACCTAATGTTATTGAGGCTGACTTTGAACTCCTGGGCTCAAGCAATCCTTCTGCCTCAGCCTATGGAGGAGCTGGAACTACAGGAGAGCACCACCACACCTGCCTCAATCAAATTTTTTAAAAAATGAACAACAGGCAAAAATAATGAAGAGACTAAAAACAAAGTCTGTCAACAAATGTATGAAAAGATATTCAACTTTACTTGTCACTAAAGCAGCACAAATGAAAATATTAATAATTTTTTAAGGAAATTAACTGCAATTATAAAGACTGACAATACTAAATGTTGATGAAGATGTGAAAATTTTATTCTATTTATTCTTTCAAATATTTTCTTTTTCATTTTTATCCCCCACCCCTCTCTCTCCATTCTGGAATTTCTAACATCTGGATGTTAGCACTGTCATTTTTATCCTTACTGTCTCAACTTTTAAAAAATATTTTCTGTTTATCATCCTTTCATCCTTTTTCTCCTGAGATATGCTTGCTCTAATCTTCTGTTTTGTTCAGAGAGATCTATTCTGTTATTTATCCTAGACTGAACCAACAGCCTTGCAACCACTAAACACGTGTTCTCCCACTGAACATTAAGTGCCCAACCTGTTTTTCACTTCTTTTTTGAGTCTGAGTCTTGCTATGTTAATCCAGCCTAGCTTCCAGTCTGCGATCATCCTGCCTCTGTTCCCAACTACACCCCCAACCCAGCAGGTAGGATTACAGGTGGGTGTCACTATGCCAAAGTTCTTTTTCAAAGTGTTCTATTTCATACTATTTTCTCCCAAAACATTTTTTGTATAGGTATTAGAGTACTTTATTATTAATGATATTTATTCTATTACTTCTACTAATAGAATTTATAACCCAATATATTATGTTTTCTTTTGAATGTTTTATTATTTTGTCCTCTGTGTTAATTTTCTTCCAGAAAAACTCATTTCAAGCAATATATATGAAGAATGCCAGGCCACAATCACTGCCAAACCTATTGAGTTCAGGATGTGCAGGTAGGAAAAAACCTATGGTGGAACATTAGAGGCAGCAATATAGTCAATTTCTCATCTTTTCTCCAAACAATTCTTTGGCAAAGAAGCTTCATTCTTTGTTCATATGCTAGAGCATCGTGACAAGGAAACACTCCTTAGATGACTGTGAGAGTGTGAAATACATATTTAGTGTTTGTTCTTGTTTTCTGAACAGTCCCTAAAACCCTTGTTTGGAGTAGCACTAGGAGAGTCATTTGCTATATTTGGTCTGTAACCCCTGGTTCCTCATTCACAAGCCCTAAAACCTTTGTAGTTTCCTGAGTGACAGGTGTGTCTGGAATAGAGCTCCTAAATCCCTTGAACTGTCCTGAGTGACAGAAGAATCTTTTCTTCTAATGAGATGAATCTCAGTGGGCTCCTGCAGTCTCCAGTTTGTGCCTGTTAACAGGGGAATCAAAATATGAATAAAGGGTTTGAACTTTAGTCTCATTCCCTGACTTCTGGGAGATGGGGATAGGAACTAAAGGATCGATATCAATAGTCAGTGATATAATCGATCATTCCTATGTAATGAAGTCTCTTTAAAAACCCGAAGGACATTACTTGGATGAGCTTTCATGTTGGTGAACACAACACACAAATGCACCAAATGAAGGCACAACCCAACACCATGGAGACAGAAGCTCCAGATTTCATCCTATGTAACTCTTCATCTGGTTATTAATTTTTATCCTTTAGATTATCTTTATAATAGATAATTAAGCACAATTGTTTTCTTGAGTTCTGTGAGCTGTTCTAGCAAATTAATAAAGCTGAACAAGGGGTCGTGGGAACTTTTAACTTACTGCTGGTCAGTCAGTCAGAAGTATAGATGACAATGTACTTATTTGTTATTAGCATCCAAAGTTAGAGGCACTCTTGTGGGACTAAGCCCTCTCTTCCACCACAATTTGACCCTATCTCCAGGTATATACCATAATTAAACTAAATTACAGGACACCCAGCTAGCATCAGTTGGAAAACATCTTGGTACATGGAAAAATACCCTCACACATTGAGTGTCAGAAGTGTTGGACAGAAGTCAAGCATGGTGGCACATGCCTATAATCCTGAGACTTGGGAGACTGAGGTAGGAGGATCACAAGTTGGGAGGACAGCCTGGGCAATTCAGCAAGACCCTAGGGATGTTGCTCAGTGGTAGACCATCCCTAAATTCAATCCCCAGTACCTTTCAAAAACAAAAACATAACACAGTGTTGAGTAGAGAATAGAAAAAAAAAATTGGTTTGGTTTTTCTCATATCTCCTACCAACTGTAATTCACCAGCACTGAGAACCTGGCAGGTAAGAAGTATGGAAACAATGATCTATTTTCTTAACCACTCAGAAGCAAAATGTATATTTGTACTACCCTGATCTGACTCCTTAGAGGATGAGAGAGGTCTAAAACACAGCTGGTATGTGAAGTTTTGTTAACTTTGGTTCAGGAGAGAGGAGGAGCAGCAGAAATTCAGTAGTTCTTTTCCTATTTTTCTTCCCATAGCCATGGCAAGACAGTGTCAGCCCCAGTATAAAGTTCCAGTCCAGAAAGTTTCAGCTACAACAGAGAGAGTCAATTCACCCATTCTCTACCCATGTGTTTTATCTGGTCCTTCAAGGATTGGATGATGTCCACTTACACTGGTGACTGTAATCTTCCATACTCAGGCTATTAATTCAAATGCAAATCTCCGTTGGAAACACCATGATAGACACAGCCAGAAATAATATTATCAGCTATGTGGACATCCCTCGACCTAGTCAAGTTCAAAAATTAACGATCACATTCCTCAAAAGCAAAATTATAATTTCACAAATTAGGTAAATTACTAACCTCCAAATCAAACTCAAGGCTATCTGAACCAATGCCTCAAACTCAGCTGGTCAAAAGACTAAGATTCTGAGGGCAAAATAGTACAACACAGGGCCCTAGCTCTAAGGAACTTCCAAAGCAGATGGAGACCAGATTGTAGACAACATAGAACAGAAAAATTAAGATAATATATACTATCTACAATTTATAAGCAGAGTAACCTAGAGGAAAGGGAGAGTCACAATTAAATTCCTTCATTCAGCAAATGTTTCCTAAGAGCCTGACATATTATAGGTATTGATAACAGCAAAAGAAACAAAGTGTACTGACAAAATCACAACTAATATTACATATCAGTATTAATTTTTGATAATGTAATATTATAAAGAAAGTGCTTTTTTCTTTGGTTAATGTTAAGCTAGATCATATCTTTGAATGGTATGTGTCTTACTGATTCCTAAGAGCTCATTTATGCTGGGGATTGAACCCAGGGCCTTGTGCTTGTGAGGCAAGCACTCTACCAACTGAGCTACATCCCCAGTCCAAGAGCTCCTTTATGATTAAGTATATTCACATTTTGCCATGTATTGCAAAGGAAATGCTATGTTTTTTCTTATTAACTTGACTGTGGCTTTATTTTTTTGGTTGTAAATAAATTATATATTGAAATTTAATCATGTTCTGAACAAAAAAAAAAAAAAAGAACAAAACAAAACCTTAAAACAACCATGAACAAAAAATATCAAAGCAGTTCACAATTATGTGTATAAGACTATGTGTAGAAAAGGAAAAGCAATAAACAAGAATACAGTTATGTCAGATAGTAATAAAACATTTTACTAAGAAAAAAGATTTTCAATCTGGTATTTTAAACTTGAGGAGCCATTGCTTGTAAGTCTAATCAGATAATGTTTAATAAAAGGGAAGATTTGAAGCACGCTTTTAGCTAGACTTCGAGTTAAATTGTTGGGAGTCATGAAATCCGTGGTTTACTTCAGTACAAACCAAACACATTTTTACCATTCACTGCCAAATTACTATTTATCTAAGGCCATCATAGGTAGCTTTTGTCCTTGAACAAAGACAAAGATAGTCTAATTTTTAATATTACAAACTCAGAAAACTATTTTGTAAGCATACCAAGACTAGGTCTTCCTCATAGGGACACACTAATCAAGTTTGTAGATACTGATAAAGTAGAATGCAAAATTTATTTATTATTTTTCTCATAAATCTTCTGATTTCCCCCATTAACCTTTTTTAAATTTTTTTTTTTTTTTTTTTGGTGAGGACTGAAACCAGGGACATTTTAACCACTGAACTACATTCCTAGTCCTTGTTATTTATTTATGTATGTATTTATTTAAATTTTTAAGACAGGGTCTCTCTAAGTTGCCAAGGCTGGTCTTGAACTTGTGATCTTCCTGCCTCGGGCTTCTGACTAGATGAGATTACAGGGGCATACACCACTATTAGGATCCTACATTTATTCATTTTAAAATATTAGATGTTAATTAATGTGGAATGCATGGGATTAACAAACAGTACAATCTTTCCTTAGAGAAACTACTTAAGAAATCAAAATCTTACTTGGTAAACATGAATGACGTAAGAAAAGGAATAATTAGTCCAATGACAGAAAAACAGGGCATCCTCTACCCCAGATACTGATGAGCAATGTCAACCTCTGGCTTTTTTGGACTTCCCTTTTCTATACCTATAGCCTTAAATTAAACATCCCTTTTCTTCCCTTCTGATCTCTAAAAAGGAGTAAATAAAAATGATTAAATAACAACTTACTAAATTCCGATTACATTTTAATTTTATCTCCCAAATCCCTAAAGTACTTGACATTTAATTTACCTTGTAACTAAATCAGTTAACTTACACAAAAATATTTCATTTATTTCAGTGACAGATAAACATATAGTCCTTGTTAGAATGAATTCATTATTCTAAATCTCAGAGAACCATCTTATTTCCAAGTTTTTAATGATCACATATCACAGTAGTCTCCACATTCCTCCAATGTCAAGTGATTCACTGTACCTCCAAATGACCAGAGGCTGTACTAATGTAAGACTATTGTCATAGAATACTTCAGACGCTGACCCAAGAAAAGGTAATAAACATATTTCATTATCCTTTCATGTGTGTTACTTTTTTTAGTACCAGTGAATATGATTTACTGGAATCAAATTTTCCATCGAGATAAATGTGGATTCTGCTGTTATGAATGTGAATTTGTGTTCAAATAAGCTTAAAAGACTGATAATTTTAAATTGATTTGAGAAAAGATATCTAATTTGGCTTTCACTTTAATTAATCAATTTGTACTGTCTTTATGTTAAAGATAGTACAGGTGAGCATAATCTATAAGAATGCAGTCCAGAATATTTTATTTTTTTAAAACTGCTATTGTCTTGTTTTTCAAAATGTTGTTCCATACCTCAGGAGTTCCACCCATCAAAAAAACAGAACTGACCCAGAAAAATGGAGACACTACCTCACAAAGGGATAAGGTCAGACACAACAGTCTGACAAAGTGTTTTTGAATGTTGCTATCAGAGTCTTGTTCCAGGTTAGCTTCAACCTTGACAATAAAATCTGTGAGACAACAACAAGGATATCCTATTCAAAAATAGTGATGATCTAGGAGTGGGACCAATGAGAAGAAAGATCTTTGCACTACTGTATGCTGAGGGTAATAAAAAAAAATGCTTACAATTAAAAAGCTAATAATTCTACTTAATATTCAGTTAAAAGAAAATTTTATTATAAATCAATTTGTTTTAAAAGCTAGCAATTTCACTGCAATATGTAATTTGAAGCATTATACTTGTTCAGAAGAATAATTCCTATCAGAAATATCTAAAAACCATCTAATATTAAGCCTCTAAGAATAAAATAAAATCTAGTATCTGGTTTCTGTGACTATACACTTAAGTTACATGTTGGTATATTATTCCTTATGTCCCCATTTAAAAAATCTGATATTATAGTATTGCCCATACACCTCTAAAAAGTTTTCAAGTATCAGTAATAATTATTTCAAATTTCAAACTTAACTAGAAAAATAGCGAGTTACTAGCTGTTCTCTCATCTGGACAAAAAGTTGCCAGGCAAGGGCAACTTTTAAATGTTGATTTTATGGAAACTGGGGTAACAAAGCATGGTAAGAAGAAATATAAATGTAAACAAACTTTGGAAGGACATGCATTGGAATCTGCAAAATGAATCACTTATAAAATACGGATATTAAGAGTCAAGGACTAAATCCTACATAATGTGCTATAAAACAAAACAATGTTATTTTTAAAACTAGGTATCCATGTTTCAATCCTAACTATATATTTACTAATTAACATATATATTTACTAATGTTTCGTTGGCTTGCACATATCCTGGGAGACTTTAAAAATCCAATGCACAAATAAAAAAAGGAGACTGAAAAACTAACCATAATAATCACAATTAGGGTATAAAAGATAAACATATAAAGGTTCTCAGCAGTCACCATGTGTCTTCAAGGTGTATTATGCTCCTTACACTTTTAGAACCACACAACAAAATCTCCCTTTCCTTTGTAGAAGACTACAAATAAAGAGGATCTTGGTCAGGGAAGAAAGCTAATTTTAATCTGCAAAATAGTGCCCACTGCACTAGACCCGTCCTCTTAACTTCCAAGTCCTCCGTAGTGAGACGCTTATAAAGTCACAGAAAATCCACCATGGTTTTTCACAATAATCCACTAGCAGAGGCAATCCTGTTCTTTAAGGAGTTCTCATATGAATTTTCTCATTTTTCCTAGTCGCCCAAGGAACAGCAGCTGATGCCCCAGAGGCATGGGATCATATTCTCCCCTTCATGCCCTTTTCTCTCAGAGGGAAGGTATCCTTAAGTAATATTCTAAGTCTTCCTACTACAATATGGAAACACATTTGCAAAATATCTGATAGTCTAAAACAAAAATGAACAAAAGAACACTTCATATTCATTATTTTAATTATAACAACAATCTCAAGTATAAGATGGGCAGGGGCTGGAGTTGTGGTTCAGTGGTAGAGCACTTGCTTAGCATGTGTGAGGCACTGGGTTCGATTCTCGGCACCACAAAGAAAGAAAGAAAGAAAGAAAGAAAGTCCACTGACAACTAAAAAATATTTTTTTTAAAAAAGGAATAAGATAGGGAAAATAAAACTGTAAGGTTAAATGACATATAAACTCATAAAATCTACAAAGAAGAGGTGATTAAAATATAGGTCAGCTGACAACTAACCCAAGTGTTTTTTACACAAGGGGCAAAAATTAGAGACCAACAAAATAAAACAAATTCTATTTGTAAAAAGTTTATTTGATGCCCGTAAGAGTAGACGTGAATATGATCTGGATCTTAAGGTTTTTGTTGCTGCTGCTTTTGTTGGTAGTTTTTGGGACTTGGGACTTTTCAGATAAAATTTAAGTATGTATATCACCAAGGAAGACCCAAATGTGGTGGCATCATTTTAGAGAAGCTTCAGGATTGACTATACATGCTATAAAGACTGCTATAAATAATTCCCTCCCCCACCCCACTATTAGGGAATTACACCCAGGAGTGCTCTACCACTGTACTACATTAATCCCCAGTCCTTTTTATTTTGAGACAGTATAAGCTGTCCAGGCTTGGGTCAAATGAGATTTTTCTACCTCAGTCTCCCAAGTGCCTGGGATTACAGGTGTCTACTAAAGCACCCAGCTCTACTTTTTAGCTTTTCTTTTAGTTTAACTATTACTTATAGTAGGTAATTTTATTTTTTCATTTAATGAGGATGCAAGAATGAGAAAATATACTTCATCAAAATGGAGCCTCCTTTTTCATGGTAAACAAAAGCTCACCTACACTTCTATTATGACTCTAAGAGCAAACACATAACATACAACCTGCCTAAAAGATCTAGCCAGTCCAAGAGGATAGTACTGTATCACCAAAGGAAATGAGCAAAATAAAAGATTCTCTAAAACACAATGAATTCAATATCTGTTATTCTTTTGACTGCCAAGTTTATGGATTTTTTTTCCCTCATATTTGGGAAAATCCCTACATTTTGAGGCAGTATCTCACTACACAAAAAAAAACATGAATACACTTCACATACTCCTCAAGCAGCTGAATGTTATCAATCAGACAAATATACCTGGTAACCCTAGCCAGTGGGAAGAAGCAAATGATAAGTCAATTCCATGCTAGCATGGGTGCTGGAAGTTGAAACATTTTTAGCTGCTTTCCAGAAGCAATGATGTTCCAACACAAGAAGGGTGAACAAATAATTTATATTTCAAATTGAGATACTTATTAAGAGTTAAATTTGAGTTTTAATAATTACCAAGTTCTATGGTCACCATATATATACCTCAATGATATGCTGTAGCATCTTTACTCAACATGATACACATTTCTGGTATGAGTTTGCATTTACACTGATTCTTACAGTCTCTCATCTTCCTGGCTATCCTGCATTCCAAAACCCTTGGTGCAATTGCCTTTCCTGCTTAAAGTTACAATAGCTGGCTTCACTGTTGCAACAAAGAATCTTGGTGAAAGAGTTCATAATGAAGACTCCTCTTTAGTACACAGAGGAGAATTTAAGTTCTGCTTGTTATTCAACACATTCCCATCCAACTTGCTACATTTTTTATTCATCACATTTTTCAGATCCCTCATATTTTGAGAAAAAGAATATTTTTTAACTACATCTTTCTACCTTAGAACTAGAAAATATAAATGCTTTTTCATCTTGCTTAAATAACTATTTATAAAAATGATATAATGGTTAAATGAAAAGATTTGTTTTTTGTTTTTTTTTTTTTCACAACCAGATGGAATGAAGGAAAAGGATGGGTAATTAGTTTCATCCTCAGCTACTATCTTCAGGCCTCTATGCTTAACTCCTTTTTGGAAGCTGGGCCAAGAGTTCTACAATAAATCTTAAATCCTGTCTGAACAGTGCACTAAACACAGTGAGAGCTGCTGATTCCACTGTGATTCATTTCACTTTTCTCCCTCAGGCCTTTCACTCAATGTAACACCCTTCAATTATACTGGCTTATTTCTAGAGTGGGGGTGCTGTTATTTTATGGAGATACTTTTACTTGAACTCACTTCAATCCCTACCAAACAAAAAAGGAAAAAAGAGTAAGTTATAACCCTAGAATGCACATGTCCTAATTTATTTATAAGACCTAAATTCGTTCTTAAAATAAACAGGCAGAGAAACACTTACCCTAATCCTCCTAAAGTGGTACTTCAGGCCTTATGTACTAATGTTACTCAGATATCCTTTTCTCTGCTTCTTCTAAAATTCCTAATAATTATGCTACCCCTATAACAACTTACCAACAATAAAAAGAAATGGAAGAGCACAGGGTAAATAGGAAATATGTTAGGGCAGTTTCCTCATCTGCCTAATGAGACAAAGGAATTTAAATTACATTTAATTACTTTATATTGCAGGAAAGCAAATTTCATAATTTAAAAATGCTAGATATTCCTAAAATGATAAAACTATTTTACTTCTTTGAAAAAACATTACAAAAGTTGTAATTTTGTAAAAACGTTGTTTTCCTATTAACATTTATGAAAATACCAGTGCCCACCATTTCACCCAATATCTACATATTCTGTTACGTGTGACACCTAAAAACAAATAACTAGAACATCACTGAAAGAAGGCTTAAGTTTTCATCTTTAACTGCCCTATACTCACATTTGCTTTGTGATACTAAATGTATTGCTTGTTCAACCTCTAACAGTCTATAAACTGTTAAAAAGATCGGGTAAAAAAGGGATGAATATTTACAGTACTACTCAAACTTAATATTCTAAGACTGAAGGTATTATTAATTCCCTATGATCATCTGCTGTCTTTCTACTCCTAATCTACGCTTACCTTAACAATTCACATACCATTCACATATTTATTATTTTGTTATCCATAATAATAAGAATTTGACAAAGTTGTCCATACACAATGAATTTTCTGTTTCATATTCCTTTCCTGTATTTCATATTGGTCAGAACAAAATTTAACTGAATATATTAAACTGGTGCTATTAAACTCTACGATTTTCATCAATAAAATGAGGATAAAACTATTTAATCTATGCATTAGTAGAGTACCTAGAACATAAAAAAAAACTTGCTCTTATTAGCATGTTCTCCAGTTATAATCATGTATCACTAAGATTCCATACATTGATACTTCAACTAAATACTGCCAGTCCTTTTATAATGTATGGATTATATCTGAAATTGTTTTAAAGCAAAAGTATTCAGACACCCAATGAGTAAGTATCTTTTGTACATTAACTGTAATGGTTTGGGTATGTGGTATCCCCTTAAAGCTCAGTGTAACACAATGCAAAATGTCAGAAGGTGAAAACGATTGGATTACAAGAGTTGTAACCTAGTCAGTGGATTAATGATATGGATTAACTGGGTGGTAACTATGGGCAATGGCTAGAAGAGGTAGGTCATGGGGGCATGCCTTTGAGAATTCCATTTTGTCCCTAGTGTGCAGAGATCTCTCTGCTCTCTCTCTCTCTGCTTCCTGGAGTCATATCCTGAGATGCTTTTCTTCACATGCCCTTCTGCCATGATGTTCTGCCTCACCTTAAGTCCAGAGTTATGAAATCAGTCATCTGTAGACTGAAACCTCTGAAACTGTAAGCCCCCCCAAGTAAACCTTTCCTCCTCTCTACATTGTTCTCGTCAGGTATTTTGGTCACATCAATGAAAAAGCTGACTAAAACAGTGACCTTGATAAACTCAGTGATTAAGCATACTTCCCTTAGATTCAGTTTAGATTTTCTGTGTACACCAATTGTGTACACTATTTTATTTTTCCTCTCCAATTTTCAGGCCTTTTAAAAATTTCTTTGTCTTGCTAGACATGATGGCACACACCTATAATCCCAGTAACTCGAAGAGGCTGAGGCAGAGGATCACTGCTTATGTTTCTTTCTGACTTATGTAATGACATCGGTATACTTGGGTTTAGGTTTAATGTATTATTTTTTTAAATCTATTTCTCCCATCTACTCTTTGTTTCTTACTACTTAATGCAATACAGATTTAATACATGCCCTATTCTAATTTTTCTACTTTATTCACTTTTTGAATATTTTTGCATAATTACATTAGTGGTTGCCATAAAATAAAATCCCTCAGTTATTATAATCTACCTGAATTGGCACATTCTAATAATTAAGAAAAATAATATGACATGGCAAATTAATTCCATTTACCTATTCTGCCACTTACTATGCTTATAGCACATCTTCCTATTTTGTTTTAAACACTATAGATGACAATTTACATTACATCTTAAAGTTGATAATTTTTCTATTTACCTACATTTTAATTTCTTTAGCATTCTCCCTTTCTTTTTGCACTTACCTATTTTTATGTGTGAACATTTTCCTTTAGTCTAAAGCTCTTCCTTCAGTATTTCTTACGGTGGCAGAGCTCCTTTGGTTGATGTGAAAATTTCTTTACCTTGCTTTATATCTGAAGCATACTTTCACTGAATATTTAATTTTTAATTGACAACATTTTTCTTTTAGTACATTAAAGCAATAGTTGCACTGTTATTAAGCTCCCAGTACTATTGAAAGTAAACTTTATATATCGAATTAAACTGTTTCTTATCTAGGTTCAGTTTCTTTCAGTTATGAATCACAATTATGTTCATGCAGACCTTTGGAACAGACTTATGTGATCCAAACACATTTTGGGGATGAGGGTGCTGGGGATTGAAGCCAGGGGCACTCTACAATTGAGCTACATCCCCAGCCCTTTTTATTGTTTCTTGTGAGACAGGGTCTAAGTTGCCTTGGTTGTCCTGGAACTTCCAATTCTCCTTTCTCAGTCTTGCATGCACCATTTTAAATCAAGATTTTATATTAAAGTGCCAAATGGGAAGAGTAAATGCAAATTCAATTCAGAAACCTCAAAGAATTCCCTAAGGTAAATATTCAAGGAAAATGAACTATCAATTTTAAAATTCACAGAAACACAATGAAATAAAACACTATCAATGAATGTCAATACACACACACACACCCCATCAGAATTTAAATGGTAAAGAATTCAGGTAATTTTTGACTCAGAATATAAAATAGTACTGTGCTTATATGCTTGAACAGAAGTTGGAAAATAAAGTCAGGAAAATGAAACTTTAAAGAATGAACAAACACAGACTGCAGTGTCGAAAACATTTTTAAAGTCATTGGATAGATTTAACAACAGACAGGATAAACCAAAAGAGAATTATTACTAATGGGTAAATACGACAATAATAATCCAAAAATGCAGCCAAAAATGACAAAGTAGCAGACAACCGAAAGAAGAAAAAAAGAATTAGGAAGTAGGATGCATATGAAATCAAGAGTTCTAAAAGCACAGATTGGAGAGGAAACTAAATTGATCAAGACCATGGCTGAGAACTTAACAGAAGTACTGGAAGACATTAAATCCTACATATAAGTCCAAAACACCCAAAACATAACAAGTACAATAAAATCCAAACTGACACTACATGAAGGTTCAAAAAATTTAAGAGCAGTTCATAAAAATATCCAGAAAGAAAAGAAAGAATACTAAATAAAAATTACCTAGCTTAAGTCTTTAATTAAGTTTAGTGGTATAACATCTTCAATATGTTAATAGAAGATAATCATCAACCAAAGCATTTTTTAACAAAGAAATCTAATGCAGAAATCACTGAACAAGTAAACTATTGGTTTTCCTTGGAGGAAATTGTTTCTGGTTTAAACAGAAGTGAAAATTTCCAGAGTGAATAAACAGGAAGAATAAATCTAAACAGACTACATAAGATAGTAATGATAATGTGCCAACTTTGGAAATGAAAACATGATATTGTCAAAATACCAAACAGGAACAATATAGCTTAAGGGTTACAGTGAGCAAGATGCAGAAGCGGAAGGAAAAAGAATAATTTTAGACTTTAACTACCTGTATTAAAATAGAAAAGGTATCAATTATAAAGCAGACATAAAAATAAAAAAGGTTAACAGTAAATAAAGTACAATATGGCAGAATATACAGGAAAATAGTGGAATGAAAACATATGAAAGGAAAAAAAAATGTAGAGAAACTAAACCTGACAATGCAGAACAAACAGCATAAAAATGTTAGAAATAATTTCAATATTTATTTTAATAAATGTCTGGTATAAGTTTTTCAACCTAAAACAAGAAATGTGAAAAGATAAAGTCTTCATAAATCCATTTACATATAGTTCATGTCACAGAAATTTTGAATGCCAAAGTATGCAAAATGACATATCAAGAAATAGTAGCCAAAGGAATTTATTGTATAATATTAATATTAAACCAAACAGACTTCAGCACAAAGCTGAACTAGAGAGGAATAGAGGACCATTTATAATAAATCAACTCAATTTACTGGGAAAATATAACAATTCTAACTTGGTTAAACTTCAGTGGTAGAGCACTTGCTTAGCACATTTGAGGTCCTGGGTTCAATCCCCAGCAACACATTAAAAAAATAAATATATAATATAATGGTATTGTGAACAAAATGGTAATGTGAAAAAACATTTTTTTAAAAATGACAGCATAGGATGCAAAAATCAAGATGAAAAGGTCAATAGCTTTGAGGGCTGGGGCTGTAGCTCAGTGGCAGGGGCACTGCCTCCCACATGTGGGGCACTGTGTTCAATCTCCAGCACCACATAAAAATAAACAAAATAAAGGCATGCTATCCATCTACAACACCACAAAAAAAAAAAATTAAAGTCAATAGTTTTCTTATAAACCATTCATGAATCTACTGAGAAAGAAATGAGGAAAACAAACCCATTCATGAAAGCCTAAAAAAAAAAAAAAAAAAAAAAAAAAAACTCCAACAAATGAAGTGAAAGAGTTCCACAATGGAAACTACAGAACACTGAAGAAAGAAATCTAAGAAGACACAAGATGGAAAGATCTCCCACGTTCACACATAGGCAGAATTAATACTGTTAAAATTATCATACTATCAAAAGCAATATGCAGATTCAACACAACCCCCATCAAAACACCAATGACAATTCTTCACAGAACTAGGAAAAAAAACAATCCTAAAATTCATTTGGAAGACTAACAGACCCAGAATAGCCAAAGCAATTATAAGCAAAAAAGCAATGCTGGAAACATCACAATACCTAACTTCAAATTATTCTATAGAGCTATAGTAACAAAAACTGCATGGTACTGGCATCAAAACATACACATAGACCAATGGTACAGAATGGAAGACACAAAAACAAACCCATACAAATATAGTCATCTGAACCTTGACAAAGGTGCCAAAAACATACACTGGAGAAAAGACAGCTTCTTTAACAAACTGGGAAAACTGGTTATCCATTTGTAGAAGAATGAAACTAGATCCCTTTTTCTCATGCTGCAAAAAAAATCAACTCAAAATGCAGCAAAGACCTAACTATTAGACCATAAACTTTGCAACTCCTAGAAGAAAACAGAATATTCCAACATACAGGTGCAGGCAATGACTTTCTAAATAGGACCCCTATAGCTCTAGAAATAATGTCAAAAAAGTTAATAAATGTGATGACATCAAATGAAAAACCTGCACAGCAAAGGAAATAGTTAGGCATGTGAAAAGAGAACTTACGAAATGGGAGAAAATATTTGCTAGCTATTCTTCTAACAGAGGATTAACATCTAGAAATATTTAAAGAACTCAAAAAAACTTAACACCAAAAATCCACAAATAACTCCATTAATAAAATGGGGTATAATTAACCAAACAGATACTTCTCCCAAAGAAGAAATACAAAGGGCCAACATATATATGGAAAAATGTTGATGTCTGCTAGCCATTAGGGATATGCAAACAAAAACCACACTGAAATTTCATTTCACTCCAGTCATCAAGGCTAACAAACAATAATAAATGCTGAAAAAGGATGTGAAGAAAAAGGAAAACTTCACACTGCTGTGTGACTGTAATTAGTACAACCACTATGGAAATCAGTACTGAAGGTTTCTCAAAAGATTAGGTATGAAACTATCATATGATCCAGCTAGCTACTGCGTAGTATTTAACCCCAAAGAATTCCCAGTTTGCAGTGGCACAAGCCTATAATCCCAGTGGCTCAGGAGAATGGCAAGTTCAAAGTCAGACTCAACAACTCATTGAGACCCTGTTTCTAAATAAAACGAAAAATAGGGGTGGGGATGTGGCTCAGTGATTGAGTGCCCCTGGGTTCAATCCCTGGTACAAAAGAAAAGAAAAAAATGGAGAATATCATGCAAAATAAAATAAGCCAAGCCCAAAAAACCAAAGGCAGATGTTTTCCATGATAAGTGGAGGATGATATAATGCGGGTGGGGGTGGGGAATTAGAGAATAATGGGGGAACTTTAGAATATGTAGAAGAAAATGAGAGGGAGGGAGGTATGAAAAAGAGAATGAGACAGACATCATTATTCTATGCACATGTATGATTACACGAATGGTATGAATCTACATTGTGTACAACCATAGAAATGAAATAATGTACCCCATTTGTGCACAATGAATCAAAATGCAGTCTGTAAAAAATTAAAAGCTAAATAAAAATAATTAAAAAAAGAATTAATGTCAGCAATGTCAGCATACTACAGTGATACATGCATATCCATGTTTACAGCAGCAAAATTCACAATAGCCAAACTATGGAACTAGCCAGGTGTCCATCAACAGATGAATGGATGAAGAAAATGTGGTATGTATACACAATAAAATTTTATTGAAACATAAAGAAGAGTGAAATTATGTAATTTACAGGAAAATGAATGGAAATAGAGTGAAAAGACAAACTCAGAAAGACAAGGGTTGTTATGTTTTTTCTCATATGTGGAAGCCTAAAGAAGAAAAAGAAAGAAAGGATGGGGAGTTGCAGGTGGGTGCCTCATGAAAATTCCAAGACCAGTAGAATAGAGGAAAGTGACAGGAGGCAGGGAAAAGGTAAATTCTGGGGAACAATAATTGACCAAATTATAATTGCTATATTGTGGGCATGCACCAATATGTAACAAATGAATATGTGTATTATAATGCACCAATAAACAATATTAGCAAAAAAGTGACACCAAAACAAAACTTGATAAATTCACAATCACTGAAGATCTACATATAAAATTTTCAGAAATTAATGGATCAAACAGAACAATATCTGCCCATTAAGATAAAGACAGAAATAGGATAATTGATTTAATGAGTGTATGTAAGATTGTACCCAAGGATAAATAATACACATTTTACCCCCAGAATATATGAAGTATTCATGAAAACTGATCACAATACCAAGCTCAACAAATTATAATGCTCTGGTATTATAATATCATAGTATTAATTCAGAAGTAATACACAAAAATATAACTAAAACATAAATAGGTAAAGGAAAATTTTAAGAATTCACTGTTTACATCATGGATCAAAGAAAACCATAACAAAATTCAGGAAATATTTTACCCTAAAGGACAATGAAAACAAGCACTAAATTTGAGGAATCCATTCAATTATTACTTAGAGGGAAATTCCGAATCTAATGAGTTAACTATTCAACTTAATTCAGAAATTAATGAGCTAACTATTGAACTTAATGTATAAGAAGAAAAGAATAAACTCAAATTAAAAGTCAAAGGATTTATATAAAATGGACAGCATAAAGCAAAAAACTCTGTTCTTTGGAAAGACTAAGTATCCTGGCCAATCTCTGACAAGTAAATCAAGGGACCAAAAAAAAAAAAAAAAAAAAAAAGTTACAGTGGAGCAATATTTGTAATAAAATATCTACCACTATAGACTTCAGGTCTTATCCAAACTAGAAAGGTTATTAGTAACAATCTTATGAAAATGTGTTTTAAATAAACCCGAAATGAGTTCATCATTAGCGAAATACCATATAACAAAGACAAAAGAAGGGAAAACCTCAGTGTTACTAGTCTTACCTATCCTTCAAACTAAAAGCAAACCAGTAATGTATGAGAAATAAACTGCAAGTGGATCTTACTCAGCTATATAGTTGCAAAAATCCTAAAGTTATGAGCCATACAAGACCAGCAGTATGTAAAAGAGAATTCATTAGAACTAATTTGGTCAAACCAAGAAAATCTAAGGGGAGAATTAATATTAATAAACTTTATGTCATTCAATATATAAGAAAATACAATCATCACCTGAAGCACTACTCCATACATTTTAAAGGTTCAGGGCAAACACAGAACTCTTAACTTGATAAAGATTATCTATGGCAAAGTAATTTTAACTGTGGTAAGATTCTCATAATCACATCTTTGTACCACATAAGCAGAAGAAGCCAATGAAGACAGAAAATAAGTTTTTAAAATGTTAAATAAGGAAGAAATAAAACTCATGATTTGCAAAAGTTACTACAAGACATTAATAACATGTAAATTCAGAATATAGCACATTCTTGAATAGGAATGTCACTACAGTAAAAATGTTCATTCATTCTAAACTGATAGGTAAGATTTAATTTAATTTAAGATTTAATGTAGATTTAACAGTAACTTTTGTAAAATCTGACCAGGTAAATATGCCATTAAATCATTGTATTTCTGAGTTGTAGCATGTCCCCTTGGTTCTTCCTTTTTTAATATACATTTTTTAGTTGTAGGTGGACACCATAACCTTTATTTTATTTTTATGTGGTGCTAAGGATGTTCCAGGGCCTCATATGTGCTACGCAAACACTACTGAGCCACAACCCCAACCCCTTTAAAGTTTTTCTTGACAAAAATATTCATTTTCTTGAATATATGTTTATTTTAAATGTGACATCTAGTCATTATATTATGTAGATATTCTGCTCATGTTTCAACTGTATATTATTTCTTTTGCTTTTTATCAAGTGTCATTCATGTTCTTTTAAGCTAGACACATTACCTTCTGATCAGTTTTGACTGTTAAGTACTGTAATAAGAGACACTCAAGAGATAATTTCAGACTTTTGATAATATATCTTCTAGGGGTGGACTAACATTTTGTTTTAGCAGGCAACTTAAAGGCAAATATATTCATAAATCCTATTTCTTCTTAATCCAATCAGTGATTGAGATGATTAAAAATTGGACTTTAATGTCTATCAAGCCTAGCCTATACCAGTGTACTGTTTAGTACAGTGTTTCTTAAATGGGAGTGGGAGGTAATGATTTTTTTACTACCCAAGGGACATGTGGCAAAATAGGGGGACACTTTGTCACATTGAGATGGGTGGTGGTAGGGGTTGCTATGATGCCTACGAATACAGGCCAGGTGGGCTTTGGGGGCAGTTGTTAAATATCCTTCAATACACAGGTAGTTCCCCACAACAAAAAATTATCTAGTCTGAAAGTCATAGCGCTAAGATCCAAGAAATCCTCTTCTAGTGTATAACTCCTTGAGGTTTTAACAAAAATCAAAGGCTTTAAAAAGTCTCCCTCCTTGGGAGAGGCCTGAATTTCAATTTCTGTCTCCCTAGTGTAGTAAATATGGCAAAATAACCTCTTAGCTTCCCAACTGCTAAGTGGTCTTGTCTAGAATTTGAACACAGTTTTAAAGGTTAAAAAGCCTCAAATGACAGCTCAATACACTGGCTAGTTCTTCTTTCCTCAAAGGTTTAGCTCTAATTCTTTACACCTTTGGAGACTGACATCTTCAAAGATAGTGCTTTACTGTTTATTTTGGTTCACTTTTTCTAGTTCTCAATAGGGTTGATATAAGTTATTGTCTCCATCAGACCAAAGCAATAGTTACAAAGGGAGAAAGGGGGGGAGGGAGGAGAAAAAAATTAAACCCAAATTAAATGAGGAGGAAAAATATACCCCCCAAACCAGAAAGTTAAAAAATAAAGAAAGAAAGAAAGAAAGAAAGAAAGAAAGAAAGAAAGAAAGAAAGAAAGAAAGAAAGAAAGAAAGAAAGAAAGAACTTAAAAAGAAAAAGTGATAGTTATTAGATCTATGTAGTATTAGAACAGGTATATGGAGTAGGGCGAGAAAATCCCCCAGATAAGTTAAACATACATAGAAACTAAAATGACGAAAATAGACATTAAACACTGCCAGAAAAAGAACAAGCTCTTCCAGAGACACACAGAAAAAATAAAATCTTTATATACTCTTACAGCATATATAATCATTTCCAGGTATACTAGGACTTAAAGTGAATGGCAGTAAAAAAAAAAACAAAAATACAATTCAGTTGCAAAATGGGCAAAAATAAATGGACAACTTACTTAAGGATATAGAGACAAGCATACAAAAAAATGTTCAACATAATTACCCATTAGGAAAATACAAACTAAATTAATAATAAGAGATCATTTCACATGCACCATAATGACTAAGATAAAAAGTAATAATGACATTACTCTTAAAATGCTGCCAAGAATGCAAAAAAAAAAAAAAAAAAAGATTAGGTACACATCACTTATGCAAACTGTAAATGTTACACCCACTTCTGGAAAAAAGTATGTCAGTTTCTCATAATATAGCAATTGTACTGTTAGGCATTTACTCCAGGAAAAATGATAATTTATGTTCACACAAAAAACTACAAATACACGTTCATAGGAGTTTTGTTTGTAATCATCAAAAACTGAAAACAATCCAAATTTCTTTCAACAGGTGACTGGTTAAACTGTGGGGTACTCTCATTTGGTGGAAATAATACCTAGTCATAAATAGGAACAAATTATCAATACACACAACAATGTGATATTATGCAAAGAAAAAAAGTTCAGCTTGAAGATCAGACATGCAACATGATTTCATTTATACAACAGTCTTAGAATGAAAAAATTATAGAAATGGAGAACAGATTTATAGAGAATTAAGGAAGAGAGGTGGCTGTGGCTATGAAAGGGTAGCATAAGACATTTTAGTGATGAAATTGTATCTTGACTATGGTGGTCACAAAATTTTACACAAGTGATGAAAGTGAATAGAATTAAACACACATACAAGTAAATGCATGTAAGACTGATGAAAATGGCATAAAGCTGACAAAAAGGCAACTTCTTGGTTGTGATACTGTACTCCATGCTGTACAAGATGTTACTACTGGGGGCAACAGGGTGAGTTGTATGGAATTTCTCTGTATTATTTCTTTTAAATTTCCTTTACTGATACATTAAAATTTTACATAATAGTGGTACTGTGTATAAATGCTATATTCATACATGCACAAATTTGATCAGTCTCATTTCCCAGCACCTTTCCTCCTCCCTATTCTGATCTACTTTCTGATCAACTCTACTGATCTCCCTTCTATTATTATTATTTTTCAATTCATACATTATAATTATAGATACCAACAGAGCAGCTATCAGGTGGATTGTCTGAAAGTACACAACTGAATACAGAAAATACATTCCAAAAAAGAATAATACCAAGTCAATTCTCAGCTCTTGCTGGCATAAAGAAGCAAAATACGAGGAACATTTAAAACTTGATAACTGCACCAGGCACTTTTTCTTCTGCTTACTAATCCAACCATAAGATGTAAACAGAAAACATTCTATCTTCTAAGCTATACAAAAGAGCTTGAGTCTTATCATTTCCAACTTTATGCCTCCTTGTGAAAGAAAAAATGTAAATTGTATCTACAATTATGAACCCAAAGTTTTTCTCTTAAAATTAACATAGTAAAATTATATTTGTAAGTAATCAAAAGAAAATCAATGTAAAAAAATGTACTAAATACCATTACACATAAGTTAATGAAGGGGACATATTCTGATTTCATCATTATAAGATCATAGCATATAAATACACAAACTTAGATGGTATAGCCTACTACCCACCTAGGCTATATAATATATAGCCATTGTTCCTAGGCTACAAAACAGTATAGTATGTTATTGTACTCAATACTTTTGGTAATTTTGATAAAATGGAAAATGGAAAATGTCTAAATACAGAAAAGACAGTAAAAACTGCTGGCAATAGAGATTTTTCAACTCCATTAAAATTCTATGAGCGCTAGAGTTGTGGCTCAGTAATGGAGTGCTTGCCTCACACATGTGAGGCACTGGGTTTGATTCTCAGCACCACATATAAATAAGTAAATAAAATAAAGGTCCATGAAAAACTAAAAATATAAATAAAAATAATCTTTAAAAAATCTTATGGGACCACAACATTACATGCAATAGTTGAACAGTGCATGACTGTATTATCCATTTTATTAAACAAAGCTACCAAACATTGCTTACCAATAAAAGAGCATTTAAGTATTATCACATACAGTATACAGCACATATCTGTAATCCCAGCAACTTGGAAGACTGAAGCAAGAAGACTGCAGATTTGAGGTCAGTCTTATAATCTAAATGATGTCCTAAGTAACTTAGATGCTGTCTCAAAATAAAAGAGGACTATAGGGTGTAGCTTAGTGGTACAGCATTCCTGGGTTCAATCCCACTATCACCTGCCCCACACTCCTCTCCCAAAAAAGGAAGTCACAACGTCTTGGAATTTACTGGATAGATGTGATTGGGTCAGCCATGAAAATTGATAAATGCTGTCTCCTCAGACCATGAGACTACGGAGACTTCCTGGCTATTTGAACTATGACTGGCCTTGAGTCTACACCATGAATAATATGACTAATAAGAGATTTAAACAATCACCCGTGTGACTCACTTCAGTAAATAAATGATTGACTTTTTAAACATAAGGACCATGGGTCAGGATAGCCTAATCCCAGGTATGCACATGCACACATAGCTGCAGATCCACAGGCAAGTTGTTTATCTCATGAGCCAAATTACCCCATCTGTAAAATGTAGATAGTAAGGATGTTATGAAGATACAAATAGATATAATCTATTTGTAAAGGTGATTTATTCAGTGCCCGGTATGGAACAAAAGTCTGTTAGAAGAAGTTTCTGATAACGTTTTCATGATGTCATATACTGTATGTCAATGATGCTTTCAAGAAACTGTGCTCGGATACTTAGAGGATGGGAAGCAAAAATATAAATAAAATGTCATCACTCGCTCTCTCTCTCTCTATATATATAATCTCAATCTATATATCTATATAGATACTGATATAGAGATATATATAGATATCGATATATAGAGAGATTGATGTATATATTGACTCTCATAAATGTTGCAACCTACAAAATCCATGAAATGAAGGAGGTACTGAGTTATCCTGGATTTGTAGGGATTTAAAAAGTAGAAATAAGTGAATGGGTGGGAGGAAAGCATGAATGAAAGGATGGGGATGTCAAAACTCACAGTACTTTCACGAAGTGCTAATCAATTAGGTATAGGTAGAATACAGCATAGTGGGGGAGACTTACAGAGGGACAGTAATGAATATAATAATACCAAAATTCATTAAAAGAATAACTCACAGAAATTTCCACAATGAATGATGGATGGTAGGTAATGAATCTCTAAATACACATTATTTAAAAGCTCAGGATTTTCAAAACTCAACATTTTATGCACTAATCAAAGCAAGTTACTTTATGGCTAAAAAGGAAAGTGGTTATTTCTTCTACACAACAGGCATCCAAAATATTAAAAATGTATACATGTAAGATTATACAAAAACATAAGATTTTTTAAATGTATTATTCATCTCAGAGATTTCTCCATTTCTCTACCAGTGGGATATCACAAATGAATAATGCTTTCCCTAACTTCAGAAGTATATACCAAATGGTTCCTTACGTTTATTTTTTAAATTTTTTAAATCTTATCTGTTGCTTTGAAAAAGATTCTACCATTTTACTTATGATTAATAAAGATATAAAACTACTAACATCTACTTTTCGAAGTCAAATAAATTCTGCATAGTACCAGCATATGCTATGAATTCACTTAAAGATTTTATATGAGTAAACATTTAAAACTCACAACAGTACTAGGATGTTGGTATTATAGTAATGGAGTTACAGAGGGGGTTAGGAAGTCACTCAAAATTACATAATGAGTGACAGAACCAGAAGTTTCAAACCCATGCCCATTCTTCAAAGTCTTATGAAATTTTATCAGATCATAATGGAATGAAATTAGAAATCATATACCAAAAACCACTACTGAAACTATATAAATACACTAAGATTGAATAATACACTTTTGAATGATGATAGATGACTGAAGTTATCGGGAGAAATTTTAAAAACTTAGATTTATGTCTGGGACACCTATGAAGGCAGTTTGAAGAGGAAAGTTTAGAAGTATAAGTGCTTATGTAAGAAATTCAGAAAGATTCCAAATAAACAACCTAATGATGCATCTCAAAGCCCTTGAAAAAGAACAGCATACCAATTTCAAAAACCAGTAGAAGGTAGGAATAATTAAGACCAGAGATGAAATCAATGAACTTGAGAATAAAAAAAGAACACAAAGGAACGATAAAACAAAAGTGTTGGGGTCTTTGAAAAGATAAACGGATTGATGAGTCCTTAGCAAAACTAACCAAAAGAAAAAGATCTCAAATTAATAAAATAATAGCTGAAAAAGTACATCACAGAAACCTAGCAGATCATTAGGGATGATTTTAAAAACTTATTCTTCAATATATTAGAAAGCCTATATATTATCACTTATACACAACCAATCAGATAGAGGCAGTAATAAGAAGTCTTCCATCAAAGAAAAGCCCAGGACCAGATGAATTCTCAACTGAATTCTGCCAGAACTTTAAAGAACTAATGACGATGCTCTTCAAATTATTACACGAAATAGAAAGGTTCAAATAATTCTAGATTCATTCTATGAAACCAGGATCACTCTTGTACCAAAACAAGGTAAGAACAGAAAGAAAAAAAAAAAAAATAGATCAATATCCCTGACAACTTAAAATACCAAAATCTTTAATAATAAAATATTAGGAAACCATATTCAACAACATATTAAGACTGTAAATCATGACCATGTTGGTTTCATACCAGAGATGAAAGGATGGTTTGACATACATAAATCAATAAATGTACTTCATTACATAAACAGAATTAACGACAAAAATCACAGTCATGTCAAAGATGCAGAGAAAGTCTGACAAAATTCAGCACCCATCCATAATGAAAACACTGAAGTAAGTAGGGACAGGAAAAAAAAAAAAAAAAAACTGCCTCAACATTATAACAGCTACGTAAGAAAAATACAAAATCAATCTAATACGAAATGAGGGAAAGCTGAAAGTTTTTCTTTAAAAGCTCACCCCTCCTATTTAATATAATGCTAGAAATTCTAGCCAGAGGAATTAGAAGGCAAAGGAAATGAGAGGAATAAAATAGGAAATGAAGAAATCTAATTATAACTGATTGCAGATGATAAGATCCTATACTTCTCCAAAAGACTACTCGAGCTAAGAGACAAATTCAGTAAAGATGTAACATAAAAAAAAAATCAATAGCTTTCTTAAGTAGCATCAATGAATCTGCTGAGGAAGAAATCAGGAAAACAATCCCATTCACAACAGCCTCAAAAGAAAACAAACAAACAAAACCCCTGGAATAAATCTAATCAAGGTGGTGGAACAGCTCTACAATGAAAACTAAGAAGACACAAGAAGATGGAAAGACCATGTTCACATATAGGCAGAATTAATACTGTTAAAATTACCATACTACCAAAAGCAATATGCAGATTCAATGCAACCCCATCAAAATACCAATGACAATTCTTCACAGAACTAGAAAAAACAGTCCTAAAATTCATTTGGAAGACTAATAGACCCAGAATAGCCAAAACAATTATAAGCAAAAAAGCAATGCTGGAAACATCACAATACCTAACTTCAAATTATACTATAGAGCTATAGTAACAAAAACTGAATGATACCGGCATAAAAACAGACATATAGACCAATGGTACAGAAGTAAAGACAGAGACAAACCCACACAGATAGCCATCTGATTCTTCACGAAAGCACCAAAAACACGCTGGAGAAAAGACAGCCTCTTTAACAAATGGTGCTGCAAAAACTGGTTATCCATGTGTAGAAGAATTAAACTAGACCATTATCTCTAACCCTGCACAAAAGTCAACTCAAACAGGAAAAAAGATTTAGGAATTAGACGAGAAACTACGCAACTCTTAGAAGAAAACATAGGGTCAACACTCGGACACACAGGTGCAGGCAACAACTTTCTCAACAGGACCCTAAAAAGCTCAGGAAATAATGCCAAGAGTTAATAAATGGATGACATCAAATTTAAAGGCTTCTGCATATCCAAGGAAACATGTTAAGCATGTGAAGGGAGAATCTACAGAATGGCAGAAAATCTCTGCTAGCTACTCTTCTAGCAGGATTAATATTTAGAAAATATAAAAAAAAAAACAGAAATAAATTAACGCTTCTGTAAAGAAGAAATACAAATGGCCAACATATTCATAAAAAGATGTTCAATATCATTAGCAATTAGGGGAAGGCAAATCAAAACTACACTAAGATTTCATCTCACTCCAGTTAGAATGGCAGTCATCAAGAATACAAACAATAATAAATGTTGGAGAGGATATGGAGAAAAAAGGGTATTTTTACATTGCTGGTGGGACTGTAATTAGTACAACCATTACGAAAATCAGTATGGAGGTTCCTCAAAAGACTAGGCATGGAATCACTATATGACCCAGGTAGCTATACCACTTCTCAGTATTTATCTTAAAAAATTAAAGTCACAGTGATATATGCATACCCATGTTTAAAGTAGCATAATTCACAGTTGTCAAACTATGAAACTAGTGTAGGTGTCCATCAACAAATGAATGAATAAAAAAAATGTGGTATGTATATACCATAGAGATTTACTCAGCCATAAGGAAAAATGAAATTATGTCATTTGTGGGAAAATGAATGGAACTTGAGACCATTATACATTATGTTAGGTGAAATAAGCCAAACTCAGAAGGTCAAGGGTCACATTTTTTTTGCATATGTGGACATGAGAGAGAAAAAGGGAAAAGAAAGGTGTGTGTATTGTAGGGGGCGGTGGGGCATGTAATCACCTGAAAAGCAAAGGGAAATGCAGTAGAAGAGAGAAAGAGGGCCTGGGGAGAGAGTGGGGAAATACTGAGTAGGGATATATGTCAAATCATATTGTGTGCATGTATTAATACATAACAACAAATCCCATTATTATGTATAACTACAATGTATCAATTAAAAAATGTGGAGAAAAAAATCTTATGTGGTAATACCTTCTATATTGAACACTCTGATTATTGTTGAGCACCAGAACTGAGATTCATTCTGAGGTTATGTTGATTCCAATATCTAAGTTATAATCACCAATACTACAAACTGATTATAATCCACATGTCAATAATTATAATAAATATCTGAAATCTATAATTCCTAGACAACATTAATTAAATTTACTTCTAAATTTGTATAGAGATCAATGCCTCACTACCAATCTAGAATCATGAAGGGCTTAACTGTACCTTAAGATACAGTTAAGGTACAGTTCACAGATCTGCAAGAAAACTAGGCTATACGAAAGAAATACGGTTTAAAAAAACATTGTAAATTGTAACTATAAACATGTGCTCACATGGATCCATTCATATCACTTTAGTATTAAAAATTTTTAAATTTCAAAGTAGTTTAAAGTCATTAGTGTCATTTCAGATGTATAGAAGATAATAGCAAACCTTTTCTAGAGAAATATACATTCATTCTAGGCCTCCAAAAATTCTGACAGAACTCATCCAACCACCTAGCCTGGTAAGGGTGGAAGAGAGTAAAAAATGAACAAAACGTAAGTAAACAAGATAATGTGATTACCAGCAGAAACACTAAATAAGAAAAACTCTAGACATGGAATTCAACAGACATAGATTACAGATTAACACAGAATAAGTGGGAGTTATATAATTATTGTTAAAGAAATGAAAGACTAGTTTACCATAATGTATAGAAAACACATTTTTTTAAGATGAGGAAGAAGAGCTGGAAAAAACTAAAATTTCTAGAAATGAAAAAAAGTATTAATTGAAACTATTTTTTTAAAGTAATGGGTCTGGGGGCATAACTCAGTAGTAGAGTGATTAACTGCCTAGCATGCCCAAGCTTGGTATTAATTTGATACTCATCACTACATGTGCTACCTCTGTGTGGTGGGGGAAAGGAATCAATGAATGGATAAAAGTCTTCTAGATACCATGAAAAAGGATAAGTAAATTGGAAGTTGGGGTAGGGGATTATTGCAGAAATTAATAAAATTGTTAAAAAAAAGAAAAAGTCAATATTTAAGGAATTTATAAAAGTCTAACAAGTCTATTTAGAGTTCCAATAATGAAGGAGAGGGCTAAATACTGAAAACAAGCATAACCCTGTCTTCACAGAACATCCAGTCTAAAAAGAAAGACTGACATTACTCAAATAATGTAAGCATGGGTCAGTGACTCAAATCTGTAATCCAGGAGGAGCTATGCAGGAGGTTGATGTAGGACGATCTCAAGTTCAAGGCCAGCCTGGGCAACTTAGTGAGATCCTATCTCAAAGTAAAATTAAAAGGGCTGGGGATGTAACCGAGTTAGATAAAAGTGCTTGCCTAACACGTGCGATGTCCTGGGTTTAAATTCCAGTACACACACACACACACACCATCCATGATAAATTAAATTAGGAAAATTTACTGAGCACCCCTCTCATTTTAGATGATGGGTAAGAAAGACTTTCCATGAAGAAATATTCTAGATATGAATCAAGTTAACAAGGAAAGTGTTCTTGACAAAAAAACTGTATATGGCAAAGGCATAAAGGCAGGAGGAAACATGGTACTTTTTCAAAAACTCCAAGAAAATTACAGTTATGGACTATGAAGATCAGTGGGGCAGTTTTTCATGGTGGTGGTACTGGCAATGGTTCAGAAAGCGAGGTCAAGACTACAAAGTCCTATAAATGATTACAATACACAATCTTTTTAACCAAGACTAATATGAAGACTGCTGAAGGATTATAAGCAAAGCAGGCAAAACAATATTTTAGAAAATATATTCATAAAAATTGACTGCCTCTTTGGGGAACCAATGAACTTTGGGGATTCTTTATTAAAATACATTATTGAGTTGTGTTCATGGTAATCATGTACCTATAATTGCAAACATAAATCCAATATATTCAAGTAACTATTTAACTACACAAAGACAAATGGCTTAAAGGTCATTATGCATCAATTGTCCCAGTGGTGGAAATTTATTACCAAGAGATAAGGAAAAGGTAGTTCTTAACGTTTTTTTTTTTTTTTTTTTGGGGGGGGGGACTGGTGATTGAACTCAGGAGCATTTAATTGCTGAGGCACTTAGCCCTAACACTTTTTATTTTTTGTTTTGAGGCAGAGTCTCTTTAAGTTGCTAAGGTTGGCCTCAAACTTGGCAATCCTCCTGCCTCAGCCTCCCAAGTTGCTGGGATTACAGGCATGCACCACTGTGCCTGGCTTAACTTTTTAATGTAATAAAATGTTAACATTTTTCTTGACCTAAAATTATGTATGACTTTCATTATTTTAACACACTACCTTTGTCTAATTAGTTTTTAAACTTCTAACTTTATCTATTCTTAAAAAGCTGAGTCTTCTATTAACCACTTATTTAATTTTAACCATTTTTTAATATTTTCATTTCTATAGCCTCTCTAAATAATCTTGTTTAATTTGTTTAATTTAATTTAATTTGTATTTATTTAAAAACATTTAGCTCTTTGGGCTTACTGGTTGCCATGAGCTGAGCAGCTTTCCTCTGCCATGATGCTCTATCTTATCTGAGGCCCAGAGTAATGGAGTTGGCTGACTGTGGACCAAGTCTCTGAAATCGTTAAGTCGAAAACAGACTTTTCATTCTCTAAGCTGTTTTTATCATCACAGAGATGAAAAGTTCGCACTGTATGTGCATCTATACATATCTACATATTTTTATAAATAGTTACATAAGCAAAGAGAAAGTTGTAGAGCCGATATTGATTGCCATAAGGGGTTAGAATCTAAGGGAGAGTGTTTTACTCAGTCTTCCTGTCACTGTGACCAAAACACCCAAAAAGAACAACTTGAAGGAAGATAGTCACAGCTCTCAAAATCTAATCACTTTACCTCTGAACATTCCTGCATTAACACAGGAGCTTTGAGAGGATACCATAATAGAATAACATAAGCATGAAAAAAACTTGGAAAAGTCAAATAATAAAGTGATTCCAAAATATCATCTACTTTTAGGACATAAAATTTTTTCAAAGAAAAAAAGTCACTGTGGCTTAACAAAAAGGCAAAAATAACCTCTAGTAGATCATGAAAACCTTGAGATATGCTAACCATTCTGCAAAACAAATTTTGGATAAAACAATAAAATCTAACAATTTGTTTTTAATTGGGAAAAATCTGAGCTCATGGATTAGGGTGAGAATAGCAGAAAAGGCAGAAAGAAAAAATGAACTATGCAAATTCAGGAGCATTTTGCGGGGGCGGAGGGGGTAACTGAGCTACATCTCCAGCCCATTTTATTTTTTGAGACAAGATCTAGGTTGCTTAGGGCCTCACTAAATTGCTGAGGTTAATCTCAAACTTGCCATTCTTCTGCCTCAGCCTACAGAGTACCTGGGATTACAGGCATGCACTAGGACATTTGGCTCATAATTAATTTTTTGGAATTAAGAACCCAATAAAAATCCTAATAAAATCAAGATTCAAAATGAAAAAAGAAAAAAATAGAAACTAGGGTGTGAAGCTCATATTTGTCCAGCATGCTCAAGAAACTAGGTTTGATGTTCAGCAGCGCTTGTACCCATGCATACATCCACACCCACTACAGTTTCTATGAATTTGTTGTTGTTGTTTTTGGTACCAGGGATTGAACCCAGGGGTATTCATTCATTCACTCATTCTATTCATTCAGAGACAAGACACGGTCTCACAATTGCTGAGGCTGGCTTTGAGCATGTGATCTTCCTGCCTTAGCCTCCCAAATTACTGGGATTACAGGTGTGCACCTCAGTGCCCAGGAGCCACCACCAAGCCCTATTAAGTACTTTTAATTGCTTTTGATGAGCTTTATTTTAAAAATCAATTTTTTTAAAAAAATTAAAATATTTTTATGTACTTACCTTTGAATAACTTAATTTTCTGATTTTATTATTAAGTAAGTGTTTTTAATGTCTTAAGAAGCAAATAATCTGGTACTTACACGCCTAAAATTGAGGACACATCAATTAATTAATATGAAGACTAATAAAAGTAGCAATGACTCTGAGGTTTCATAAATACTTTACTTTGTTGGCTTATTCCTTGTTTGATTTATGACATGTCTTAAATTTATGAAATTTCAGTAAGCATATTCAAATCCTCAATTTGATTCACTCAACAAAAAACACAGAAATCAAAATACAAAATTATAGAGTAAAAAAAATTTAAATCTACTCCTATCTATCTGTTTATTGTGGTACAGGGCCTCATGCATGCTAGGCAAGTGCTCTACCAGTGACCTATATCCTTCCTCTCAATCTACTTTTTAAAGGTACTTCAGAAAAGAATTTAAAGAATATTTAGAATACTGGCTTATCTCTTTTTTTCATAAGACTTCAGAAAATACTGGCATATTAAAACTACTCACCTGAAAAAGGAGGTTAAAACTGAAAACAAGAAATCGCTTTCAATTCATAATTAAAATTCCTTGTATTCATTCATTCATTCATTCATTCACTCAGTATTCACTCAAAAGCTAATAGGATCGGGTCATTGTACCTATAATTAATAGATTTTAAACCTAAAACTCTCATCTTCATTCAGGCAAAAACCTAATTGAAAATCTTAATAGTTTAGGATACAGTATTTATGTACACCTTCTAAAATATAATCAGGATTGAAATGACTGTAGAGATCATTGACTTGGCATTCATATTTACTTGTAAGGAACTAAAAGGCTATATAGAAAATGCTATGGGACTAGCTTGGTATCATTGCAGACTGAACCCATAGAGACAATGACAATTTTGTTGGAGGATCCTTAAATACTAGTATTTATCATTCTTATTTGTTGGGACATTCCGTTTTCCAGAGAAGACAATCCTCTAATCATCTGTCTTAGGGCATACACTAGTTAACAACACTCTAATGGTGGAATGAAAGAAATGGGACCTAAGGGAAAGTCAAACCACTTAGTAAAAGGGTTTTCATTTAATCCTGCTGTGTCCTGCCAGAAATTCTCACGTGTCAAATGTTCTTAAAGCCTCCACTGCTTAAATTTTCAAGAAAATAGAGAAAAGGAAGGGAGAAAGTCAAGAGACAAGAGATTTGGTCCACCTGTGTGGAATTCTTTAAACGATTATTTAAAAAATGGGATGAATAAAGTGAATATTGATGGAGTCGAAACAAAGGTCATACCTTAACACTCTCAGAGGAAATACTCTCAGAGGTTGACAAGACCTATGGAAGGCTCTGATGGTTGCCATACATTAAAGGACCCTAAACAAATCTGGTTTATTCACCCTATCTCAGGAAAACTTTTAAAACTGGAAGGTAAAAGTGACTCAAAGAAACTTTAGCTCAACTTGCCTGAGCAGATGTTCCTAAAGGCCTCAAGAGGTGGCCTAGGTACTTGCCAGACCCCAGTTGGGGATCCAAATGCATGCGAATGGACAAAATACAGAGGTAGAGATGTCTCTGGGACTCCTTGTCACAGCCCATGCACAAAGGCTACAAACATATTGGTAAAGTACTAATGGTGGCTATAGATAAAATTAGGACATAAGTACATAAGATTTTATGGGACTTAGGTAAAAGTTTGGATAAAAAGCAGAATGTCTGAACAGACTTTATATAAAAAGTAATTGCATCACCTTTACGTGAAAGTATTATGAAGATGTTGATTGTGTCTAAGGAACGTTTCCTCTTTTTAGTAAAACAAAAGGCATATTAATCTATCTTTCATACAATATTGAGTGGACATGATAAATGGGAAATGATGAAAACGGCTGAGTTTATAGAAGTTACTTTCAAACAATTCAGAACAGAAGCTGGACAAATTTTTTACAAGACAGCCCTGTGTAGAGCTTATAATCACTATTAGCAATGACCACTAAGATTTTATACTAGAAAATTCCCTTTGAAATATTATTTGTTTACCATCGACACTATCTGACACTGCCTCTATGATCAAAGGGCATAAAATACTCCAAAAATCTGAATATGCATACTATCCTGGACTATCTTGGAAAAATATTTCAATGGGAAGGTAGAATGCAAGAATGTGGTAACAAGGGAATACATCATATCACAAGCAAGTAGACCCTGCTTTATTTTACTTTTTCCAGTACTGAGACTGAATCCAGGGGCACTCTACCACTAAGCTATATCCCCAGTTGTTTCCTTCACCCTCTCTCCTTCCCTCCATCTCTCCCCCCACACACCTCTCTCTCTCTCTTTTTGCGACAGGGTCTTGTGAAGTTGCTTAAAGTCTTATTGAGTTGTTATGGCTGACTTTAAACTTGGGATCCTCCTGCCTCAGCCTTCTAGTCACTGGGATTACAAGCGTTTGCCACTGTTCTTGGCTAGAATCTACTTTATGACAGCACATAATGGAAAAAAGTCTTAGTACAAGACTGTAAATGGAGTCATGGTGATTGGCTTTGTTCAGAATTGACCTGGAATTAGGAAGTAACTGAATAAGGGGCAACCGTAAATATACTTGTCCACAACAATATGTAATATACCAACAAGGGTCAATTCTGTTAAGAAGGCAGAGCAAATTCCTCTGCAATTCTTACTGATTTCTTCTGTAATTAAAAAAAAAAAAACTGAATTATATGGCACAGCACTAAAATGCTGGTAAGATGCAATTAACTTTTGTAAGTCTTATGAGAACACTGATAATACTGATAATCAAATATATCAGAAGACTTAGTGAGAGCCTCTTCGGGAGATAAAACTGATAGAAAATTAATGGTTTAAGGAAGACTTAGTTAACCATCAACTAATTTCTATATGAATAGTTCTATACAAGTTTATCATGAGATACAAACAGTGGTAAACCAAGGGGTAAACTCAGTAAACTAGTACAAGAAACTCAAAATGAATGGAATGGCTATATAAATCAGATTAGCTTCCCCCTTAAGTTTATCACTACTATACACTGGTTCCTCCAAAAGTTAGGCATACAGTTAGCCCTTAGTATCAATGAGTTCTGTTTTTTGTTTTAGTACTGAGGATTGAACCCAGGGGCATTTTTACCACTGAGCCACATCTCCAGTCCTTTTAATTTTGAGACAGGGTCCCACCAAGTAACTGAGGCTGCCTTGAACTTAAGATCCTGTCTTGGCCTCCAAAGTCACTGGGATTACAGGTGCACCCATGAGTTCTGCATTGTGGATTTAACCAAATATAAATTGGAAAAACTCAGGGGGGGGAAACTGTCTTTGTGCTGAATACCTGTAGACTTTTTTCCTAGTCATTATTCCATAAACAATATAGTAAAGCATATATTTATACAGCATTTACACTGTATTAAGAATTATAAGTAATCTAGAGATGATTTAAAGTACACAGGAGCATGGTGCAGACTATCTGTAAATATAATACCATTTTATACAAAGATCTTGAGCATCCACAGATTCTCTGGAGTCCTGAAACCAATCTCCCAAGAATACTGTGATATGATTATATTCAAGGTACTACTGCAGTAACTACCATATGAATTCTGTAGTAAATGTAAATATTCAGACAAATATAATCAGAAAACTAATCTCTAGACCTACGGAATGTCCAGTTTGATAGAACTATTTGGGATTTTGGCTACTGAACAATTTAGCAATGTGGTTTTGGACCTCAGTATCAGTTCTAACTCCCAGTGGAAGTGAAAACTAAAGGTATAATCTGACTTCTAGGAAGCTAAAGCTAACCCATGTAGATGGAGCCCCAATAAAAACTGTGAATAGCAAGGGCTGATTTTCTCCAGTTAGCAATACTCACAGAGGTGTGGTCAGAAGGAGGTAATGCTGTTCATGACTATGTAGGGAGAGTATGATCAACTTATTTGGATCTCTCCTAGGCTTAGCAGCTTATGCAACTCTTCCCCTAGCTAATTTGAATTTCTGTAGTCTCTCTGTAATAAACTGCAGGCACAGTTTTCAATGAATTCTGTGAGTCCTAGTAAATTAACAAACCTGGAAGTAGTTTTGGGAAACCCTTAAACTTAAAATTGTTTGTCAGAGTGAAGAATATTCTTGTGAAATTTTCCCTCAAAGTATAAATCTGGCAAAATTCATTGAGTACCAGAATTTTTATTCATACATTTTCTTGCTTAATCTTCCCAATTCTTGTGTGATACATTCTATTTTGAACACAAGACACACAGATAATAACTAACTTATTTTAACCCATATTCTAACAGTAAATAAATGGCAGCAGTTAGGATTTGAAACAAGAAATCTGATGTGAAGTTTTGTGCTCTTAATATATTACACTGCCTTTCTTAGATGCCTTATAAGATTCTTTTTTTCAATTTTGAAATCTGAATTTATAACTAGAAGATCTATATTCTGAATCTATAACTAGCTCTCTAAAGTCATAAGAAACCATGTGAATCTATGAGCAACCAAATAATTTCAATGTACAAATTTTAATCTTCACTATTGATATTTTGATATTTTACATATCATTTTTGTTATAAAATTTTAAATCTCTGTACTACATTAAGGACACATACGAAAATACTGTATAAACAAAACACAAAAAGGAGCTATCAAAATATATTACCAGAAACCTAAACCAAGTTTGCTAAATTAACTCATTTGAAGAAAACTACTTCCAAAAGAAACAATACTGATAACATTTTTACATTAAAATTCCCAATTTGCTGGGATATAGGGATTTGTTGTTGTTGTTTTTAAAGGTAAGTTTTGGTCAGGCAAAACTTCACTATTATTAAAATGATTTTTTTTGTTACTTTACAAATATATGTATTTTATATTTACTATCCTAATAGATAAAATTCAGACAGTAACAAATCAAGATTTATGTTGCTTATATTTATCTAAAGTAAACCTATCATTTTTAAAGCTGCATAATATCCCTCTAAAATTAATTTAACAATATTCAGAAAATATTGGACATCCAAGTTGTTTCCTTTAAAGTTATTCAACTTTAGTAATATTACAATGATCATCTTTCTGCATGTAAACTTAATGCCTTTCATTTTTGTATCTGTAGCTCTTATAGTATCTATTTCTATGAAGTATCTGACGAACAGTAGTTGAACTGAATATACTTTCTACTTTTTAAAAATTGTTAAGAATAATTTCCTAAGAGTAGAATTAATAAATCAAAGAGTATGAACTTCTTTGTGATTCTTACAACATACTTTCCAAAATATAATGTCATCATTTTGTAATCCACAATAAATGAACGTATACACTCATCCATTACAATATTGCCAGTCCTAGATTTTAGCATTTAGAAAAATTAATACTTTATTATACATAATATCTTAAAGTACTTTACCTTTCAAATAAGTAATAATCCTGGAGGTGTCACAATGGAATTATTTCTATTTCATTTTTTAACCAAGTACAAAAAAAATCCTATACAACTAATAATTCTAGTTCTGGGAACGCAGTTATTGATATATAAAAGCTGCTGAAATGAACTTATTTCAAAGTTCATTTCTAATTTGGAATGTGGCATGTGTTCACATTTTAGTAAAATGTGGTTGAGGCCATGAACTAAATCCATTTTGTCAATATAACAGCCAGCATTAGGGTAATTTGGTCCCTAAGGGTAGTAAATTATTTTCAAACATTTGAGAGGATTTCTTTCAGAACAGATAGTAACAAAAGGCATTGTTAGTATGCAAATAATCTAAAAGAAATAAGTCAATAAGGTTACACAATTATAACCTGATCAAAATTCTTGTTCAAACGTGAATTACAGAAGGAAAATTTGTACTAGGAAGAAACTGAGTTTCCTAAAATCTACCTCAGAAATTTAGGCAAATTATCAGAGATTAGCAAATTTAGTTGATCATAAAGAGGTCAGCTTCTTCCTTTCTTATCTTTAAAATAACTATGTTGGGTAATTCTACATTTCCCTGCCTTGACAATTAAGAAATCAAATTTGCATTTTATTAGAATGAGGGCATAATAAGCTTTTTGGTATTTGTTTTTGTCTATACTGCCATGTTTGAAATTGGTAATTCATAGTTTTACCACAACTGGCTGATTCTGTTTTCCTGTCCTTCCTTTGATTTTAGCTTAAATTAAAAGTCAGGAAATCTGCTATAACTCCTAGTAGAGTTCTTTTATACTAGTTAGGTTGCAATCATTTTAAATTAAGTATTCACTAAGATGGTGAGGCACTGGTGCTAGATTACTAGGAACCATACAAAGATGAGTAAGACATGATTCCTGTCCTCATAGAACTTACAATCTAGTAGAGGAAGACAGACATGCAAACAAATAGATAAAATACAAAGCAGAATGTGCTGGTTATTAAAACAGGTACAAACAAAGTTCTACAGGAGTACAGAATGGTGAGATTAATTCTGGTTGGGGTGATCTGGAAGGCTGGGCCAGCAGAAAAGTAGTAGAAAACTTTGCCCCTTAGAAAATGCAGTAGTATTACAGCCCAGCTGGGTTAGGGTCAAAGCCCCACTCCCCACAGAAGGTTTTCCTAAAGGAGATGGAGCCAGGGCCCTAACCCAGTTAGGTAGGTGATTCGTTGATTTCAATTATGATTGCCAACACTTTCTCTTTCTCTGGTGCAGATAAATGTGCTTTCACAAGTATTTTACTTTAATAACAATATATTAAGTAACTTACACAGAAATGTAAGTTACCTCAACCTACATTGTTCGAACAACCTCAGGTGGTACCCTGATCATACAGGACCAAGCAAAAAAAAGTGAGCACTTCAGGATGTTTTATATGGTGCTCCAATAAATGTTTTGCTACTGATAGCTTAGAAAGGTGAAGAGAAAATTCTAGAGAAGTAATCTGAGCATTATACTATCTGTACTTTGTTGAAGATATAATTACTATTAAATTCAAAAAAATAAACCAATGAGACAACAGCATTTTTTCCTGTCATAATTTTTTTTTTTTTAAACCAGCAGTTACACTGCCAGTTTCCACTCATTTCCAGGAATAAGAGGTAGACAAGATAACATAACCAATATGTAATATTTAACAGGTACCACACGAGGAGTGAAACTAGAAAGAGGAAAATACAGACATATGTTAAAGTACAAAAAAACATAAAGCAAGTAGTTATCATGTGCACAGAATTAGAAACATTAAATTCTGTAGAAAATTAAAGACAAAGTATTAGTTTCCACTGTTTCATTCTGTTGCCACTTCATGGATGGATCCCTCAAATTAATTTGTAGATATGGCATTTCATTTGCTACAAAAATTTTAAAAATATGAGTTTTATAACTGCTGTTTATTGTAAAGAAGACTTATTTTAGTGAACAGAAGGGGAAACAACAGAATCTCAGTCATATATACTATATAAAAATAAATGTCACAAAATTCTTATGAAATTTAACTGATTATTCCCTTAAGTATTTCAAGCATTCTTACTCACTTGTTTGCTCTATTAAGTTTTATAATGTTGTGAAAGGAAGAAGGAAGGGAGGAAGGAAAAGAGAAAGGTAAGGAGGGGAGGGAAGACAGGCAAGTAGCAGATAGGCAGGCAATATAAAGGCAGGAAGGAAGGCAGTCACATCCTATCCAAGTTAAAGAAGATATTCCATTATATAGAATTATTTTACAAATAAACTTACAATTCAAAAGAACTTGCTATCCAACAATTAGCTGAGTGAACTACAAACATGATAAAAGGGTTATAAAATCTGTAATAACATAAAGAAAACCTAAACAAATATAAGAAACACAAAACCCTAATACTAAAAATAATTCACAGAAATACAAGTTCCTAATAAACATGACAAAATTCACCCTATAAAAGAAATGCAAATTAAAACAATGAAATAGTATTTTAAAATATCCAATTAGCAGAAAAAGAAAACATTCAATGCTACATCCTCGTGAGATGTAAAATTCCTCCTACTCTTATGTATGTTTGAGTTTTAGAACAAGATGCCCTGAAAGTAATTATTAATGCTTGTAAGGGTGTGGTGTAATGCCTCCATTGACTGGGGGCAATGGCAGTCAAAATAACTTGTCAACAATCAGTGGTGAGATTCTTAACGTTTTTGTGGTTTTTAAGTTCATACCCTTTAACCATTAATTAATTCTACTACTAAGAATCTAAATTTTATAAATAATGAGATACAGACAAAGACTTACATACAATGGCATTTATCACACCTAAATATAATCCCCCGTAAACTGGAAACAACTACAATGCCAAACATTAGGGAAATGGGTCATTACAAGATTAAATATTATGCAGCCATTAAAAATTACCTTGAGTTATTTACTCGTATGGAGAAATGTATAAGATGAAACACTGAAGTAAAACAAGGTAGGTTCTACAACTTTAATATGGTCTTAACTAAAACTATGTTTAAAAGAAAGGGGATTTTGTGTCCCATTACTTGGCCAAATTCATTTATTAACTCTTGTAACGGGATTTTCTGTGGGATTTTTAGGATTTTCTACGTATAATATCACAGAATCTGCAAACAAGTTTCTTTTCCACTGTTAATGTCTTTATGTCTTTTTCCTGTCTCATTTTCTGAGTAGGACTCCCAACATTATATGGCGGCAAAAGAAAGCATACTTGTCTTTTTCCTGATCTTAGAGGAAAAGCTTTCAGTCTTTTACCAGTGACTATGAATGGTAACTAAGTAACAGGATATGAACTCCACACATGAAAACCAGTTTCACTTCCAATGCTAATCTTGAACAATCCAAAAAATGAAATGAACAAAAAATTTTACTTAAGATAGCATTGAAAAGAATAAATTATATGGAATTAACCAAAGAGGTGAAAAACTCATACACTGAAAACTATAAAATACTGCAGAATGAAATGGAAGAAAATACAAAGACATCCCATGTTCAAGTATTAGAAGACTTAATATTGATAAGATATCTACTACCCCAAACCATTTACAGATTCAATGTAATCCCTATCAAAATTTAAATAACATTTTCTGGAGAAATAAAATAATCCACTCTAAAGGGTCACATGGACTCTCAAGGAATACTGGAAAAAAAAAACCAAACCTGAAAAAGACAAATTTGGAGGACAAACACATCATCACCTCACAATTTACTACAAAACAACAGTAGTAAAAACAGTGTGGTACTGGCATAACAAACACAGAGACCAATGGGACAGAGCCCAGAGCCCAGAAATAAACCATATATATGAACAAATGATTTTTGACAAGAATGCCAAGACCATTCAATAGGGGCAGGCAAGGACAGTCTTTTCAACAAATGGTGCTGGTAAAAATGGATATCCACATGTTTTAAAAAAAAAAAAAAAAAAAAAAAAGCTGTACCTTGTACCTTTATATCACATATGAAAATTAACTCAAAATAAATACAACACCGAAATGTGGTTGACAACTATAAAACTTTGAGAAGAAAATACATAGGGAAATCTTCATGAAATTGGAGTTAGCAATGGTTGTAATCTGCTGTTGTCTTTAAAATGACAAGGACATGGGCAACAACAACAAAAAAGATAAAACATGGAACTCATCACATCTGATAAGGAATTAAGAATACATGAAGAATCTTAAAACACAATAACAAAAAAACCAAATAATTCAAATTTTGCCAATTCAAAAATGGGCATGTGATTGAAATATAAACATTTTTCCAAAAAAGATAAACACATGGTCAATAGCACAGGAAAAGATACTCAACATCACACTCATTAGAGAAATGTAAATCACAACTACAATGAGATACCATTTTCTAGCTACTAAGATAGCTAATGCCAACAGAGCAAGGAAGAACAAGAAAATAAGTGTTGGTCAGGATGTGGACAAACCAGAACCCTTGTACACTGCTGGTAGGAATGTAAAATGGTATGCAATGCAAGACAGTATGCATGCTTCAAATAATTAGAAACAGAATTACAATATGACCAACAATTTCATTTCTGGGTATATACACAAGTACATCAAAAGCAGAGGCTTTGTACACTCATGTATACAAAATTTAAAACTTTTGTACATCAAAAGATACTATTCACCACCATTTGACCCAGCTTTCCCACTCCTTGGCCTATACCCAAAGAACTTAAAATCAGCATTCTACAGTGATGCAACCACATCAGTGTTCACAGCTGCTTAATTCACAACAGCTAGTTTGTGGAACCAACCTAGATGCCCTTCAATTGATGAATGGATAAAGGAACTGTGGTATATATATATACAATGGAATATTACCCAGCCATAAAAAAGAATAAAATTATGGCATTTGTAGGTAAATGGATGCAACTGAAGAATACCATGCTAAGTGAGATAAGCCAATCAAAAAAACCCAAAGGCTAAATGATCTCTCTGATAAGCAGATGATGATACATAATGGGGAGTGGGAAGGAGTCAAGAATGGAGGAAGGACTTATTGTATAGAGGAAAAAGAGGGGTGGGGAGGGGTGGGAAGAAGGAAAAATATCAGAATGAGACAAACATCATTACCCTATTACATGTATGATTACATAAATGATGCAACTCTATTTCATGTACAACCAGAGAAACAACAGTACCCCATTTGTGTACAATGAATCAAAATAAATAACATACTTAAAAAGACACTATCAAAAGAATAAAAAGGTAATCAGCAAAATGAGAAAAATATTTGCAAATCACACATGATAATAAATTGATATTAAGACTATATTATTTACAATAGCCAGAAAGAAATAACCCAAGTGTCTATGTATAAACAGAAAACAAAATGTGGTATACACATACAAAGGAATAGTGCTCTGCCTTAAAAAGGAAGTCAGTTCTGACACATGCTACATCATGAATGGACCCTGAAGACATTAGGCTAAGTGAAATATGTCAGTTAAAGGCAATACTATATAGTTCTACTTATAAGGTACTTAAAGAGTAGCTAAATTCATAGGGGTAAGAGTAGAATGGCAAAAGAGTAGTGGAGAACTTTTGATTAATGAGTATAGAGTTTCAGTTTTACATGGTGGAAAAAGTTCTGTGGATAATAGCTGTGATGGTTGTACAACAAGAACATACTACCACTGAACTATACATTTAAAAATGGTTAGTATGACAAATTTTATGTTAAATATACTTTACTACACTTAACTTGTTTTAATTCTATGATAGAAGTAAAAAAAGTAATAGGAACATACTGTCAAAGAATTAAAATGAATGTCTCTTAGTGATGGAATTTATGATTTTCTACTTTGTACCAACTCAGTATTTTACAAGTACACACTTCTTGCATAAGAGAAAGTAAGCTCAATTTGTAAAAAGTTGGCTAATTGTTTAAGCAGTCTTAATGTTGAGGTTAAAAGATTTAATAGAAAAAATGTTCTAAAAATACGACAAAATTATTAAAAAGTATTTCCCAATAGATATCTATAAAATCAGTAATTCATTAATATAAATCAGAATTTTACCTCACTCTTAATTCCCTCTAAGCAAGCATAAAGATATTTTCAAAAATTCTGTTTATTCATTAACCATAATATTGAACTATTCATTATTGTATCATTGATATTATTCCTACTTTTGAGACTTTTCATACATAATTTACATGTATATAATTAGTCTGAAGTTTTAAATAATTTTTTAATCAAATTCTGGAAAAATCAAAAAGCATGCTAATCAGGGTTAAAACTTTTTATATTAACAATCATTTATTCAACATTATTCAACAAATATTTTATAAAATCCTACTATGAATAAATTATCTTCTTTTGTTCAAAGTTTCCTGCCAAAACTATAGCTTTTGGATATCATTTTTATCTTTCAATATTAAATTTTCTTTTAAAACTGCTATTGATTCAATTCATTAATTCCTTCCCTCCTTGTACTTTCTTTTATTTTTTATAGTATTTGTTTTTAGCAGTGCTGGAAATCAAACTGATATTCACACACACACTAAGCAAGCATTCTACCACTGAGCTATATCCGTAGTCCTTAAATCAGGTATATCCTCAGACTTTTAAAAAAGAATTGGTCAAAGAAGTATGTATTTTAAATTGCTATTCTATACACAGAAAAGGATTAAATGGTGGACTAAAATAGAAAGTTCATACATATTTAATTATTAGCAAATAGAAACTATTCTATGTGAGCAAACTACATTTTTAAAATTTCAGGGTAGAAATATAGCTCAGTAGTTAATAGAATACTTACCTAGCCTTATAGGAAGCCATATGTTGAATTCCCAGCACTGCAAAATAGAAAGTACCTACCCTGACACATTAGTAATACCGAACACCTAAAATGCTTCAGTGGCATTTAAAATATTTCTTTCATACTGATATGACTAATTTATTAAGGAAAAATTGCAATTCATTGCCTGCTACACATTCTGCCAAAATCAGGTAACAAAGGTTAAAGAGACTCCACTCTTTTCCTAACAGAATTTAATAATATGTTTAATATGTTTCTTTTATAAAATTCTTCAAAAGCACTGAAGAATTTATTAAGATCTATTATATTTTCTTTAATGGATCATTTCCTGATATGAAGTACTTTTACCCATTACCTAAACACATTTAACATCTCTTGTCTATAATGAGCCACTGATTAACAAACCAAGAAAAACCATATGCTATGGAATGTTTTAGCATCCTCCATCTTTCACTTACAAACTTTCATTCAGCTAAATTGCTCCACACTGTATACAAACAGTTAACTTTCTCTCAGTAGCTTTTAATCTGATTTATGTTTTCACCAAATTGGATAAAATAAATTTGTTAAGTTTGGTCTCTGGAATATCCCCCAAAGGCTCATCTTTTGAAAGCCTGGTCCATAATGAAGCAATGTTCAGAGATGGGGGCTCTCTTGCATTCACAGTTGATGGCATTATTGGGAGGTGATAGAAACTATTGGAGGTAGAGCCTACTTAGGCAAAATAGGTCACTAGGGGCATGTCCTAGAAGGGTATTTCTTATTCCCAGCTTCTTCCCCTCCCCCACCTGTTGCTTACTGGATGCTATGAGGTGAGCAGCTTTCCTTAGCTATACCTTACTGCCATGATGTTTCTTCCTTACAGCCAGCTGACGATGGCTCTTTGAAACTATGAGCCAAAATAAATCTTTCCTCCTTTAATTTGATTTTTATCAGTTATTTTGTCACAACAATGGAAAGCTGACTAACACAAAAATATTTGTGGACAAAATATGCAAAAAAAAACCCTAATGAGGAGAAATACAAAGTTATTTCAACAAATCAAATCATTTTGAAATTTCTACCAGAAATTACAGAGAGCCTTCAGGAATATTAATCTGTAATCAGCCAGACAAATCTAAACTGATATTCAAATCTTGTTCGTTTAAAACCAATAATTGAAAATGCTTACTGAAACAATAATGGATCTTACCAATGCAGGCCACTGAATCTGTTTGCTCTTTGATCCCTGAGTCTGGCTAGGGTCGTTCCTTTTGGCCCAAATTAAGTGGTATTCCACCAAGAAAGTTGAAAAATCTTCATAAACTTTAACCCACTCTCGTTTATCCCATTCGAGATCATCAAATTCCACGTACACCTATAGAAAGGAAAACAGAAACTCATAAGCAATATAGAGCTGTGATATTTTAAAATATAAGCCATGCAGTTGAATTAGAAAAAATATTAATGAATTCATTATTTAGATTAACATTTCTCTTAAAATCCTTACCCAATTACCCCCTATGTATTTCTTATTACTTATGACAAGAACATAAACCAATAAACCACTGTTTATGAAATAAAGCAATTTAAGGGACTCTGATCAGCACAGATTGGTCCATATCTCCTAAATACACACTAATGAACTCTATTTATACTGCTGATTTTAGAAATAGAGGTTGGAAAACTTTTTAAAGTAAATGGTGGCTGGGGGTATAGATCAGTGATAGAATGTGTGCTTAGAATGTGTAAAACCCTGGGTTCAATTCCCAATGTCAAAAATAGATAATTAAAGAATAAATATCTTAGGTTCTGTAAGCCATATGATCTCTATCATAACCACTACATCTAGCTCTGACGTTGTAATGTAGCCACACAAAACACATAAACAGAACTTGGCTTTGCTGGAATAAAACATTACACATAAAAGGCAGTTGGTAGTATAAGGATAGTTCAACATATGAAAATCAATCAACATAATAATAAAACACATTAACAGAATAAAGGAAAGAAAAACCATGATATTTAATGATGAAAAAGCATCTGGAAAAGTTCAACATTCTTTCATGATAAAAACATTCAACTAACTAGAGAAGAAACTACCTGAATATTTTAAAAGTCACATTTGAAAAACCTGAAGTTAACATCATTTTCAAGGATAAAAGACTCAATGATATTCCTCTAAGAAAAAAGTCAAAGATGTTGTAATGTGGAAAACCAAAGTTGATTCTTCTATTATTAATTCAATTATTATTCAGTCATTTAGCTCTTCCTTCTCCCACTTCATCTTTTTTCAGTCATTCCCTCAAATTGTCTCTTCATGGAGATGTCCTCATATCTGATTATAAGTTATGGTGGAGGCAGTTCTGTTTTTCCTTATCTTTTTATCCTAATTCTTCCACCTTTCTTCTCTTTATACCTGAAATATTTGCTTTTTCCCTTATTATATCCTCTCCATTTTTCTGGCCCACCTCAAGATTTTCCATATTCTTTATACCCCCTACTACAATTCAGCTGTATCTTTCAACTTCTACAGGAGGTATTTTCCTCATTACTTTATGTGTACCATCATTACTAGCTACATGGCAGGAAACTCTCAAAAGCTGCATTTGTGGCCTGGGGAAGTAGCTCTGTACTAGAGTGTTTGCCTGAAGTGGATAGGCCCTGAGTTTGATACCCAGCATTGCAGGGGGAAATTTTTAAAAAGGTTTGATCTGATGTTTGTGCTACTGCCCAATAGGAAGCTAGTTGTATGTACTTATCTGTCAGAATGAGGAACGAGGAGTACACTAGTCATGGAGTTAACATCTGTCCTAATTATCCATACGAAGTCAGGAAAGGAACCCAAGTCAAGGAAGAAGTCAATAAAACTACTGGCTTTTTCTAATAAAACTCAGTCTTAGGGACTTTGCTGAGGTCAATCTGATGTTATATAAGATTTCAAGACTCTTATATTTAATTACTAAATTGTGGTATGAAAGTCCTTGGAAACCCTAGAAAAGTAGAGCACAGATAACTCTTGGGAAAACCCTAATATTAACTTTGTTCTCCCTCATGGACAATGATATAGTCTTGTTGACAAAATATTTCAGTCAAGAACCTAAAGAGCCAAGGACTATTAACATTTCCTTAACCTGAAAGATATATCAATGTAAATTCTTCCAAATATAAAGTTATAGATATAACTTATCTTTTATCTTTATCTTGAGCTTTCCAAACACATACCTTATATCACAAGGACAGTGTCACAGGCAATTTAAATAACCTGCTGCAGACCGTAGAGATAAAAGGAAACAAATACTGTTTTTTCTTTGCTGAGTAACCAACTCACCTTTAGATTTCAGATTATCAAGAACATACCACCATGATAGAATGAGATGAACATAATTACCCTATACACATATATAATTATACTACTAATGTGACTCTGCACCATGTACAGCCAGAGGAATGAGAAGATGTGCTCCAATTGTATACAATGTGTCAAAATTCATTCCACTGTCATGTATAACTAAGTAGAACAAATTAAAAAATAAAAATAATTTTAAAAATATTAAAAAAGAAAACACTACACTAACTGGGCTGGGATTGTAGCTTAGTGGCAGAGTAATTGCCTAGTAATTGTGTGAGGCACTGTGTTCAATCCTTGGCAGTACACAAAAAATAAACGAACAAAATAAAGGCAGGCTGTTCATCTACAACCACACACACACAAAAAAACTTTTAAAAGAGAACACACTAGCCTGTTACTGTTTCATGGATTCTGATCAGATCTGAAACTCTTGGAATCTTACTACTTGAGCAAAAAGAGCATACAAGGTATATTGTCATGATGCTTGGACTGGCTACTCTCGACTCTCAACCAATCTATCTCTTATACTCAGGTTCCATTATAAAGATGTAAAAGGCCCAAAAAGTGAGTTTTACAGAACAGTAATACTAACCTGAGGGAGTGTGGTATTCACCACTTAGACAATAAGTGCAATGAAGTCTGCTCTTGTCTGGGGAAAGTTACTACTTCATCTCTCACAGCTGGCTGCTCACTGTGCATACAACTCTAAGAGATGGTCCAGTTAAAGAGTAGTCAGAATCTTGCATTCTTGGCATATTCAGTAAGAATGTGAAGGGATACTCAGTGACCATGGTAGACTGCCTATATCAACACAGATAAGATTTCTGAATCTTATCTGAATTGCTTATCTAAATTACAGTGTACGGGTAGGTGTGTGGGCTGGGAGATGGGAGGGTATACTTTCTTTCCATGGATCTCCAAACCTATATAAATGCCATTTCTAACTGCACATATCAGAACCAAACATTATGGACAGTAGGAACTCAGAAAAGAGGTGTGTGTGTGTGTGTGTGTGTGTGTGTGTGTGTGTGCGCGCGCGTGCACGTGTATGAAGTTGAGAGCCATGAGTACTGATGTGATTACAAGTGAAGGAACTGAGAAAAAGACAAGGAAAAATAATTTATTCCACTGGGTATGGTGGTGCATGATTGTCAGCAATCCCAGCTACCTGGGAGGCAGAAGAAGAATCATCTCAAGTTTTAGGTTAGTCTACGCAATTTAAAAAGCAAGGTACTTTCTCAAAAAAAAAAAAAAAAAAAAAAAAACCAAAACCAAAACTTTTTTTAAATCATAAAACAAAATCAAAAGGCTAGGATATAGCTCAATGGTAGAATGGTTCGAGTCTCAATATTGTGCAAGAAAAAAAAAAAAAAATCAGTGACTATGTTAACCCAAGATATCACAACAATGAATTCTAAGAACTGTTTTCTAGATAATTAAATTTGTCACATTCCTCTCTCTTTTAATACATGTCTTCTACAACCAATGTCAATATGTACAAAATCTCTGTTCTGTGTTAAAGAAGGTACTGAAGAAAGAGCTGTCAGAGAACAATTTGCAGGTAGAAAGAAATTTAAGAAACAGTCATACAATACTTTGTTATTTTGCCATCCAAATTAATCTAAGCCTTGAATCCTTCAAACCTGGTTATTGCTTATATGGAGAATGTTCCCTTTTCATACCCAGGTCTGAACTGCTTCAAAGTGGCAAAAGGATTCTGGTTACCTGGTTTAAGACTTATATTCAACTTATGTGTATCAAAATGAGGATTTTATACCCAAGAATTATTTTAGTCTAAGTTATAATTCCAAATCTGCCAAAATTTTAAGAGCTATAAGTCACAATCTTAATAAGGGAAACAATGTGCCTATTTTATGTTTACTTAGATATACACAGTATCTAAAATACTCATTGAAAAAATATTGGGCATTGTCATGGAAAATATTTGAAGTTAAAATTAATAACAACCACACAATTTGCTGTTGAATATATTAGATGCCCTTATTTTTCTAGAACTGATTTTTTAAAAAGACCTGTGTGAAAGCTAAGAGAAATGATTTTGTGGAAATGAAAAGTAGAGTGGTAGTTGCTAGAGACTGGGAGGAAATGTATGTCAGGGTAATAACGTTGTGTAGGAGGAATGGGTTTGGTAATTCTACAGCACAGTTTGGTGACTATAGTCCACATTCACTTACTGTACATTGTATAAAGTAGAAGAAAGAAGTTCAAGGTTTCCCAACACAATTAAATGATAAATGTTTGAAAAGATAGAAATGGCAATAATATTGATTTCATTATTATACACTAGGTATATGCATCATATTATCACGTTGTATCCCCAATTTATGTACGACTATTATATGTCAATTACAAACAATGACCAAAGAGAACTGGTTAAAAAAAAAAAAAAAAATTACACGATTACCACAACTTGCAAGAAGGGTTAAAAAAATAAAACCACAAAGGTGCCAAAAACATGTATTGGTAAAAAGATAGCCTCTACAACAAATGGTGCTGGGAAAACTGGAAATCTACATGTAGCAAAATGAAGTTAACCCCCTATCTTTCATCCTGCACAAAAATCAACTGAAAGCAGATCAAGGACTTAGGCACCAGAGCAGAGATCCTTTGCCTAACAGAAAAAACAATGAATCCAAACCTTTATCATGCTGGCTTAGGAACTGACCTGTTTAACAAAACTAAAGCTCAAGAAGTAAAATCAGGAATCAATAAATGGGATGAAATCAAATTAAAAAGCTTCTTATAGCAAAGGAAACAAGAATGTGAAGAGAGAGTCTATAGAATGGGAGAAAATCTCTACCACATGCACTTCAGACAGGGCATTAATCTTTAGGATATATAAAGAATTCAAAAATAACACTAAAAAAATAATCCGGTCAATAAATGGAATAAGGAACTGAACAGACACCTCACAGAAGAAATACAATCAATCAACAAATTTACGAAAAAATGTTCTACATCTCTAGCAATTAGAGAAATGCAAATCGAAACTACACTTAGATTGCATCTCACTCCAGTCAGAATGGCAATTATCAAGAATAAAAGCAACAATAAATGTTGGTGAGGATTTGAGGAAAAAGGTACACTCACACATTGCTGGTGGGACTGCAAGTTGGTGCAACCACTTTGGAAAGCAGTTATGAAGATTCCTCAGAAAACCTGGAATGGGAACACCATTTGACCCGGTTATCCCACTCCTCAGTTTATACCCAAAGGACTTAAAATCAGCATACTAGAGTATGCCACATCAATGTTTATAGCAGTTCAATTCACAATAGCTAACTATGGAAACAACCTAGATGCCCTTGAATGGATGAATGGATAAAGAAAATGTGGTATGTATGCACAATGGAATATTACTCAGCCATAAAGAAGAATGAAATTATGGCATATGTAGGTAAAAGGAGAATACAATGTTAAGCAAAATAAACCAGTCCCAAAAACCAAAGACTGCATGTTTTCTCTGATATGTGGATGTTAATTCACAATAAGGGTTGGGGTGTGCTAAGGAAGAACAGAGGTACTTTGAATTAGAACAGGAGAGGTGAAGGGGTATGAGGGTAGGATGGATAGTACAATCAATTAGACATTATTACCCTATATGCATATATAATTACATAACCAGTGAAATTCTACATCATGTGCAACCACAAGAATGAGAAGTTATACTCCATTTATGTATGCTATTTCAAAATGCATTCTATTGTCATGTATAACTAATTAGAACAAACTAAAAAAAAAAAAAAAAGATTTTCCACATTGAATCTGCAAGTTAGATAAAGGTGTAAAATGAGAAAGAGTAACATGATGAGGATAGAAAGGCAAAAGAAAGAGACCAAGTTTGGTTTCTCCATCATTATTGCTTATTCCTTTCTATGAATTATTTACCCAACTAACCTACAGGGTGAACGACAAGATGTATCAAGAACTGCAAAATATTTGACATTTAAATTTCAATTATTTTTCTTCACATTTAATGAAAAATAATTATATTCCTGCCATGTCACATAAATTCCTTATTATAAAACTCAAATATTACTATGACTTTTAGATAAGTTATGTATCACATTTAATGTAATATCATTGATGATGATGATGACTGCCTTGGTTTGCTAAGGATGTTATAACAAAATACCATAGACTGGGTGATTTAACCAAGTTGTGTGAAATGTAACTTATTTTCACACAATTCTGGAGGCTAGAGGTTCAAGATCAGAGTAAGCATGACTGGTTTCTGATGTGGGGCAAGGAAGAGGGGAGGATTTTTCTAATACAAGAAGTGATAATATTAGGGCCCCATCCTCACCCTTGTGACTTCTTCTAACCCTCATCATTTTCCCAAAGGTTGCATCTTCAGAAATTACTGCACTGGGAGTTAAGAGCTCCAACATATGAATTTTGGTGGGGGTGAGGACGACACAAATACTCAAGTCTGTAATAATGACAGTGAATGTTCAGTCAGGCATGGTGGTCCATGCCTGTGGTCCCAACTACTTGGGAGACTAAAGAGGGTGAACTGTTGGGCCCAGCCTAGGTCAGTAAGAATTTCTCTTAAAAAGAAAAATTGTTTGCAATTTGCTGGGATATGTTTTGCAAGAGAGAAAACTAAGGCATTATTGGTAGGATTACTGAACAAACTAAAAACTGGCTAAAGAGGAAGAAAACCATCAGTTTACATTTCTTCTTCTCCCCACCTACAGATTGAACACAGGGTCTCATGCATTATTAGGAAAGTTCATAAATTCTCTTCACTGTTTCACTGAATATCAATACTTGAGAAGATATTTAAATACTTGTTGTGTAGGAAATATTTCTTGGTATCTAGAATTCTAATAAGACACACACACAATCTGTCAACTCACAACCATGTTTTCATAAATGTGGCAAAAATATACAGTAACTTATTCAAATAAACTATATGTTGTGGTTATAGAAATAATAACATACACCTTCTTGTAACTTCCTTTCATGCAAACATTCATACACACCTACTTACAATACTTGAAAAACTGAGTGCCTATCAGGGATCAGCCATAATGCTAGGCACAGAAGGATAAGACAATCAATAAAGGACCACATATAACTTTTAATGTTCAAAAAATGTTCAAAGTGTTTGAGTGTGAATATAGACATTCAGTAATGACAAGCTAATGTAATTCAATTTAACATGCAGAGTATTATTTTATTTTCATAACACAGACAAGAAAGTAAGAAATTTAGACTGGAAAATTGGGAAAATCTCCATGAAGAAAATAACATTTAAACAGTATCGGAAGAAAAAAACAGAACTTCACAGATGGAGATAGGAAATTCCTCAAGTAAAAGGAAATAATATGCTCAAAATAATACAAAAAACTGGGAGAGTGGGAACATCCCTTAACATTGTAAAGGCCATCTACGCTAAGCCCATGGCCAATATCATTCTAAATGGTGAAAAACTGAAAGCATTCCCCCTAAAAACTGGAACAAGGCAGGGATGCCCTCTTTCACCACTTCTATTCAATATCGTTCTTGAGACTCTAGACAGAGCAATTAGACAAACCAAAGAAATTAAAGGGATACGAATTGGAAAAGAAGAACTCAAACTATCCCTGTTCACTGATGACATGATTATATATTTAGAGGAACCTGGAAATTCCACCAGAAAACTCTTAGAACTCAAAAGTGAATTCAGTAAAGTAGCAGTTACAAGATCAGTGCTCATAAATCCAATGCATTTTTATACATAAGTGATGAATCTTCAGAAAGAGAAATTAGGAAAACTACCCCATTCACCATAGCATCGAAAAAAATAAAATATTTGGGAATCAATCTCACAAAAGAGGTGAAAGACCTCTACAATGAGAACTACAGAAAACTAAAGAAAGAAATAAAAGATAACCTTAGAAGATTGAAAGATCTCTCATGTTCTTGGATAGGCAGAATTAATATTTTCAAAATGGCCATACTACCTAAAGTGCTATAAAGATTCAATGCAATTCCAATTAAAATCCCAATGATGTACCTTACAGAAATACAGCAAGCAATTATGAAATTCATCTGGAAGAATAAGAAACCCAGAATAGCTAAAGCAATTCAGAATAGAAAGAGCGAAGCAGGGGGTATCGCAATACCAGTTCTTCAACTCTATTACAAAGCAATAGTAACAAAAACGGCATGGTATTGGTACCAAAATAGACAGGTAGATCAATGGTACAGAATAGAGGAAATGGACACAAATCCAAATAAATACAATTTTCTCATACTAGATAAAGGTGCCAAAAATATGCAATGGAGAAAAGACAGCCTCGTCAACAAATGGTGCTGGGAAATCTGGAAATCCATATGCAACAGAATGAAACTCAATCCCTATCTCTCACCCTGCACAAAACTCAACTCAAAATGGATCAAGGACCTCGGAATCAGACCAGAGACCCTGCATCTTACAGAAGAAAAAGTAGGTCCAAACCTTTAACTTGTTGGCTTAGGATCAGACTTCCTTAACAGGACTCCCATAACACAAGAAATAAAAGCTAGAATCAACCACTGGGATAGATTCAAACTAAAAAGCTTTCTCTCAGCAAAGGAAACTATCAGTAATGTGAAGAGAGAGCCTACAGACTGGGAGAATATCTTTGCCACTCCTACTTCAGGTAGAGTGCTAATTTCCAGAATGCATAAAGAACTCAAAAAACTCTACACTAAGAATACAAATAATCCAATCAACAAATGAGCTAAGGATATGAACAGACACTTCACAGAAGATCTACAAGCAATCAACAGATATATGAAAAAATGTTCAACATCTCTAATAATAAGACAAATGCAAATCCAAACTCCCCTAAGATTTCATCTCACCCCAATTAGAATGGCGATTATCAAGAACACAAGCAACAACAGGTGTTGGCGAGGATGTGGGGAAAAAGGTACACTCATACATTGCTGGTGGGGTTGCAAATTAGTGCAGCCACTCTGGAAAGCGGTATGGAGATTCCTCAGAACACTTGGAATGGAACCACCATTTGACCCAGCTATCCCACTCCTTGGCCTATACCCAAAGGACTTAAAATCAGCATACTACAGAGATACAGCCACATCAATGTTCATAGCTGCTCAATTCACTACAGCCAGATTGTGGAACCAACCTAGATGCCCTTCAGTTGATGAATGGATAAAGAAACTGTGGCATATATATACAAAGGAATATTACTCCGCCATGAAGAATGATAAAATTATGGCATTTGCAGGCAAATGGATGAAATTGGAGGATATCATGCTAAGTGAGATAAGCCAATCTCAATAAACTAAAGGACGAATGATCTCGCTGATAAGTGGATGAAGACATATAAGGGAGTGTAGGAGGGGTAGTGTTAGGGTTAGGGTTAGGTTTAGGGTTAGGGATAAGGAGGGTGTTAAGAATGGAGGAAGGAAGGACTGTATAGAGGGAAAAGAGAGGTGGCAGGGTTGGGGGGAAGGGGAAAAATAACAGAATGAATCAAACAAGATTGCCCTATATAAATTTATGATTTTTAATAAAAATTAAAAAAAAATCAGTGCTGAGGATATATTAACAAGAATGAACACAACAACCCATATCCACCTATTTCCCCTGTACTAGCAGGATTTCTAAACATTATGACATGTTAGGGGAAAAAATGTGTAAACAAAAGACTTTAATAAAAAATGGAACTCCCCAGCACCCACCAATCCTCCCTGCTCCCTCACACAACAATAACAACAACAAAAAAAAATTAGGACCTTCCTTTCACTGTACAGAAGCAGAGAATATACTATGTTCTTGTGTATATATAGTCTTTCATTATTTGAGCACCAGAAGATACTGTGACAGTATCAATTCATCAGATATAGGAACAACTCAAAACCACCAGTGATGATATTCTTTATAAATCTGGAATCCCAGAATTAAGTAACTTCAGAACTTGCCACCAATAAACTTTATTTCTTGGACTTCTAGATGCAAAACCAAGTGTTTCTGTTTCTTATTATTACTAGAAATTAATTCTGGTTTTACTTTTTTTGGTATTTTTAATTTCCTCAATTTACCTTCTACAATAGATTCTTTAGACACTGAGCACAATAATAGTTCTGCTGTATTAATATAAAGTAAATTAATTTACAGTAATATTACTTTATATTAATTGAATTACAAATGAATTATCAGTTAGTGTTATTTCTTTGTAATATTTTTAAATAGCAATGAGTATTGATAATGAATAAGTGAAATTAGAACACTTGTTTCTTGGTCTAACTATTCATATACATGCTAATAAAACATTTAATTTTTGAGATAGAGAAAAATGTCACCTCCAATGAAGAAAACTAATTACTAGAATAAAATATCTTTTTAAAAGGCAGAAATAAATATATTTAAGGGAAAATTATATTAATATATTATTTATAATGTTTGCAATATAGTATCACTATCTGAAATACAATAAATTTACACTAAGGACAAATAACAAATTAACTATTTCAAGTCACATTCTGTCATCTTTAGAAGTTATTAGCTCTAGTATACAGATGATGATAATAAACAACTACACTATCTAGTTTCCAAGTTCAAAAGCAGGTAACAAAACAGGGAGCATGCCTCCATAGTACTCTAAGAACTATAAAAAATTTCACAAATGATTTTAGAAAGTCTTTTACCCTAGGATTCAAAATTAGTATTAAGGTTCTTATCATTGTATTAATTTATTAAATTTACCAACTCATCTACACCATGAATCAGTACTAACACTTCTGAAATCCACAAGTAAATTAACCTAAGCTCCATTCTAGGGACTCCATAGGTATCCTCTAAGCTATCCTCCCAGGAGGACCACATCACCAGTATATTCTCTGCAAACCTGAGAGACATCCAAAGGTAGAGAAGAAGAGTGGTAAGGAGAATTTGAATACACATCCTGGGTGTCAACATGAATGAATGTCAAGTTTTTTGAAGGTTAGATAGAAGAGGGGTTAGGGTAAACAGAAGCGGGTATCACATGAGTCTCCATTTGTATTACTGCCCTAGGGTTCACAAATGTTAATGGCTGGAGTCTTAGATCTGAACTGAAACTATGACTTTAGAGTCCATACTCAAACCCACTTTGTTACATGCACTCTGAAAGTTGATTTGGTACTTCAAAGGGAAAATTATTATGAGGAAAAACTTGGCCATTTAGAATATTTCCTAAATTATGACCTGTAAAAAATAAACACATTTAATATTCTACATAGATTTTGTTAATATTTAATTCCTTGGCATAATACAATAACATATTCTTTGTTCTTTTTATCCCTTTTTATGGTTGTTTTGATTGTATGCAGGTAACCTTAAGTAAGAAGCAATTTACTATTGTTATAAAATTTAAAGGTCATTCTAAATCAGTTTTGGACCGGGTGATTATGCTACTCTATTGATTCACTATAATATTTCAGGGTGTTAACAAAGTGATTTAGCTACTTTGTATGTATGTATGCAATGTTTCACTGTTGTTTTGAACTGTTCTTTCAAATACCCCAAAAGAATGGCCATTTAGTTCAGTGACTTATTTCTACTGAATAAAGTTCTTGTGTCAGACTATTTAATAAACCACTGATAAGCTTGATGGATTAGCTATGTATGTATTTAGTGTACATTTAGTAAACTATGCTATAGGCAGAACAATAACAATTTAATTATACTAATGTTGAAAATCCAATTTCACATAGGAATTAGAAAACTTGGAGAATGACAGACTCTAAGCCTCAAGTTAACTCTGCCTGAATGGCATATGCTTAAGGAATCCTTATGGGGTAACCACTAATATTTAGAACTCTTTGAGACAGGGAATATGAATAACCAAGAGGAACACACATTTGAGTTGGATACCTTCCAGGTTTTTGGAAACCGCGGTAGTAAAACACTACTTCACACTTTGGAACTGCAGATTACTCTAAGAATTTAATCATCACTTATAATAAATGGAGACCTGACACTGACTATCTTCAATATTTGCAATGGTTTGTTTGGATACAACACCAAAAGGATCACCAATAAAAGAAAAAAAATGACTAAGACATCATTTAAGATTAAAAAAAAAAATTCTGCTCTGTGAAAGACACTGTATGAGACTGAAGACAAGTCACAGACTGAAAAAAAAAAAAAAAAAACCTTTGTAAATCACACATCCAATAAAAAACTTGTATCCAAAATACATAATGAACCACCAAAAATAGAAAAAACCCAACAACAAGAAAAGGGACAAAGCTATTTAAAAATTGACAAAAGATGGGGCTGGGGATATAGCACAGTGGTGAATTATTCATCTAGCAATGTCCTTGGGTTCGATCCCTGGCTGTGCAATGGGGAAAAAAACTGACAAAAGATCTCAGCATACATCTGACCAAAGAAAATATATTAATGGGAAATAAGAATATAAAACAATGTTCAGTATCAGCTGTCATGAGGGAATTTTGAATTCAAGTGACAATAAGCTACCACTACACATCATCAAAATGACTAAAATACAAAAAACAAACAAAAATCTAACAACATCAAATTGGGGGAGGGGGTGTTCTGGGGATTGAACCCAGAGCCTCATGCTTGCAAGGCAAGCACTCTACCAAGTGAGCTATATCCCCAGCCCAACACTGAATACTGACAGACTTGGAACAGTAGAACTGCAGGGGTAAGGGAGAGGGTGCACTTTTAAAACAACCTGGCAGTTTCTAACTAAGTGTACTCTTTTCCACACAATAAAGCCATTAAATTCACACCCACCAAAAATATGTACATTAATGTTTATAGCAGCTTTATTCAGAAAAAAACAAGATGTCTTTTAATAGATAAAAAGATAAAGACACTGTAGTACAATACATTCATATAATGAAATATTATTTACCAATAAAAACAAATAGGCTTTCAAAACCATGAAAAGACTTCAACAAATGGTGCTGGAAAACTGGAAAACCATATGCAACAGAATGAAATTAAACCCCCATCTCTCACCCTGCACAAAACTCAACTCACAATGGATCAAGGACCTCGGAATCAGACCAGAGACCCTGCATCTTATACAAGAAAAAGTAGGTCCAAATCTTCAACTTGTTGGCTTAGGATCAGACTTCCTTAACAGGACTCCCACAGCACAAGAAATAAAAGCAAGAATCAACAACTGGGATAGATTCAAACTAAAAAGCTTTCTCTCAGCAAAGGAAACTATCAGTAATGTGAAGAGAGAGCCTACAGAGTGGGAGAATATCTTTGCCACTCATACTTCAGAAAGAGCACTAATTTCCAGAATCTATAAAGAATTCCAAAAACTCTACACCAAGAATACAAATAATCCAATCAACAAATGGGCTAAGGAAATGAACAGACACTTCACAGAACAAGATGTACAAGCAATCAACAGATATATGAAAAAATGTTCAACATCTCTAGTAATAAGAGAAATGCAAATCAAAACTACCCTAAGATTTCATCTCACCCCAATTAGAATGGCAATTATCAAGAACACAAGCAACAATAGGTGTTGGCGAGGATGTGGGGGAAAAGGTACACTCATACATTGCTGGTGGGGTTGGAAATTAGTGCAGTCACTCTGGAAAGCAGTATGGAGATTCCTCAGAAAGCTTGGAATGGAACCACCATTTGACCCAGCTATCCCACTCCTTGGCCTATACCCAAAGGACTTAAAATCAGCATACTACAGAGATACAGCCACATCAATGTTCATTGCTGCTCAATTCACCATAGCCAGATTGTGGAACCAACCTAGATGTCCTTCAACTGATGAATGGATAAAGAAACTGTGGCATATATATACAATGGAATATTACTCCACCACAAAGAATGATAAAATTATGGCATTTGCAGGCAAATGGATGAAATTGGAGAATATCATGCTAAGTGAGATAAGCCAATCTCAAAAAACTAAAGGACGAATGATCTTGCTGATAAGCAGATGATGACATATAATGGGGGGAGGGAGGCGTTAGCGTTAGGGTTATGGTTAGGTTTAGGGTTGGGCTTAAGGAGGGTGGCAAGAATGGAAGAAGGAAGGACTGTACAGAGGGAAAAGAGGGATGGGAGGAGTGGGGGGGGAATAACAACGAATCAAACAACATTACCGTATGTAAATTTATGATTACACAAATGGTATGCCTTGACTCCATGTACAAATAGAGAAACATGTATCCCATTTGTTTACAATAAAAAAAAAAACAACAACACATCCACACACACAAAAAAAAAAACCATGAAAAGAAATGGAAAAACTTAAATGCATATTGCTAAATAAGTCAGTCTAACACATTTACATTTTCTGGTACAGTAAGGAACTAATCCAACAACCTTGAAGAATGCAGTGGATATGGACAAAAATCACTAAGATTCAATGAATTCAAATTAAAAAATCTATAGATACAGTACCTTTGATGGGATGAGAGAAGTAGAAATATAAATTTATTGCTGTTTATAAAACCAAAAAATTCAAATCACGTTTTGTTTTGTTTTTGGGGGGGCGGGGGGGTACTGTTGGGTATCAAACCCAAGCCTCACACATGCTAGGCAAGCTCTCTACCATTTAGTTACGTCACCAGCCTTCACACTTAAAACCCATCATCCTATATACAGGACACCTATAAAAACCTATAAAAACTTTATAGGGGACACACACACACACACACACACACACACACACACACACATATACCATATATATATATATATATATGGGTTGACTGACTTACATTAATACACTGAAAATGAACGTGATGCTGAATATAAAAAGAGCTGTTTCATTCTATGGGTTTATTTTGTTGTTGTTAACTCATCAGTATGCAAAAATCTTGATGGCAATAATCAGAATATCTTGGGCTAAAGAATGATCACAGTATCACATCCATTTTGGAGTTTTACTCTGAAAAATGCCCCCTAGAATCTATTTAAACTAGTCTTATTTTGGGCTGGGGATATAGCTCAGTTGGTAGAGTGCTTGCCTTGCAAGCATGAGGCCCTGGGTTCAATCCCCAGCACCGCAAAGAAAGTCATTTTAATTGGCCTTCCATTTTAGTAGATTCTATGTGTAAAGATTATTATTATTAATAAAAATAGACGACTCTTGGAGACCCAAATGGCATAGCTTAGCCCTTACCAGTATTTTTTAAAATTTGTTCTAATTAGTTATACATGATAGTAGAATGCATTTTGACACATCCGTACATAAATGGGGTACAATTTCTCATTCTGGTTGTGCATGATGTAATGTTAAACAGGTCGTGTATATATGCACACAGGATAATAATGTCCAATTCATTCTACTATCCCTTACAAGTATTTTAAACAAAAATAGATGACTCTTGAGGACCCCAATGGTATGTCCGAGTCCTTACAAGTAACATAATAGATCCACCGAAAGGGATGTGGTCAATTATTTCATTTTGGAGACAGATGAAACACTTTATTTTGATAACACAAAACACTGTATACAAAGCATAAACAGTTGAGTTTTCCTCACATTTTAACACTCACATCTTTCTGTTCAAAAATTATTTTAGAGTCAGTATTAGGAAAAGGGATCAAAAAGAGACAATGTAATACTGTTTCTCCTTAAGTTTTTCTCTCCTTCCTTCCTTTTTTTTTTTTTTTTTTTTTTTTTTTTTGCAGTGCTAGAAAACCCAATCCAAGGCCTCACCTATGCTAGATAAATATCTGCACACTGAGCTTTATCCCCAGCACCCAGCATTGTTTACTCATGGTTTTAATACAATAACTGAGCCTGCAAGTTTCTGCTGTGTTAAGTATGTTTGGGGCGCTAACAAAGTGCCAAACTAGTGGCATATAAACAACAAAATTTGTTTCTCGCAGTTCTGGGCTGGAAGTCCTTGATAAGGGTACCAGCATGGTTGAGTTCTGGTGAAGACCTGTTTGCTCCCTGGTTCATAGAACAACAATCTTTTAGTTCTAATACGGCAAAAAGAGAAGAAAGCTCTATGTGATCCGGCTTTTCTAAGGATACTAATCCATCTGGAAGGGCTCTGCCCTAATGACTACCGAAGGACCTATCTCCCAATATCATGAGGGATTTAGAAATTTCAACCTAATAAGTTTAGGGAAACACATCCAGTCAATACATATATATATATCTTGCTATGTTGTCCAGGCTAAAGTACAATGGCTATTTTTTATGTCTTTTTTCAAACAAAACTTTCATTAATTAATTAATTTAAGGTGCTGGAGATGCAACCCAGTGCCTCACATGTGCTAGGCAAGTACTCTACCACTAAGCTACAACCCCAGTTCTACAATGGCTTTTCTTAGGCATGATACTGCTGATACCTGGCACAAACACAAGATCAGCACAGCTCACTATAGCCCTTAGCTCCTGGGTTCAAGTGATCCTCTTGCCTTATTCCCCTCCACATTGAGTAAATGGGAATGCAGTAAGCAAGACAGCACCCAACTAGCACTTTCTTAACCATAGTGACTTTCAATTATACTTCAATCTCTCTGAACCGTCCCTTTTTCCAGAAAAGTGACATATCAGAAATCTCTCAAATTCTATCTCTGCTTCTTTTGTTTATATTGAACATTCCATTTTTTAAAAAAAAATTTTAGCTGTTGATAAACCTTTACTTATTTATATCTGGTGTTGAAAATTGAATCCAGTGCCTCACACATGCTAGGCAAGTGCTTTACCCCTGAGCCACAACCCCAGCCTTGAACATTCCAGTATTAGTGTCTATTTACCCTTCATTTATTCAATAATACTGATTAAGAATACTTATGTATAACTGAAGTCACACACTTCTCTTTCAACCTGAACCATATAGTTTCTCCTCTAAGTCTCTAAAATCTCTGGCTTCAAGAAGCAGTTCAGAAGTCCACTTCTCCAAAATATCTTCTATCACTTCCAGTAAGTCAAAAAGTCCCTTTTACAATCTTGCGTTCACCACCACACCTGGCCCTTTTACAATCTTTTTTAAATCTCTCAATGTACCTAATAGCCAACAATGAAATTGTTTATGTGCCCTCAACTAAAATTATCCGTTAAATGGTATAATCCAATTTAGAAATGTTCATGAATTGAAAGATTCAATATTGTTGACGTGAATTCTCCCTAAACTGATTTATAGATTCATTGCAATTCCAATCAAGATTCCAGTAGGGTTTATTGTAATTTTAAAATTCACATAGGTAGGTAAAAGGAGAGAAAATAGCCAAAATAAGTTTGAAAAAAGATGACTTATACTACATGATTAAAATTTAATATACAACTACAATAATTAAGCACATGGTACTGCCAAAAGACACACAGATCAGTAAGAGAATAAAATCTAGAATTAAATACATAAGAGAAATGAGAACTGATTTTAGAGAAATTTGTAAAGTGAAAGAATATATAATCTTCAACAAATGATGCTGGGATAACTACATAGTGCAACCAAAAGAAAAACCAAAACCAATATCATCCATACTTCATACCATATATAAAAACTAAAACAAATCTGGTCAAACTTACACATATAAAGTAAAACTTTGAAAGAAGCAAGATCTTGGGACCTTGAATTAGTAAAAGAATTCAGTTAAATAATATCTCTGTAAAAGAAAATATTAGATGTCATTCAATTTTTTTCTTCTTCTGTGGAAGTCAATGTTACCGAAAAGACAAGTCACAACTGGAAGAAAATATTTACAAAATCATATATTTGATGAAAGACTCGATTTTAGACTATTTAAAAACTTTCAAAACTCAATAATATAAAAGAAAACACAAAAATATGGTCAAAAGATTTTAACAGGCACTTCACCAAATAAGATATTCAGAAAGCAAATAAGCACATAAAAATATTAAAAAATCACTAAATAAATACAATGAGATACATGAACACATCTATTAGAATGAGAGAAATTTTAAAAACCAACCAAGCCAAAGAACAGAAGGATGCAAAGCAATTTGACCTGGATGTTGCTGAGAACATGAAAACTTAAGTTTTGAGTTTCTTACAAAGTAAAACATGCCGTCACCACAGGACCTACCAATCTCACACTTAAGTGTTCACCCATATGAAATGAAAATTTGAATTTATACAAAACCTTAAAAAAAAATGTTTACAACAGTTTTAGTAGACAAACGCTAGAAACAAAGCAAATGTTCCCAAAATATAGGACAGATAAGTAAACTCCAATAGATTCATATGATGGACTACTACTTAGCAATCAGAAGCAACAAACTATTGATACATTCAACAATACAGACAAATCTCAAATGCTTTTAGGATAAATGAAAGAAGCTTAATTCAAAAGCTCAAGTACTATATGATTCTATTTATACGCCATCCAGGAAAAAAGAAAAACAAGGGAATGGATTGCTTGGTCACCAGGGTTGGGAAATGGAGGGGAAGGAAGGTTGAAGGGATGACTACAAAGGAATAGTGGCCAAAGAAAATTTTGTGAGTGAGAGAGTGATTAAACTGTTCTGTATCTGCACTGTTAATGGTTACATGACTGTGCTTATGTCCTAACTCAGAATCATTCATCAAAATAAGTAAAATTTATTCTAATTAAAAATAAAACATGTAAGTAGAGAATTTAACTGAAAGAAAGAGGAATGAGCATGATAAACCATGCCATTTACATCTCCCAAAGGCAAAGTTAATAATCATCTGTAACAAACATTAGCTATCTATATCTGTATGTTTATCTTTGTGTCTAATATGACTTTTGGGATAAAGGAGAGAAGAATGAGACAATTACAAATGTAGACTATATCTCAATATGCCAATGGACCAAAAATTACCCTAATTACAACATTATCATGTTACAAGTTGATCCCAGAATCTCATTCCTTTCACAAGGAAGGGGAAGAAGAGCCCTGCTGGTAATCTGATATATTCACCCACCCCTCCAATTTTTGTTTGTTTGTTCGTTTTTTTTTTGTTTTTTTTTTTTTTTTTTTTTTTTTGCGGTGCTGGGGATCGAACCCAGGGACTTGTGCTACCGACTGAGCTATCTCCCCAGCCCTGTTTGTTCGTTTTGAAAAGACAAATGTGGGAGCAAGTGTGAAGGTAAGGGAAACAACTATGGAAACACTGACAATCTGTGATTAAATGTACCAGTACACACCCACACATGTGAGCAAGCACACGCATGTGCACACAAACACACATAGGTGAAATACAACTGGTAATACTACAAAAATTTGGCAGAAAGAACATTAACAGATCAGCATGCCCTAAAATGAAGTGATGATAAATCTTGTGTCCCAGAAACTTCTGATGAGGATATAGAAACTTATTTACAAAGTAAAAAATGTTTTGTTTCTAGAGAAATCTTACGAAAGATAGTCCACACAATTTTTTCAGAGAAAAGAAACTACTGATTCCTTTTCACAATAGGCACAAGGGGGCACTGAAGCATAGAGTATTAGGTATAGCTCACGATACACCTAGACTTTCCCTAAATTCAAGAATAAAAAACAAAAAAGGGAAAGAGGAGGTGGGAGAGAAGGCAAACAACAATTCAAGATATATCTGAGTTTCACAGAAATTTGCATTTTCAGTTACAGAAAGATTTTATAGGACTACATTACAATGTAGTTTTTCAGTAACACTGTATTTTATCAATTGAATTCAGGGACTGAATTTTTTCTTCTACCAACCCCTGTTAAAAAGAACAGCTTTGGGGCTGGGGAGATTGCTCAGTTGGTAGAGTGCTTGCCTTGTAAGCACAAGGCCCTGGGTTCGATCCCCAGCACCCCCAAAACAACAACAACAACAAAAAAACAGCTTTGATCTTTCATTCTTAATCAGCTATAATGCTTGAATTTAATAAATAATAAATCTTCAAACAAAAGTCTTACCTTTTGATCCATGATTCTTCACCAAGAGTGTGAAAGCAATAAGTACTTAATTTAAGTTCATAAATAAGTCTTCAGCTATTCAGAATGCTAGAATACTATGTATATGAAAAGTTACTTTGAAAAAAAAAGTTCTTAAAAAAAAAAAAAACAGTAACATAATGGATTCCCATGTACTCATATCATTAAGCTAGAACAATTTTCAACCTAAGGCTAATCTTGTTCCAACCTTTAAAAAAAAAAAAAAACACCTAAAACTAAAATCAGCCAGCATTTAAGTTTCCCAGATTGGGTGTTCTGTTTCTTTTCAAGCTTGTTTAATTAGAACTGAAAGAAGGTCCACATATTTCAACTAACTGATACACCTCTTAAATTTGTGTGTGTGTTACTGAAGACTGAACCAAGAAGTGCTCTACCACTGCATTAGACCACCTTCCCCCCTCACATCCCCTTTATTTTTAATTTTGAGACAGGATCTTTCTTCCTAAATTACTGAGAACAGCCTCAAACTTGTGATTTTCCTGTATCAGCCTCTGGAGTTACCAGGATTATGGGCATGCATCACCTTATCAGGCACAGTTGCACGTCTACTTTTATTTATAGGTTTTACCTCCTCTTTTTCCCTACAATGTTATTGTTTAAGAAATCAAGTCATTTGTCCCATATAGTCTTTAATTATCTGTATTGTGCTGACTATTCCTCCATGCCATTTTTTAAAATATGCTCCACTGTCCTTGTATTTCCTACAATTGCTCAATCTAGAGTCTTAATTAAAGTCAGGATTGTTAAGAGAAAAATCACATATAGTACTGTGTTCTGATCAAGAGGCATGAATGTATTGTTTGATTATATCTTTGTGTGATAAATGAGCCAAAGTCAATTGCTATCTATCCAGTCTAAGAACTACAAAATTATAATATTCTAATTATTTCACAATATTGGAATATTATCATTTACTTTCTGGAATGTCTATTAAGAGAAAATTCCCCTCTTCAAATCTTCGCTATCCATGAGGTTGTATGCTTAATTTTTATGAGTTATTGAAACAATAAGCTATTATCCTAATTTCCCAGAATGGTGAGTAATGGCATGGTGATTTTTTAAGAAAGGGGTCATTACAAACTCTCTGAATTCAAACAAATATGTTTCAAATCTCTGCAGTTGTTACTATTACTGACAATTCTGTTTCATGGCTGCCTGTGGTAGAACCCAGAGCCCCATCCACGAAAACACTTTCCACTACTGAGTTACACAGGAGCCTCTGCTGTCATATTTTCTAGCATGGCTAGAGAGAGAATCTTCAAATTAGCTCTTGAGTCCTTGAAGGCATGACCTTAGTAGTCTCTTAATAGTTTTCTTGATTCTACATTATTAACATAATATCTTAGGATAATTTTGACCATTTCCTGCATCAGACCACAAATCAACCATACATCCAAGGAACCCTGGGTTATTCTTAAATGGGAAATAGCATTTAGAAGCAACAACCTGGATGCTAAGGGTACTCCTTACTACTGATTTGTTCACTTTTTTTAGGCCTTTACATAGTGGTCAGTTCATATGACTTTATACATGGTTCCAAATAAAATTCTTCATGACTTTAGCCTCACTGATCTTTTATTTCAATATAGTTTCTCCCATCTTGATAATTCTGTTATCTAATGACACCAACATAAGTAAACGTCATTTGCTTTATACAATACTTACATATAGGTCTAGAAAGAATACCAAAACCATGATTAGTGAAAAATCATCTAAGGTTTTTATCTCATTCCTTTATACTCAGGGTGCAATCCACTAGACGTGTATAATTAAATTACTATATTTTAAAGTCATTTAAAATAGTTGCTTCCTAAGAAATACAATCAACAAACATGAAAAAATGTTCATCATCTCTAGCAATTACATAGGGTAATGATGTTTGATTCATTGTTTTCTTTTCCCTCCCCCCCATCCCTCCCACCCCTCTTTACCTTTTACATAGGGTAATGATGCATCTCTAGCAATTAGAGAAATGCAAATCAAAACTCTTCTAAGATTTCATCTCATGCCAGTCAGAATGGCAGTTATCAAGAATACAAGCAATAATAAGTGTTTCGAGGATGTGGGGAAAAAGGTACACTCTCATACATTGCTGGTGGAACTGCAGATTGGCGCAACCATTTTGGAAAGCAGTATGGAGATTCCTCAGAACACTTGGAATGGAACCATTATTTGGCCCAGCTAACCCACTCCTCGGTTTATACCCAAAGGACTTAAAATTGGCATACTGCAGTGATGCAGCCGTATCAATGTTTACAGCAGCTCAGTTCTCAATAGCTTAACTATGGAACCAACCTAGATGCCCTTCAGTTGATGAATGGATAAAGAAAATGTGGTACATATACACAAGGGAATATTACTCAGCCATAAGGAAGAATGAAATTATGGCATTTGCAGGTAAATGGATGGAACTAGAGAATATCATGCTAAGTGAAATAAGCCAATCCCAAAACCCCAAAGGCCGAATGTTTTCTCTGATAAGGGGATGCTGATAAATAGTGGGGGGGGGGGGGGGGGGGTAGGGAAGAAAGAAGGAACATAGGATTATGCAGAAGGCAGTGAGGGGAGGGGTGGGTTGGTGGGAATTGGAAGGATAGTAGTACCTGATATACATTTATGATTACTAGAGTGACTCAGCACCATGTACAGTCAGAGGAATGAGAATTTATGTTCCATTTGTGTACAACATTTCAAAATGCATTCTAACTGCCTTGTGTAACCAATTAGAACAAATAAAAAAAAATTTAAAAACTAGTTGCTTCCTATGGTTACGCCACTTCAGCTTCGTTGTATTACTTTGCTTTACTTTAAGGGTTCTTTTTTAAATGATAAAAACTTTTCAGAATTATGTAAAACACTTATATGGTTCAAGTTACATCTAGAAAACAAGGTATATTCAGAGAAATTTAATCATCCCTTCTATCACTGTAGCCTAGAGTGTTAATTACAATTCTTAATTGAAAAAAAAAAGAGACACAACATATATAACATAGACACACAATGTATTTATTCAACAGCAGCATACTTTTTACCCACTTTGCTGTTATTATTTTTACTTAACACGTATTCAGCAACACAGCATAGTAGATAATATTTACTTGTATTTGTAACTGTATAATATCTAACTTGGTACATCAATCATTTTTTATTCAATCAGAACCCTACTGAGAGATATTTAGAGTTTATCTGTCTTCTGCTAATACCAACAGTGCTGATATGAATATGGTCTATGCACATGTCATTTTGTATTTCAGTCAATCTATTTTGGGGATATTCTACTCCTAGGAATAGGCTTTCGTATACCAAAGAGTAAGTATTTAATTTATATAGATATTTAAAACTAACTACTACCGACAGTTGTTCTAGTTAGAATTTCAATAAACAACCTGTGAGACTGCTCACCAATTGGATATGTTGTCTACCTGGGGGGAAAGGACTGGCAGGGGAAGGGGTTAATACCCAATAGGTGAAAATTGTTTTCTCAGTGTCGTTCACTCCATCTTTTCCTTTTATTTTCTATTTCATTGGTTTCTATTCATAACTTAATTCCCCTTATTTCTTAATTTGGGTTTAAATTGCTCTCTTAAGGTAGAACTGTAAGTTATTGACTTTTTAGAAATCTTTCTTTTCTAAATATAAGCATTTAAAGTTATACATTTCTCTCTAATCCCTGTTGAAGATACACCCACGTTCTTTTACAAAAAAAAAAAAAAAACATAAATCACAGAGGAACCTTTATAAACTGTGAATGAGCAAAGATATTAATAAATTCAACTACATAAAATTTTTAAAATATGCATGTGAATACAACTTTAACAGTACCAAATCTCAAATCATATTTTAAAAAACTCCAGCTCCTTTCATTGCATAATATATTAATATTCATAATATATAAAGAGCTTCTACAAATCAACAACAAAAAAAGAATTCAACAGAAAAATAGATGGAAGTTATATGTTATGTGCAAACAGTTCAAAGAAAAGAAATTAAAATAGTTCTTAAAACCATGAAAATTCCACCTTACTCACAAGCAAACAAGTGAAAAATCACCCTGAGCCGTCACTTTTTTATCACCTAGGAGATAGAAAATGATAAACAAGTTATGTTAACCTAGGTTAACATTCATTATACATTCATAATACTGGAATGGATACTGATTAAAACCACTATACAGAGTAATTTGCAATGCCTCTTAAAATTTAAAATGCATTCACACTTTAAAAAACTAATTCTATTTCTATGAATTTATGCTACAAAATATATATTGGCAAAATAGAATGTATGCAGGTGTATTCATTTTGTATTGTTTGTTGTAGCAAAAGATTAGACATAAAAAAGTTCACTAATAGGTCTATGGTTGATTATGATAATCCATATAGATACTCAGAAATACTCTTAGGCCATCAAAAAAGAACAAAATAACTTCTATATAGGGATACACATGGATCACCCAGATATACTTCAACTTTAAAAAATGCAGAATAGCACATAAGGCATGCTGACATTGGTACTAAATTACAGACCAGTTTCCAAGGACAAGGTGGGATAATTTTTAAAATATACATTTCTCTCTTTCTGCCTTGAATCATCAAAAGTTGATTATGAGTAAATTTCTAAGATTGTTACTGGAATAAATCGTCTATTAAGCACAGTAATATAGTACCAGGTTTAAGACAGTAGGATTTAGTGTGGGTAGTTTCCCCTTTTACTTCTTCCTTTTCCTAGCAAATGTTTTGGGAAATGAGACTTTTCCCCCCTGAATTAAGTATGCTTCACTGTGACATCATTCTCTCTTCATTCACCAGATACCCCAAACTTGACACACAACCCCAAATGCATTCTTTTCTCATTGGAACTTAAAGTTTCAGTAAACTTATTTTTAACCACATCTAAAGAGCCTTCAATCTAAAGACTAATTTTTATAAGTTCATTAAACAGTTTTGAAAAAGCATTTGGCTTTTTCAAGCCAAATGGCAAAGTATCTGAGAATAGTTACAGGTTCTTATCCTACCTGACAATTTTCAGAGATGCTATACAGTATGAATAGTTAAAAAGCAACACTTTTTGCAATTTATAGGCACATTTGTCTTCAAAACCTGTTTCCCAAAATTGTGGACTCCTTGGTGTCTGTCGTCTTCCTTTGCCTACTAGATACCCTGCATACAGATATGACTTAGGAAAACAACACAGTTAGTACAGTCTGTCTTTCACTTTCTTTTTTTAACTTTTTTCCTACATGTATATAGGGTAATAATGTCCGTCTCATTTTACTGTCCTTCACATCCCCACCAACTCACCCCTCTCCTCACTGCCTTCTGCATAATCCTATGTTCCTTCTTTCTTCCCTACCCACCCCCCCACACACACTATTTATCAGCATCCCCTTATCAGAGAAAACATTCGGCTTTAGGGTTTTGGGATTGGCTTATTTCACTTAGCATGATATTCTCTAGTTCCATCCATTTACCTGCAAATGCCATAATTTCATTCTTCCTTATGGCTGAGTAATATTCCCTTGTGTATATGTACCACATTTTCTTTATCCATTCATCAACTGAAGGGCATCTAGGTTGGTTCCATAGTTAAGCTATTGAGAACTGAGCTGCTGTAAACATTGATACGGCTGCATCACTGCAGTATGCCAATTTTAAGTCCTTTGGGTATAAACCGAGGAGTGGGTTAGCTGGGCCAAATAATGGTTCCATTCCAAGTGTTCTGAGGAATCTCCATACTGCTTTCCAAAATGGTTGCGCCAATCTGCAGTTCCACCAGCAATGTATGAGTGTGTACCTTTTTCCCCACATCCTCGAAACACTTATTATTGCTTGTATTCTTGATAACTGCCATTCTGACTGGCATGAGATGAAATCTTAGAAGAGTTTTGATTTGCATTTCTCTAATTGCTAGAGATGATGAACACTTTTTCTATTGTTCATCAATTATATTTCTTCTGTGAACTGTCTGTTCAGTTCCTTATCCCATTTGTTGACTGGGTTTTTTTTTTTTTGGTGTTAAGTTCTTTGAGTTATTTATATATCCTGGAGATTAGTGCTCTATCTGAGGTGTGTGTGGTAAAGACTTTTCCCATTCTGTAGGCTCTCTTCAGGTTATTGATTCCTTTGATGATAAGAAGCTTTTTAATTTGAATCTATCCCATTTATCAATTCTTGATTTTACTTCTTGTGCTTTAAAAGTCTTGTTGAGGAAGTCAGGTCCTAAGCCGACAAGGTGAAGATTTTGGCCTACTTTTTCTTCTATAGGTGCAAGGTCTCTGTTCTAGTACCTACGTCTTTGATCCACTTTGAGTTGATTTTTGTGCAAGGTGAGAAACAGAGGTTTAATTTCATTTTGTGACATACTGACTCAAATTCTGATTTAGTATATTTTCCAAGTTATACATTTCACTCTAATCCCTGTTGAAGATAAACCCACATTCTGATTTAGTATATTTTCATTATAATTCAGTTCGAATGACTTCTGACTTTCCTTGTGATTTCTCCTTTGGCCAACAGATTATCTAGAAGTATATTGTTTAATATCTCAGTATCTTTTTCCTAGAGATAATACTGCTATTGATTCTAATTTAATTCCACTGTGGTTCAAGAACACATCCTTGTACTATTTCTATCCTTTTATTTACATTTGTTTTATGACCCAGTATATGGTCTCTCTCATGTGTACTCGAAAAGAATATGCACCATGAAGTTCTGTGGTAATGTTCTATTAATATCTGTTATGCTCTGAATGTTTGTATCCCTGTAAAACTGAAAATGTTGAAATTTAATCACTATTATAAAGGTATTAGGAGATGGGGGACTTTGGGAGATGATTGACAACTAAAGGCAGAACCCCATAAATGAAGATTACTGTCCTTATTTTAAAAAAGGCCTCAGAGGGTTTCCTGGCTTCTTCAATCACATGATAACATTCCAGAAAGATGCTAGCTATAAACTAGAAAGTGGGCCTTCATCAGACACCAGATCTTGATCCATAATTTTGACAAGTAAATCTGTTGTATATAAGCTATTTCAGTTTTAAGGTATTTTGATAGCAACTAGAAGAACTAAGACAATATCAAATAAATCAAAGTGAGTGACAAGATTTTTCAAATCCTCAACATCTTTGCTCATTTGTTATGGTTTGTTTTAGCAACTCCTGAAAAGGGGTGGTGTTAAAAAGTCTTCAACTATAAAATCTTGCTTCATGCATTTTGAAGCTGTGCTATTAGATGCATATATATGTGATTGTTATGTCAATCTTAAACTGTTCCACTTTTCTCTGATATTTTCTTGAGTATTTTATAGCCATAGTACATATGTGCCTATTATTATTTTTTTAATTTTTTTTTTTTTTTTTTTTAGTTGTAGGTGAACACAATACCTCTATTTTTATGTTATTTCTCTGGATCGAATCCAGGGCCTTATGCGTGGTAGGTGAGTCACAACCCTAGCCCCCTATTATTTTACCTGGTTATATATGTTTCCATTTATTCAGTGTAACTTTTTCTCATTTTTTTATTAGTGCATTGTATCATTCACTTTAAATCTGGTGAATTTCTGATGAACCACATACAGTTGGACCTTACTTTTTTAAAAAAATCAACTCTGACAATCTCTGCCAGATCTGGAGATTTTAGCATGTTTAACTGTATAGTTCAAGACTAACAGTAATTACACTAAATGGTAATAGTGTAATTATTAGTGTGGCTTAATCTATCAATTTAATTAAGTGTTCTTTGCCTCTTTTTTCACTGTTCCTTTCTGCCTTCTTTTGTATTAACTGAATATTTTTTAGAATTGTATTTTAATTTATATAATTATGTTCTACTAGTCACATAAAAAAAAAAAAGAAATGAGTGAAATTGACTTTAAAATATATTTTATTTAAGTCAACAAACAGCTGTGCTCCCCAAGTGCAGGTTCACTTTCCGTGGTTTCACAGTTACCTATGGTCAACTGTGGTTCAAAAATATTACATAGAAAATTCCAGAAGTTAACTCAAAAGTTTTAATTTCATACCATTTTGAGTATTATGATGAAACTCTGCATCATCCCTTTCCATCATGAACTATCCCTTCATCCAGTGTTTCCACCCTGTATATGCTACCCATCCATTAGTAGCCATCTAGGTTAACAGACGGTCATGGCATGACATTACTTGACTACAGAGTTGGGTACTATCTCTGTTTTCAGATATCTACTGGAAGTCTTGGAACATATATCCTATAGATAATGGGGAACTACTCTACCCTTATGTGTTCTGAATTCCATCCAATGTGGCTTTTATTCCTCATACATTATAGTTTTCCTCTCCAGAATTTCAATTTCAATTGATGTTTTAAAAATATCTTTATAGATCTTGACTTCCAAAGTTCAGTCCTTCTTTTAACTTTTTGGAACATGGAGAATATAGTCACTCTCTGTTTAATGTCCATGTCTACTAATTCTATCATTTATGTTCTTCTGGGTTGTTTTTTTTTTGTTTTGTTTTGTTTTGTTTTTTTTTGGGGGGGTATCAGATCCTGCCTCTCCCCATTATGGGGTTATTTTCCTGCTTCTGTAGTTGCTTGGTAATTTTTACCTTAATGTTACAAATCTTTTTACTTTTTTGGGGTTTTTTTTTTCCCCCCCTTTCCTTTCCCCTGAGAAGCAGTCAAGTTGCTTAGAAACGGTTTGATCCTTTTGAGTCACATTTTCAAGACTTTTTAGATGTAACTTGAGCAAATTTTAGTCTAGTGCTAATTTTTTCTTCTCATTATAAACTCTTCTAAGTACTCTCTCAATGTCCTGTAAATTATAAGGTTAATCACAATGACTACTGGGAACAAGAACTATTCCAAACTCAAGTGAGCTTTGGGAATATTCCTCTATTATCCTTTGAGTTCTTTCTTTCTTACACATTTGGGCAACTTCTTAAAGCACATAGGCTTAGATCAGGACTTAGAGGAAAACCCCTATGGAGAACTTTCTCTTTCTTTCTAACTTGTTACTGTCAACTTTCTTCCTAACTTGTTACTGGGTCCTGCCAACTCTATAACCATGGCCTCCATAGACTCCCAGCTTTAACTACTCAACTTAGACAGCTGGCTAAATATGGTTTTCCCCTTCCAAAAAAAAAACAGAGTCCTTGTTATTTAACAGTAACACTTTGTAAGGATCACTATGATACAGTTAGTTCTTGCTTTCAAGAGCAAACAGGCTGCAAAAATAAACAATCCTTATATAAGGATAGTAATTCTTATACAAATATTACCATCATACAACTTTTCAAATTTAAGTTATAAAAATACATGTATTTACATTTTCTCATTTCATCATTTTTATCATGAACTTCTCAGTTCAATCCAATAAATAAGTATTTTTTACAGAGAGAGCTCTATGACCCAGAAAGATTATATGTTTAATCCAATATTACATAGTCAACATATGGTAGGATCCAGTACTCAAGCCTGAGTCTACTTTTATACCACACACATCTCCAAAAGGAAACACTCGTTTATAATATGGATAGGAAATAACAAAGCCAAAGTTATAGATTTTAATTATACAGATGTGAATAATTCTAACAGGAAACGGGAGGTGATATTCCCTATAAAATATGAACCCTAATAATAAAACTGAGATATTATCAATGAAATTGATTTTCTGGTGTGATTTATTTGGAACTTATTAAATATTGGTGGACTAAAGAAATGAAAAGGATGAGTGAATGACACAATATGGGTAACAGTTTTCTGATATCAGATTTTTAAAAGGACATATAAATGATGGAAGGAGGGAAATGTAAAAAAGAATGCTTACAAATTAATATAAATCTTCTAAGAATATTGTCAGAATAAACTAAATTTCATAAATCACACAAGGTAAAACCATACAGATCCACTGGCTGCATAAATGTAAGAGGATGAACTAAGAAGAAACAAGAATATTACATGGGAAAGATGATGCAATATTAACAGATGCAGAGAGAATAAAGAACTACTCACACCTCCTGCTTTGCATCCATCTTCTCCACCAAGGAGAAATGAGTAGAAAACTGGAAAAGGTAAAGAAACATAGTTAAAAAGTAAATGAAATTGAAATGAGAAAAGAAGACAGCAAGGGAATACCTAGACACTTTCTAAATTGGATTTTGTCTACAAAATCTAAACAATCAAAGGCCTGAATTAGGCATGCACTTTCACTATGTTTAAAAACAGCAGAGGAAATAAAAATAATTTCTAAAATGTATTTTTTTTGGAAACAGGAGATGTTTTTCTTTTTCTTTTCTGATACTAGCGATGGAACCCAGGGTCTTGCACCTGTTAGGCAAGTACTCTACCACTGAGGTATACCCCCAGTCCATTTTATTTTATTTTATTTTGAGTCAGGGTCTCACTAAATTGCCCAGGCAGGCCTCAAATTGATCATCCTCCCTGCCACAGCCTCTTGAGTAACTAAAACTGCAGGCATGTGCCACCATGCCCAACTGAAAAAAATATTTTCTAGAAAATGCACATAAAAGAAACAGACAAGTTTTAAAGGCTCCTAGTGACCTATTAATATTGATCCTATCAAAAGTCCAAAAACCATTACTTGCATGGAAGCCTAAAAACATTAAGAAAAAGGTTATTCAAGAGTAAATTTAATTTTACTACAACAGATGCTAAATTTTCACTATTAATACATTTCTTCTTTTTAAGTAGGCTATTGTGAATTATATACTAGGTTTTTTTTTAAGAGTAAAATTTGTGGCGAAAGATTCTGAAAATATTGTAAGGAGTAAAGTGATAAAATGTAAGCTTTCATTAAAATAAAGTATCACTGGATACTCACAGCTGGATAAACAACCGTAACTCAACAATATTAACTAAAAACTAAAATAAAATGGAAAAACTTCTACTATATTCCACTGTCTCTATTTTATGCTTTACTCAAAATACTCAGATGATATAAAACACAGACTGTGAAATGAACATAGAACTAAGTTAACAATAATTATTAACATGTTAAATGATGAGGATTCCAAGATGTGACAGATTGGAAAATGGACAGAATTGACCATATTCAAATAACTGCAATAATAGTGATAGCTGGCTTAATGAATTAAATCTAATACTGTGGATGGGGCAAACTGTAAAACTACTCAATTTATAACAGAAGTCCCAGAAAGTTCAAAAATTAATTGTGGGTGAAAACTCACTGCAGTTTGCGTTAGCAGCAGCCAGACTCACTAATCTCTTCCTTACTTTAGCCTAGCAACACTTCTCTGATTTTGGTAGAAATTTACATCTTAGAAGGTTAACAGCAGTTCTCTGATTTCAGAAGCCTATTAAATCAGGTCAAAGGAAGAGATTACAACTGAAAGAGGAGGACTGGGTCAAAGTTTTCATAATGAAATGTGTCTAGGACAAGCCCCTCCCTCCACTCCCAGTCTTCTTTCTTCAATAGCAGAATCTTGAAAAGCCAAGCAAGAAATCTCTGGGAAATCTGACCAGTTTAAGCTAAAAGAGCTAAATACAAAAACATGGGGGGAGGGCCGGAAGCGGAAGTAAGCGGCAGGGCCAGCTGAAGGTAATGGGGCTGAGTAGGTAGGTGTTCCCTGAGCAGTGTGAAAATGAATGCCAGAGGACTTGGATCTCAACTAAAAGACAGTATTCCAGTTTCAGAACTTTCAGCAAGTGGGCTTTTGAAAGTCATGATCTTCTTTGGAAAGGTTTTTCTTGTGTGAAAAATGAACTTTTGCCCAGTCATCCTCTTGAATTATCAGAAAAAAATGTACAGCTCAACCAAGATAAAACGAATTTTTCTACACTAAGAAACATTCAAGGCCTATTTGATCCTCTAAAACTACAAATGGAATTTAAGGCAGTGCAGGAGGAGGTTCAGCATCTTCCATTTCTTTCAAGCTCAAATCCTTCTCTGGATATTTTGAATGGTAATGATGAGACTATTGGATTTGAAGATATTCTTAATGATTCATCTCAAAGTGAACTAATGGGCAAACCACATTTGATGGTGGAATATAAACTCGGTTTGCTGTAAGATAGTGTGCTTTTCATGAATCAGAGGGGCTGCATCTTATTATAGTAGTCATTTGTTATAATTTGATATATACAATATTAAAAGTACTGACACATGAGATTCTGCCTAAAAAGTATCCATGATTATTTGAAATTGTTGAGTCTTCAATTTATGACCATGTGACAGTTGAAAGCACTAAAGGAAGATGATTTTCAAGTTCCTAATTATATTAAAACCACAGCTTTGTCATTCAAAATTATTTTTCAGGAATATTATAAACTATCAACAGGTTATAATTCAACCTACTTTCAAGATATTCCATTAAGTTTAATATTTAAAAATAACGAGAATCAATATTTCAGTCTACCAACCTCACAGCAACATCTTTCAGAATAAACATTTGTAATTGATTTCAATGACAGCACCCAGATTGGGTACACTGATATTTAACATGAATCATTATAGTCTGTGAGAATATTTGTTATACTAATGGTATTTTAGAATTATGACTATTTGGTTTTTTTACGATGAAAAGTATAATTTCAAGGGTTTTGATTTTATCTTTAACTGAAAAATTAAATCAACCAGCAGATACAGATTAAACTTTTGTATTTTATGGATTTAATATGTGTGTGATATATGAGCAAGCAACACTGTTAAAGAAAGGTAAAACTCATTTTTATATATACTATGCATCCCTGAACAAATTTCATAATATTTGTTTTAAGCAAGTTTCACCATGATTCCTCTTTTTATAAAGTATTCTTTATGAACTTGTCATATAAAAATTAAAGATTTTTAGAACAAAAAAATCAGGTATTTCAAGGAAATGGCTTGATTTCAAACATTAAGTTTATAAACCTCACCCACATGCTTAGCATTCCCAATTTGCTTTATTATCGTTACCCTATTAAATATGAAGACAGAATTACCAGATAATTCATGTGAGAAATACATTAAATATTTTAAACAGAGAAACTAAAACTGTGCATAGAAAAAAATGTAACTGGAAGAAAACAAAGACTTTAAGGAAAGAAGGAAAACAAATGAAGAAAACTATTAATATTTTCTATGAAGTATGAGAAAAACACCATAACAGAAAAACCAGAAAAGTCATTATCAAAAAACGACTATTTTGGAGAACAAAAAGGGGTTTTAGGAAATTAAATGTTGATTTAAAAAATGAAAACCACAACAGAAGATTTAAAAAATGAAGTGGAAAAATTTTCCAAATAACTAGAATAAAAAGAATAAAGTAGAAAAAAGAAGGGGGACACAATGGCTCACTATTCCATTACAACATTTCAGAAAAGAAGAATGAATAAATAATGCAGAAGAATGAATCTTAGAAATATTGTGACATTTCCAAAGCAGACACAAGAAAAGATTCTCCATCTTCTTTCAAATAAAACAACAAAAAGGAGAACGTCATATTACTTTTTAAAAGTAATATCAGAATCTGGAAAACGCCTATCAATACCTGGAAAATTCTGAAGAAAAGTAATTTCCAATCTCTACTCCAAAACTCTATATCCAGTATCCAATCATGTCTCAGTTGAGTTTGAGGGTAGTGTAAAGGACATTGTTAGATTAACAAGACATAAAATAATAATAATCCTGGGGCTGGGGTTATAGCTCAATGGTAGAGCACTTGCCTAGCATGTCTGAGGTACTGGGTTCGATCCTCAGCTCCACATTAAATAAATAAATTAATTAATTAAGAGTATTGTGTCTGTCTACAACTTTAAAACGAAAGATCCTGGGGGCTGGGGAGATAGCTCAGTCAGTAGAGTGCTTGCCTTGTAAGCACAAGGCAATGGGTTCGATCCCCAGCACCCGCCCCCCCCCCACCAAAAAAAAAAAAAAAAGAGATCCTAAACCAGGAATAGTGGTGTATGCCTGTAATCTCAGTGACTCACAGAATGAGGCAAGATAGAAGTTCAAGACCAGTCTCAGCCATTCATGGGATTCCCTCAGCAACTTTGCAAGAACGTGTCTCAAAATAAAAAATAAGAAGGGCTGGGGATGTAGCTCAGTGGTAAACTGACCTTGGGTTCAATTCTCAATATAAAAAAGAAAAAAAAAAGTCCTAACAGACTATCTTCTCTAAATAACTACACAAAGATACACTCCACCAATACATGAGATAAATCAACAAATGGAACACAGGAAAACAGCGTAACAAAAGAAAGAGGCAAGGGATGATGATAAAATAAGATCAGAAGGGATTTGTAGAGCCAGTCCAAATAGAAAAATCACAGAAAAGATTTCATAAAGATAAAACTGAACAGGATACCTAATACACATACTGAATGTACTAAAAGGATCGTACATAACATTGGGAGTAGCTGATTAAAGCAATGACAAACAGAAAAGTAAATAAAGATGGAAGTACAAGGTAATTACTAACTCCAAGAAAAATAATTCCAAGAAATTAAAAAGTTAACATACATTAATTAGTTAACCAAAAACAATATTAATACAGTCATGATTAGGTAAACATTAGGTATCCATTTAAACCAAAACTATATATATTATTATGTATGGTGGAATGTAGATCTAATTTTTGCATTTTTATGTATTCTTATTTCAGAAATATATTTTTAAACTATTTGTAATGCCCACACATACATGTTAATTTCACAAATTATTTAGGTTCAATAAGAAGTATTATCAGTATTTCAAAACATGATCACAAGCCAGGCATGGTGGTACATGCCTGTAATCCCAAAGATTCAAGAGGTTAAGACAGGAGAATGGCAACTCTGAGGCCAGACTCAGCAACTTAGCAAGGCCCTAAATAACTTAGTAAGACCCTATCTCAAAATAAAAAATGAAAAGGGCTGGGGATGTAGTTCAGTGCTTAAGCACTGCTGGGAATCGCCAGTACCAAGCGGGAAGGGGCAGGGCATGATCACTTGTAATTGGAAGTTTATTACATACAAAAACTAATTTCCTAATTTCCATAAACAGAGATCTCTAGGAGGGATATAATCATGTCCAGGTTGATCTGTCACATAAACCTGGCACACAATACATAATCAATAAATACTGTTTGAATAAATGAAAAAAAAAATCAGATAAAGAAGTGTCTTTCCTTTGAAAACATTAATATTTTAGAGACCCTTTCCTAAATGCCCAGAGGCACTGTCAAGTATCAGAGAAACAAATGATCAGTAGATCTTGGGTATTCCTAATTTAAAACTTCGGCCATTTATGAATGGCCCCATATGACAATAAATTTCACCAAGGCACATATTAAATCATGTATTTTCATGACTCTTAGGCAGAGGAAACTGCATAGTTGGTGAATAAATTTGGTTCTGAATAACAAATATCCACAGCTCAACACATCTATGGATTTATCCTAAATCACAACTTTTCATAATCTCTACTTAGTCTAACATGAACTAATATTTGTAAAGTAACAAAATATAACCAAAATGGTTAACTCTAAAATGGTAGTGAGAAAATTAAGAGGGAGTGATGAGTAAAGAGCTGAACAAAAGTGAAGATTATCTGTGAATTTTCAGAACCACTGAAAATACCCAGTTGCCATATGAGAACTGGAAAATGGTCCATAATAACGACAAAGCCAGGACTAGACATCAGTCTGACTATTTTTTTTTTTTTTTTTTTTTTGCTACCAGAGATTGAACCCAGGTGCTCTTAACCACTGAGGTACAACCACAACCCTTTACCTTTTTTTAAATTTTGAGACAGGGTCTCACTAAGCTGCTTAGGGCCTTGCTAAAAGGGGTCTCAAACTTGAGATCATCCTGTCATAATCGCCCTCCCAAGCCACTGAGATTACAGGTGTGCGCCACCATGCCCTGCCTAACTTAGCTAACAATCTTTCCAATCTACCCTATTTTCCCTTTCGTGAGTTAACTTCTTTATTTTAAAGTAAAAATACACTGAGTCCAAACCAGTAATTTTATATAGGTTTTAATTACACAGTTTTTTGTATTTTATTGTGATACTAAGGCAACTTTGGTTTTTATCATACCCACTCCAGAGTATACTGACTACTCCCCATTACTTCTTTACAGGTTCAAACTACAGCAACCTAATGGGCAAATTGAGTAAAAAAGAGCTACATCTTCCAAAATGGAATAATTCCACGCATTTTTAGGTCCTAAGATAATCAACTTTCAATCAGGAAGCTATATAGTTCAACTATCACAACATTTAAGAGCATTAGCTACAGAGAAAGACAAGTAAATTGTTACTAATTAATACCACATTCCATTTTAAAATGTTTGTTTTGAAATTGTTAACTAAAATTTACAGCTCATTGTTTTGTACCAAGATCCTGCAGTAGGCCTAAAGGACCAGACCACAACAGAATGAAATCACTCATGTTAAGTGAACTTTAAACAGTCCCATTTTCAAAACAGAACAAAAATCGAAAAAACACCCAACAGAAGAGATTTACAGCATCCAACAGGAGGAACCCAGTCTACCCGAAACCAACATGAAGAACTTCCCACTGGTTTAAAATTTTCAAAGCAAGCAACTCTGAAAGACCGACTCTACTTTTTGGTCCTTATTCAGCCCTTTTCTGCCTATAAACCCAGCTCCTTTGGCTCAACTCTGTGGGGTGTTCTATTTCATAAATAGGATGCTACAAGATTCATGAAATGCTAATAGAAGCCAATTAGATTAAACTCAATTTGTTGAAATTCTGTTAAATTAACAGTATCAAATTGGTTATGTTGCTTTACTACTACCTGCTCAAAATAAAGACATGTTTTAGTTTGTTTGCTCAGGATGTATAATTGTCTTGTGACTTTAAGGTTGGGGAGATTTCAAGTTGTTCTTTCCCTTTCCTCTCAGAATACCTCTATTAGCTAGATGAGCTAAACACTATCATCAGCCATATCAACTAACCATTTTAACAGTTTAGAAGTGTTCCACTGCAAGGTGCACTATAAAACAATGTATCCAATTTCCAAAAATTCTTCGGTTTTTTTTTTTAACCTTTAAATTCTGAGAAGTGTACTTATACTCTTTATTTCCTACATAAAAATCCCTTTGGGGCGATCCAACACAGCGGACTAGAGGGTGACTGCATCTCCTGTCGCTCCAGAACCCAGAATTCAAGAAGGGGAGGCATTCAGAGAATCGGACTGACATACAGCCACGGCGTAAGTCTCCCCCAACAGGTGAAGCTCGCCTCGGGCGGCAGGCCTGGACAGGGGCGGCTTCTCAGAGCAGGGCAGGGCAGGGCAGCTAGTCTTCCCCAGGCAGCCCTGCTCCCTCTGCCGGTGGGCTCCTTCCACGGCCAGCTTCTCAGAGCAGGCCACCCAGTGAGAACCTATCTGCACAGAGCCAGCGGCAAGCTCCGGCCCACAGTCAACCTCTGGGACCAGGGCAGGGAAGGGCAGCGAGAGACTTCTGCAAGCAGCCCTGATCCCTCCAGCAGCAAGCTCCTTCCACAGCCAGCTTCTCAGAACAGACAGCCCACTGAGAGCCTTTCCCCACAGAGCCAGCTGCAAATCATGGAACCAATAGCGGGCTAGGGGCAGCTTTCTGCGGAAGCACTGCATTATCAAGTTCCTCCAAGACTCAGGCTACTGAAGGCTGGGAGGGGATATAATGGAAATCTACAGGGACACTATAAGCCAATAGAGGAAATCAGCAATATCTCAGAGTCCCACTGATATCTGACCAATATGAGAAAACAAGGGAAGAAAATGTCCCAAACAAACCTAGACACTATATCAATAAAACCCAATGACAGCACAGCAGAAGAAATGTCAGAAAGGGAGTTCAGGATGTACATACTTAAAACAATCAGGAAAGCAAACGAGGAGATGAAAGAGCAAATGCAGGCATTAAATGATCACACCAATCAAGAGTTAAAAGAGCAAATACGGAAAGGAAGAGATCATTTCAATAAAGAGTTTGAGATACTGGAAAAAAAAAAAAAACAGAAATCCTTCAAATGAAGGAAACAATAAACAAAGTTAAAAACTACATAGAAAGCATAGCCAATAGGATAGAACACCTGGAAGACAGAACCTCAGACATGGAAGACAAAATATTTAACCTTGAAAACAAAGTTGAACAAACAGAGAAGATGGTAAGAAATCATGAACAGAATCTACAAGAACTATGGGATATCATGAAAAGGCCAAATTTAAGAATGATTGGGATTGAGGAAGGCCTAGAGAAACACACCAAAGGAATGAACAATCTATTCAATGAAATAATATCAGAAAATTTCCCAAATCTGAAGATTGAAAAGGAAAACCAAGTACAAGAGGCTTATAGGACTCCAAATATACAAAATTACAACAGACCCACACCAAGGTACATTATTATGAAAATACCTAACAAACAAAATAAAGACAGAATTTTAAAGGCCGCGAGAGAAAAGAATCAAATTACATTCACGGAGAAACCAATAAGAATATCAGCAGATTTTTCAATCCAGACCCTAAAACCTAGAAGGGCCTGGAACAACATTTACCAAGCCCTGAAAGAAAACGGATGCCAACCAAGAATCTTATATCCAGCAAAACGTACTTTCAGATTTGACGATGAAATAAGATCCTTCCATGATAAACAAAAGCTAAAGGAATTTACAAAAAGAAAGCCGGCATTGCAGAACATTCTCAGCAAAATATTCCATGAGGAAGAGATGAAAAACAACGATGCAAATCAGCAACGGGAGGAACTAGCCTAAAGGAATAGCCAAATAAAGGGGAAACCAAACCATGTCAAAAAACAAAAATGAGTCAAATGACTGGGAATACAAATCAAATCACAATAATAACCCTGAATGTTAATGACCTGAACTCATCAATCAAAAGACATAGACTGGCAGAATGGATTAAAAAGAAAAATCCAATAATTTGCTGCCTGCAAGAGACTCATCTCATAGGAAGAGACACCTATAGAATAAAGGTGAAAGGATGGGACAAAACATACCATGCACACGGACACAGCAAAAAAGCTGGAGTATCCATCCTCATCTCAGATAATGTGGGCTTCAAACCAAAACTAGTCAGAAGGGATAAAGAAGGACATTACATACTGCTTAAGGGAAGCATAAATCAGCAAGACATAACAATCACAAATATCTATGCCCCGAACATTGGCTCATCCATGTACGTTAAACAAATCCTTCTCAATTCCAGAAATCAAATAGACCACAACACAATAATACTAGGCGATTTTAACACACCTCTCTCACCACTGGACAGATCCTCCAAACAAAAACTGAATAAAGAAACCATAGATCTCAATAACACAATCAACAATTTAGACTTAACTGCCTTATATAGAATATACCATCCAACAAAGAACGAATACACTTTCTTCTCAGCAGCACATGGATCCTTCTCTAAAATAGACCATATTTTATGCCACAAAGCTACTGTTAGCAAAGACAAGAAGGCAGAGATACTACCTTGTATTCTATCAGATCATAATGGGTTGAAATTAGAAATAAATGACAGAATAAAAAACAGAAACTTCTCCAATACTTGGAGATTAAATAATATACTATTATATGATGAATGGATAACAGAAGACATCAGAAGGGAAATAAAAAAATTCTTAGAAGTAAACGAGAACAAAGACACATCATACCAAAATCTCTGGGACACTATGAAAGCAGCACTGAGAGGAAGATTTATTTCATGGGGCGCATTCCACAAAAGAAGTAGAGAGCAACAAATAAATTACTTAACACTACATCTCAAAGCCCTAGAAAAAGAGCAGACCAACACCAAAAGTAGTAGAAGACAGGAAATAGTTAAAATCAGAGCCAAAATCAATGAAATTGAAACAAAAGAAACAATCGAAAAAATTAACAAAATAAACAGTTGGTTCTTTGAAAAAATAAACAAAATTGATAAACCCTTAGCCACACTAACAAAGAGAAAGAGGGAGAAAACTCGAATTATTAAAATTCGGAATGAACAAGGAAATATCACAACAGACACCAGTGAAATACAAAACATAATCAGAAGCTATTTTGAAAATCTATACTCCAACAAAACACAAAACCTCGAAGACATCAACAAGTTTCTAGAGACATATGAATTACCTAAACTGAAGGAGGAGGACATTCACAACTTAAATAAATCAATTTCAAGCAATGAAATAGAAGAGGTCATCAAAAGCCTACCAACAAAGAAAAGTCTGGGACCATATGGGTTCTCAGCCGAGTTCTACAAAACCTTTAAAGAAGAGCTCATTCCAATACTTCTCAAAGTATTCCATAAAATAGAAGAGGAGGGAACCCTCCCAAACTCATTCTATGAAGCCAGTATCACCCTGATACCTAAACCAGACAGACACGTCGAGGAAGGAAAATTTCAGGCCAATATCCTTAATGAACATCGACGCAAAAATTCTCAACAAAATTTTAGCAAATAGCATACAAAAATATATTAAAAAGATAGTGCACCACGATCAAGTGGGTTTTATCCCAGGGACGCAAGGTTGGTTCAACATCCGGAGATCAATGTCACTCACCATATCAACAGACTTAAAGTGAAGAATCACATGATTATTACGATAGATACAGAAAAAGCATTCAATAAAATACAGCATCCCTTCATGCTCAAAACACTAGAAAAAACTGGGAGAGTAGGAACATTCCTTCACATTGTAAAGGCCATCTACGTTAAGCCCATGGCCAATATCATTCTAAATGGTGAAAAACTGAAAGCATTCTCCCTAAAAACTGGAACAAGGCAGGGATGTCCTCTTTCACCACTTCTATTCAACATCATCCCTAAAACTCTACCTAGAGCAATTAGAGAGACCAAAGAAATTAAAGGGATACAAACTGGAAAAGAAGAACTCAAACTATCCCTGTTCACTGATGACATGATTATATATTTAGAGGAACCTGGAAATTCCACCAGAAAACTTTTAGAACTCATAAGTGAATTCAGTAAAGTAGCAGGTTACAAAATCAATGCTCATAAATTCAATGCATTTTTATCCATAAGTGATGAATCTTCAGAAAGAGAAGTTAGGAAAACTATCCCATTCACCATAGCATCGAAAAAAATAAAATATTTGGGAATCAATCTCACAAAAGAGGTGAAAGACCTCTACAATGAGAACTACAGAACTCTAAAGAAATTAAAGAAAACCTTAGAAGATGGAAAGATCTCCCATGTTCTTGGATAAGCAGAATTAATATTGTCAAAATGGCCATACTACCTAAAGTGCTATACAGATTCAATGCAATTCCAATTAAAATCCCAATGATGTACCTCACAGAAATAGAGCAAGCAATTATGAAATTCATCTGGAAGAATAAGAAACCCAGAATAGCTAAAGCAATTCTGAGTAGAAGGAGCGAAGCAGGGGGTATTGCAATACCAGATCTTCAACTCTACTACAAAGCGATAGTAACAAAAACGGTATGGTATTGGTACCAAAATAGACAGGTAGATCAATGGTACAGAATAGAGGAAATGGACACAAACCCAAATACAATTTTCTCATACTAGACAAAGGGGCCAAAAATATGCAATGGAGAAAAGACAGCCTCTTCAACAAATGGTGCTGGGAAAACTGGAAATCCATATGCAACAGAATGAAACTCAATCCCTATCTCTCACCCTGTACAAAACTCAACTCAAAATGGATCAAGGACCTCGGAATCAGACCAGAGACCCTGCATCTTATACAAGAAAAAGTAGGTCCAAATCTTCAACTTGTTGGCTTAGGATCAGACTTCCTTAACAGGACTCCCATAGCACAAGAAATAAAAGCAAGAATCAACAACTGGGATAGATTCAAACTAAAAAGCTTTCTCTCAGCAAAGGAAACTATCAGTAACGTGAAGAGAGAGCCTACAGGGTGGGAGAATATCTTTGCCACTCATACTTCAGATAGAGCACTAATTTCCAGAATCTATAAAGAATTCCAAAAACTCTACACCAAGAATACAAATAATCCAATCAACAAATGGGCTAAGGAATTGAACAGACACTTCACAGAAGAAGATGTACAAGCAATCAACAGACATATGAAAAAATGTTCAACATCTCTAGTAATAAGAGAACTGCAAATCAAAACTACCCTAAGATTTCATCTCACCCCAATTAGAATGGCGATTATCAAGAACACAAGCAACAATAGGTGTTGGCGAGGATGTGGGGAAAAAGGTACACTCATACATTGCTGGTGGGGTTGCAAATTAGTGCAGCCACTCTGGAAAGCAGTATGGAGATTCCTCAGAAAGCTTGGAATGGAACCACCATTTGACCCAGCTATCCCACTCCTTGGCCTATATCCAAAGGACTTAAAATCAGCATACTACAGAGATACAGCCACATCAATGTTCATTGCTGCTCAATTCACCATAGCCAGATTGTGGAACCAACCTAGATTCCCTTCAATGATGAATGGATAAAGAAACTGTGGCATATATATACAATGGAATATTACTCCGCCATAAAGAATGATAAAACTATGGCATTTGCAGGCAAATGGATGAAATTGGAGAATATCATGCTAAGTGAGATAAGCCAATCTCAAAAAACTAAAGGACGAGGAATCACGCAAGATGGCGGCCTAGAGGGTGGCTGCATTACGTGTTGCTCCAGAACTCAGGATTCAAGAGAGGAGATATTGAGACGCTTGGGACCAACTCAAAGTAGCCGGGTGACTCTCACCCCCTGGGGGGGCATCCCGGATGGGACGGGGGTCCCGGAACGCAGGAAACTTTGTGAAGTAGAACTGCCGGCGAGACGCCCCTCCCCCTGCTGGAGCGCCATAGAGGAGGCCGCTCGGCACAGCGCTGGGACTCGGAGCAGCCACTGGGCCTCCGGCGGCTGCCCGGGGGAGGAGTGGCGGGGAGAACTGTGTGGACTCAGGACACCGGGGCCTGCCCTGAGGAGGAGGAGAGGAGCGTGGCCACTTGGATTCGGAGAGACTGCACCAGAGCTGCAGGCGGTTGCCAGAGGAGAAGCCGCGCGGCGAGCTGTTTGGAATCAGAACGACGCTTCTGAACACCGGGGCCTGCCCTGAGGACAAGGAGGAAGAGGAGCGGCCGCTTGGATTCGGGTGACTACACGGGAACTACAGGCAGTTGCCAGAGAAGGGGCTGCGTGGCGAGCTGTTTGGACTCTGACCACTTCTGAACCCCGGGGCCTGCCCGGAGGAGTAGGAGGAGGAGAAGGAGCGCGGCGGGTCCTTTGGACTCGCAGTGACTGCATTAGCGCTCCAGGCGGCTGCTCAGAGGAGAAGGCAAGTGGTGAGTTGTTTGGTCTTAAAGTGACAGCTCCTGAACACAGGGGGGCTGCCTGGAGGAGAAGCGTGGTGGGACGCTTGGTCTTGAGGGGCCACACCAGAGCTCCGGGCGGTGCCCAGAGGACCCGTGCAGCGGGTCACGTGGATTCAGAGCCACTCAGAGGGACTGCTCCTGAACACCCGGGGGGTTATCTGGAGAAGGAGGAGGAACGGGGAGGGTCACTTCGACTCGGAGTGATTGATTGCCCCGGGCTACGGGTGGTTGGTGGGAGGAGGAGGCACGAAGTGAGTTTCTTGGACTCCTAGTGACCGCACCGGCATACTGGGCGGCTGTCTGGAGGAAGAGGCCTGTGGCAGGTCTCTGGGACTCAGAGCGATTGTTCGGGGCCACAGGTGGCTGCTCAGAGGAGGGGCCACGCAGCCAGGCGATTAGGTGCAGAACAGGGTCCCAGGATCTAGGAGGCTTCTGGGTGGAAGAGCCGCACAGAGACAGGCTTAGGGTGGAGCGAAGGTTCCAGGCCTATGGGCAAATTCTCTGAGGAGGGGCAGCCTAAGGAGATTCATCTGCGAAGGGTGAGGCTCCCAGGCCCAGGAGGTAGGGCCGGGCCCCTGGAAACTTTGCAGAGGAAGGCAGCCCAGCCCAGGCAGTAGCTGTAAATTGAGGGGAACCTCTAGGAGGAAACTGACCAGCGAGACCTCCCCACTGGGTGAGTCTTCCCTGCCTGGTGAGGTTTCCCCACAAGGACGGTAAAACCAGAGACACAGGCCCAAACAGGCCTTGCCTCAGCCCACAGCCTAGGTCCCCTTTGGATGACCATTGGTCAACAAGTGGAGGCACCTCTGCCCACTAGCAGGGAATATACCCCACCTGAAGGCCACCACTCCTAGAGAGGCAGCTTCCTTGTGGAGCACCGCATTATCAACCTCCTCCAAGACTTCAGCCTACTGAAGGCTAAGAGGGGATATATATAGAAAACTTCAGGGTCATTGTAAATCAACAGAGGAAATCTGCAATATCTCAGCGGTCCACTGATATCTGAACAACATGAGAAAACAAGGAAAGAAAATGCTGCAAACAAATCTAGATGTTACATCAATAAAACCCAATGACAGCATGGCAGAAAAAATGACAGAAAAGGAGTTCAGAATGTACATAATTAAAATGATCAGAGAAGCAAACGAGGAGATGAAAGAGCAAATACAAGCATTGAATGATGAGATGAAAGAGCAAATGCAAGCATTGATTGATCGCACCAATCGACAGTTAAAAGAGCAAATACAGGAAGCAAAAGATCATTTCAATAAAGAGTTAGAGATATTGAAAAAAAAACAAACAGAAATCCTTGACATGAAGGAAACAATAAACCAAATTAAGAACTCCATAGAAAGCATATCCAATAGGATAGAACACCTGGAAGACAGAACCTCAGACATTGAAGACAAAATATTTAACCTTGAAAACAAAGCTGAACAAACAGAGAAGATGGTAAGAAATCATGAACAGAATCTACAAGAACTATGGGATATCATGAAAAGGCCAAATTTAAGAATTATTGGGATTGAGGAAGGCCTAGAGAAACAAGCCAAAGGAATGAACAACCTATTCAATGAAATAATATCAGAAAATTTCCCAAATCTGAAGAATGAAATGGAAAATCAAGTTCAAGAGGCTTACAGGACTCCAAATACACAAAATTACAACAGACCCACACCAAGGCACATTATAATGAAAATACCTAACATACAAAATAAAGACAGAATTTTAAAGGCTGTGAGAGAAAAGAACCAAATTACATTCAGGGGGAAACCAATACGCATATCAGCAGATTTTTCAATCCAGACCCTAAAAGCAAGAAGGGCCTGGAACAACATTTTTCAAGCCCTGAAAGAAAATGGATGCCAACCAAGAATCTTATACCCAGCAAAACTTACCTTCAAATTTGACGATGAAATAAAATCCTTCCATGATACACAAAAGCTAAAAGAATTTACAAAAAGAAAGCCAGCATTACAGAACATTCTCAACAACATATTCCATGAGGAAGAGATGAAAAACAAAGAAGCAAATCAGCAAAGGGAGGAATTATCCTAAAGGAATTGTCAAATAAAGGAGGAAACAAGTTGTGTCAAACAAATAAATAAACAAAATTTTAAAAATGAACCAAATGACCGGGAAACCAAATCATTTCTCTATAATAACCCTGAATGTTAATGGCCTGAATTCATCAATCAAAAGACATAGACTGGCAGACTGGATTAAAAAGAAAGATCCAACAATATGTTGCCTGCAAGAGACTCACCTCATAGAAAAAGATACCCATAGATTAAAGGTGAAAGGATGGGGAAAAACATACCATGCACATGGACTCAGCAAAAAAGCTGGAGTATCCATCCTCATTTCCGATAATGTGGACTTCAAGCCAAAGTTAGTCAGAAGGGATAAAGAAGGTCATTTCATACTGCTTAAGGGAAGCATAAATCAGCAAGATATAACAATCATAAACATCTATGCCCCAAACAGTGGCTCATCTATGTATGTCAAACAAATCCTTCTCAATTTCAGAAACCAAATAGACCACAACACAATAATACTAGGTGATTTTAACACGCCGCTCTCACCACTGGACAGATCTTCCAGACAAAAATTGAGCAAAGAAACCATAGATCTCAACAACACAATCAATAATTTAGACTTAACGGACATTTATAGAATATTCCATCCAACCAAGAGTGAATACACTTTGTTCTCAGCAGCACATGGATCCTTCTCTAAAATAGACCATATATTATGCCACAAAGCTAATGTTAGCAAATACAAGAAGATAGAGACACTAGCATGTATTCTATCAGATCATAATGGAGTGAAGTTAGAAATAAATGAAAGAGTAAAACACAGAAAGTATTCCAACATCTGGAGATTAAACAATATGCTATTATATGATGAATGGATAACAGAAGATATTAGGAAGGAAATTAAAAAATTCTTAGAGGTAAATGAGAAGAAAGAAACATCATATCAAAATCTCTGGGACACTATGAAAGCAGTACTTAGAGGGAAATTTATTTCATGGAGCGCATTTAATAAAAGAAGTAAAACTCAACAAATAAACAACCTAACACTACAGCTCAAAGCCTTAGAAAAAGAAGAACAGAACAGCACCAAAAGTAGTAGAAGACAGGAAATTGTTAAACTCAGAGCTGAAATCAATGAAATTGAAACAAAAGAAACAATACAAAAAATTGACAAAATAAATAGTTGGTTCTTCGAAAAAATAAACAAAATTGATAAACCTTTAGCCACACTAACAAAGAGAAGACGAGAGAAAACCCAAATCACTAAAATTCGGAATGAACAAGGAAATATCACAACAGACAGGATGGAAATACAAAACATAATTAGAAGCTATTTTGAAAATCTATACTCCAACAAAATAGAAAATTTCGAAGACATCAACAGGTTTCTAGAGACATATGAATTGCCTAAACTGAATGAGGAGGACATAAACAATTTAAATAGACCAATTTCAAGTACTGAAATAGAAGAAGTCATCAAAAGCCTACCAACAAAGAAAAGTCCGGGACCAGATGGGTTCTCAGCCGAGTTCTACAAAACCTTTAAGGAAGAGCTCATTCCAATACTTCTCAAAGTATTCCATAAAATAGAAGAGGAGGGAACCCTGCCAAACTCATTCTATGAAGCCAATATCACCCTGATACCTAAACCAGACAGAGACTCATCAAGGAAAGAAAATTTCAGACCAATATCCTTAATGAACATCGACGCAAAAATTCTCAACAAAATTTTAGCAAATCGCATACAAAAACATATTAAAAAGATAGTGCACCATGATCAAGTGGGTTTCATCCCAGGGATGCAAGGTTGGTTCAACATCAGGAAATCAATAAACGTAATTCACCATATTAATAGACTTAAAGTCAAGAATCACATGATTATTTCAATAGATGCAGAAAAAGCATTTGATAAAATACAGCACCCCTTCATGCTCAAAACACTAGAAAAAATAGGGATAGTGGGAACATTCCTTAATATTGTAAAGGCCATTTATGCTAAGCCCATGGCTAATATCATTCTAAATGATGAAAAACTGAAAGCATTCCCCCTAAAAACTGGAACAAGGCAGGGATGCCCTCTTTCACCACTTCTATTCAACATCGTTCTTGAGACTCTGGCCAGAGCAATTAGACAAACCAAAGAAATTAAAGGGATACGAATTGGAAAAGAAGAACTCAAACTATCCCTGTTCGCTGATGACATGATTATATATTTAGAGGAACCTGGAAATTCCACCAGAAAACTCTTAGAACTCATAAGTGATTTCAGTAAAGTAGCAGGTTACAAGATCAATGCCCATAAATCCAACGCATTTTTATACATAAGTGATGAATCTTCAGAAAGAGAAATTAGGAAAACTACCCCATTCACAATAGCCTCGAAAAAAATAAAATACTTGGGAATCAATCTCACAAAAGAGGTGAAAGACCTCTACAATGAGAACTATACAACACTAAAGAAAGAAATTAAAGAACACCTTAGAAGATGGAAAGATCTTCCATGTTCTTGGATAGGAAGAATTAATATTGTCAAAATGGCCATACTACCTAAAGTGCTATACAAATTCAATGCAATTCCAATTAAAATCCCAATGACGTACCTTACAGAAATAGAGCAGGCAATTATGAAATTCATCTGGAAGAATAAGAAACCCAGAATAGCTAAAGCAATCCTTAGCAGGAAGAGTGAAACAGGGGGTATTGCAATACCAGATCTTCAACTCTACTACAAAGCAATAGTAACAAAAACGGCATGGTATTGGTACCAAAATAGAAAGGTAGATCAATGGTACAGAATAGAGGACACGGACACAAACCCAAATAAATACAATTTTCTCATACTAGACAAAGGGGCCAAAAATATGCAATGGAGAAAAGATAGCCTCTTCAACAAATGGTGCTGGGAGAATTGGAAATCCATATGCAACAGAATGAAACTAAACCCATATCTCTCACCATGCACGAAACTAAACTCAAAATGGATTAAGGACCTCGGAATCAGACCAGAGACCCTGCAGATTATAGAAGAAAAAGTAGGTCCACATCTTCACCTTGTTGGTCTAGGACCAGACTTCCTTAACAGGACTCCCATAGCACAAGAAATAAAAGCTAGAATCAACCACTGGGATAGATTCAAACTAAAAAGCTTTCTCTCAGCAAAGGAAACTATCAGCAATGCGAAGAAAGAGCCTACAGAGTGGGAGAATATCTTTGCCAATCATACTTCAGATAGAGCACTAATCTCCAGAATCTATAAAGAACTCAAAAAACTCTACTCCAAGAATTCAAACAGTCCAGTCAACAAATGGGCTAAGGAAATGAACAGACACTTCACAGAAGAAGATCTACAAGCAATCAACAAACATATGGAAAAATGTTCAACATCTCTAGTAATAAGAGAAATGCAAATCAAAACCACCCTAAGATTCCATCTCACCCCAATTAGAATGGCGATTATCAAGAATACGAGCAACAACAGGTGTTGGCGAGGATGTGGGGAGAAAGGTACACTCATACACTGCTGGTGGGGCTGCAAATTAGTGCAGCCACTCTGGAAAGCAGTGTGGAGATTCCTTAGAAAACTTGGAATGGAACCACCATTTGACCCAGCTATCCCACTCCTTGGCCTATACCCAAAGGACTTAAAATCTGCATACTACAGAAATACAGCCACATCAATGTTCATAGCTGCTCAATTCACAATAGCCAGACTGTGGAACCAACCTAGATGCCCTTCAATTGATGAGTGGATAAAGAAACTGTGGTATATATATACTATGGAATATTACTCAGCCATAAAGAATGATAAAATTATGACATTTGCAGGCAAATGGATGAAATTGGAGAATATCATGCTAAGTGAGATAAGCCAATCTCAAAAAGCCAAAGGACGAATGATATCGCTAATAAGTGGAGGTTGACACATAATGGAGGGGAGGGAAGGGTTAGAGTTAGGGTTAGGGAGGGGGGCAAGTATGGAGGAAGGAACTACTGTATAGAGGGTAAAGAGGGGTGGGAGTGGTGGGGGGAAGGGAAAAAATAACAGAATGAATCAAACAACATTGCTCTATGTAAATTTATGATTACACAAATGGTATGCCTTTACGCCATGTACAAACAGAGAAACAACATGTATCCCATTTGTTTACAATAATAAAAAAAAAAAAAAAACTAAAGGACGAATGATCTTGCTGATAAGCAGATGATGACATATATTGGGGGCAGGGAGGGGTTAGCGTTAGGGTTATGGTTAGGTTTAGGGTTGGGCTTAAGGAGGGTGGCAAGAATGGAGGAAGGAAGGACTGTATAGAGGGAAAAGAGAGGTGGGAGGGGGGTAGAAAAAAATAACAGAACGAATCAAACAACATTACCATATGTAAATTTATGATTACACAAATGGTATGCCTTGACTCCATGTACAAACAGAGAAACAACATGTATCCCATTTGTTTACAATAAAAAAAAAATCTCTTATGTTTTCATACCTTTAGATTCTGCTCATTTCCCTTCTGCAACTTAGTGAATTCATTTCTCTCTCTCTGTCTACTTATAAAGGAATATTACTAACTCAATCTCTTCATTTTCCGTAATTCTATATATATTTAGTGCTTTTAAAAAAATCACCTTCTTGTATTGCTTTTTATTCTGTTACTTCCAAAGCAGATACTCAAAACATATTGAAATATAAAGCAGATACTCAAAACATATTGAAATAATGCTGACTCAGAGTTTTATCTCCAGATATGCATTCTCAACCAAAGCTGCAGTTGTCTATTTTTAAGAGCATACAATACATGTCTTCATTAGCTCAAATAATGTACAAAACACCCTAAAGATTCCTTTCCCCACATTCCTTAAGTATTATAAAGAATACTTCCAGTATTTCTGGTGTAATCTTAGGGAACTATTTCCCTGTAATCATTCTCCTTTCCCTTATAATTTAGTTCACATTCAGGCCATACTTCATTTACATTTCTTATTACTGTCCCAGCTTAACAGTGCCAATATCCTATAGTTAAGCTCCTACCTAAGTTATGAGAGCAGCAAAACAGCACCAAATGAGGAGCACTTTAGGTACAAACATTACTTGGTTGTATAATCTCAGGCAAATTATATAACCTGTGATTCATTTTCCTTTTCAGTGAAAAGTAAATAATAACCAGGTGTGGTGGTGCAGCCTGTAATCCCAGCAACTCCTGAGGCTGAAGCAGGAGAACTGCAAGTTCAAAGCCAGTCTCAGTAACTCAGCAAGGCCCTAAGCAACTCAGTGAGACCCTATCTCAAAAGAAAAAGTAAAAAGGGCTGAGGATGTGGATCCGTGCTTAAGTGCCCTTGGGTTCAATCCCCAGTCCCAAAAAGGTGGTGGGAGAAAGAGATAGCAGTATGTATTTCATAGAGTATTTGTGAGAATTAAACAATTTACATAAAGCATTCAGTACAGCAGTGCCTCAAATAGTAAGCTCTATGTAAGTCTAATATTTTTCCTTCCAGCTTTTACTCGATTAAATACCTAGAATACTTCCTTTCTTTGTCTTACTTTACTGATGTAAAATATATCAATCAACTTGTCTTACAGTTCACTTGACTTCATCACCAAGTCCAGAGGTCAGCATGTTTTGGCCCACAAGCCAACCACTTATATTTTAAACACTGCTGCATTCATTCATTATTATCCATAGACGCTTCCTCCCTTCAACATCCTATTTAAGTGGTTGTGACAAGGTTTTATTGCAAGGTCTGCAAAGAATATAATATTTACTTTTTCATTCTTGTACAGAAAATTTTTGCTATTCCATTGACAACTTGATAGCTTATCTGTGTGTACTAGTCCCCACATACAAGTAGCATGCTTAAAATGATACTTTTTTTTCTTTTGGTTCCATGGATTTAACCCAGCGTTGCTTAACCACTGAGTGACATGCCTACTCCTTTTTATTTTTTATTTTGATACAGTGTCACTAAGCTGCTTAAGACCTGGCAAAGTGGCTGAAGCTGGCTTTGAACTCAAGATCCTCATGAGTCACTGGAATTACAGGCATGCATCATGCCCAGACTTTTTTTTGGGGGGGAGGGATAATTATTCCAACTCCCTCCCCTTTTTTAAAATGAAACCTTTCTACCCAAACTTTCCTATTTTTAATAATATTTAAATATTTATTAAAACCCTATTATGTGCCATACACTGCCCCAGGAACCCGGTAACCAGGAATGGACAAAAATAAAGCCACACAGTTCTCACCGAGCATATTTTCTTGGATGGCAACAAACCAAAATAAGACACATAAGTATGTATGTATAGTGATGAGTTTTAGGATGAGGAGAGAGACCCCTAAGATGACAGAATAATAGAAGGGTATTATTTTAGATATGATGGCCTTTCCAATAAGGTAATAGGAAACTCTTGAATTAGTGTGTGTCAGAGAGATGTTTTGGTGAAATGAAATCCAGGAAGAAAGGAAGTTAAGAGCGGATGTCTCCTTAAATTTGCATCCTAGGTGCCTCACTTGCTTCACTCATCTAAGGCCTGCTGTCAAGGACTTATACATCCACATAAGGACCTCCTATGAATCAAAGAGAAAAAGACAACATAACTTTTTAAATGGGCTTAAGACATGAATGGGTACTTCAAGAAGGAGAACATATATCTAAGTGGTCAATAAGCACATGGAAAACATCACATTACTCAACAAGGATATACAAATTAAAATTATAGTCACATACTCTAATGAACCATCAGAATGGCTAAACTTTGAACGTAAATATACTTTTATTCAAAAGTGAAAAACTAGGGCTGGGGATGTAGCTCAGTTGGTAGAGTGCTTGCCTTGCAAGCACAAGGCCCTGGGTTCAATCCCCAGCACTGCAAACAAACAAACAAACAAACAAACAAAAAAAGCCAAAAACTGGGAACAAAATCCAAGTGACCATCATTTGGAGAGGAGCTGATGAACAGTGATCTAGTCATACAATGGAATATTACATAGCAATAAAAAGAATGAACAACCAAGACCATAGATAAATTTATTTTCTAGGATTGCTTTAATAAATCACCAAAAAGCTTGATAGCTTAATAAAGAAAAGTATTCTCTCACAATTCTGAAGAACACAAGCTGGGTCTCAGTCACACTTACATAGAGGGCAAGGAAGAATTTTTCCCTAGAGCCTTCAGAAGGTGATGCCAACACTTGGATTTAGGAATTCTGGTCTCCACAACTTTGAGAAAGTAACTTTCTACTGTTTAAAGTCTCCCTCCAAGTCTGTCTGTGGTGGTTTGTTATGGCAGCCACAGGAATCTAATATAGTACACTAAAACACAAACTGAATTTAAAAAATGGATTCCATTTACATAAAATTCAACAGCAGACAAAGGCAAATCTCATATTTGGTGATAGGATTCAGATTACTGGAATAAAGGGGCAATACAGATTAGGAAAGGTACCAGATTAAGTATGATGAGATGAAAAACATTTTGTATTTTGATCTGAGTGGGTATGAGGTGTCCCCAAAAACTCATAAGACAATGCAAGAAAGTTTAATGGTGAAAAGATTGGATTGTGAGACCCTTAACCTAATCAGTGCACTGATACCCTGAGAGGGATTAACTTGGTAGTAACTGTAAGACAGGCAGGTTGTGGCTCATGCAGGTGAGTTGCTCAGAGCATGCCTTTAGGGTTTATTTTTTGTCCCTGGTAAGCGGAGCATTCTCTTTGCTTCCAGGAGTGATATTCTGAGATGCTTTCCTCTGTCACAGCCTCCCACCATGATGTTCTACCTCACCTCGGGCCCCCAAAATGGAGTCAGCCATCTATGGACTGAGACATCTGAAACCAGGAGCAATAAACTTTTCCTTTATTATTCTTGCCTGATCTTTTGGTACCAGCAGCAAAATAGCTGACTAAAACAGTGGTAGCTACATCAGCAGATAAAGCTGTATTTTTAAAAAATCAGAGTTACATACTGAAGAGCAGTATATATTATGCATATGATTTAATTAAAAGAAATAAGGAAAAGGGCAAACCAGAGTATACATCAGAATAACTAGGAAATAGTTGCTAAATAAATTCCTATTGAAAGAATGAATAATTTTGTACGTCGAGATAGTTAAGGAGTACCATGGGGACAGAAGAAAACCCTAAAGTCTTAGCTCCTGACCTCTCATCCATTAAAATAACTATTTGTAGAAAGGATGGGTAAAAATCAGAGGCTTTAAGCTCTTAAACTGTCATCCCTTAAAATCAGCATTTTTTTTCTTTCTTTCTACTTTCTTGTCACATTTTTCAACAATCTTACTTCAAGGACCAGGATGAAACATGAGAGTGCACTGCAATATAAAGTCAGAATACTGATACTATAACATCTGTTAAGAATAAGCTAAATAATTACTAATGCTTAATTTTTCACAAAAAAGAAATTACTTGGGGGCGGGGGGTGCACACACTCATGACCAGTCAACATGAAAAGCTAGCTCCCTTCTTTTGTTCCAGTAGTAGCCTGTTTCCTCTTCTTCATCAGTGTTGTCTCCCTTCAGCTGGAGTCCCAGTTAGAACTCTTGCCTTGTGTATGCTCTCAACAACTCAGTTTGGCCTCAATTCTATCATTTCCCTGACAAAATATCTCTTCTCTAGTAACAACAAGACTTAGACCATTTTGGGTGGGGGGACTAGGTACATAGTTCAATCCCTAGTATCATGGGGAGAGGGAGGCATATAATATGAATACTTTATATTCTTAAAAAGATTATTAAAAATTAAGAAAATTTTGCTTAACTTTGTGAACAGTTTAACTACAAAAAGTGCATTTAATTCTGTCTTAAGAAATTTCAATTCAGAGATCTCAAGCCTAACCAGATCATAAGACTAACTTCTATTGCCTCACAATTTTCTCATGACTTAAGTTAAAGCAAGCACTCTGCCCAAAAGATGAGTGTGTTTCTAGTATTTAAAAATACAAGAAGAGGGATGGTGACATAGCTTATTTGGTAGAGTGCATGCCTTGCAGCACAAGGCCCTGAGTTCAATCCCCAGCACCACCAAAAAAAAAAAAAAAAAAAAAGAAAATCTAAGTGCAAAAAAATCAGCCTATCAAAATATATAACAAAATTATTCCAACACTACAAGGAAAAAAAGTTTCACTGGATGAGCTGACAAACAAGTTGGTATCCCTGACAAGACCTGAAGAATGAATTTAATTAGAAGCATTTTTGCATTATATGCTGCTGCCTACTCTAAATTTAATACCTCTTAAGATAGTGTAAATGTGCAGCAGTAAGACTGTGTGTAAAAACATGGTTACTCAGAAAACCTCACTTAAGAATGTAATTTTTCTTCATATAAAATGACTTTACTATTAGTACTTTACTATTAGTAACTGATGTTTAAAAACACCTTTTGTAGCCTGGCCCAGTGGCACAGGCCTGTAATTCCTGCAACTTGGAAGGGTAATACAGAAGTATCCCAAGTTTAGGCCAGCCTGGGAACTTAGCAAAACTGTCTCAAAATAAAAAGTAAAAGGGCTAGGGATATAGATGAGTGGTCCTCCAGCACCCACCTCCCTTAAATTCCTAGTACACAAAACAACAAAAACTTTTACTTTTTAAAGCTGAAATGAACATCAACATTTTACAAATCATAAACCTTAGAATTAAGTCCGTATATAAACATTAAGACATACAAAATGACCACAATATAATTTTAAAGATTAAATCTTTAAAATTTTCTTAAAGTCTTTCATTCTATGTCACAATGAAAAGGAACTGCAATGCCCTATGGAAAATCTGCACCTGCAGGAAAAGATCCAGTCTGGCAACTGCTGGTACTGTCGATTCATCATTTAGTTCTCAAACATTAAGGCACTCCTTTCCCCCTTTCCTGTACACTCAATCGATGAAGCTGATGAAAACAGAGCTTACAGTGTTCTTGATGAACTCCTGCAACTATAAGGCTGAACCCATTATATTGTCCAAACATGCTGTCCTTCAGAGAACAGTCTTTAACACGGATTCAAGTTCCAGATAAGATAACTACTCTGGGGTACATTCAATCACTGTTAAGAAGTCTGTATTTTTAAAAACATGTTTACAACTAAAGAAGATACTTAATAATAAATAAGAACACTAAAACAAGACTAACCCGTAATAACGTTTAAATTGTACAAGGTAAATATAACCAAGGTGGGGGGACCACATCAAGCCCCAATACTAATTTCAATAAATAATATTTTACTCTCAAAATTGTATTCATTCAACATTCAAAATTTTCTTAAGATTTTTTTAATAGTGTATTTTTAAATTAGTTGAATTCAATCCATGATTTGGACAAAAAAGTCTATATCATTTTATCAGTATTTTTCAATGTGTTAATAATTTACAAAACTTTGATATTATGAATAAGAGTTTGACCATTTCTTTGGCATGTTACTAAACCATGAAGGGCTGTCAAATAACAAGGAGAAAACTGTCTAGTTGGGTGATCATGTTGTGCTGGCAATTTCTCAAACAGCTGCTAAAGGTCAGATTTCCATTGCATGGAATCAATCAATGGAACTACACAATTTGCCCAAGCACTGTAAGAAACTAAACAAAGAACGCTATTTTACGTAAGAAATAAAACATACCTTTGAGACAAACTGTAGCAGTCTACTGTTTTCTTATCACAGAATTCACATTCTAAAAATGCTTAAAACTTTTTATTAGAATTTTCACCTAAAATTGTGTTAACTGTTCATCAAGTATGTATATAAAATTCCACTTTCCATTTGATAAAAACAAAATAATTTAATTTTGAATCTCATGCATTTCATTTGTTGTATGTTCAAATGAAATTTTAAGGATAATTTTAATAAGGATTATTTCCAAGTATGAATTGTTTTACAAGTTTGAAAATGTTAATAGGTCACTTAATTCAGTGAGAGATTCATTCTGCAGCTAATTCACATTCACACTGAGTTTATAGTAAGATATATTGTTAAAGCGAAACTTGTCACAGGAACATTCAGATTTTTTGTGTGATCTAAGTGAATAATGTCACCCACTGTTCAATTTCTTTTTCCACCCCAATCATCTTGAAAACATCTATACTTTCATGATTCAGGGAACTTAACTAATTATTTAAACAAGCATTGGAATACAACAGGTTACCAAAGAATTAAACAAGTATTCTAAGAGATATGCTCAAGTATATCTCAAGTGTTTGTATATATGGGTGAGGTATATAAAATTGCGAGGGGCTTTTGGGGAAGGAGAACTGGGGATTTAACCCAGAGGCATTTTAGCAGTAAACACATTCTAAATTTTCTAAATTTTGAGACAGGGTCTCATTAAGTTGCTTAGGGTCTTGCTAAATTGCTGAGGCTCACTTTGAACATGCCATCCTACTGCCTCACCCCTGCAGAGCCACTGGGTTACAGGTGTGTGCCACCACACCTGGCTGTTTTTCTTTTTAAAGATAAGAAATATTAAATACTCTTTGTTGTTGTTGTTGGTACTGGGGATTTGAACTCAAGGGCACTAAATCACTGAGCCACATCTCCAGTCCTATTTTGTATATTATTTAGAGACAGGGTCTCGCTGAGTTGCTTAGCTCCTCGCCTTTGCTGAGGCTGACTTTTTTTTTTTTTTTTTTTTTTTTTCTTTTCTTTTTTTTTGGTGGTGGTGCTGGGAATTGAACCCCAGCCTTGTGTATACAAGGCAGGCTGCCTTTGAACTCTGTGATCCTCCTGCCTCAACCTCCAGAGCAGTTAGGATTACAGGCGGGCAACCAAAGCACCCAGCTATTAAATACAAATTTAAGAGTTAATCACTCTTGCCTTCGAAATACCATCCTACGTAGTTAAATAAACAAAATGCTGCCGAAGTTTTGATAAAATCATATATATATATATGTATACATAAAATAATGCTAAAGATCTAAAGTATGCCCTTTTATGTAAGATTGTCCAATTATCAACAGACGATTTTAAATCCTGGATTAAAACAATTTGCTAGGGGGATGAAGGCAGAGAATTCAATGGTAGAGTGAGCTTAGCTTTTTAGAGGTCCAGGGTTCATTTGCCAGCACCCAATTTTTGTTTTTTTTAAAGAATAAAACTCTTTGCCTATGGCCCTCAAGAAATTAGGGAGACAAATCTGAATGATCAAGTGACTCTTTGAAGCTTTATTTAAAAAAAAAAAAAAAAAAAAAAAGGTAATGTTAACAATTTCTTGTACCTCATTTAAAAAATCAACATCAACTAGGAAACTGACAATAAAACCATTTCTGCAATTACATAAATAACTTCTATCATATTGGTATATGTAAATTATTTCCTTTCAAACAATGAAAACCCAAAGAACTTGGTTCTAATGAGACTTTACGGTAAGAAAAGTTGGGTCCTAAACAATCCACTCGTTTGGCAATACTGTAAGACAAATAAAACAAGCTAGTAATAACATTTATCTAGTAATAACATTTAACCAGAATAAGCAAGTAACCACATCATTTTCCGGTGTAACACAGACAAGTTTTTATTTTTCAATTAACTACTTAAGGTGATGACTCTGCTCCATTATTCTTTACTATAGTTTTTAAGACTTACAATTTAATTATAAAAAAAAGATGAAGTTTAGCACTATGTTAAATATTTTCCAAGAATATTATCATAGAAAGATAAATAATGTTTAGCTTTTAAGAATCCTATATCAAAATCGTATTATTTTTATTTCATCATAGTAGCTCAAACATTTCCACATACATCAAAATCCCACTAAGGGCTTTTAAAACACAGATTATTAAACCAATTTCATAGTTTCTGATTCAAAAGATCTGAATTTGCATTTCTAACAACTTCCCTGGTAATGCAGTGGACCATAATCTGAAAGTTACCATAGCATAAGGTATCTATACCAAGCATCCTGATGAAAGAATTCATCTATCCTATATACAATTTTCAATTAATCTCCTGTAAAAAACATTTATGAGGCCTAAGTTGTTACAAATTACTCCACAATTTTCCATTACTAGTGGTATAACACTGAAATTTATTATTGGAAGTATTGTAAGAAATAAAACAGCCTTTTGGTTTCCTTTTTCATTGATGGTTCAAGGGGAAATATGTCTATAGGATTTTTTTTAATACATGTCCAAACGATCAATATTTTCTGCATGCTTATTATATATCAGACACTGCCATTAGCTGAATTATGAACAATAAAAGACCACCCTATTGAAAAGACATATGTAAACAAATGATTACAATATCATGAAGGATTTTTTTGCTTCCTGTGCATTTCAGACCACCACTACCCCCATGACAATGAAAAATCTCCATAAAACATATTTTACGTGTTTTTTTTTTTTAAAGTAAGACAAGAGATAAGAAAACATGCAGCAATTATTAAGACAAGAACCTCAAAAGGTAAGAAACACAGAAAGATAAGTAAGCAAAGCACTATCAGTTACTTTTTGCTGTGGGGTTGAAAGGCAAGGAATTGTCATTTCTCCAGAACAGATTTAACCAAGTCCAAATCTAGAGTTCACCAAAGATAAAGACCATGATAAACTCTTTGAGTTAAGAGTTCCAAAAGGCTGTATCCTAAGAACAAGAGTGATCCAGAAGTTAATCACTTTTTTTTACATGGTTTGCAGTTTAGCTTTAAATAATCAATGTGGCTCAGAAAATATCAAATCATAATGGAAATAAGGCAATCAGAGATGATCAAACTACTCCTGTCACCAGGCACCTGAAGAAAATTCATATTCTCTCTGGAAAAAGATAACATGATCCTAAGTTTTAAGTTTTTTTTCAATAATTAATTTTTCAAAGAAAATTTACTGTACAAAATCAAAGAAAACTAAGCACATAAGTTAACATGAAGAAAATTCAAAAGAATGGTAAATGACAAAAATTACTTATAAATATTCCTGTAAAACCAAATGTCAACAAAAATACTACATATCAAAGATTTATAGAATATAGCTAAAGAAATAAGTGAGAAATGTAAAATCTTAAATGCACACATTTAGAAAAGGCTGGAAAACAATGAACAAACACTCCACCTCTAATAAAGAGAAAGAACTATGAAAGAGACAAACCAGAAGAATAAAAAAATAAAGATCAGAGCAGAAACAAAGTACAAAACAAACATTCTATAAGGAAGACTGACAAAACCAAAACTTGCATTTTTTGAAAAGATTGAAACTGATAAAATCTGCCAGGAAACAAAAACAAAACAAAACCCAGGAAGACACAAGTAATTAACTGTAACCAGAATGAAAAAGAAGAGACATTAAGTAGATCTTACAGACACTGCTTAGCACGTGTACAAACTTAAATGGCAAAACTACAGCAAAGCAAAAAAATTACTGATGTAAAAATTAGGTCAGCAATTATTTCTAAGTAGAAGAAAAGAGTTAAGATGATTGAGAAGTGGAACTGGTAAAATTTCTGGGGGGCTGGCAATGGTCTACATCTTGATCTGAAAAATGTTTATAAAGCAATAACTGATCTGTACATTTCTAGTTCGTATACTTTTTTTGGTACTGGTGACTGAACTCAGTGGCACTGGACCACTGCGCCACATTCCCCATTCCTATTTTGTATTTTATTTAGAGACAGGATCTCACTGAGTTGCTTAGCACCTCGCTTTTGCTGAGGCTGGCTTTGAACTTGAGATCCTCTTGTCTCTGCCTCCCAAGCCGCTGGGATTGTAGGTGTGCACCACCATGCCCGGCTTGGTGTACTTTTTTTGAGTAATTGTTATGAACTGAATTCCACTCCCCTCCATTCCCAAAATTTATATGCTGATGCCTATCAGTCAGCTTCCTATAGCTGTGACAAAATACTTAAAATGAACAATTGGAGAAAAGATTTATTTTGTTTCAGTTTCTGGGGTTTCAGTCTATGGTCACTTGGTCCTGTGACAAGGCAGAACAACGTCATGATGAGAAGAGCATGATGGAGCACAGCTGCTTACCTCATGGTAATTGGAAAGTAATGAGAGAAGAAAGGAAGAGGCCAGGGTTCCAATATTCACTTCAAGGGCACACTCCCAATGACCTAACTTCCACTACCCTACCACTACCACCCCTGCTTCGCATCCACACCCACCCACCACAAAGGTTCCACCCCCTTCCAACAGCACCACAGGCTGGCAACTAAGTATTCAGCACATAAGCCTTTAGAGAACTTTTAAGGTTCAAACTGTAACAATGCTTTAACTCCTAAGGGTCCTTAAGGAGGTAATGCAGTCAAAAGGGTCAGACCTTAATCTGAAATCTGACTAAAACTGGTACAATTATAAGACAGTAAGAGACCCAAACTCCTCCCTCCCCCAACACACTCACAGAACAGAAAAGCTATGCTAGGACAAAGGAGAAGCCAGCTGTCTGCAAATCAGAAGAGTCTCTACACCAGAAACCAACCTTGAAGGTTTCTTGATCTTGAACTTCTGGCCTGCAAAAACTGTGAGAAATTTTTATTTGTAAATTACCCCACACTACAATAGTTTGTTAGGGCAATCCTGGCAGATTAACAATTTAGTTTTAAAATTCAGAAAGTTGGGCTGGGGTTGTAGCTCAGTGGTAGAACACTTGCCTAGCATGTGTGAGACACTGGATTCCATTCTCAGCAGCACATACAAATAAATAAAGGTCCATGGACAATTAAAAACTATTTTATATAAATATATAAAATTCAAAAGGTTAGAAAATATGAAGTGGTTAAATGTAAATATAATAAAATGCAATTAACAATTTTTGAGATCAGAGATGTTTTATTATAAAAACTACAATGAAGTAATAAAAAAGAAAAAAATACTACCATTTGCCCAAGTTAGTTTTATCAACTGATAAACCTACTTTACCCTTTTCGCACATTTGTTTACAACATTCCCTTTACCTGGAATACCTTTTAATCTCCAATCTGAGCACTTTTCTTCAAGATATGAACACTATTTCTCTCTCTTCAAAGTGTCGTCTCTCCTTTTCACCTAGTCAATGTACATTAGTATTGTACCTGACTCTCAAACTATATGCTGCTTTTTGCAGAGAAAACAACTGAACAATGATTCTTGACTTTGATTACCATGAAAAAAAAAAAAAAAAGAATTTGAGAAAGGTTACCTCATGGTCATGTTATTAAGATTTTGCCATTCCATATGAAAGTGAGGGCAGTTTAATGAGTAGGTATTCAGGTGGATTTCTTTTCTTTCTTTCTTTCTTTTTTTTTTTTTTTTTTTTTGGTGTTTAAGAATGAGAGTGAGAAAAAGTAGTTTTAACCGTTTTTAAGTGCAAAATTTAGTGGCACTAGTTACCTTCACACTGTTAAGCAACCATTACTACTAGTATTTGCTTTCAAAATTTTTCATCACCCCAAAGGGAAAAAAAACTTTATGCCCATTAAGTAATAACTCCTAATTATCCTCATTATCCTGTCACCTTAGTCCCTGAAATTTCTCTCTCTCTCTCTCTTACTCTACTCTACTCTACTCTATGAATTTGCCTATTCTAGATGCTTCATACAGGGGAAACCATACAATATTTGTCTTTTTGAGTCTGACTTATTTTGCTTAGTATACTGTTTTTAAGATTCTCACTGTTGCATGACTCAATTTCCTTTTATAGCTGTGTGTGTGTGTGTGTGAATAAAAGCTCATTTTAACCACTTATCTGTTGGACATTTGAGTCATTTCTGCCTTTTTGACTATTGTAAAAATGCTACAATAAACTTTATTTTTAAATTTTTTAAATTAATTGATGACGCTTTACTTATCTGTATGTGCTACTGAGAATCGAACCCAGTGTTTCACACATGCTAGGTGAGTGCTCTACCACTGAGCCAATCCCAGCCCCTACAATAAACTTTAGTACATAGTATTTGTTTGAATCTGAGCTTTCAATACTTTTTGATATATACCTTACAGGGTAATTGCTGAGTTGTATAGTAAATTCCATGTTTAACTTTTTGAGTAATAGCTGAAAACATCATTTTACATATCCACCAACAATGCATGAAGGTTCCAATTTCTCCATATCCTTGCCAATACTGATATTTTCCAGGGATTTTTGGTTTGTTTGTTTCTTGGTTAGTTGGTCTTTTTTCTTTTTAACTTTAGTCATTCTAGTAAGTGGAAGTACATGGTGGTTTTAATTTTCATTTCCCTAATGACTCACAATACTGAGAAGCTTTTCATGTGTTTATTGGCCATTTGTTTACATGTTATTCTGAGAAAGAACATACTAAGTTGGGTTGTCTTCTGTTGTTAAGTTTTACATCTTTATACATTTGGACATTATACCATTATCAAATCCATCATAATGTGTATTTTTGTAATGAAGACACCATGTTTTCATATAAACAACTGTTGAGTCATTTTTAAAGCAACTTGCTCAAGTGTTATCTCTAAGTTATATAACTTCATTTTCTCAAATCTAGATTTTTTCAAATCTGCATATCATAACAGACATAAGGATTTCTTAAAAATTAAAAAAAGGGGGAGCTGGGGAGATAGCTCAGTTGGTAGAGTGCTTGCCTTGCAAGCATCAAGGCCCTGAGTTCATATTCCCAGCACCAAAATAAATAAATAAATAAATAGGCACAAACTGCTCTGATCACTAAAAGCAAACCCTTAATACTTGATTTTCTTTGCTTAAAAAAAAAAAAAAGTAATGATGGATGGGGAGCATTATAAAAACATTCAAATCTGTGACACAATATCAAGAAATATTTTTCAGATCTGGATGCAATCAGTAAATGTGTTAGAAATCCTTTTGCCACTATTTTCTAGGCTGTAACATTCAACCTTTCAGTTTTTGACTATGGTACTTTACTGTCTCAGTCCATTTTCTGTTGCCATACCTAAGGCCCAGATATATCGGGAGAATTTTAGTTTATTTGGCTAACAGTCTGGAAATTGGGACATCTAAGACCATAGCATCAGTATCCGCTCAGGGACTTCTTGCTGTTTCATAACATGGTAAAAAGAGAACATGCCAAGATAAAGCAAGTATCACAGAACCTCATGACTTCATCTAAACCTAATTACCTCTGAAAGGCCCCATACTTACTAATACCATTAACATATGATTTGGGAATTAATTTTCTCACACATGAACTTTTAGGTAACACCTTTCAAGCCACAGCACAAACACACCAATTCCAAAGTATTTTTTCAAAGTTTCTACTCTACAGTAAACAAAAACACCCAAAACTATATGACAGAAGCACTAAATACTTACTGCCATTTCTATTTACAACAGTAATTTAGGAATTTATCTGACTGAGCGAGTAAATAAACAAACAGAAGACAGAAACCTGTACTAAAATATAGGTATAGATAGATATAGTTAGAATATTGAACTACAAATATTTCCTATTAACTGACATAAAATTATTATTAGTATTTTAATATTATGTAAAATTTTAAAAATAAATTTGATAGGCATATACAGAGGAGGCCAGAAGTCCAAAATTTTTAGATGAGTTTTAAAACAGAATATAAAGTTCAGTGATAGTTTAGCTCTTACAGATGAAAACAAAAACTTTCTTAAACATGAGATACATTGCTAAACACTAGACATTAAATCATTCCCAACACAAGATATTTTATTATAGTTAACTATATTTATAAAAATCTCAAATCACAGGGCTGGGGTAGCTCAGTGGTAGAGTGCTTGCCTAAATACATGTGAGGCACTGGGTTCAATCCTCAGTGCCACATAAAAATAAATAAAATAAAGGTACTCTGTCCATCTACAATTAAACATACATTTAAAAATGTCAAATCACAGGGAAAATTTTTTATTAAATTTTAAATTAAAGTTACTTCTTTTCTTTTTGCAGCTAATTTACTGATTTTAGAAAAGTCTTACTCTAAGAATTCAATTTAGGAAGATATTTTTTCTAAAAGAAAAAGATTTCAGGGGCTAGGGCTGTGGTTCAGTGGTAGAGTGCTTTCCTAGCACGTGTGAGGCACTGGGTTAGAGTCTCAGCACTGCATATAAATGAATGAATAAAATAAAGGCCCATCAACATCTAAAAAAACTATTTTACAAAAAGAAAGAAAAGAAAAAGATTTAAGCTGCAGGTGTAGCTTAGTGGTAGAGTTCACAGGGTCCTGGGTTTAATCCCCAGTAACAAAATAAAATAAAAAATGAAAGTTAAAAAAAAGATTAGAAAGTAGCCATGTAGTTAGCTTTGTCCCCATTTCTGATTTGGCAGTTAAAATATAGTTGATCAAGTATAAAAACTATTAATCTGATGTTTTAGTGATCCTTTCATTTATATTATTTCCTTCAAAAATTCAGATTTTAAAATAACTTCACAACGTCATGGTTAAAAAATACCATGGTTTTTGATATACTTTATTTAACTAATGGCAGACACCCTTGAAATAGCATTTGTTAAATACAAGTCTTTAAAATTTAGAAGATCAATTAGTTTACCAAACATTATAGATTTTTTTTTAATTTTAAACTATAATTGCTTTTATTACCAAATGTAGGAAAACACCGATTCTCTAATAATTCTGTAATACTGCCTCAGACTCCCACAGTTTTAAAACACCCATTTAAAATAAATGATTCTGATGCTGTTCATAATAGAATAAAAATCTTTAGCTTTCATGGTTCATATTGAATAAGAAATATATTAAATTTGGGCATGATAAATTAGTAAAAAGAGCATGGAACTATTGATTCACTCAAATCATATCCCATTTGAATAGTCTAAGGACTTCATCAGACAGATTCAAAAATAAGTAAGTAAACTTTCAATTTAAAAATACAAACATTTCAATGTGTTGATTAAATAAAAAATACAGAAAGTGTGATGTCACCAAATGTGCATTTTTCAGGATTCATTCCAAAATTCAGGGTAACATATAATATTTCATTTAAATTATGGCATTTGAGGAAAATTATACTTTTGGGCAAAGATCACATAGTACATGCTTTTTTTGAGGAGGATGTGTTAGAAAAACTACAATAATATTGCCTTAACATTTCTAAAATCACATAAAACCATCATCTCTGACTGCCATTACAATAAATTTTCATACTGAGTATATTACTGTCTGCTTACTAGTAATCATAACACATAAAATGGACTCAAAATGAATATTTAAAATCAATTATTTTTCATAAGTGAAACATTTCTGAGACTTTTTAAGATTTGTGTCTTAAGCATACAGTACTACAATGCTGGCTACATAAAATAAATAGAAAATCTTTCTGAGAGGAAGCTCAATAATCAGAGGCTATACTGCATTTAAAGATTGAACACTGGCTATATACAGAAGGGAAAACACTTCAACAATACTTCATGTTACAGAGTTCTCTCTTTAATATGGCATTCATGAGTTTTCCATTCTGACATTCAAAATTAACAGGAATAGTGAAATTCTTTTATCCTTTGGTTTCCAAGGACAAACAATGCAGTTAAAATGCCTCTGGTTTTAGTTCCTCTAGGATGACATTCATTAGCAGAGTAACCTCTGATGCTTCAGCTGAAGTTTGGCAGCCCAAGAAGTGCACCAACTGCTCCAAAGTATCCCTCATGTTCTAGAAACAATGCTTTCAGTTGACCTTTGGACCAATAATCCAGTGCATATGCCAGAAGTTTCATTGATAGAGTATTGACACGTAAAAAGTTCCCAACAAAGACAACTCTATTTTCTCATTAACAGCGCACATTCGTGCCACAGAACCAATATTATTGGTGATAGTAACTAAAGTAGCTCTTGCCAGATCTTCTTTACTAACAGATTCTCGCTTCTCTTTATAAATCATATTTCCAAAACTAGATGCTACAGTCCAACCTGGCAGACCAAATCTTTCATAATCGCCTCCATAAATATCACGGACCAATTTGTCAGCTTGGGTGCTGTCACCTTTGGATGCCATTTCAAGAGCCTCTTCAAAACTTTCACAGCCAGTCAGTAAACTGCATAAACCCAGAAAGGTACCCCCTCCAAGGCTTGTCCCGGTCACTCGTTTATAGTTATCTTTGTAGTGGACTGCTAAGATACTGACTCCTGAACCAATGTTCACCACCAGTAGTGGATAGGGGTCATCTAGGTTAAAAGGCATCTTTTGGCATCACTCAGGTTCTGAGGCATTAGCAAAATAATAGCACTCTGCTTGTCCATTGAAACTGACAGAATCTATATACAGCAAGCCTTTTACAAGGCAGTCAAGTTCATCCAGTTTGTGCAGGTGGAGGTTTCCAATTGTGCGAAAATCTTTTTCAAACTTGTAAGCACCACCTCCTGTAGCACACAGCACCGTTTGTAATGTAGAGAAGTTTTTGTCTCTTCCCATTTGGATAAAAGTAGGCAGGTCATGAGTTGGAAATCTGATAAAGTGCAAGTTCCCTCTTCGACCAAAAAGTGTTAAATCCTTAAGTTCAAGGTGTACATCCCGAATGCCAGTGGATCCATATGCTACATTAGAAGTCAAATATTTCCGAACACTTTTTAAGCTCTCAACTTCCTCTTGCTCTTCTTCTGCTGTGATATCAATAGATTCAAAATACGAGAGCTTTACTAGAGTTCCCCCAATGTCCATGCCAAACCATGGGAAAGAGAGTTTCTTGGCATTCTTGATCTTCATGGCGTTGGCCTGAGGGGCGAGGGGAAGCCTCGGGTCCGGAGCACGGGGAAGCGCGGCGGCGACTCGGGAGCTGGCAGGGCGGCGACTCGGGAGCTGGGAGGGCCGCGCCAGGAGGCCGGGCCGGTTCCTCCCCTCAGGCCGGGGGGCGGGCTTAGGGCGGGGCGGCGGGGCCTGGGGCGCCGGCCTCGCCGCTCCGCAACCCCCCCCCCCCCCCCCCCGCAGCCGCTACGAACAAAAGGCCCCGGTCCCAAACATTATAGATTTTAAGAAGAAATTCACACTCAGAATATGAGGAAGATGATGAATTAAAGTCAAGGACATAAAAACATTTTTAAAATGTTGCAAAACTACACCATTTCAAGAGGGGAAATTCTGTTTGGCAATTTTTGTATGTATGTATAATTTTAATAATAATAATAATAGTTTTAATAATTTTCTCTATAACTGAGTTCAATAATTTTCCCAATTCTAATAGGGTAACAAACATTTTATTATCTAATTTGCATTAATATTGATAAAAATCAAGTAAATTTTATAAATTGTTTTATACAAGTTGCAAAGGGCTCATTTGTTACAAAGCATTCCCTGCTTCATAAAATCTAGGAATAATGCTCAACATATCAAAGAGATCAAATAAATGCTATTAAAAATCCTGGTCCTTAGAATTCCTTTCTAAGGAGAAGGAAATAAACTTTCCTATACAGTGCAAGATTTGGACACAGACTAGAAATGAGTATGACCAAAAATATGAAATGAAACCATTTTTTAGTTTAAGTTACAATTGATCATGATTATTTCCCTAGTCTGTTACTTTGGAAACAAAAAGAAATTAAAAACAATGAAGAAGGGTGAAAGGGAAACAAGAAGAGCAAGAAATTAAAACTCAAAAAATGCTAATTTTTGACTACCATGTATTTTCACTTTCTCTTATTCTTGATTTTTACCTGAGAACTAGGACAAGGAAAACTATTCTGTATAAACCACTGTTATTTGGAACTTCAGTTAAATGTAGCCAAACTTAATCTGCAAGTGGAAAAGCCCTCAACACTCTCAATACATTCCCAACAGTTAGCATTAGTGGCATTAAGGAGAAAAAAATATGATACAGAAAGATAAAACAACAAAACTTTAAAAATCAGATGCAAGTTTCAATAACATGATAGAAGATATGAGGCTTGAACTAGCTATAAGCACACAACTTTGCTGATATTTAACTGAAAATAGAAATCCATAGATATTGAATGTTTAAGAAATGCCTTCCAGAGGCCATGAAAATTCATTATATTAATTTTCATGACAATCCTAAAATCACACAGGAATCCCACGAAAGAAAAGATATGTGCTTTTATTAACTGACTTGAGCTCTAATTAGACTATCAATCTACCAAAGGTTATATAAACAAAATAAATAATTTCTTTTCTCTATATATAAATCACAAGCAAGGGCTTAATTTCTTTAAGTACATCAAATCTGAAAAACAGTAGTGACAGCTTGACTACAACAGAAAGACAACTAATAGTTTGATTATTATATCATTAATAAAACCACAATGGTAATCTTCTTAATAATGACAAAGATAATTAAAACTGATCTCAAACTAAAACTTTATTGGGTCAAGACATATAATGTAAATTAAATGAATTTCAAAAAGGGTAAAGGGAGCTAATTTAGATAAGAATTAATTTAGAAACTGCCTAACACAATAAAAATCTCTAGCCAATCTAACCAGGAAAAAAGGAATACACAAATTATCAGTACCAGGAATGTGAAAAGTGGCATGACTACAAAGTCTACAGTTATTAAAAAAAAAATAGTAAGAGAATATTATAAACAACTTTATGCCAAAATTTGATAATTTAGTTGAAATGGAAAAATTTCATGAAGGTCTCAAACATCAACCTCACAAAAGAAACTATGAATAGCCTCACATTCATTAAAGAAACAGTACTTTTTAAAAAAATCAATACATAGGATTTCATCAAAACAAGTAACTTCCAATGTCTGAATAACATGAAAAGACAAACTACTGACTGAGAGAAAATACTCATAAAATACACGTTCTTACAAACTAATAAAAATGGGTAAAAATAAGAAGGGTCAACTAAAGAAAATACATTAATGGTAAGTAAACACATGAAAAGATGTGCTCAAATCATTAATCATAAGGTAAAATGGAAATTTAAATTCCAGTGAGATACCTCAAACCACTTTCAAGGATACTAAAATCAAAATGGCTGGCTATGCCAAATACTGGTGAGGATGTAGAACAGAAAAAGAGCATTTGATTATATCTATAGAAACTAGGGGAAATTCAAACTAACTGTTAATTACAGAAAGCAGATTAGTGGTTGCCAAAATATGTGGAGGGAAATGAAAACAAAAACCCACACAGGTCATAGGAGATGTTTTATTGTTTTCAGTATGGTGATGGCTTCATGTGTTTACATGTCATGTCATGTATGTGCAGCTTATTATGTCAATTATACTTAATAAAGTGCTCGGCAATCAACCCAAAAAAGTATAAACTGAAAAAAATTATTGATATTGATCAACAATAATAAAAATCCATCCTTATATGATGTTTTAAATGTATATTAAATTATTTTTGATCACTTGATAACAAAAGAGGAATAGGAAAATGGATGTAATAAAGATAAACCTAGAGAGGGTTAAAAGAAAGAATGTTTACCCAATACAAATATAATACAAGGGCTGGGGAGATAGCTCAGCTGGTAGAGTGCTTGCCTCACAAGCACAAGGCCCTGAGTTCGATTCCCAGTACAGCAAAAAAAAAAAAAAACGAGAACACAAAATAAACTTATTTTATACATATTTATACAGATGAAAAACATAGGGGATGTACAACATGTGAAGCAGTTCAATTTCTAATAGATGAACAATATATGAAAGAAGAAATACCATATCATGAATACAGATGCCCAGAAAATCCACACTGAATGCTATCAGAAACATCAGAATGATGTTTAACATCACTCGAACGTGGATCATTACAATAATTTCATAAGGGCTCTTCTACTTTTGCCCTCATCCCACACTTCAACACTCTACAGACTGAGATTCCTTATACAAAGTAAGTGCTTGGGAACAAAAAAGTGACTCAATTTTCAAATTTCTTCAGATTTTGGAGTACTTGCATAGACTGGTTAAGTATCCTTTATCTGAAAATTGAAAATGCTTCAAAATCCTAAAGGTTCTGAGCATCATGTCAGTGATCGAAAAGTTTAAGAGTTTATAGCATTTTGGATTTGAGATTAGGGATGCCTAGCCTATAGTATCAACCAAGCAAGTGTAGTGATTCTTTGAAAAACATCATACTCTTGCCTTCAGAATACAAGTTCAATAAGATCCCATAAGATCCCTGGCAAACTACTACCTGTCGTCCAATGATACTTCTGCTCCAGTCTGTATAAGATCTGTCCCACTAAGACGCATGTACTGAAAGCTTAGCTCCCAATGTAAAGGTAATGAGAGGTGCTGGAACCTTCAAGAGGTGGGACTTAGTAGGGGGCCACAGGGGCACCACTCATGGAAAGTATTAATGCCTGTTTTGCAGAAGTGAGTTAGATAATGACCTGTTTTACAGACCAGAAAACAGGGTTATTCCTTTTCACAGATGGGGGGGGGGGGCGGGGGCGACACAACATTTTGGAGAGGTTTCATAGGACTGAATTGGCTACCCCACAATGGAGTTGTTATGAAGCAAATTTGGTTTTCTCAGCTCACTCTCACTTCCTCTTACCATGTGACCTCACTACATTCAGCATTTGCCCCCATAGTTATGCCAGACAAGCCAATGCCACAGCATCATATTGCTGAACCTTCAGAAGTACAAGCTAAATAATAAAAATTTCTAGTCCACAGTACATCCCTGATTTTTTCTCACCATCTCCATGGAAACAAATTTCAGAACAAAATACTTATTACCATTAGTTCATATATCATAAGTTTGGGGAGATATTTATGTTGTGTCTACCTCTGTTCACATGGATTTTTTTAAAATACCATTTCTATTTTATCAATCTTAGTGAGTTACCCTTAATAATAGTTACCCCCAATTTTTTTATTGACGTAAATAATTGATAAGTATACTATTTAATTCTCTATCATATACATAAAGCCAATGTATAAATTATATAAAAATCACTTGTCATGAAATTATTTCACTGACATGTTTCATAATCTTGCTAATCTACAGTCTATTTTAAAAATTAATTGGGCATAACAAAGCCACTAGAAACTTATTTCTGCATCAATCACAGGGATGTTGATACTTCTACCAGTTACAGAAAAGTATGTAAGCAGCAAGAAGATCAAAGGCAATGATTTCACCTTTAGTAACAGCAAGAAATAAAAGAATCTTAATCTACAGTGTTAAAATAATGAGAAACATGGGGACATTACAAACAGTGGATTAGAAGTACTGATGGAAATCAAGTATCATCTTTTGCCAATTAAAAACCACCAAGAATGTATATCAGGGTTGGGGGTGCGGCTCTGTGGTAAAGTGCTTGTCTAGCATGGTTGAGTCCCTGGGTTCAATTCCCTGCACCATCAAAAGTGGCAGCGGGGCAGGGGAGGGGGCACAGTGATACATGCCTGTAATCTCAGAGACCTGGGAAGTTGAGACAGGATGATCACAAATTTGAGGTCACACAGACTCAGCAACTTAGAAAGGGTCTAAGCAATTCAGTAAGAGCCTGTCTCAAAACAAAAAATAAGAAGGGCTGGAGATGTGACTCAGTGGTAGAGCACCTCTGGGTTCAATCCCCACTAGCAGCTGGGTGCATTGGCAGGTGGTCTATAATTCCAGAGATCTGGGAAGCTTACGCAGGAAAATTGCAAGTTTAGGCCTTTCTCTGCAACTCAGACCCCATCTCAATGGAAAAAGGACTGGGAATGTAGCTCAGTGGGTAAAGGACCCTAGGTTCAATCCCCAGTATCAAAAAACAGGAAAAGAAAAGAAAGCACAGCAGACAATTCCAAATAATCTTCCAAGCAGTCACATCTACCCTCACATGATTTTATTTACATTCTTTTTCTGCAAACATTTGTACTAATTAGGAGTTAAAATGCATTCTTTGAGGATCACCAAATAACACTAGATCCAGCCTTTACTAAGTTTCTATGGTGAACCTCATTGAACACCAATGTTCAACCAACTCAAGTAACAAACACCAGATTATTGCTGGATCTTTTAATTTAATACGTTCCTTGAAGACTAGGCCTTTAAGGTTACTGGCCATTATTACCGTAGTATCTACAGAAGCCCTCCAAAAAGTATACACAATCAGGTTTAGTAAAGGAATATGAGGAGACATCATGGTAAGGCTTTACATAGTTTCATTAAAATCTTAGAACACCCTTTTAGATAAAATATTCCCTATTTTACAGATGAGAAAACAAAATTCTCAGAGAAGTTACATCATTTTTACACAGAAATAGATAGTAAGAGGTGAAAAGCTTTCCTAAGATCTATGGACTCAGGTGATCCTTCCCCTCTTTTGTATATGATTAGACTTAATTCTCAGTGATCTCATTCTCTAACCCTTAAAGAAAGGTTTCCTTATGATCCTATACCTTCTCAGGTATAGACCTGTGAAGCAGTACAATGCAAAAGAAAGTAGACTCTGGAAGCTGGGACAGTGGCCCACCGCCTATTATCTTAGCTACCTGGGAGGATTAGGCAGGATGCTTACTAAGAGCCCAGGAGTTCAATATCAGCCTAGGCATCATAGCCGGACCTTGTCTCCAAAAACTTAAAATTAAAAAGAGTTACCAGGAGACATAAGACCTGGGTTCAACTACTAGTTATCACTTCCAATATGTTTGACCTCGGATAGTTTCCCCTAACCTCTCTATTCCTCAGTTTTGAGATTTATAAAATGAAATGATAGTAGTAATTAACTGATAAGGTTTTTATGAGGACAGAATTAATAAACGTAAAGTACTTAATTTGAAGACAATGCCTTATCCACAACAAATGCTATGTAAATGAAATCTAATATTACTACAGGCCAACCTCTTCCCCTTTCCTCTTGGCCTAGGTCCATCTCTTAATCATCTCTGTTTGCATCTTTTACCAGTATTTTCCATTCTCTCTAAAAAGCTGTCAGTTTTCCTTCTGAAAGCATTACAAACTTTTCAACAAAAACACACAGTAGCCAGCTGCTTACTTAAAAACTCCAAGATAGGTAGGAATGATGAAAATTCTGACTTTAGCTCCTTTATAACACTCCTCCTTTTTTTTTATTCTCATTATTCAATCCCTTCTAGTTTTTAATCCTCAGTTACTCTATGGCTATGGTCACCTTAATAAATATCTTTGTATTCTGCTCTGCTCCTTCCTCTTCTTCTCATTTTTATAGTGTTGGTGTTTCTGAATCATGGGAGAACAAACAAAATTTTTAATTTTCAATAAAACGTATATAACGGCTATTCTACAATATCTACCATTACCTATCATTTGTTAAACATTGTTTTGAGGTCTATATATCTAACACAATAAATGTACACAATGATGATTCGTCAAGGAAACAGTCAACCTGGTTAAGTGAGGTATAGGCAATCAAAAATACTGTCTGAAGATTTAGGAAATCTGATATAATTTGGAGCTACGTTTTGCCACTATCTGTTGAAGATTATAGTAAGTAAGACCAGAAGCAGAATGTACATGCCAGGGAGAAAAAAAAGGAAGCAATTTTTGGACCTGCTATAAAAGTTCCTCTTGGTTCGGTCCTTACATTGGTTATGGACCAATTGTGTATCAGCTGCTTTCTTTGTTCAGTTATACCTGGGGTTAAATGATATACGGGAAATAAATGTATGGAAACTATACAATATACTTTAAATATATTATACACACACAACATACAGGCAGTTTTTATACGTGTATGAATTTGTTCTTTTGGATTTAAGGCCAGGGGCAATTAAATTTAGTTTCTGAAAAGAGGAGTCAGTCCATCATGGACCTTCATAACCTGTACAAACTCAGAAGAAAGTTATACGTATGGCATAAATAGATGCCTTATAATTCAAAATGTGAATTAGGGTGAAAGAAGACTTTAATGAAAAGATGAAGGAAGACCTTAGAAGATGGAAAGATCTCCCAAGTTCTTGGATAGGCAGAATTAATATCGTCAAAATGGCCATACTACCTAAAGGGCTATACAGATTCAATGCAATTCCAATTAAAATCCCAATGACGTACCTCACAGAAATAGAGCAAGCAATCATGAAATTCATCTGGAAGAATAAGAAACCCAGAATAGCTAAAGTAGTCCTTAGCAGGAAGAATGAAACAGGGGGTATCGCAATACCAGAACTTCAACTATACTACAAAGCAATAGTAACAAAAACGGCATGGTATTGGCACCAAAATAGACAGGTAGATCAATGGTACAGAATAGAGGACAAGGACACAAACCCAAATAAATACAATTTTCTCATACTAGACAAAGGGGCCAAAAATATGCAATGGAGAAAAGACAGCCTCTTCAACAAATGGTGCTGGGAAAACTGGAAATCCATATGCAACAGAATGAAACTAAACCCCTATCTCTCACTCTGCACAAAACTCAACTCACAATGGATCAAGGACCTTGGAATCAGACCAGAGACCCTGCATCTTATAGTAGAAAAAGTAGGTCCAAATCTTCAACTTGTTGGCTTAGGATCAGACTTCCTTAACAGGACTCCCACAGCACAAGAAATAAAAGCAAGAATCAATAACTGGGATAGATTCAAACTAAATACCTTTCTCTCAGCAAAGGAAACTATCAGCAATGCGAAGAGAGAGCCTACAGAGTGGGAGAATATCTTTGCCACTCATACTTCAGATAGAGCACTAATCTCCAGAATATTTAAAGAACTCAAAAAACTCTACACCAAGAATACAAATAACCCAATCAACAAATGGGCTAAGGAAATGAACAGACACTTCACAGAAGATGTACAAGCAATCAACAGACATATGAAAAAATGTTCACCATCTTTAGTAATAAGAGAAATGCAAATCAAAACTACACTAAGATTCCATCTCACCCCAATTAGAATGGCGATTATCAAGAATACAAGCAACAATAGGTGTTGGAGAGGATGTGGGGAAAAAGGTACACTCATACATTGCTGGTGGGACTGCAAATTAGTGCAGCCACTCTGGAAAGCAGTGTGGAGATTCCTCAGAAAACTTGGAATTGACCTACCATTTGCCCCAGCTATCCCACTCCTCGGCCTACACCCAAAGGACTTAAAATCAGCATACTACAGAGATACAGCCACATCAATGTTCATAGCGGCTCAATTCACAATAGCCATACTATGGAACCAACCTAGATGCCCTTCAATTGATGAATGGATAAAGAAACTGTGGTATATATATAAAATGGAATATTACTCAGCTATAAAGAATAATAAAATTATGGCATTTGCAGGCAAATGGATGAAATTGGAGAATATCATGTTAAGTGAGATAAGCCAATCTCAAAAATCCAAAAGACGAATGATCTCACTGATAAGCGAGATGATGACACTTAATGGGGGGTGGCAGGGGGACAAGAATGAAGGAAGGAGGGACTGTATAGAGGGAAAAGAGAGGTGGGAGGGGTGGGGGGGAAGGAAAAATATAACGGAATGAATCAAACATCATTACTCTATGTAAATATATGAATATGCAAATGGTATGCTGTTATTCCATGTACAAACTGAAACAACATGTATCCCATTCGTTTACAATAAAAATAAATTAAAAAAAAAAAAGAAAAGATGGCATAAAATTTTTTGAAGTGCCAAACATATTTGGACTCCAAGTCAATATTCACATTCAAACATAACTCTTATCCATTCTTTATCCAGCTCTTCCATGAAGCTTTCCTATCACAGAAGGCATAATAATACCACAATACCATGATTCCCCTTATAATATCTATGGCTGTCCCCCAAAAACTCCTCTGTCAATGAAGGGTTATTAGAGATGAAATGATTAGATTATGAAAGCTAAAAGCTAATCAGTTTGAATGGACTGAATGGGAACTGTAGATAGGTGGGGTGTGACTGGAGAAGGTGGGTACTGGAGGTATACCCATGGAAGGGTTCATCTTTGCTGTGGCCCCTTCCTCCTCTCTCTTTGATTCATGGACACAGTGAGATGATCAGCTTCCATCCACTAATGTCCTTCTGACATGGTGTTCTAATTCACTTCAGGCCCAAAGCAATGAATATGGCCCACCATGGACTGAAACTGTGAGCCCAAAATAAACTTTTCCTCCTTTGAGCTGTTCTTGTCAGGTACTTTGGTTATAACTACAAAAACTGATTATTAACACAATAGCACTTAATATTACTACACAATTAATTCTTTATTGTGGAATGTTTTTTCTCCTGACACCAAATATGTGGTATCTTCACTTCTTCACTAGGAATTGGACAAATCAATTCAATTGGGACATTAACTACCCAGAGTTGGCGTCAAACTCCACAGGTTTAAGTGCTCACTCTCACAAGAAGTGACAGGACTGGGCCCTCACTTCAGGCACAACATGGTCACTCAAACTTTTGACCAATGACTGGCAATAAACTGAAGTCTCCCTCACACCTCTCTTTAGGTTTTGTAATTTCATGTAACACCACAAGAAAGCACTTTAGTTACTATTATGGATCTATTAAAAAAAAAAAAAAGAAAGAAAGAGGGTATGGGGCTTCTATATCCTCCAATACAGCAAGCCACCTCCTCAGCACATTGAGGCTTTGCCAACCTAAACGCTCTTGAAACTCCATCATATAGGAGTTTTTATGGAGATTTTGTTATGTGTGAATGACGTGGCTACTAGTGATTATCTCCCCATTCTCCTCCACTCTTCAGATGTTACTGGTAGGGATGAAAGTTCCAAGCTTCCATTCGAGGTTTGATCACCTTCATCCTGAAGCTACCTAGAAGGCCATTAAGGTTCACTCACAGAAAAAAAAGACTATCCTGCAACCCTCATCACTGAGGAAATTCCATGAGTAGTGGGAGCCCTGTGCAAGGAACCAGGAACAACTATCACATGTTTCTTATAATTATGTATGGTAGTATAAATCATCAGCTGGAATACCTTAATTATCTCTCTCCACTAGAAGTAAAAATACTTCTTAAAAATTTTGGATTAACCTACAATGTTGAGCACTTAATACCTGATACTTATGCCTTCAACAAACATTTACTGAGAGTCAACACATAATAATTGACTAGAGAGTTTTCTGATTTCATACATATTACAAAGTTCTCATTAGTTTTTCATTATAAAAGTAATGTAACTCAAAGAATTAAAGATAAATATCAGAAAATCCTAGGACATTTTTATATTTTAATTAAAGAAATAATTACTGAGCCCCTGTAGAAGCCAGCTGTGAACACGTTAAGTTTGAAATGCCTATAAGATATCCAAATGGAGACAATGGACAAGTTGTTTCAATGACTGTATAGTTCAATGGGGAGATTCAAACTAGGATATAAAATGTGGAAGTCCCTAGTCAAGGTTATAGGACTAGAGCTGATCAAGGATGAAAGAAGACAAAAAAGAGGTACAAGAATGAGCCTTTAGGGCCGGGGAGATAGCTCAGTGGGTAGAGTGCTTGTGTTACAAGCACAAGTTCCTGCGTTCGATCTCCAGCACCGCAAAAAAAAAAAAAAAAAAAAAAAAAGAAGAAGAAGAATGAGCCCTTAAAAGTTTGTAGAAATACGGGCTGGGTTTGTAGAGTGTTTGCCTATAATTTGCAAGGTTCTGGGTTCAATCCTCAGCACTGCGATGAAGAAAAAAGTTGTAGAAATGAGGGAAAACAAAGATTTCAAAGGACAGGCAAGAGAGGGTGAGCATAATGTTTCAGATAGAAAGTGTACAAAGTATTTGAAGGAAGAAAAGATTATTAGCCATACTAAATGGCTAATAAATCAAAGGCTACCAATGAGTCCAGTAAGATAAGAACTGAGAAATTACATTTGATTTAGGGAGCAGGTCATTTTGAATATTGATCACAGCACTTTCTTGGAGTAATGAGGGCACGGGCTTGGCTAGAGTAGCTTCAAAACATAAAAAGAGTCAATAAGTGGAGATAATCTGTATAACATCAAACACCTTAAGGACCAAGGAAGCAAAAGACAAAGAGACCTTTTTTTCCTTATAGAGAAGGGATTCCAATTTCCCTGAATCATCAGGAAATTTTTATCTTTACAACATAGTTTCCTGTTACTACTGTATTTATGTTTCAGATTATTTGTAAGTATAATTCCATGGAAAAATATTCATAAGCATTTTATAAAGAAGAAAAACATGATAAAATAATAAACTTGTAAATAAATATTAGTCTTTTCCAAAGATTCTTAACAAGAAGAAATTCTCAATTCAGTTCTTCATGTTCCCACATTATTTCTGAAAAATTCTGCAGTAAAAATTCTGCAGTAAAAAGCAGCCTACAGGATCTGGAAAACTTTCAAACAGTGGAAGGAAAAAACTAATGTTAAAAAAAGGTTTATTTGCCCACCGTCCCCAAAGCTATGAAATAGTAATGCATTTAGATCCCTGTTTATATTTTCCAGGAGTCCAGTTCTACATATCCTGGACTTCATTACCCCTTGAACAACTAAGCAAACAAATTCCACTGAATCTGTATGTTTTCCTTTAACCTGCAGGGTACTCTAAATTTAACATAAATTATAATATTCCACATTATTTAAAATAACAAAAAAAAAACAGATAAAATAGTTTATAACTTGAAGATATCTAATCTTATTTTCTATGATTCTGTGGCATTAATACCAAATTTTTAAAAATTACTGTATATAGACTACCCATCTAATTCCAATACGACAAGAAATAAGGAAGATGGAAGAGGAAAAAAAAAAACTGTTTTATTACAACAGAACCAAGACCAAACTGAAGATAGTAAGAATAAGTTCAACATTTTTAGATGTTCCTACTCACTGTTAATTTTGTAAAAGTCGTCTTTATTTAAAACAAAAGTCTTGGAATAAGTTTAAAGAAAATTTAGTCAAAATTTGGATAACTTCTTTTCTGACCTATGTAAAAGGCTATTTACAAAATAATTAATACCTATGGATCTAGCCTCCCTCATTCTTTGTGCACTCTTGAGTAAACAGAAATGTTCCTCATATACTTAAAAATCACAAGTGTCTCAGTCAAGAATCCAGAAAGTATAACCCATTTGTTGTTTTAAATGGATACATTCTGATTCCTAAACTCTAGGTGGTTCAAACATAAAACCTAAAGGAAATACATTGGAGAATGACAGAGTACTTAAAGTTGGTTTTCTATTTTTTAAGTTTTAACTCACTAAAGTTTTTTTTAATATTACTCTATGTAAATTTATGATTACACAAATGGTATGCCTTTACGCCACGTACAAACAGAGAAACAACATGTATCCCATTTGTTTACAATAAAAAAAAAAATAAAGTTTTTTTTAATAACTTTATTTTATTTATTTTTTTATGTGGTGCTGAGGATCGAATCCTGGGCCTCACACATGCTAGTCAAGTGCTCTACCACCACTGAGAGATCCCCAGCCCCTCACCAGAGTTCTTGAAAATAAAAACTTGACAAAGGTGGAAAATCACTTGAGAATGAAATCTGTTGCCAAGGGTATGGAAAAAACCCTACAGAGGTCTACATGTCACCTTAAACATACTGTTGATTTTATTTCAAAAATAAGACACCCTGAAAAAGCAATGTTTAAGAGGAACTAACATCTCAGGAAATAATTTAAATAAACAGAAATTAAAATGCAAAGAATTCTAATATATGTTTCTCACAGTAAATCATCACCAACAAAATATTCCTATTTTTATCTGTGCAGATGTTCTCTAATGATGGGGTTACATCCGAATAAACCCATCCTAAAAGATCGTAAGATGAAATGCACTTACTAATCTTCCAAACATCAAACCATAGCCTAGCCTGCCTTAAACATGCTCAAAACATGTACATTAGCCCCTAGTGGGACATCACGAAAAGAGCACCATAAAATTCTCTAGTCAAGATCAAAATTCGAAGTGCAGTTTCAAATGAACGCATATCACTTTTACATTATAAAGGTGAAAAATCGTAGTTTAAATGAACCGTCTGTATTTCTAAAATTTGTGTTATAATTTTACTCTAGATGAGATGCTACACAATCTAAAAGTAAAGTTATGTAAAAATGAATTTTATATTTCCACCGAATACAATCTAAAAATATAAGATATGAAAAGAAAATGACATCTTCAATAATGTATCGAAAACTGTGGTCAAGATCTAATAAACTAGTAACATTATTATTTGTTTTTCTTTACACTTTTCATATATCTTACCTCTACTCTAATTTCTTTTGTGCCTATTAATGAAAAGAGCTCCTAAGATATTACAGGAATTAAAAATATACACAGGAAAAAAATAAAGATGACATTATTGTTAAGTCCAAAAGTTGGGTTTAAAGAAACAAATGAGTGATTCAGGGCATACATTCAAAAATCAAAATAGAGTGTCAAAAGCAAACACACAAGACTTATGTGAAGAAAATCATATCCACTGCAGTAAAAAAAAAAAAAAAAAAAGTAAAACTTGGCTAGAGCAGTATTTCCATGTTGTTTAAAGTGAGGGCTCAATAATGAAAAGATGTTCACACTTCCTAAATTAGTCTACAAAATCACATACAATACCCAGCAAAATGACACCAGGATATCTGTTGGGAAAAGAGGGAGAAATGAGATAACTTTTTCATTAAATGCAATTTAAAATATTATATAAGCCACCAAGATATGGTGGCACACACCTGTAATCCCAGAGGCTCAGGAGGCTGAGGCAGGAAGATTTTGATTCAAGGCCAGCCTCAGCAACTTGCCAAGGCCCTGAACAACTCAGCAAAACCCTGTCTCAAAATAAAATATAAAATCTTATTTTATAAACCAAGTAGGACTTTTACTACAATGCAAGGATGGTTCAACATGCAACAATCAATAAATGTAATAATCACATTAACACAGAATGAAGAGGGGGGAAAATGATTATGGCAAATGAAATAGAAAAACCACCTGACAAAATTTAGCACTATTTTCATGATAAAACACTCCACAAATTAGGACCGATAGAAAGTACAACATAGTAAAAGCCATGAAAATTTCTCAGACAAATCATACTCAAAGATGAAATGCTAAAAGCTTTATCTCTAAGATAAAGAACAATGCAAGGATGTCAGCTTTGCCATTCTTCTCAACATCCACCTACAACTAAAAAAATTTTTAAAAAATAGCACTGTAAATTCTAGTTAGAAAATTAGACAAGACATTCAAATTGTAAAACTCTCTGTTCAGGGATGTTTTATATGCACAAATCCCTAAAAAGTACATATACACAGAAAAAAATAACTGTTGGAAAAGTAAGTTCAGCAAAAGTAGAATACACTCAATGCACAAAAATCAGCTTTCTATACAGCAATAAACAATCTGAAAAGAAAATTAAAGCAACTGCATTTGCAACAACAAAAAATACATAATAATTAACTTAACCAAGGAGACAAGACTTGTACACTACAAAACGTGCTGAAATAGACAACACAAATAAGTCTGATAAGATAGCATGATAATCTTACATTTAATGTTATACTTACAAAACAGCAGTCTAGAACAGTACCTGATACAAAATAGGTGTTTAAATATTTAATAAGTATTTTAATATTTATTCATATTTAAATTCAATATTTGTTGAATTATAGTACTGTCCACAGATAAACAAAAAGTATTTCCAGATTTATGAATACTGTAACAAATGCTGTTAAGCCTATTTTATCTTTCATGAAAATAAGTGGAATGACTGATACTTTATACATTATTTTATCTCTTTTTTCATTCTCAGTTCATTCAACTAATATCATTTTTAACCAAAGAGTATGTTTAACATTAGAAAGTTCTTCAGTAAAAGAAATTTCAACGGAAATATGAAATTCATTTTATGATTTTATAAGTTACAACATTTAGTAAATTGCAAGGAAAGACTTTCACCAAATAGGTTCCAATGGTTTGTGTTGGGGATTGGTGAGCTTTAAGTTTCGAAAAGAAAGGAACAAGATTGAGAAGTCCAAACATTTACAGAAAAACATTTAGACTTCATCAAATAAACAAAGGAGAAACTATTAAAGAATAGGGGAAGAACTTTGCTAAAGGCAATTAAGGATGAAATTTGTTCACACTAAATAGAATACACTGGAGAAGGCAGAGAACTCAAAGTAAAATAACCAATAAAAATACATGTTGGAGAAAGAAAGGTTGGAACCTAGTAGTAGTAAAAACTGCAAAGAACTGAGATTGGGATTTACCAACTTGGGGAAAAAAACTTCCAACTTGGGAAAAGAAATTTGTAAATGTCTACATTCAAGGTGAGGGAAACATGTAGATAAGCCGCACAAGGATACAAATTTTCAAGCCTAAATGAGATTTCAAATAAATTCCCAAAGGGCAGCAAGTTTCACATGAAGGTGATAAATTACATTTTATACAGAGGTTCTATCAGATCCAGATGCAGGACATTCATGTAAGAAAAAAGGGTAAAGATAATGGTTCAAACTGAACAAAGGTCAATGCTTAAAACTTCAGATTTATAAGTTAACTGCAGATTACTCTCCTTTGAGAACTTAATTGTAACTTAATTATAAATCTGCAGTTTTAAGCAGTGCTTTTTCTTCATATTGAACCATTATCTTTACCTTTTTCAAAAATGCTGAAAAACAGCAGGCATGGGACTGAGCCACTACTGCAAAATTGAGATGGGAAGAACTTCAATCAGGAAAGAAAGGAAAAATAACAGTTCAAGGGGAGGTGAACCATGGTGTTTTAGAAATCAAGAAGGTGCAAAGGTTAGGAAAGAATATATATCATAGCAATCAAAGGGACTTTTTAATTTTTACTTTGAAAATCTGTGAATTATCATGTGAAGAATATGACAGGGTATATCATATCAAACAACAATAGTTATGGAATTAGAAATCTGTATTCAAATTCCTGCCCTGACGCTTATTTGATCTTTTACTTTTCAGAAGTTAAAGAAATAGAGCTAATGAATCTACCAATTAATACAGAAAACACCCCTCAAATACATACAGAAGAATTAAGGAAACAAACCAAAGAATTAGTGTATCTATTATCAGTTCCTTTACTACCAACTCATGTTATCCACATAAGAGTTCCATTTTACAGATAAGGAAAGTAACAGAAATTACAGGTTACACATTATCTATTTTACCCAAAGTCCACGCTTTCATCCTAAACAACAACATAGATGACTAATTAAAGTTTATTTGATTTTACCTAACTGCACTGTCAAATTAGGAATCACTAATTGTAAAAACTTCAACACTACACTAACGAAATAAAAGATCAAAGGAAGTATTCCCCATGAAATTTTCATTAGTGCATTTTCTTTTATTTCCAAATATATATGCTAAAACAGAAACAGAATTCTGCATTTTAACCATTTATATACTATTTTCACCCCAAACATAAATATAGCTAACCAAAATTTCCCAGTGCATGAAGAAATATATATTGAATCATTTCAAGGCCTACTATTATAGCTCTGGGATATTTATTTATTCTACCTCAATTTCTCTAATTAAAAAAAAAAAAAATAGAAGCCTGGCACACTGGCACTAGCCTATAATGCTGGCTACCTGGGACGATGAGGCCAGGGGATCACCTAAACCCAGAAGTTCAAGAGCAGTCTGAGCAACACAGTGAGACTCCATTCTCCTCTACCCGACAAAATACAAATTCTCATCTTCCAAAGGAAACACTAAACAGGAATCACAGTATTGACAAAAGAGAATTATGATCCTTGTAATAGTACACAAGAGGCATACCATAATGGAAGACTTATTAACTCAGAATTAAGAGCTGTGGGGACAGATCTGAAACTTATTTTGTTTCACACTTTTGTCTAAGACATTGTAAGTTAAAAACTATTAATGACAATTCCAAATTAAATAGCAAAACCTGTGAATCTAGACCAATTCCTTTGCTGATTACACAAATGAGAAAACTTAGGCTCAATCTATAAAACTGAAATACAAGTACTTAAGAAATGCTTCTACGAAACCTAAGATTTTTAAGTACTCAGTTACATATATTTATATATATTTGTACACAATTCCTATTTATTCAAAGTAGTTTCAAAAGAAGCTCTATCCAGATCTATTCTTTTTAGCTATTTTGAACTAAGAGGTATTGTATTATGCCTGAAATTTGCAATCTACTTAAAAACTATGTAATCCAAAAGGAGTCTACTTGCCAATAAACCCTAAATGGAATATCTCATTGTATGAAACGCCTTGTTCAAATTCAACAAAATTAATTCTCATGTGATTTAGTTTCAATTGATTAAGTCTAGGAAACTGGCATAGACTGACCATGTTGCAAAACCTCAGAATTTTAGCACTATGTCAGGCAAAACATTAAATGGATTATGAACTGTTTTTCCCCTACTAATTAACTATGTATTCTCTAATTAAATCAATAAGTTCTGCACCATGAGACAAAAAAAACAAAAACACATTTTCATCAATGGGTTTACTAGAATAATTTTATGAAATATAATGTAAAGTGAAATGTTCCAACAAATTTTAGTAAGCACCAACCTTCCTCCCCTCCCCCCCTTGATACTGAGAATTGAACCCAGGGTCACTTCCCACTGACCAGTATCACCAGTCCTTTTTATTTATTTTGAGACAGGGTCTCCCTAAATTGCTGAAGATCTTCCTAAGTTGCTGAGACTGGCCTCGAATTTGTGACACTCCTGCCTTTACCTCCCAGGTCTCTGGGATTACATGAATACAACACTGCACCCAGAAAGAAAGTACCAATCTTAAAATAAAGGAGGAATTATATAATCTTCAAAAACTTCGTCAGATTAAGAATTTTATATCAAACAAGTTTGCTAAAACCCACATCTGAAAAAAACTATCTGAATATTAAACAGACATTTGATCACTGTCAAAGCTCAAAATAAAATTAGCAATATTTGTTGCCACTAAATCTCAACCATTAAATCATAAGTGTTTATATCCAAACAATTTACCTGAAACCGTTCCACATAGACATTCAGAAGTGCAAAATTTATTGGATTTTATAAGGTTAAATATAGCAAGTATTATGGCAATGTAATTTGTATTTAACATATAACCCCTGCCAGTTTACAAAGGAACCCTAAAATTAAGCCCATTAACATTTCTCCTACAAAATTATTTAATTTTATCTTTGTTTTCATTTGTTCTTTTTGGATATGAAACAGTAGAGTGTATTGTGACATACTGTACATATATGGAATAGAACTTATTTTAATTAGGATTCCATTCTTGTGGTTGTGCATGATGTGGTTAATTCATTTTAGGATTTACTAAAAAATGAGTTCAGTCAAATTAGGTTTTGCTTTTAGGTAAATCATTAAAAAATAAACTGAGCTGCTACAGTTATCTGGATATTAGAATTGCAGATAAGGAAAAGAGAACCTACAGTTATTTATCTGGCTAACGATGATACAGAATAAAAGCACATTTATGGTACATGACATAAAAAGTAAAGACTGCCATTTGTATGTATTGTGGAATATTAATGATGCCTCTTTCCTAAAATTTCTACTTACCTATGAAGAATTAAGAGCAATTTCTCACTTACTACACATAAGTCCTTAGGACCAACAATGACCCCAAATTTAAGAGAAGGTGAAAAACAGTCTATGTAATCAAATCAGACACAAATGTCTTTTTACCTACCAGCTAAACCAATTTCCCTTATGGTTAACCTATCAAAGTCATATTGACCAATGAAATAAAAATCATCCATTCATATTTTGAACATTTTGTGAATATACCAGAAAACAGTTATTATCTATACTGTAAGCTCACGGTATAAGTAACAAATAATTCTAATCCTAAAGAATTATCCAAACAAAACATAAGAAAACCAAATGATACGAAACTCAAGTTCCAAAAGCTGGGCAGAAATACATGGAATTTAAAATGGAAGAGGGCTTACTATAGACAATTATAAAACATTTTGAATCCTAAACATGAATGCTTCATTTATATTTAAGACACATAAACTGTGCAAAATAACCTTTACACAGTTCAGAACAGTTTAAAATCTGCATTCCCAGGTTAACTACTCCTCTTCAAGTGATTGCAAGAAAATTCTCCAAAATAAAAGAAATTTTATGGGTTCTATGTTTGCAAAGCAGTATCATTTTTTGTGTGTTCCTTTTGTGTGTTAAAAACCTCTGACACATTTCTTAAATACTCTTTAGACGGAGGGTAGTTTGAAAAGAGGGATATAACTGCCATAAGTATCAAGGAAACACAGACAAGGGTGGGTAAACTAATGAATAACAAATTACTAAATAAATATGTGATGGGTATCAGGATGTGGAAATAGACTAATTTTAGCATATTATTATTCAAAGATTAATATTAGCTGATATAGTGGCACATGCCTGTAATTCCACTTAGGAGGCTGAAGTAAGAGCATCACAAATTTCAGGCCAGCTTGGACGACTTAGCAAGACTGTCTCAAAATAAAAAGTGGTAAATTTCTTCTGGGTTCAATTCCTCATACCAAAAAAGAAGAGGGAGGGAGAGAAAGAGAGAATGAATATTATACAATAGTGCTTCTCAACTGTCAAGTTTCCTTCTGTGCTACCTAACTCTTCTAGAAAAGTTCCTCCAACAGTAGGGCAGGAGTAATGCTCAACAATCTATGTCAACACAAGACCTTTCTAAATAAATAATGGTGCTAAAAAAAGAAATCAAAGGCTCCTGACACATTTGTATCTTTACAATTTGGCTCTCTGCTGTACTGGAGAATTCATATGAGAGCTTTTCTTGGTTGATATAGTTCCAATATAGACAATACAGAAGGTTGTCCAGCCATTTTACAAAGTCACCAACAAAGTATATGAAATTATCCAAACATAATCTAGTAAAAATTCTACAATTAAACTAATTACTTAAGAGATAAGACAGCACAGTGAATATCAGTAAAACTATTGGTATGAAAATAAATTTTAATTTTAACTTCTTTGTATCAAACTATTTTACTTGTATATCCACAGCATACAAGAATATGCTTACTACCCTGATATGATGAGCAGAATGCCATTCCCAAAGATATCCATACCATAATGCACAAACCTTGTGATTATGTTAATATTACCTGGCAAAGGGTTCAGATCAAATTAAAGGGGAATTAAGTTTCATATGGGACTAAAGTGGTTAATCAGTACATGATGAGACTATCCTGGATTATCTGACTAGGCCCAAAGGCACTTGAGGAAACAGAAGAGAAATAACTAGGAAATATTGTCAGAGAGATACAACCTGACTGATTTAAGATGGAGAAAGGGGATAATAAGCCAAAGATCGGGCAGTTTCTAAAAACTAGAAGGCTGGTTGTGGTGGGTTAGGCCTATAAAAGGGTTAGGGATGTTGCTGGGTGGATAAGCAACCTGGTTTCAATTCCTGGTACCAAAAAACTAGAGAAGGAAAATAAATGAATACCTGTGAAAGTCTCCAATGAACAGTCTTGTCATACCTTAATTTTATATCAGTGAGAGAGCTATGTCAGATTTGTAAAAAGACAGATTTTTTTTTTTTTTTGCAGTGCTGGGGATCGAACCCAGGGCCTTATGCATGCAAGGCAAGCACTCTGCCGACTGAGCTATCTCCCCAGCCCCAAAAAGACAGATTTGTATAGTTTACAGCCACCAACATTGAAATGATTGGAAAATAATATACATACCAATTTCTTACATATAAGACCAAAAGTAGAATTAACTTTGAGACACTGACAACTACTTTCAGTTCTGATAAGTTTTTCTCTCAAATCGTGTGCTTTTCATGTGCCACACATATGTACAGCTAAAATTTCTTATATATTTACAGGGCTTTGATTACATATATTTATAACTTTATAAAAACATAAAATAACCTATTTATCAGCATGTTTATTTAATCAATCAAGCTCTTTAAAATTTACTATGCAATAACAAGTCTAAAAGGGAGAATGTATTATGCTGGTGCTAAAACCTGTTTCAAGTTTCATTTAAGGAATATGCATGTAAAAAAGTCTAAGTAAATCTAAAATTATAGGTTCTAGAATTTAAAAAATATTATAGTTAATAATAGTCATTTTTCAAGTAAAGACTGATGAAGGAAAATATGTCAAAGGTTTACACAGTTATGGTTCCAATGCATTTTTTAAATTTACATAGTGAAATACACAGATGGTATTTCTATGGTATAAAATAGATGGTATAATTCTATGAGTTTTGACAAATACATATGCATGCGTGTAACCAATAATCAAGATACAAAACAGTTCTATCACCTCAAGAAAATCCTTCCTGTCCTTTCCAGTCAGGCCTTATCATTCACAGATACCTTTTTTTAAATACTCAATATTTATTTACAAAAATAATATATGTAACCACCTCTTTAGCATAAATTTCCAACTAAGTCTTTTAATATAGTTATCCAAACAGCTTCCACACAAAAGCCAGGACGATTTTCATATCAAAGTTGAAAGAGAAATGAATTCAGCACATGCCTTTTACATACATAGAAGTAGTTACTGACAAACTATCACAATTTATGGAATCATTAACATCTGAAAATATTTAGCAAGTTTTTTTCTCCAATTGAACAAGAAAAATCTTCAAAATTATCTCTAATTTCATTTTAGAAATATCTATTGGCCAAACAAACCTATTTTGCAGCATGTCAACCTTAATACATATATATCACATGAAACCGTATCACTGACTATAATGATTTAAAAAACAGGATTGTACAAAAACAAAAACACAGCAAAATTATCACAACAAAAATATCAAAACAGGTTGCATGTACAGATATTACAATGGATTGGGAATTCTAAGTCTAGATACACACAAAAGGAAAAAAAAAAAATGCCCACATTTTTTAAGAGAAAATGGAAACGGCCCAAGGCACTAGGGATAAATGTCATGGATTATGTATTCCTAAAACCACCTTGGGAAGCCAGGGTACAATAGTACCCTGTTCCCTACTCAGTCTCTTACCTTCAACCTGTTCCCCAGTGAGAATGCAGTAGATACACAACAGAGCACATCCCCGACTCAGAATCATGCACATAAATCTATACTACCCGAAGAAAAAGTGTCAAGTGTACGGTGGAGGGAGTAAAATAAATAAATACTGACTCTAATGGTTTGCGGCACATTTAACATTGTAGTTTACAATATTTTTCACTTAAAGTCACATAAAACGCAGAAACATCTAGACTCTAAATCACTATCCGCTCCCAACCAGAAAGTACAAAAAGAAGGAAAGGTTAATTCCTATTACTCTCCATAGCAAAAAATCCATCTTCGTTTCCGGTTCGAAAGCCAAGCATCTAAATACAGGACGAATCAGAGCACCGCCACAGCCATGGGCTTTGCCGCCCCCCCCCCCACACATGAATCCCAGTACTGGAAAACCAGAGATGTCTTTCCCCTTCTCCCGCCCCTTCAGCGACCTTACCGGATAAGTTTAGAATCTCAAGCCCAAGCACTGTAAGACTTCAGCATCCAGAGCGCTGCCAGCGTTGCCGGTCGCCTCCCGCTGCGAGCGGCCCGCCCCCACCCCCACCTGCCCCAGGCGCGCGACATGCAGCTCGCAGCCCCGCCTTTCGGTGAGGTCCGCGCGGCCGTCCCGGCGCCGCAGCGGGAAGCCGCAGACCACCCACTCCCTGACAGGGAGCGGGACGGGCCCGCGGATGTCCCGGGATGCCAAGGAGTCCAGTTCTGACACCGCCTCTGCAGCGGAAACCACTCGCTGGAGGCGGCGACCAGGCTGGGGAAGTGGGCAAACCCGCTGAGGGCTGGAGAGAGGGGCGTGACCGCCAGTTGGCCAAGCTGAGCAAGGTGCCAGAGGCACCAACAAGGTGCGGCTGCGAGGGACCCGCGCGCACCCCGGGAAACGGGGGCGCTAGCTCTCTTACCGCCAGGTCCGGATTGCGGCTGTCCCTATGGGACACGGCTCGAATGACCCCCGCTCGCCAGCTCCGCCAGCAGCGTCCGCTCTCCCCGCGCTCCGGACGCACGTCCTCGCCGATCGCCACACACAAAAACCGCTTCCCCACCAGCTCGGGTCGCGTCTCCACAGCCATAGCCGTAGATCCCGGAGCGACTGCTGCCTCCTCCACGGAGAGGGAACCAGCGAAAAGTCGCTCCTACTGACCGCCCATGCTGAGGAAAGCGGACCGGGATACGGCGGCGGTCCCGCGAGCGAGAAAGCTCGGACTCAGGGACGCTCCGGACGTTCTCTGCCCAGAAGGACACGGCGACCTCGGTCCTTCTCCGTTCCCAACGCTACTCTAGACTCCCAAGCTCGCGACCTCAGGCTACGGCTCCACAAAAAAACTGACAAATCCCCCACACAGCCGTCGGAGGCCCGGAGGCAGCCCCGGCCGCCGCTGCCACAGCTCCGCGGCCAGTACTACTCCGCCTCCCCTCCACTGGTGAGGCGGCGAGTATGCCGCGCGTCTCCTTCCGCCGGCGCGGGCGGGGGAGGGAGCCGCGGAAAGGGTCGGCTGAACCTCCGCAGACAGAAAGTAGTGCCCGCCGCTGCGGAGGCTGCTCTGGGGCGGGGAAGCAAGAGGTGAGCAGGGGCCGGAAGCGCTTTCTCTCAGCAACACTATTAAGAAAGTTTGTGGTCCACCTTTCTATTCGTCATCCCTTCAGAAGTGAGGCTGAGGAGAGAGTGAAGTGTGCTGGTTCCACTCTGGATCACAAAATAAACTCAAGGGTGTATGCCTCCTCTCCAGAGCGATGTTTTTCAGAACACTTGGCGCCTGTCCTCTGGGATAGCCTCAATCGACAGTTCTGCAGTCCCAGCAGCAAAGCAACAATTCCTACTAAAAAAACCAAGCCCAAAGAACTCGGTCACTGCAGAAAAAGGGCCTACGACTTTAAATGAAGAAAAGCCTGTCATCCTTTCGTTCTTCCCAATTACGGTGATACTAATTACATGCTCTAGCTGTACAGACGAGACACCTTTGTCCACAAGAAAGCCAAACGCTCTACTGCGGGCTTTTGTCAAACTCTGTGCCAATCTGAGTACTTTTAATACTTGTACATAGTTTAAACACACTGGTCAGATGATAAAAAACAAGAAGAGGCTCTAGATTCGGTTACTAGAAAATATCATGGAAAGAAAAGGATTTTAGCCAATCACAGTTCAAGAAAAAAATTATGTTTATTTGCCGTCCAATCACAACAGGGCTTTATAATCCATACACACACCCCTACAACTTGGAACTCCTTTATTATCACTTGACTTCTCTCAGATCAAACCTCCCTTATAGATGGTCAGTGAGGAGTTAAGATTTCAGGAATACTTCAGTGTTTCAAGGTATGTTTTAAAATTCTAGTTCTGGCTTTCCAGGGCATTAGTGATTAAAATCAACTTCAAAAAATCATCTAGTTCAATAAAATTAATTCTAAATTACAGTTTTTTAGAGATTTTCTGAAAACTTCTATTCCAAAAAAATGTTTTCAAGTTACTTTTAAAAGGAGTTCATAATAATAATCTGAAAATGTTTTAAACAAACAGAATAAGACTTTTATCTGCTTTCTCCAGAACACCCAAGCTAAACTGAAGCAGAAAAACACAGCCACTGCTAATAGGTTAGAAACCAAAATAACAGGGAGAATAAATTTTAAACATCATTGTCTAATTCTGCTAATCTAAAATCCAAACACAGAACTTCAATACATAAACAAAGGAAAACTGTGTCCAAAAATGCAAACTGGTAAGTTGAGAGAAAAATTTATTTTTACCAGGGCAATTTTATTTCCAAGTTCACTTTCAGTATACACTGCAATACTGGGGAAATTATCTTAACAATTACAGACTCAGATTTCTAAAATTTCAACTTAGATTAATGAGACAGTTAAATAACCCAGTGAAAATAACCCAGCATATGAAAAGATAAAAGAATAAGGAGACCCACATTCAGATAACAAATAATCAATTAATTGCTTTGTAACCTTGGGCTTGTCACAGTTGTTAAAAGGGAAACTGCCTGATTTCTAATTCTCAGTGATATCCTAGGAGCAAATGAAAAAAAATACAAATAAAGTCATTTGAAAAAGGACATTCAAATTTAACATTATTATGAAAGACACATTCACTAAACGATATTTTTAGAGTGTAGGTTGATGGGGTGCTCTACATACAACTGTTTTTAATTTTATAGGCAACTCCTCTAAATGGGCCCAGAGGAACCTGTCTATATGTGGAATTCCTCCCTTTTTAAGTCCTATAGGAAGCATGTAAACTCAACAAATTAGTTAAAATATTTCTTGGGCAGTAAGTTTTTCAGAAGGTCATATATTCCTATATATTCTTAATAAAACATCTTACATTCTGGGGCTGGGGGTACATAACTCAGCAGAAGAACACTTGCCTAGCATGCTCAAGGCCTGGGTTCAATTCTAAATACTGCACAGTAATAATGATAAAAATTTAAAATCTTAAGTTCTTAGAATCTATTCCAAATTCTGTTCTGTGAATCCCCTGACTATAGCCAATTCTTAGGGTCTATAATACTTTGTTGATATTTTGCTTTTGGAGAAACTGTAAGTACATATTTTCAAAGATAGATTAAGAAGAACAAAGGTTTTTTGTTTGCTAGCATTTTTTGGCTGTTTGGTTTCAGGGGGTATTTACATTATTTTATTTTTTGCCAGCAAATCATAACTTTGCATATGGAATTAAAAGAAATTTTAAAGTCAAATTTGAAACCTCTGGATATTTGTTTCTTTAATTAATGAGTTTCCTTATATTCTTTACTTTCATAATGATATTCAGAAAATGACATTATTAATGTAAAGAAAGAAAGAGTGATAGCATTTCTCTGGCATACAGGCAAAGAGTGTGACTGGTAAGTATTTAAAATCACTAAGTTTACTTATAAGAGCTAAAAAAAAAAAATAGAAATAGTTTTTCCATCCTTACATGGAAATGTTCATTACCTATGTTTATACATATACATGCATTCAAGTAAAGCAAACCTCATACATCAACTGTCTTAATCCATGTAAAAGATACATTGGGAGATTACTCCTTATCTTTAAATATATAAAAATACATTCATAAAAACTAGTTGGTTTATTTTTAAAACTAACTTCTAAAATAAGTAAATGCATTTATTGCAATGATAAGAGCCATGATTATCTAATTATCAATGAAGTTCAGTTTCATTAAGCAAACAGCCTACTAGTTGTAAGGTTTCAACTTTCTGTTTGGTATAATCATGGAAAGGGTCAATTACCAAGTCTCACATATACTAGTAATTTTTGCCACTACAGGAGTCTACTTTAAACATCAGAAAAACACAGATAAAAAGTTAAAATCCATTTTTCTTGTAATAGTATTAGCCATCATTTGTGAACACTAACCAAAAATGGGTCAAAGACTATGCAAACTAAAATGTAATCTCATTTTTATTTTAAGAATGAGGAAAAGTAGCTTTAGAGAAGCTTTACTAACTTGCCTGAGAACACACACTAAGGAACTGGTTTTCAATACTAGGCTTTGTGATATCAAAGGGCCCCCTACCCTTAACTATCTAAAAAAAGATGCTTAAAAGAAACATACATGTCAGTCACCAAGTTGCTTCCTCCTTATTAGCACAGATTATTCATAATTTATTTGTTCAATATTTATTTAGCACTCACTTACTATGTCTCACATCTGCAAGGTTCTGGAGATAGGGCTTCTGTCCTTGAGAAGCTCACAGTCTATCTGGAAAGACACATTAGAAATGCTTTGATTTGTTTATTTAAGGAAGTGTCAATGACAGAATGGCATACAAGACAAATTTGATGCATTTTAACAAATACTTTTCAAACGTCTTATACTTGGAGGCTTTTATTAGCTATTAAATGTAAAAACTAGATTGAGTTTATACAATATGAGACTATATAGTAAGGTTCATCTAGGAACTATATGCAAGTCAAAATTAAAATAAAGGAAACCAAAAGTTTACCTAAACTACATAAATGGAATATCAAAAATAAAAAGGAATGTTTTATGTTACCATGCTTATAACTAAACATTAAATAATTTGCATACTGTTAGTTCCATAAGCATTTACTTGAAATGAATTCCTCAATCACATTTATGATAATGATAAGGTAACTCAAATGTGACTTCTTCAAGGAAATCATTCTTAAGTCTCAGACTAAGTCAAAATATCCAACTACAGATTTTCAAAACAGACCCTAATTGTCTTAGTACTTACTACAACTGTATTCACATGACTATATAACTGATTATGTTTTATATTTGATAGAATATAAGGTCCATAAGGACAAGGACAGTGCATCTTTATCATGTTAATAACTATACTCCCAGCTCTACTAAACGAAGAGAAAATGTTATTGAAAAAAATTAATGAATGAACATAGCAAAATATACCATTTTCTTAATACAACCCAACTAAAAGGAACTCCATCTGTAAATCAAGAGTCATGAATAAGAGGTTCCTGTTCTTCCTATAGGATTATTCACTGTCTTCATAATAATGTCCACTGTCTTCATAATAATGTCATACATAATCTCATTTCATCATGGAGGTACAATGTTAAGCCTTCAAATGCTTGTGCTTTGGCAGAAAAGCAAACTTGTTCCCACGGAAATTTATAAAGAACAGATATAGAGAGTTACAATTCACAAGAAAAACATTCATTTCATTACCAAACTACCAATTTAATACAAACCCCAAAATGATCCTATGAGCATATCAAAAACACCAGTCTATTTTTAGGTTCTAAAGAGAACAGTCTCAAATGATGTCCTTGATGGAGCCAACACAGGAAAGTAACTTTTTACATTCTTGGATACCATGTGGAAGAAGAGAGGAAGAGAAAAAACAAAGGAAGAAAATGAACAATCAGCCTAATAGTGCATTGTCTACATCTGCTATCCAGTTTCCAATTTAAATTCTGGATGCAAAGGAATCTACCACTTCTCTTGAGTATTAAAGGGAACACTTAAATTTGACTCTTAACTATAAAAACATTAAAAATTTAGCAAGAATGCACACAGCATTTGAAAACTGCTAATCTGGTGACTGAGGAACTATAAGAAACAAATGAAATTTTCATGTAGCACACACCACAGGTCTTTCCAGGGTGTCCTACAACACTTTTCCTCTGTTCACTGCCCTGCTCAGAAAAACTACCATCAAAATATGCTAGATGCAAATTTGCATTTTGCAAACAGGTTAGTTTTCTCAAGAGTTATGTTTCTATTGGTCCAAAAACCTTTTACTGTAGGCATGTTAGTAGCAGCAGAGCTAAAATGCCTGAGAGTAGTTCTGTTCTTAATGAAATTTCATTAAGAAAAGGTGTTTCTAAACTACATGTAAAGCTATAAATGAGAGAAACCAAAGTAAAATATAAACTAAAAAGTAATAGTGACTCCAAAGTCTCAGCATGCTAACTATACTCCACTGATGCTCTTCACAGATTTAAGATGAATTTTACATTATGAAAGAACTTTATGATCATGAACACACAGCTCTAAGGTACATTTCCCAAATTAATGGCATCTGGCTTCAAAGAAACAAAACAAGACGAGGCAGTAAAATATAGGGAATCTTTGGTCATTCCTTTCTTTGCCACGTTCTAAAAAAATCCACATGATTACATGAGATTTATTACCTGCCACAAAACGTAAATATGTAATAAGAACGAATTGCGCCATATAAAGGAAAGCATTGTCGTTTGGCTCCACATGTTCTTCACCACTACAGATAATTTATTTACTCAATTAAAGAGCATTATAAAATAGTGCTCTAATTCCAAACCCTATAAACCCTATGTTCACAGAATCTTGGTGTTTGGAAGCCCGAGGTTTCACTTGAAAAAAATCACACATGGCACATAATGAAGATCAGACCTCAAAAAAAAACTTTTATCTACAAACTTAAAATTCCTATCTCTATCTCCCTAGTCTGTTACTCTGGAGCACATTTTGATATTACCTAAGAAGAAATGGAGAGGAGAAACATTCAGAAGGTTATCATAATTTTTAACAAAATATGCAACTACTTAGCTAGATATCCCAAATATAGCACAGTAGACATTAACAGTCACATAATATGACCTAATGAAAAAGTAGGAATCAAGAAAATCTAGATAACTTCTACACTAACTACTGAATACTTTTAATAAACCACTTTGGTCCTCTAGGAATCTTTTATAAAATGTACAAGCTGACAATCTTTTAAGTTCTTAAAAGTTGGCTTCTAAGGCTTCAAGGTAATTCAACAAGAAGCATTGTACACTGTCATGTCATATGGCAATAATTTAAAACCTGAAAAATAAGCCAGGTACAGTGTCACTAAGCCTGTAATCCCAATAAACTTGGGAGGCTGAGAAAAAAGGATCAAAAGTTGGAGGCCAGCCTGGGCAACTTAGTGAGACCCTGTCTCAAAATAAAAAAATAATAAGGGCTGGGGATATAGCTCAGTGGGTAGAGTACCCTTGGGTTCAATCCCCAGATACCACCAAAAAAAACAAAAGTCTCACAGAAGATAGACATATCATTAATATATACATGTAATAACACAGAAGGACTTTCTGATTAAACAGTTTTTAAACATCATTGCAGAACTGCTACTTTCCTCTGCTTTCCAAGTTTGGTAATAACATTTACAAATAATCCATCAGACATCAGAACTAACTTGAAATGGAAGAACTTTTCTCATACTCTGCATTACAAATAAATCTTTACATATGAAAACCTTAGGTCTGCATGTTTTTACATTCTTCTTTATAATAACCTCTCTGAATGTCTTTATTCAACTAATCTAACTATGAAAATTATCTTAAATCAATTATTTCATTTGTTTATATCTAAATGTAAATTCATGCTTCTTTCCCCCATGTAATTTTTTTCCCCACAAGTTTTTAAATCTCATGCTGTCAAATACCTTTATGTATGTGACATAAAGTCATGCCTAGAAAATACTCAATGTAGATATTCCTTCGTATTTTCTTCTTAGTAGTTGTATAATTCCAATTTTTATAATTAAAAATCTGAATCTGTTAATGTATTCCTTCTTAATTATAGAAGAATTACAAAAGAGAGATGTTGTCTTATATGCAATTAACAAAGATGGAAAAAAAAACAAGTATTAGCAAAGGTGTAGTGAAACAAGTACACACTCTTATAGTACTAATATAACTTCGTAACAGTTCTGGAAAGCAATCTGACCACCTTTACTGGTGACAGTCTTAAACAAATGCTTGGAAATCATTCTCAATGAAAAGGCTAAAGACACAGAAATAAGAAAAAGTGTGCTATGTGCTTTGGGCTGTCAACTGCCCAGAGCCTCTCCTCAACAGCACTAGAGAATAAGAGTTAAAGAGTACTTGAGAAGAAAGAAGCATGAAGCAGAGTGTTTTAGAATGGAAAAGATGTAAACATATTTGAATCCTGAGGGAAATTTCTCAGGAAACAGGGATAGAATAAAAATGAAAACAAAAATTTTAATGGAGCAAAACACAAAGAGAAGACAGACAGGATCAGAAATAAATAGCCTATTTTCAAGTGGTTAAATACAAAAAAAAAAAGAAAGAAAGAAAAATAAAAGTGTGATGAGGGATTAAATGAAAGAATTACAGCAAATCTAACATATTGACAGAGACTGGAATAATGCTTACCCCTAAAGGTATGTTAGTACTGACTATAAAGTGGTATGAGGATGCTACAAACATCATGTATCTTGATGTGGGTGATGTTTACACCAATATGAAATATGTAAAAATAAATTGCAAAAATTTGCAAAGCATTTGTGATTCTAAACATCGCTGTTTCCTTTCATTATTACATTATTATTATAAAATTATATCATTATTACTTGTAACATGAATACTTATTATTTCTCCCTCAAAGGTTCAGTTCCATTAGGAACACATTATGAAGCCTGAATACCTTATGCAAATGAGAAGTCTTCATTGTACACTTCTGTTCTATGCAGATGTTTTGTTGCTTTTTTTTTTTAACCTTAAGATGTACTTCTTAGAGGGTACCAAAATGGTCTTCATTTTTTTTTCTTCATTTTCCCCACTGCAAATGATGTCATTACTTAATAAGAAATACCCAAATTGATGAAAATAGTTAACTCTATCTGGAAAAGTTCATGTACTTGTCAAAGATGAACCTAAAAACATTAGTTGTGATATTGGGTATGAAAACATTCCCCCACCCCTGATGCCACCCCACCCCATGGACCAGCGATGTTTTATTCAGCACCAAAGGGGCACATCTTCGGGGACAAAATGGCTCTGAGAACACTTCTTAATAAATTCTTTCAAAATTAGATAATAATATTTGCTCCTGAGGAAAGAACCAGAAAGTATTCTGGGTACAAAACAATATAAGCTTCCTACTACTAGTAGAGAAGCAGTTTTACTGAGAGACTGGAGTTCAACAGTCTGCACACAAAATTGGTCTAGGACAAAAGAGAAAGACCCCATCCCACTACAACAAATCTATCTTCCAGCAATAAAAACAGCACTCTACCACTAGAGAACTAACAAAAGAATATATAAAGACTGTCTGAAATACAGGCATGCAAGGAAGGGTTAAAGAATAGGTGGACTAAAAACACTGTCAACACTTTCTAACAAATTATTGACTCCCACCCCCACTTAAGCACTGGGTGATGACCAAAAGATCTGAAATTGAAGATACATTAAAAGTAATCAGAGCCATAAAAGAAAAAACAAAACACGTAAACTCCAGGCAAGACTGATTCAGCTTCTCCTCCATGCTAACTCAGGTAGAACAAGAATCATAGTCATACTTGTCTCTGGACATAAATACTATTTATCTCAATCTCCACTAGCCTCCAAAGGATGGCTGACATTCAACCAAAAAGTAATAACCACTCAAAGACTCAAGAACAAAAAATCATGTAAGGAGACAAAGCAATCAGGTGATGCAGCTTTGGAAACTGGAACTATCAGTCAAAGAATTTATAATAATTATGAATGATAACACAGGAGCAAATGAAACAGGTTAAAAAAAATGCATGATCAAATGACAACAGAGAAAAAAACACTACAAGAATCAAACTAAAATGTTAAAAATAAAGGTCAAACTTGCTAAAATTAAGAAATGCAATAATGGAAATTTTAAAAAGTTTTTGACACCATACTTGATAGAGATGAGAAAAAAAAACAATTACTCCTGAAGATAGGTCAAAATAAATTGCCAAAGCTAAAACTAAACAAGAAAAAAAAAAAAAATCAAGGATATGAAACATTATAAATGATCTAAACTACCTAACTGGGGTCTTAAAAAAAGAGAATGAACATAAATACAAAATACTTGAAGAGGTAATTCTGAGTATTTTTTTCAAATCACAAATTCAAAAAATTCAGAGTAGCCCAAGTAGAATAAATATTCAAAAAGATCTAGATATATTTTCTTTAACTTTCTTATGTAAAAAATGTACTTTATTTATTTATTTATTTATTTATTTATTTTTGATACCAGGGGTTGAACTCAGGGGTACTTAACCACATCCCCAACCCTTTTAATTTTTTATTTTGGGTCTCACCAAGTTGCTTAGGGCCTCACTAAATTGCTAAGGCTGGCCTTTTGTCATCCTCTTGTCTCAGCCTCCGGAGTCACTGGGATTACAAGTGTGTGCCACCATGCCTGCCAAAGGTTAAAATCTTTTAGATGACACTGGGCTTGGTAAAAAGATAACACCAAAAACCATATTTGCAAAATTTAAAATTAAGCCAAGTTAAAATAAAAAACCTCTGCTCTCCAAGGTCAAAGAGTGGGGTAAAATATTTATAAAACACTTATCTGATAAAGGTTGGTATCCAGAATACTTAAAGAACTTTCAAAATTTAATAATAAAGAAGACAACAGATTTTTTTAATTGGGCAAAAGAGTTGAACAAATATTTTAAAAGATAAACTAATGAATAATAAGCCTAAGAAAAGACACTCAACATCATTAGTTATGAGGAAATGAATATTAATCAATGAGATACTACTGCACAACTATCCAAATGGCTAAAATTAAAACACACACAGAGGTAATGCCAGGTGTTAAGAAGGATGAAAAGCAATCAGAACTCACATACAGGACTGACTGATAATGACAGCCACTTTGCAAAAGAGTTTGGCAGTTTCTAATAAAGTTATGTATATTTTTAAATGACTCAGCAATCCCAATTTTAAATATTTTTTAATCCATGCTTATACAAAGAAACTGTACCCAAATGTATATAGCAGCTTTATCTGTAATTGCCAAAAATCCAGAAACATCCCCAAATGTCCCTCAACTGGAGAAGAGACATATATGGTAAGTTATTTACCAGTAAAAAAAATTGAACATGCAACCATATGGATGAACCTCTGCAATTCAGAGACCACCCTCCTCATCCATGCACCTTCAGGTTTAATGACTCAATAAAAGGACTAGACCGGAGCCAATGAGAAGGCGGAAGTGAAAGCTGACTCCTAGTTGCCGGCAGCTGCTGCAAGGCTGAAGCCAAAGTGCACTGCTGTCCTGGAGCTGCTGGTCTGTCGCTTGTTAGGTACCACCGAGCTCTCAGTAACAGGACTGAACTATACCATTTAGAAAAATGGAAGCTGATGCTTCTGTCGACATGTTTTCAAAAGTCTTGGAGAACCAGTTGCTTCAGTCGGCCAAGCTAGTAGAAGAACATTTGGATTCTGAAATTCAGAAATTGGATCAGATGGACAAGGACGAATTGGAACACCTCAAAGAAAAGAGACTTGAGGCACTAAGGAAAGCTCAGCAGCAGAAACAAGAGTGGCTTTCTAAAGGACACGGGGAATACAGAGAAATCCCTAGTGAGAGAGAGTTTTTTCAAGAAGTCAAGGAGAGTAAAAAAGTGGTTTGCCATTTCTACAGAGACTCCACATTCAGGTGTAAAATACTAGACAGACATTTGGCGATACTCGCCAAGAAACATCTCGAGACCACGTTTTTGAAGCTGAATGTGGAAAAAGCACCTTTCCTTTGTGAGAGACTGCGTATCAAAGTCATCCCCACTCTCGCACTCTTAAAAGATGGGAAAACACAAGATTATGTTGTTGGATTTACTGACCTAGGAAATACAGATGACTTCACCACAGAAACATTAGAGTGGAGACTCTGATATTCTTAATTACAGTGGAAATTTAATGGAGCCACCATTTCAAAGCCAAAAGAAATTTGGGACAAACTTCACAAAGGTGGAAAAGAAAACTATCCAAGGAAAGAAATATGATTCAGACTCTGATGATGATTAGAGATTAATTATAATTCTTTGTAAATCATCTATTTCTGTTTTATTCACATTTCTGTTTTCTAAATTCTATTGATTTTAATAAATTGGTCTTCTGACACTCAAAAAAATAAAATAAAAGGACTAATGAAATTCAAAGGAGTCATTATACCTGAGGTCATAGTTTACTATAGCAAAACTGATACAGATTAAAATCAGCAAAGGGAAGAGGGGTATAGGACAGGGACCAGGAAATAGCAGATACAAACTTCCAGTTGTCCTCTACCATTGAAGCCATTGACACTACACTTGTTTCTCCCAGCAAAAACATGTAACAACATACAAGGAATATTAGCAACTAGGGAAGCTCAACTGAAACGTAGTATTAGGGGCACTATTGGGGCTCTGATCATCTATAGGGTCATCTGAATAGCTGACTTAGTTTTTAGCCTCTTCAGAGATCGAAGGATAACTACATAACTCAAGGTCCCCAACATAAATAATACTGTCAGCATAGATAATCTGCATTGGCCTAAGGTCTGCAAATAAACAGATATCAGGTAATATGTGGCAGGAGCTTAGAAGTTATCACTCTGGAGCTAGGCAAGAGCCAGTCCATTCTTTCAGCAACTTTATACCTTAGATGCACAATCCAAAATTCATTTTAAGTGAAAAGAGTCAAATTCAAGAAAACTACAAAGTATGTGATTCCATTTATGAGACACTTCTAGAAAAAGCAAAATTATGACAGAGCTCAGTCGGGTCCAGTGTGTGGAGGGAAGGCACAAGATTACTATATCTTGATTGTGGTGGTGGTGGTTACACAAATACATGTACTTGCCAAAAATCACAAAAATATATGAAAAAGAACAATGATTTTTACAGCTTATCAATTATGTAATTAACCTGATTACGTAGGGTTACCTGCTGTGGTCCCTACCTGTAACCCCAGCTACTCATGAGGCTGAGGCAGGAGGATCACAAGTTCCAGGGCAGACCGGACAATTTAGAGAGACCCTGTCTCAAAACAAAAAAAAAAAAAAAACAAAACAAAAAAATGGCTGAGGGGATGCAAGCTCAGTGGCAGAGTGCTTGTATAGTCTGTGCAAGGCCCTGGGTTCAATCCCTAATAGTGAAGGTGAAAAAAGAAAGCAAGGAAGGTAGACAGTAAGTATTGTAAGATACTTATTGTCATCTGAAGCACTTTTGTCCCTTAAAAATGGCAATTATAAATATCAAACGCATTTTTGTCAGAAGACAAATGCCTCTCTTTACTAAGTAAAGACAGTCAATGGAAAATTGTGTCTCTACAGGTATCTTGTAAAAATTATGAATACACACAAAGAAAAATATTGTGACTCCTAGCTGGCAGGATTATGGGTAACAATTTTTTTCTCTTCTATTTCAGTTAATGTTCTCTGTGTCATAAAAACCAATTTAAGATTTTTTTTAGGTTCACTAATACTGTAATATTAGTACACATATTCTAAAATAACCCCGAACAACCCATGCTCTTGTAGAATCCTCTCTTCTTCAGTGTAGGTGGGACTTGTAACTTGTTTCTAACCCACAGAATATGGCAAGGTGATGGCACAGCACCTCCATGATTGCTATTTTGTGGTACTGAGGACTGAGTCCACTGAGCTACAAACCCAGTCTTTTTTTTTTTTTTTTTTTTTCTTTTTAATTTTGAGTCAGGGTTGTGCTAAACTGTCCAGGCTGGCCTCAAACCTGACAATCTCCTACCTCAACTTCTCAGGTAGCTGGAATTGAAGGCGTGTGCCTTGGTACCCAGTCCCATAATTGCTATTTTGTAATGGCAAAGGTGAAAATACTCTGCAGGTACAATTTAGATCCCCTAATTGGTTGACCCTAACTAAATTAACCAAAAGGGAAATCATCTTGAATGGGTCTCACTAATCAGATGAACACTTTAAGAGAGGTCAGAGACTCTTCTAATGACTTTGGAAAAACAAGCTGCCATGAGTTCCACAGTTAAAAGGAAATAAATTCAGCTCACAAACCATGTAGGTTTGCAAGAGGAACCCTAGCTTCAAAAGAGATTCCAGCATAGACCAATACTAACATTTGCAGCCTTATGAAACCCTGAGCAGAGGACTCACCTAAACTGTACCCAGATTCTTCACCGGTAGAAGGTGTAAGGAAACAAACCTAGGTTGTTTCAAACTGCTATATTTGTGGCAATTTGTTACATAGCAATAGGAAATACAGCAATTAAAAAAACTTACAAGACTCTTGGTTTCACCCATGAGTAGTACTCCCAGGGTGCCTCTCAAATTAGAGGAACTGCACTATTTTAGGAGGCATTTCATTTTTTGAAAACAATGTGAACCTTACATGGCATGATACAAATCTAATCAACAACGAAGATCTGTATTTCAGATAATTGTCTGGAAATATTTCAGACTCACTGCTCAATAACTAGAAACTGTTCCTAATAAATTGTGTATATGGAAAACTGTCTATAGGTGTGGTGGGCGAAACCCGGGGCCCAGGGTTACACCACGTGCATCTAAAGATGGCGACTGGCAGAGAGCAAACGGCGTCCTGATTATGCCTGGAAAGAGGCAGGAAGCATTTACAATTGGCTGTATGATAATCAGTTCAGCCGCCTAGCGCCGTGGACATATATACTTTACATGTATGCTTGAGCGAGTGATCGCTTGACCTTTAACAGGATTGGATGGACATATCTGGTTACAATTGCTTATGCATGAGACTGCTTATATATTGAGGGTGTGTTATCTGAATAAAGGGAAAGCTGCTTCATGAACTTCGGAAGAGTACGTGTCTTTTGTCCCGCTGGTCGGGCTGAAAGAGCAAGAAGTGGCGAGAGCCACTTGAAGCAACCCAGGCTAAGAAGCGGCGGTTTTCAAGCTGCGGTTTTCCGTATATAGGATACTGATACAGTCTATCTAGTTATCCTAAAACGTGATTCTTTGGAGAGCAGGGAGTTGATATCAGAATCTATATAGGAATAGATGATGATGGTATTTTTAAATGCTTGTATTAATACAGTATTTTAATATTATAAAACATTATGTTTGATATAAATTATAAAAAATAAAGTTCAAAATCTTATTGGCAAATAGGAATAGATATTATATTATATATTAATCTGCCACAAAAGGTTAGGGGGAAGAAAGCATAACAGAAATTGGAGAGGAGGAAGAGTGAATGGATGGGAAATATTTGTCTAATGATGTGTAAGTTTGTAAAAGAGGAGGTGGTGTGTTAGTCACCTTTCTGCCACTGTGACAAAATACGTGAGAAAATCAAATTAAAGGAAGAGATTTATTTTGGCTCACAATTTCAGAGGTTTCAGCCCATCATCACTTGGCCATGTCAGGCCTGTGGTGGCATGGCTATGATGGGAATATGTGGTGGAGGAGGTCTGTTCACCTCACAGAGACAGAGAGGAAGGAGTCAGGGTTCCAAGATCCTTTCAAAGGCATGCCCCTAATGACCCAACTTCTAAAAGATTTACCCCACGTCCTAAAGGATTTACCTCCACACAACAGCACCATGGGCTAACAACCAAGCCTTTAGCACAGGGGCCTTTGGGAGACCTTTAAGATACAAACCATAACGCTGAGTATACAGCTCATTGATAGAGCACTTGCCTAGCATGTATGAGGCCCTGGTTCAGTTCCTAGCACTGCAAAAAAAAAAAAAAGTCCAAAATAGTGACAGAAGGAGACCTCTGGTGAACTCTACTGGGGCACTATACACGACAAGGTGTAAAATTCCCAGGATATAGGATATTGGTTCACTGTAAGGTTGCTCTCACTGGAATTAATAATGATGTCATTTTAAAGAATATTACCAAAAAAAAAAAAATTCTATTTGTTGGAAGTTGTGGCTTAAATTACTTTACATACTATAATGCATATTGTTCTCAAGAACACATTCAAGAAAACCTCTTTTTGGTCTTAATATTAGCAAGAGTCATGTTTTTCCTTTGCTGATGTTTTGTTTTCATCATATGGAAAATACGAATTAAAATACTGACCCAATTTTCTTTCTAATGTAGGTCACCAGAAAGTTTTATGCTATACTTCTTTGGTTTTTAATTCTTTTTTTTTTTTCAAACATTCACATAAGTAGAGAGTAAACAAATGCTTGTGTATACAACACACAATGCAACAATGTCAACATTTTCCCAATCACATTCTTCTATCCGACAAACACACATACTCTCAAGTACTTGACAGCATAACCAAGATATCATTTCATTTCACCCATTAACAATAAAGAATGTATTGGTACCAGTCTTTTCATTAAATTGACATTTTAAAGAAATTATTACATCTCACAAAATTAACAATAATTCCTCAATATTGTCTAATAAAAAAACCCATGTACAAATTTCCTCAATTATCTCAAAAATAAAAATTTTATCATGTTTGTCTAAACCAGAAACAAAACCAAGTGCATATGCATTTGGTTGATATGTCTCTTTAACTCACCCTTAATCAGTAATAAGTCATTTGTCCTGCAGAATTTCTCACATACTAAATTGAGCTGGTTCCTTAGAGTACTGACTTATTGCTCTTTTCTCCACATTTTCTGTAAACTAACAGTAAGATTTAGAGACATTATTCAGTTTCGATTTTTTTGGCAAGATACTTCATTAGACTGGGTGTGGTGGTGGCACACGCCTGTAATCCCAGTCATTCAGGAGGCTGAGCAAGAGAATCTAAGTTTCAAGCCAGCATGAGCAACTTAGCAAGACCTTGATTCAAAACAAAAGGGAGGGGCTGGGAATGCAGCTCAGTGGTAGGGCACAATTGGGTCCAATACTCAGTACAAAAAAAGAAAAGAATACTTTATTAAACGATACATATACTTTCCTAATCCATTACATTAAGATACATATAATCTTACTATAGTTTATCCTACATACAGTGATTATTATCTCGAAGTGTTGCCAGCCTAACTCACCCAATGGTCATTTTTCCATTATTTCCTTAGGACTTGCCCACAGATGATTTACTAATTGTATCATTCTATTTTCATTAGTTACCTGAATTTGTTTTTAAAAAACGTTTTCCCTAATTAACTATTTGGTTACCCTGAATACTGTTTACACACACACACACACACACACACACACACACACACACACACAAAGATTTTTTTATTCTCTTTCTTTATTTATATATTCTCTAAACAATGAACTAGTAGTGGTCTACCACCTCCCAAAGCTATGCTATTTCTTAACTTCACTAATTTTGTCTGTCTCACTACTACTGTGTTAACTTGCTAAATTTCTACAGAAATAAACACAGTGATAATATATTCAGAATTCTTTGGACAGATATCTGAATGCTAATGTAAAGTACTAAGAACTTTTAAAACTGAAAAGATAAACTGAGTAATTTTAACAAAAGAGTCTTTTTCAGAAAGTGACCATTTTGAAGAGAGAGAGCAATGGAAGTAGCATCACAAAAAGCAAAGCAAGCTTTGGTAGTCCTGGACTCTTCCCCAACAAAAACACAAACCCACACATCTACAGTCAAATCCTTGATCCTTGACAAAGGTGCCGAAAACATACACTGGAGAAAAGACAGCCTGTTTAACAAATGGTGCTGGGAAAGTTGGTTATTCATATGTAGAATAATGAGACTAGATCCTTATCTCTTACTTTGCACAAAAGTCAACTCAAAATGGACCAAAGACCTAGAAATTAGACCAAAACTATGCAACTCCTAGAAGAAACCAGAGTCAACATTCCAGCATATGGGCATAGGCAAAGGTTGCTTGTGAGGACCCCTAAACTTCAGTAAATAATCCCAAGAATCAATAAATGGGATGACATCAAATTAAAAAGCTACACAGCAAAAGAAATAACTAAGAATGTGACAAGAGAACCTACAGAATTGAGAAAACTGTGCTAGCAACTCACTGACAGAGGTTTAGTATCAAGAATATATGAAGAACTCAAAAAAACACCAAAACTGCCCTCCAAAATAACTCAATTAATAAATGGGTCATCTCTGTGCCTTCTATGCTATTCCAAGAGTCTGTGTGTCTGTTTTTACACCAGTACCATAGTTTTTGTTACTATAGTTCTGTAGCATAATCTGAAGTCAGGTGTTGTGATGCCTTTAGCGTTGTCTTTTTGGTTTTGCTTTTGGAGTTTTGTTTTGTTTTGTTTTTTTAAACATTTATTAGTTGTAGACAGATACAATATCTTTATTTATTTTTATGTGGTGCTGAGGATTGAAACCAGTGCCTTGCACGTGTGAGGCAAGCGCTCTACCACTAAGCCACACCCACAGCCCTGTTTTGTTTTTTTGTTTGGCTTGAAATTGCTCTGGTTCTTCTGGGTCTTTTGTTCTGCCAAATGAATTTTAGGACTGATTTTTCTAGTTTTGTGAAGAATGTCATCGATATTCTGATGGGGATTGCACTGAAACTGAATGTTGCTTTTAGTAATATGGCCATTTTACAATATTAATTCTGCCTATCCATGAACATCTTCACTTGTCTCCTTCAATTTTGGTCTTAGTGTTCTACAGTTTCATTGTAGAAGTCTTACATCTTTCGCCTCCTAGATTAGATTTATTCCTAATCTCTGTGTGTTTGTGTGTGTGCATGTTTGAGGCTATTGTGAATGGTATTGTTTTCCTGATTCCTTTCTTCAGAGTTTTATTATTGGTGTAGAAGAAAGTTAATGATTTTTGTTATATGATTTTTTTTATATATTTTTTTAAGTTGTCGATGGATATTTATTTATTTATTTATCTATTTATTTATTTATATGTGGTGCTGAGGAGCGAAGCCAGAGCATCACACCGTTCTACCACTGAGTCACAACTCCAGCCGTGTTGTCTTGATTTTGTAACCTGCTGCTTTGCTGAATTTGTTTACTAGTTTTAGCAGTCTTCTGGTGGAGGTTTTTGAATCGATAGAAGAGGTTTTTAGAAATATTAAATAGTATTAACAGCTTCTTTTGGTGGTAGGATTACTGGAGTTTGTTTTTTTTAATCCTCCTTTTCTGGATTTTTCAAATACAGTACTAGGTCAGTTAAAAAACAATTTTTAAAGTAGTATTTTTAAAGCCATATTTGTTTTATTATAGCAGTTGTACACTCAGACATCACTGCTCTAGGCACAACATGAAAGGTTCCAATCAAGTTGGGAAGGTCTCTCACTTAATCAAAAAGCAGAGGACATGCAAGCTTTTGCAACAATTTCAGATCTTAAAGTTCATCTTATAGGTAAGTTCAATGGAGGGAGGTAATGAATTCTTCAGCAGTAGCCTAAAATGTAGTTAAACAAGCAAGACCTCTCCAAAGCTTGGCACCTAGACTATTATTGCCGACAGCTGTGAACACAATGGTTACGGGATGAATGAGCTTGAAGCTCACCTCAGTGTATGCTATTAACAGTTTTTAAATTGTTATAAAAATTATTCACCTTAACTAATTTGAATGCCTACAGAGAGAAACACCATTTCAGACAGAGAACTACTATGGACTCAAACATTTTTTGCTACATTTCCAATGTCACTCAGGAAAAAAAAAAAGATGTATGACTAATATAAAATTTGTGACCTTGACTACTATTATATAGGAATAAAGTTCCTTTTTGTGATTCAACAACAGTCCTTTCCTTACTTTCATTCCACATCAGAGGATAAAAATTTCAGGGAGCAATAGTTGCAAGCATTTTCATCAACTAGCACATAACTCATATAATTTTTATGTGTGTGTGTGTGTATGTATGTGTTTGTGTGTGTGTGTGTGTGTGTGTGGTGTTAGGGATTGAACCCAGGCACTTGTTCTTAGGCAAGTGCTCTATCTACCACAGACTTTTATCCCCAGCATAATTCATATTTATATATCAGAGAATTTGTGTTTAACATAACCATATTGTGGATTCATCAGAACTAAGGCTCATATTTGCAAATTTTACAAATACCATTCCTATGGTGACACACTGAAAAACCATTTGAAACATCATTACATACTGAATCCTCAAAATGTTTTTACTAAATGCAACTTATATTATTGAGAAATAAACTGTATTTTTCTTCAGAAATTAAATAGGATTTCTTTAATTAGTGGCACAGTAACATCATGAAGCCTCTTTCTAGATAGCTATAGAAAAAATTTTAAAACTTGTTTTAGCTTACTCATATTTTAGCATTTGAAAAACAGTAAAGATACTTAAAGGCAGATTTGAGAAACTTGTACTTGGAAACTATAATGGAAGACTGTTCAAACTCATTTACTCCAACTATCATATCTACTAGACAAAATATTATGCTTTAAGATAGTAGATACCTTATTTTCAAAAAAATTTTTTTTTCCTTTTAAAAATAAACAGGCTTTCTTCTTAACTCTGTGGCTAGGAAAGTTCACTTACTAGTTTCTTCAACAAAAATAAGACCTTTCTGAAATAAAGTACAGTCAATTACAGATTATTCAAATGTGGCTTATTAAGACTATTTCTTTTATATCTTCCTCTTTCACCCAGCAAACTGTGAGATCTCTCCCATAATCTCACTTAGTGATAGACACATTTCTTTTAGACAAATTACTCTCCAGTTTATTCATTCCATTTTGAGGAGGAGGAAGAGCCAAATGGGAGCCAGAAAGAAAAATGTGGGAGGATAAAAGAAACCTAAGTATGAGAAATAATTATAGATTTTCCTGGGATTAAAGACTGTAAACACCAGAAGATGCACAGAGAGGGTAGAAAATTTCGAATTTCCATTGTTTCACATCTGTGTTAGATTCCCATTGTATCACAAAACACCTAAGACAATAAGGAAATAATAAAAGGAAAACAGGTATTTTGGTTCATGGTTTCAGAGATGTTAGTCCACGGTTACTTGCCCCAGTTGTTTGGGTCCTATGGCACAGTACATCCTGGTGGAAACACAGAGTGGCAACACACTGTAGAGGAGGCCTATTTACCTTACAGAAGCCAGGAAACAAAAAAGAGAGGAAATGTCCAGGGTCCCAGTATCTCCTTTCAAGGGCATACCCCTAATGACTTAACTTCCTCCAACTAGGATCCACTTCTCAAAGGTTCTACCACCTCCCAATAGTGCCTTGGTCTGGGAACCAAGTCATTAATATCGTTAGTATCTTTGGGGGACATTTTATATCCAAACTACATTAACATCCTATTATAGATGTATGAACTCATATTGTACAGTACATTCCAAAGGTATATACAAGGCATAAGTGTATTCTGAAATTTTTGCATTTCAGTTTATTTGTGGCTACAGAGATGAAATTAATCCAAACAGATGAAATTAATCAGAAACATTTAGATGTTTTGGGTTAATAGCATAATGTAATATAGTGATTAAGAGGGCTAACTTGTGCTACATTGTCTGAATTCTAGTCCAACTCCACCTTTACAAGCTGTGAGACTCTGGGCAAATAACTTGATCTCTCTGGACCTTAGTTCCCTTATCTGTAAAATCAAAATGAAAATAGTTCATATAAGGAGTTGCTGTGATGATCCAAAGGAAGACATGCTATATGCATAGAACAGAGTTACTCTTACAAGAAAGGTCAGTAGTAGTTCACTTTTTATTCTTTAAAACTAATGAAATGCTTAATAAATTTTTAAAAATCCAATTCCTAATTATCACAAACGATTGATCAAATCAAGTATGATTATTCTGTAATGTCTCCACACTTCTAGTCAAAACCACCATCTTAATAAAGGAAATCATTTCAGACTACAATTACTATAAAATCTAATGTAAAAGACTTATATTCTATCAATGTGAGTTCCAGACACAGTTCAGTGGCAGAGCACTTGCCAACATGCATGAGGCTCTGAGTTTGACCTTCAGCACTAAAAAATAACTATACATCATCAATCACTCAATATAATCTTTAAAATGGAATAAAATTAATGGGTCTACTGGATTGTTTATTCATAATAAAGAAAATAAAATAATTATGGAAGAAATTTACTAGTTTAACTTCCTTCATGAAAACTACTGTAATTTAAAGAGAAAAATGTGCTATTTTCATTTACAGGTAAAGAATGAAAGCTTAAAACAATCCACTAATTTCTATCAAGTATTTACCACTAAACATACCATAATGTTAACAGGTATGTTGTCGTGCAAGTCTACATCAGGGGAGTCTCACCTTTGGCACTACTGACATTTTAGGACAGTAATTCTTTGTTGGCAGGGAGGATGGAACTATTCTCTCTGAATTTCAGGAAATTTAGGAGCATTCCTATCACTACCCACCAGATTCCAGCAGCACCACCTCCCACTACCCATCCTACCCAAACTGCTCCATGTGACAACCAAAAATGTCTCCAGACATTGCCAAATGACAGTTCCTGTAGATTATGAGAAAATTTCTTTTGGTTCTGACAAAAGGGGTTTATAATAACAAACACACACACACAACTTTTTCTGCCATTTTGTTGCAAATTTCACAAAATATGTATTACCTTTCCACAATGCATCTTAGTATTTTGATTACTCTTGCAAATCAGAAAGCAGCTAGTGTCTACTTTATTTTACACTTATTTGATTCTCTGCAAAACTGAAAGGATGTAATTCTTCACTAATGTATTTTTTAAAACCACGATTCATTTTAAATTTGTTCCTTCCATATTAGAATAAAAAATTTTAATCATATCTTTTCTTTAAACTAGATACATTATGTTGCCAATCACAAACACAGTACTTAAACAAATGAAGTGCTAATACTCAGCATGTGAGATCTATTAAGCCTAGGATAAGCATTTAACATAAATAATCTCATTTAGTCCTAACAATAATCCTAAAAATATATCCCTGCTTTTTCAGGTGAGAAAATGGAGGCTAAGAAATGATAACATGTTAAGTAATTATGATTAACATGTCTAAGTTATAAACATGACTTCATAATACTAGTAAGTGGCAGAGCCAGGATTGGACTGCAAGCCCCCAAAGTCAAGAGTTGAAGCTCTAGAACCAGATTTGTTTCCTTATGAACGAGCCTAAGAATCACCACTGCAAAAACTTAATCAATGGACCACTTATCTTTTGAGATCAGACTTTTCCCCATTAAACAATACTGATTGATTGATTTGATTTTTGTGTGCGAGGGATCAAATCGAGGACCTATGCAGACTAGGCAAGTACTGTTGAGCTTCACCCCCACTATGAACAGTTTTTTAATTTAAGACTTTAAGTGTATATAACTTTTGCAAATAAACAACTGTTCTTATTCCCAGTATTTAGTCCCTCCTCAGAACAAGCAAGTTTGAATTTCAACACTGGCTTCTGTGATAGAATTTGTAGTTAAAGAACTTAAGCTTTTGTGAAAATATAAGGTAGAAAATATAAGGGCTTGATGAAACTAACAAAAACAATGATAAACTTATTTTTATATTTTGTTAAATTTAAAAAAGTCAAACAGAAAGAAGAATGCCAATTTACAAAATTGATTATAATGAGCACTATGTTTAATTTCTATTAACCTTTGGTTCTGGGATAATAATGACATATTTCTGACAAAGGTCAAGCTCACAGAAAAAAAAAAAAGGAGAGAAAAAAAGAAAGGAAGGAAACACTGGAGTTTCCTCAGTTGTCCTAATCCAACTACTGCAAGGCCCATGAGATCCCCAGGACAGGAAGGCAAGCTAGAGGTCCTGCTGCACTCCTCGTCCCTCACTCCCTGGAGGGTAAATTAGACTTGGCATAATGGGTTTTAAGAAAAGGAAACCAGGAATATAAGCTTATCTACTAAGGGATGACAATAACACTAGCTTCAGGATGATTAAATAATTCATTTACAACAACTAGCACAGTGCCAAGTATACAGTAAGTGCTCAGAAAATGTTAGTTGGTTTTTTTTTTTTTTATTGTTGTTGTTGTTATTCAAAGAAAAGGTTAGTATAAAAACTTTTTAAACAGAGGAATATACCTGTGGTTCTTCCTGAAACTCTTCTACACTTTCCTCTTTGTATGTATTTTCTTTCAAAATCTCCTTGCTATAAGGTTATCCTCAAGAGAATAAGTCTTTCTTACAACCTCCATTTCTTCCTCACAAGAGAAAGTCATATGAAGAAATACCTTCTCCCCTTCAAACCTTATTTCTTTTTCTGAGCACATGACATTTCAGTGTAGAATAATGAGTAACATCTCATCCTAGAAATGAAATTATCACAATAGACAAAAAGATACTAAGAATATATTCACATTTACCCAGATTTCAAGTCAGGAGAACTCATATTTGGAAAAACATCATTGGACCTGGAGCAGGAACATTTTGAAAGCAGGAATGGGAAACCTTTGGCACAATGCCTAGCACAAAGCAACATTTAAATAAAAGTGCTACTTAAATGAATTAATGCTCTTCTCTAACTAGCAATTTTATCTACTAACTTACTCAAGATATACTTGCCCAGGATCTACTATATGCCAGGTACTACTGCCTTGTACTGGGATTCAAAAGTAAAAAACAAAGAGATGGTTATAAGCTGTGAAAAACATAAAAAAGAATATTAATGATGGTAGCACATGGAAATGCCAAGTAAGCCGGGGTTTGAGTCAGAGGTTTGATCAGAAAGATGAAGCTTAAAGAATGAATCAAAGTCAGTCACAAAAGAAAAGGGTAAGGTAAAGGATCTAGACAAATGTAAAACCCAGAACGTTTCGGAGAACATGCCACATTTGAGGAAGTGAGAGAAATGCAGTATAGTATTACTGAAACTTGGGACAATTAATTGAACAGGGGGTGGGGTCTTTGAGGATAAAGGGAATAAAGGCAGAGGGAAACAGTGGTGAAACCTGAGAGTAGTAATGTTAGCAGGGACCAGTAGACCATTATGAAGTGTGAATTTTAGACTAATGGCAAGAAGACCATTTAAGGACTTTAAGCAAAGAAGTAAAGGAATAAGATTTGCATAGCCACATCAATGTTCATAGCAGCTCAATTCACAGTAGCTAGCTTGTGGAACCAACGGAGATGCCCTTCAATTGATAAATGGATAAAGAAACTGTGGTATATATACACAATGGAATATTACTTAGCCATAAAGAAGAATAAAATTATAGCATTTGCTGGTAAATGGATGAAGCTAGAAAGTATCATGCTAAGTGAAATAGGCCAAGCCCAAAAAACCAAAGCCTGAATGTTTTCTCTGATAAATCGATGGCAACACATATCGAGGGGGGTTGGTGGGGGTTGAGGGGAGAGAAGAATGAAGGAACTTTGGATGGTATAGAGGAAAACAGAGTGGGAGAGGGTGGGGAAGGACAGATAGTAGAATGAAACAGTATTACCCCTATGTGTATGTATGATTACATGAATGGTGTGAATCTACATTGTGTACAACCATAGAAATGAAAAGGTGTACCCCATTTGTGTACAATGAATCAAAATGCAGTCTGTAAAAAATTTTTTTTTAAATTTAAATAAATAAAATAAAATGATTAACTGGCTTGTAGCATAGAAAATGGACAGAGGAATAATTAAGAAGCTGTTAAAATAAATCAGCTTCTTGCAACTAGACCTTCCATCTCTTATTGCAGTTTACAATGGATATTTTAAATGATCATGTCTCTACCATCTAAAAAAACAAACCTACCCACTCCCTTTAACTGCACATTGCCCTACAGTTACCATTCTCTCTCCTAAATTATAGTCACATATCGTGATAGTCCATTTCCCAAGCATCTTCACATGACTCACTCTTTATATCCCTTAGGTCTCTACTCAAATATTACCCTAATAAGAATCTCTGCACTTCACAATAAGTAGCGTTCCTTTCCCCAGGTCTGGCATTTCTGTTGGCCCATCACCATCTGACTCTATGGGCAAGGCACTATTCTAAGTACATGACATAATTTCTGTTATGACATCCTTTATGAGGATAAAGAAAATGAGACTTAAAAGGCTAACTTGCTAAAGGTCACAAAATCTGTTAAATAATTCAAATTCAGGTAAGTTCCTGGTTGGTATCACAAAGTTTAGGGAGGACAGATATAATAGTTCCTATTTTCTTTTCTCTTTGAAGATAATACAAGGTCATCTGCAAAGAATAATAGATGGAAAATTTGAGGAGAATAAAAGTCTGAAAAATAGAAGAGTTGACTAGCAAAATATTAAAAAACTGACAGACAAAATAGAGTTTATTAAAATCAGAAAATATGAATTTATAGTGATGATGACCTAATGGTATGATTTTTCTTCAGGGGCAAATTTTGTCCCCTTAGAATATTTGGTTGTCAAACTTGCAGGAAAGGGGACTACTCCTGGCATTAGTGAATACTGGTCAGGATGCTGCTAAATATCCTACAATGCCAACAATAATGCCCTCAACAAAGAATTCTGTGGTCCAAAATGTCAATTGTGCTAAAGATGAGAAACCATGGGTAAGAACAACACAGGTTGTAAAATTTCCTTAGCACATCAAGGGGAAAACAAAGAGCAAAGGGAGCTGAATTCACTAGTCAAAGTTAAGGTGATAGATCATAAATGTTGGTAATAAAAAATTTAGGATGTGAGAGGCCCAAGGGATCAAGGTAGGGGCAAAGTGGCCTCTGAGTGTGAGACGGCTAAATGGCTCTGTCATTTCTGTTACCAATAAGAGGACATTCCCACTGGGTGAGTACACAAGCTGGATAATCTAAAGTGCATCAATGAGTCAACAGGTTAACCTGGGGAAGCAAGATGGGTAATCAGGTCAGAAACTCTGAAGTCAACCTAAGAAGTCCTTTCATGTCAGGTTTTATCCTACATGCCAAGAAAGTCTATTGATATTTTAAAGAAGGGAGTAGCAAATGTGGAATAGTTCAGGAAGGTAAATCTACAGGGGCAACCAGTTTAGATTAATTAAAGCAGGAGTAAAAAGATCACTTAAGAAATTACTACTGTTCTCCAAAATGTAATAAAGGCTCTGTCAGTTTCCAACTTTGTGTGAGAAAAGACAGAAAACTATCTTTTACTGTGACATAGTATAAACCAAGCAGTATGCTAAAATACCTCATATTCATTATTTCACTTATTCCTCACTTAAAATTTGTGAGAAAGATATATTATTCCAATTTTGCCTACAGAAAGGAAAAAGGAAATGTAGATAGCCATACAACATGGACAGAGCTGGAATTCACTCCAGAATGATCTCATTACAGATTCATACTTTTGTGAATTGACACATTAGGAGTCACGACTTCAAATTTAAAAGGGTGGGAAGTAAGGATGTGATTGAACCATATGTTTGGACACATTGCCCTCAGTACTTCATAATCGCAGTCCTCCTAACATGCCCTGATTTCAAACAAAAGAGTGGTAGAGTCCACCAGATCAAGAGACCATGCATGTGGAGTCTTCCCAGAACCAGGAAAATACATTGTAAAATGTTTTAAAAACAGCAATGTCCTAAAGGTATCTAATAAAGTTCAGGACAATTTGGGGAAATACAGTAGTTTTTTTTCCTTAAGGAAAAAAAAAAGAGAAAAGAAAAGAAAAAATAGAAAATGCACATTACAGAAAAAGACTATCAAGAAGACTCTCCTAACAGTTGTATGAAAAACCATTAAGGCCAGACACAGTGGTACATGACTGCAATCCCAGGTACTTAGGAGATGGAGGCAGAGGATCAATTAAGGCCAGCCTGGGAAACTTCGCAAGACCCTGTCTTAAAATAAAAAAGTAAATAAAAATAAAAAGCCTGGAGAGGGGAGATCCAAGATGGCAGACTAGAAGAAGGCTGAATTCCTTATTGCTCCATGACTCAAAATTCAAGCAGAGGAAATACTGTTTCTCGGCAAGAAAGCAGTTGCTGCCCACCAATTCCCTGCTGTTTAACCCCCATTTGTTGCACTATGACTGCCTGCCTTTTGAACGCAGATCACTCTCTGATGGCCCCTATCATCTGCCATTTACCTTTCACCTACCCAGTGCCTGCAGAATGGTGTCCACCCTCCGATTGCCTGCTGTTAGCCTGCAGACCACCCACATACCCACTACCCACGGTTGCCTGGAAGTCCACTGTCACAGTATCCACAGGTGTGGTTACACGCAGCCGCCACCATCTTGAGACCAGGGCCTACAGGATTGCCACAGCCATGTTAGAGCTTGGCCACCTCAGTCTGGGAACACAGGCCAGGGCCTGGAGATATATTGGGGTATCCACAGGTGTGACTGCACCTGAGGTCTTTCTGCTAGACGTGCTAGTGGATGCCATCTGGCTATCTCTCTTCAGGGTCACTCCTTTGTGTGAGAACATCCCTTGTGGTCTCTCTGAAAGTTGAAAGGGCATTAAGATCTTGGGACTAAAGCAAGGCAGAGCCTGGGAGAGCTGAAGCCCAGGCCCATCAAATTGCAGCTGGGTGGGGCTGGGGATAAAGCTCAGTTGGTAGAGTGCTTGCCTCGTAAGCACAAGGCCCTGGGTTCAATCCCCAGCACCGCAAAAAAAAAAAAAAAAAATTGCAGCTGGGTTTGTGTGGGCCAGTCTGGATCTAGCAAACCTGTGAAAAGCTGGAGACTAGGGGCCCAGGAGGAGCACAGGTTGGAGAAACTGGAGAAAACCAGGCTCTCAGGCTCTCTCCAGCTCAGTGAGTTCTGAAATGTGCAGGGACAGAAGGGGCTGGCTACAATAGGTGGGAAGACTGGAGGAGGGTGTGAGGACATCTTGTTATCCACTCACCCACATAACTGGTCCGGCACCCACAGGACTGGGGCTAACATCAAACTTCAGAAAACGCCACCTTTCTCAGGGAAGCTGAGAAAATTTTTGAAAGTCAAGGGAAGCAATCACTTAATTTTCCATTGAGACTTTTCTTTCATTTTTTTGCACTCTCTCTCACACCTCTACAATCTTTGAATCCAAATATCATTCATGCATCAATTTATTGAGGAATGGGATGTCTGAATAGTACATTACCATTACAGTTCTATGGTAAATTCTTACATTTTTACTTTTTTTAAAAAATCTGTATTTAAATTTTTAAATCTGTATTTTTTTCACTCACCTGTCTCCCTTGCTGGATTCTCTCTCTCACTTCTCTCACACTAACAGTCAACCTCTATTAATTTCTCCCTCACTCTTTTTTTAAAAAATATTTTTTAGATGTTGATAGACCTTTATTTTATTCCTTCATTTATATGTGGTGCTAAGAATCAAACCCAGTGCCTCACACATGTGAGGCAAGTGATCTAGCACTGAGCCACAACTCCAGCCCCTCCTCCCTCTCTCTTACTATAAACTTTACCTCTGTCTTCTTTCCTCCCTCATAAACTCACATCTTACACTACTTCTGTTCCCTCATTATCCATCATTTGAAATGGTAAAACCCTTTTAGCAAACTTACTATTTATACTGTAGATAATAATTGAACACATCATTTCTTTATACTGTGACAAAACTATAGATGCCTTAATAGGAGCCATTTGATTTGAGATTATATATTGTTTGCATTGGGTGCTGTTAATATTGGTCTCCCCTTTAAAGGTGAGGGACTGGAAGTCTTCTTCAAGGACACTGTAAAATTACAAGGGTAGAAACTGTACTGCTGTTGATCCATAACACTAGATAAGAAGACACACAAACAACAAGGGAACAAAGCACCTCGAACAAACCAAGATGTTTCAACAACATAATCCACAGACGTCACAGTAGAAGAAATGGCAGAAAAGGAGTTTAGAAATACACAGATGGATCTTCAAAATAAAGGATGGTATTGGAGAGAAATCACAGGAAGTGAAAGATCGCTTCAATAAAGAGGCAGATTAAAAAAAAAAAATCGCGCAGAAATCCTCAAAATGAAGGAACCAACAAACCAAATTAAAAACTCAACGGAAAATATCACCAACAGACTAGACCATTTAGAAGACAGAACATCAGACAATGAAGATGAAATATATATGCTCTAGAAAAAAAAGTCAACTGCACAAAGAAGATGATAAGAAACCATAAACAGAACTTCCAAGATATATGGAATAACATGAAAAGACAAATTTAAGATTTATTGGAATAGATGAAGGCATGGAGATACAAACCAAAGGAATGCAAAATCTTTTCTATACCATAGTATCAGAAAACTTCCCAAATCTAAAGACTGAATTGGAAAATCAACTACAGGACCCTAAATGTACAAAATTACAGTAGACCCACACCAAGGCACAATATAATGAGAATGACTAACATACAAAGTAAGGATAGAACTTTAAAGGCTGCAAGAGAAAAAAAATCAAATTACATAGGGGGAAACCAATTCGGATTTCAGTTGATTTCTCAACCTACACCCTCAATGCCAGGAGATCCTGGAATAACATATACCAAACTCTGAAAGAAAATGGACATCAACTAAGAATTTTATATTCAGCAAAATTAAGCTTCAGAATTGAAGATAAAATAAAAACCTTCCATGATAAACAAAAGTTAAAAGAATTCACAACTAGAAAGGCTGCACCACAGAACATTCTCAGCAAACTATTTCATGAGGAAGAAATGGAAAAAAGAAAAACAAAAAGCAAAAAACAAAAACCAGCACAGGGAGGAACTATAATAAAGAAAAGATCAATCAAAGAATAAACTAAGTCAAGTAAAAAACCAAAAATAACCAAAATGACCAGGAATGTAAATCATCTCAATAATAACCTTGAATGCTAATGATCTAAATTCACCAATCCAAAGACATAGACTGAAAAGACCCAACAATATGCTATCTTCATGAGACTCACCTCTTAGGAAAAGACATCCACAGACTGAAGGTGAAAGGTTGGGGAAAAAACGTATCACTCACAAGGACTGCGTAAACAAGCAGGGGTTTCCATCCTCATATCAGACTTCTATTTGAAGTGGACTTCAAACCAAAGTTAGTCAGAAGGGATAAAGAAGCACATTTTTTACTCCTAAGGGCATCACACATCAGCAAGACGTAACAATCATAAATGTATATGCCCCAAACAATGGAGTATCTATGTACATTAAACAAACCCTTATCAATATCAAGAATCAAATAGACCACAACACAATAATACTGAGTGACTTTCTTAACACACCTCTCTAAACAAAAACTAAACAAAGAAACTATAGAAATAAATAATGTAATCAATCATTTGAACTTAATGAACATATAAAGAGTATTTCATCTATCAATGAGTAAATGTACTTTCTTCTCAGCAGCACATAGATCCTTCTATAAAACAGACTATATGTTAAGCCAGAAAACAACTCTCTTCTGGATAGCAAAAGAAATCAGAGAGGAAATAAAAAAATTCTCAGAGGTAAATGAGAACACCAATACAACATATCAAAATCTCTGGGATACTATGAAGGCAATGCTAAGAGGAAAGATCATTTCATTGAGCTCTTATATTAAAAGAATAAAAAGTCAACAAATAAATGCCCTAACATTATATCTCAAAGCCCTAGAAAAAGACCAAATCAACACCAAAAGCAGAAGACAGGAAATAATTGAAATCAGAGCTAAAATCAATGAAACTGAAACAAAATAAACAATTCAAAAGAATCGACAAAAAAAAGTTGACTCTTTGAAAAATAAAATTGATAAACCTTTAGCTACACTAATAAAGAGAAAGAGAGAGAAAACTCAAATTACTAAAATTGTGATGAAAAAGGAAATATCATGACGGACACTACTAAAATACAGAAGACAACTGGAAACTAGTTTGAAAATTTATACCCAAATAAAACAAAACCTTGAAGATATCAACAAATTTCTAGAGACATATGATCTACGCAAACTAATGCAGGAGGACATACACAATTTAAACAGATCAACTTCAAGCAATGAAACAGAAGACACCATCAAAAGCCTACCAATCAAGAAAAGTCCAGGACCAGACAGATTCTCAGTCGAGTTCTATAAGACCTTCAAAGAATTACACCAACACTCCTCAAATTATTCCATGAAATAGAAAAGGAGGGAACCCTTCCAAAGTCATTCTATGAGGCTAGTATTACCCTGATAGCAAAACCAGACAGACACAAGGAAAGAAAACTTCAGACCAAGATCCCTGATGAACATACATGCAAAAGTTCTCAATAAAATTCTGGCAAATTGCATACAAAAACATTAAAAAGATAGTGACTGGGGACATAGCTCAGTTGGTAGAGTGCTTGCCTAGCATGCACAAGGCCCTGGGTTCAATCCCCAACACCACCGAAAATAAAAAGGTACTGCACTGTTGGGGGCTGTGCCATGTGGGCTGCGCCGGGATGGCTCCTGGTGGCCAGCCAGAGGTTGTTTTGATCACATCCGAGGTTGTTTTGATCAGATTGGCAGTGAGGAGGTTAATTAACATAAGCACACTCAGGTGATTTATCTTTGGCCGTATTCAATTAAGTCCACGCACACAACGTGTACACAGGTGTTCCCGAGTGCTCCTGCTTGGGCCTGCTCATTTTAACCTTTGCCATGATAGGGCAGCTGGCTCCTCGCCTGATCTCAACTGGTGTGGCCCTGCCCTCCACCTCCTGGAGGGAATATAAGCGGGCAGCAGGCAGAAGGCAAAAAAAAAAGCAAGCAAGCAGGAAGCAGCAGCAAACAGAAGGAAGCAGCTAGCAGAGAAAAGAAGTAGCTACCAGTAAGAAAAAGCAGTGGCAAGCAGAAGAAGCAGCAAGCAGAAAGAAGCAGCAAAAAGAAGCAGTAAGCAGAGAAAAGCAGCAGCTATCAGAAAGAAGCACACCAAGCAGAAAGAAGCAGCTAGCAGTAAAAAGAAGCAGCTAGCAGAGAGAAGCAGCAGCAAGCAGTAAGCAGCAGGCAGCAGCAGAAGGCAGATTGTAGAGCAGAGAACTGAGAACACACCTCTAGCTCGTAGATAGATAGCACCTAGTTCACAGGATGCGGGACCTACCTCTAAGAAGCAGCAGCAGAACACTAAGAAGAAATAGATTTCTGATAAGCATAGCAAGCCTCTCTTTCTCTAAAAATTTCCTCTAAAAGCCAAGTCTCTCTTCCTCTAAGCAAAGTCTCTCTTCCTCTCAGAGCCTTTCTTCCTCTAAAATCAAGCAAGCCTTTCTTCCTCTATAAGCTAGAGAATAAGCAAGCAAGCAAGGAAGCAGCTCAGGAATAAAAGTAGTTTATTTCCAGTCCACCTCCGATAAATACCCACGCAATTGTTGCTGTAGGGGTAACAAATATCCGCGGGATTGTTGCCGCGGGCGGCAACAGTGCACCACGATCAAGTGAGGTTCATCTTGGGGATGCAAGGTTGGTCCAACGTATGGAAATCAATAAATGTAATATATCACATCAATAGGTTTAAAGACAAGAATCGTGATTATCTCAATAGATGCAGAAAAAGCATTTGACAAAATACAGCACCTTTCCATGTTCAAAACACTAGAAAAACTAGGGATAGTAGGAACAAAGCTCAACATTGCAAAAGCTATCTATGCTAAGCCCAAGGCCAACATCATTCTCAATGGAGAAAAATTGAAAGCATTTCCTCTAAAAACTGGAACAAGACAGGGATGCCCTCTTTCACTAGTTCTATTCAACACTGTCCTTGAAACTCCAGCCAGAGCAATCAGACAAATGAAATAAATTAAAGGTATATAACTAGGAAAAGAAGAACTCAAACTATCACTATTTGCCAACAACATGATTCAATAGAGATCCAAAAAATTACACCAGAAAAGTTCTAGAACTCATAAATGAATTCAGCAGAGTAACAGGATATAAAATCAACAACCATAAATCAAATGCACTCCTATACATAAGTGATGAATGCACTGCAAGAGAAATAAGGAAAAGTACTCCATTCATAATAGCCTCAAAAAAATAAAATAAAATAAAATACTTGGGAATCAATCTAACAAAAGAGACCTCTACAAAGAAAACTACAAAACAAGAAAGAAACTGAAGAAGACCTTAGAAGATACAAAGAGCTCCCATGCTCTTCAATAGGCAGAACTAATATGGCCATATAACACCAAAATTTAATGCAATTCCTATTAAAATCCCAATGACATTCTTCACAGAAATAGAAAAAGCGATGATGAAATTGATTTGGAAAAATAAGAGACCCAGAAGAGCCAAAGCAGTCCTTAGCAAGAAGAGTAAAGCAGGAGGCATCATACTATCAGACCTTAAACTATATTACAGAGCCACAGTAACAAAAACAGTATGGTACTGGCACCAAAAGAGACATGTAGACCAATGGTACAGAATAGAAGACACAGAACAAACCCACATAAATACAGTTAACCTCATACTAGACAAAAGTGCCAAAAACATACATTAGAGAAAAGATAGCCTATTCAACCAATGGTGCTGGGAAAACTGGAAATCCATATGTAACAAAATGAAATTAAACCTCTATCTCTTACCCTGCACAGAATTCAACTCAAAGTGGATCAAAGACTTAAGCACTAGAACAGAGACCTGCACCTAATAGAAGAAAAAGTAAGCCCAAATCTTTATCATGTTGGCTTAGGACCTGACTTCCTTAACAAAACTCTTAAAGCACAAAAAGTAAAATTAAGAATCAATAAATGTGATGGATTCAAACTAAAATGCTTCTTCTCAGCAAAGGAAACGAACAAAAACATGAAGAGAGAGCCTACAAAATGGGAGAAAATCTTTACCACATGCACCTCAGTGCACTAATCTCCAGGATACAGAAAGAACTCAAAAAAACCTAACACCAAACCCCCCCCCCCCAAATAACCTAATCAATAAATGGATGAAGGAACTGAACAGACAATCCACAGAATTCACAACAAACATATGAATAAATGTTCATCATCTCTAGCAATTAGAAAAATGCAAATCAAAACTGCTCTAAGATTCCATCTCACTCCAGTCAGAATGGCAATTATCAAGAATATAAGTAATCATAAGTGTTGGTGAGGATGCGGGGGGGAGGCACACTTTTACATTGCTGGTGGAGTTGTAAATTGATGCAGCCACTCTGGAAAGCAGTATGGAGATTCCTCAGAAAACTTGGAATGGAACCACCATTTGACCCAGCTATCCCATTACTTTGTTTATACCCAAAGGACTTAAAATGAGAATATTACAGTCATGCAGCCACATCAATGTTTAAGCTCAATTCACAATAGCTAAATTATGGGACCAACCTTGATGCCCTAATAACAGATGAATGGATAAAGAAAATGTGGTACATATACACAATGGAATATTACTCAACCTTAAAGAAGAATGAAATTATAGCATTTGCAGGTAAATGGATGGAACTAGAGAAGATCCGAGTGAAATAAGTCAATCCCAAAAAACTAAAGGTCAAATTTTTCCCCAATAAGGGGATCTGATCCATAATGGGAAGTGGGAGGTAGGGAAGAATTAAGGAACTTTGGATTGTGCCAAGGGGAGTGAAAAGAGGAGTGGGGGCCTGGGGAGATAGCTCAGTCGGTAGAGTGCTTGCCTTGCAAGCCCAAGGCCCTGGGTTCGAACCCTAGCACCACAAAAAAAAAAAAAAAGGGGGGGTGGGGGGGTGGGGATGGAAAGGATGGTAGAATTTGACAGATATTATTACCTTATATACATGTATGATTACACTACTGGTATAAGCACCATATACAGGGAGGAGTAAGAAGTTATACTCCATTTGTGTATAATGTGTCAAAATGCATTCTAGTGTCATATATAACCAATAAAACAAATACAAAATAATAATTTTTTTAAAAGCCTGGAGATGTAGTTCACTGGTAGAACAGCCCTGGGTTTAATACCTAGAATTGTAAAACAAAGAAAGCAATTAAATGAGTTAAAAATGAATCTAAAAATAAATGCTGTCCTTTATTTAATAATACTACTACTGACTCTAAAGCAGGAACATGTTCTCAGAATTGATTACAATCATTTAATCAATACCAAAGCAACAAACAAGAAAACAGTAATAAAGTTTTATATAACATATCTTATGAGAGGAGGTGAAAATTAACTTGATCTTTCCCATTATTTGATAATAAGATATATTTATGATATGAAATAGTCTAACTCATCTATTCTATGAGAAGTGCAGAGGATGTTTGAGGAAAGTTTCAAGGAGCTGGTAATGCACTGTTTCTTGTTCTGGGTACTGCTTACATGCCTGGTTTGTGCTTACTGTATACACTTTCTTCTGTTGTGTATACTGTATATCAATTTTAAAATTTAGAGACTATGTTGTACAAAGAAAACAAATTGATATGCTGGACTCCTTGAAAAACAACCACGAAAAGTAACAGGAATAACTGAGTGTGAAAACTGTAGAAGGACAGGAAGCTGTGATTAGAATGGTATCAAAATCATTATTTCAGTGATGAATACTCGGGGTGATTAATTCCTTAAATTCTGAGTTTTCAATCCTGAGAATATTTCAATGAAATTCATGCAGATGCATTAAAATACGCTGGAAATCATAATCTGGAGATCATTATATATTTCATTAATAAGTTTAATGAATATTACTACTAATCATTCACCTATTATTTTTCTCAAAATACTAGAAGTCTAAAAACATAGTTATTTTCAACACTACTTTATATGGTATAAGTTTAGTTTAAGTTTTTATAGATGTCCCATACATGGGACAATGGGGACAGAGTAAAAGGACTACCACTGGTCCTTGGAAATAAACAGAAGAAATAAAATGGAAATGAAAATAGCTAGAAAGGAGGTCAAGAAAGCGAGAAACTGTGTTGTTGGATGATATTTACAGGGATGGCAAGAATAGAAAGAAATGAGATTTTTGTGTGTTTGGGTTTTTTTTGTTTGTTTTTTGTTTTTTGGTTTTTTTTTTTTTTTTTTGAACCAGACACTTTACCACTGAGCTACAACCCTGCCCTTTATTTTATTTTTTATTTTGAGATAGGGTCTCACTACATTGCTTAGGGCCTTGCTAATTTGGGAAGGGTGGTCAGGAACTGGCTGTCATCCAGTCACTGGGATTAAAGGCATTTGCCACTGCATGCAGCAAGTTTTATTCTTCCATAAATGAAGGTTCACAGACAAATGAAGAAGGGAAGAAGTAGTATGACTGAGAGGTATGAACCTAAAGGACCAGGGATTTTCATGAAAGGGAAGAATAACAATGTTCCGGAAATGGCACTGGGTAGTAAGGTGGACTTGAAATATATGTATCTCATGACCACAGAGAAAAAGCATGATAAGAACAAATAAAACCAGCATCAGTAAGGTAAGGTGGCCCCCCAAAATAATTAGTCTTCCCCAAATCAGTAACATCTGAAAGAATTTAACAAAAATTAACTGTATAAACCTAAAGAAATTTGGAAAAAGAGAAACAAATATTTACAATTACAACAATCCTAATTTTTCCTCTAGACAAGTTAAATTTTAAAGTAATATAGTTCAAAAAGTTGCCTTCTGCTGTACACTAAGCCACCAAATCTAATGTTAATATAAATGTGGCTTTTAAAAGTTTTCAAACAATTTGCAATGTATTAGGTATTTGGCTATTTTTACAGTAAAATACTTTTGAGCATTTCCTGGAACATTTTAAGATTCCATATAACTTGGAGGTTTTGATTCATCTTATTGGTCATTCTCTGGCTTATGATTGTGATCAAGATCAAAAAAATAAATAAGTTAGACACAGTGGCACTTGCCTGTAACCCAACTAGTGAGGAGGCTGAGGTAGGATGATCACAAACTCAAGGCCAGTCTGGACAACTTAGCAATACCCTGTTTCAAAATAAAAGAAACAGGGCTGGGGATGTAGGTTAGTCATACAGTGATTCCCTAGAATGAATGAGACCCTGATTTCATTCTCCAGTACTGCAAAAAATAAATAAATAAATAAAATACATAGGGGAATTAAATTCAACAAAAAAGGTATACCTTCTTATACAAGAATATACCAATTATAAAACACATAAAAGGCCCTAATTATAAGTGGTCTAGCTTATCATATAAAGTAAGATATCCTATTCAACTGAAAAGTTAACAAGAGACAAATATGACCAGTCTCATTTTATTTTTACCTGAACCCTGAGATTCTCTAAGTTAAAATACAAAATTAATTAAATCCAATTTATCAAGATGTGCTCAATGTTCTGATTTCAAAAGCAATTTTTAAAGTACAAAAATGCAGATTAACAAAACTGCCTAGAAATACATTTATTTTTTAAATTAGCTGAAAAGTCTACCTACTGTTCTTAACTACTCCCTGGTAAAAAGTCTAAAAAGTAAATACCTGTAACTCCGACTAGGCAAGACAAACACATTCTGTCTGATGCAAAGAAAAAAAAATTATATATATATATATGAATATATAAAAAATTTTATATTTTTTTATTTCTCTTCCTACTGATTTCCTCCTCTTATTCTTTGTTATTCTCTTTACTCTTCTATTCCACTTTGTTTTCCAGTTTAACTTCACAAAGTAAAATTTTAAATGAAAGTCTGAAAGAAGTACTCTTAAACTCATTGTTGTAATTATAAGAAACCATAAACAACATAAGCAAGGAGAACAAGCACTAAAGTAAAAAAACTAAAGCTAAAAAAAATCTTCTTAAAATATAATCCAATAATAACTGGTTGAATTTAAGAAACTTGTGAAATAAAAACTTTAAAGTATCTTACAAATAACTGGCCTCCTAACCAATGTGAAAGGAGTATCTAAGGAATTTCTCCAACCCGTTTCAGTGTGTTCACATGGACACATGAGATTCCCCCCAGGATTTCATTCAATTTGCTGGTAGTACCAGAGAGTATATAAGGCAAAATAAAGGAGCAGTGGAGCCAGTTAAGGAATGTAGAGGGATGGTGTATCCTTTTCAGACCATATTCCATTCTTTTCTTTGCTTCTTATAGCCCAAACTCACTTTGCCTCAAATGTGCCAGGTGTTTCCAGCCTCAAAGCCTTGCACATGCTGCTCCTTCTGTTGGAATGCAATTCTCAGGATCTTCAGTGTATGGATTCATTCCCAGTCTTCAAAATAGCCTTCTTGGCACCTTCTTCTAAAATGGCTTCTTCCCTAGTTATTCTTTCTTTCTCTTCCCTCTATTTCCTTCATAGCACTTAGCATAATCTGTATTCACTTATTTACTTGCCTATTTGTTTTCATAAAAACGGAAGCTTCTCAAGAGCAAGGATTTTCATCTTGTTTTAACCAACAACACAAGTACTTCAAAAAACACTTGTTTGAATACATAAATAAATAAAGTATTAATAACAACAATAGTTATGGTAAAACTAATAGCATTTATGGAGCACTTAACATGCACCAGGCACTCTACTAAGCAATTTATAGACAAACTGATTTAATCTGCAAAACCCTATGCATTAAGTACTGTACTGGTTTATAAACCTTAGAAGTTGGAAAACTTGAACACTCAGTTGGTCAGTCACCTGAGTGTGTGGGCCTCTCTTCAGTGTGACCCAAAAGTTGGCAGAAAAGGAGAAAACAAAAACAGTTCTTTTCCTTAACCACTCTCTTCCATTTTTCCTCTCAGCTCTCTCACCTCATTTCACTCCTCAAGTTTTTCTTTTCATTGCTGCTTTTCCTCCTCACCATTATTTCTAACGACAAACTCTTCCCTCCATTAATCTAATTCAAAATAACTTCATTGTATACACACTTTAATAATTAATTATATATAATACTTTCATTAAAAGAAGGGGAACAGTTTCTTTCTCTTTCATCACCTTTGAAGGTGAACATGAGTAAAAGCACTGCCCAAGTCTATCTTCATAAAGAGCCCCTTCTTTATTTTATCTGAAAATCTGCTTTGAAAAGCAAAATTTAAATTTATATGTTGGAATTCCACTACTGCACACTTTCACCACAGAATCTTTCATATTTGTTCCCTTGTCAGCTTACAATCATCTTCAGGGGAAAAAGCAAGTTTGGGTTCTTGACGCTCTCTGGATAAATAAGGCAACTTTGAGGGATCTTTCTAAGAAGTTGAATCAGATAACTACCACAACTTTTCTTTGAGAGTTTGAAGAGGAAGTTTTCTTGCCAATTTCAGAAATAGTTATTTGTTACCTCAAAAGAGTATTCATTCTAAACCAGAAAAAGAAAAGAAATCCAACCTAGCAGAAATTCCTTGTCTTTAACAGTTCATCTTTTAATTAGAGATTAAAATCTTAATTATTTTAGATTAATTAGAGATTATTAATCTTTTAATAGAGTAATTATCATTTTTTCTTAAAAGGCAAGTGGAGGAGGCTCCAAAAACTCTTAAGAGGTTCCTTCCGATGTGAACAAAGCTTGAAAAAATTAATCATGGGAAGGGAAATGTTAATCTACAATGAAGACTTAAAAGGTAACAAAGAAAAAAAGCGAATGAACAAATTTTAAGTCACTAAAAAATGTAAGGAAAGAAAATCAAATTACAATTTCATATATCAATCTCAAAGTGGCAAGTTTACAAGGAGACTGGATCAAAGCAATCGAAAATAATTCAGTAAATCCACCATAGTTCTGTTGAATAAACTCAGTATTTACTAAGTTTTCATTCTATTTTATCTATAAGGAACTAATATGAGTCTACATAATAGTCACACCTTCAAGGAAAGCATCCATTAAAAATGTCATCATATTAATTTCTGTAATTTAAGAATCAAGGATATTTAAATTAACTTCCCAAATATGGTTGATTCCAGATCTAGGTCAGGATATTTACAAGGTAATCCTTGGATATTTCATTATACCAAAAAACAAGGAAGCTACCAAGACCACTGGTACTAAATCATGTGAAAAGGATTTAGGCACCATTTGAAGAGACTTTCATTGGTCAATATGAGCATCAATAAGGACTGAAAAATTAAACATTTTTAATCCACAAATTCATTAAAAATACTAAAAATAATTCATTGACTATCTCTCTAGAATCCTAAAGAACCAACTAATAAGTTTGAAAATTACTAAAGAAAAACAAGCACTTATCTTTCCTTTCTTATTTAAAGTACACTTCAGGATAACAGTTGACAAAAGAAAATTTCTCTACCTAAAAATATCTTAATAATTAAGTATGAGGAAAAAAAATTTTTAAATCACCTCTTTGTAATTCCTGATTAACTAATGGACCTAAGCAATTACCATCAGTAGTTACTAACAGAGATTATGTATGGAAATACATAATGATGGAAATATACAATACCACTTATGATGAGGTTGTGCTAAAAGTCTCAAACCTAAATTTGATCAAGTCTCTAAAATCTAACTATCAATATGTAGGAGTGGAGGAACATGTTAAATAATCTTACCACAAGTAGGCAAACAGCAAAATCTAGACAAAAAACCTATAGGATAAATAATCTAACTTCTCTTCAAACAAATGTACAAGGAAATGAGGAAGTGAATGAAGGAGAAGAAAGGGTAACAAGAAGAGGGACCTTCTTTATGGTGGGCTATCAAAAGTCATTATGAAGGGAGTAGAACTGGTCAAAGGACTGTACCCAAGAGTAGTTCTCTAAGTCATTCCCCACACAACACACATAATATGATCTCTGTCTTGTCCCCACTTTCACCTTCTTCCATGGGTCTCTGACTCACTTCTAGATACTTGTAGATACTGTTGGTTAAGTTTGGTTGTCCCATGACCTTGGCACTAGAAATTAAAAACTGTAGGACAGTCCCTTGAATTCAAAAACATACAGCTTCACCAGCTTTACCTTCCTGCCACAGGAGTCTTCAAATTTCCTCCCCAAGTTTCATTATTTCTTTTGAGATATAATAGCCTGAATTTCTGTTCTCAATCACTTACAACTCCTTCCATAAAAGACTATACATATCCCTATCTTAAGCTATGTGATTTGCAGTACCTACCTATAGTCAAATTAAATTTTCCTGCTATTCTTAGGTTTGATCATGACTTGGCTAAGCCAATAAAATGTGAGTAGAAATGTGACATAAGCCAGTTCTGAGCAGAAATTTTAAATGCATGTTTCCAACAGTTGCTTTTTCCCTAGATTATAAGAACAAAATGTCCCCAGTAGGACTTGTTTCTTCAGCCTGAATGGGCAATGAGAGAAATGGAAGAGTCCAATCCAACTCCAACTAACATACAACATAAGCAAGAAACAAACTTTTGTTATTATAAGCTATCATGATTTTGAAATAGCTTGTTAAGTTAGTGTAGCAAAACCCAGCAAAAGATAATACATGAGGATGAAAAATAACTAAGAAAAATGTTAAATTATCCACACTTTTCTAAAAGTAGTACCAAACTCTTTTCTTTATAGAGTTTGGTTAAATTTATTTTTTTAAATGGTCTCCCAAAAGAAATGAAAACATATTCATACAAAAATGTGCCCATATGTGAACATATGTTCACAGCATTATTCATAATGGCCCAAGAGTGGAAAACCACCCAAATACATACCCACTGACAATATAAAATGTTGTCACAAAAGACCACATATTATATAATTCCATTATATGAAATACCAAGAACAGGCATTACTACAGAGACAGAAAGTAGACTGGAAGTTGCCTTGGGCTAGAGGGATTGAGACAAATGATAAACAACTGCTAAAAGGCAATGAGTTGTAGGATGATGAAAAAGTTTTAAAACTGATTGTAGTGATGGCTGTGCAGGTTGGTGATGTATGCTAAAACCAAATAATAGTGTACTTTTATTTAAGTGGATGATGGTATATGAATTATGTCAATAAGCTACTACTTAAAAAGTCTATAAATGTTTGGTTTTAAAAAGTTAAAAAACTATAAATGAAGTCAATCTTCTCCTCTAAGGTTGTGCAAACTTACTTTGCAAACTATGAGAACACCATTGCAAATTAACAACCTGCCTAAAAAGCCTTAAGTGTCTAGGACAATAGGCAAGTAACATATTTCAGAAAAAAAAAAAGTTCAGCATAAAAGCTCAGAGAAATGATGTTTTTAAAAAAAGATTCTAGCAGGGCATGGTGGCGCACACCTGTAATGTAATCCCAGTTGCCAGGGAGGCTGAGGCCGGAGGAGTACATGTTCAAAGTCAGCCTCGGCAAATGCAAGGCACTAAGCAAGTCAGTGAGACTCTGTCTCTAAATAAAATACAAAATAAGGCTGGGGATGTGGCTCAGTAGTCAAGTGCCTCTGAGTTCAATCTCCAGTACCAATTAAAAAAAAAAAAGTTCTAAACATAACATTTAGATGATATGGAATCAAAAAGCCAAATCCTCAGAAAACAAAATTAAGGCAGAATCCTTTGTTAAATGCCAAAACAATCAATCATTATGTGTTGAAATGTACATACAAAGGCACAGTAAAGCAGTTCTTCACCTTGGAGAGACATCAATCAACAAACATTTACCGAGTTCAGTAGGCTTCAAGGTTCATTAATGCTACCCTTCAGACTTTGACAAATGTACAAATTTATAAATAAAATGACAGTGCCTAACTTTCCCTTTAAAATGCAGCAAAGTAACTTTAGAATAGTGATGCATTTGTAGGGAAAAAGACCACAGAGTTACCACATACTCATTTGGATAAATACCCATATTGTAATTCTATTTTTACTTTTTTGAAGAACCTGCACTTTTTCCCACAGCAGTTGTCCTATTTTACATTTCCATCATCAGCATATAAGGGTTTCAATTTCTCCACAACCTCATCAATCTTTCCTGTATTTTGATTTTTAAAGATGGCTACTGTTCTGGTCTTGCTTTTGGGCCCCTGCCTCTAACATTTGCAACTAAAAAATAGATAACAGAACTTCTAACCTTGTGTAGAATTTATCAACAAGACTTTAAATTAAAGACCAATGCACTGATGTGGACTATAGCTTTCATGCCAAAAAATAAATAAAGACTTACATTCTAAATAGTCTTGATTGCAAAGACAGAATAGGAAAATAACAGTTCAAGCTGAACTCAGTGTCTGTGATCCCAGCCACTCTGGAGGCCAAGGCAAGAGGATTATAAGTTCAAGGCCAGTCTAGGCAACTTAGCAAAATCCTATCTGAAAATAAAAAATTAAATTAAAAGGGTTGGGCATGTAGCTAAGTGGTAGAGTACCCTGGGTTCAATCCCCAATATCACAGAAAGAAAGAAAGAAAAAAAAAAACCTAGTTAATACATTTTTCAAATAATGTTTCTCCTCCCGTATAACACATTAGAACTCAAACACATATGAACTATTATGTTCATATAAGTTAGGTTTCATAATTCTCATTTTACAGATGAGGACACCAAGACACAGAAACTGAATAACTTGCCCAAGCAATAACAATAAAAATAGAACAATGGGTAGTAATTACTGCACATACACTGTGTTTCAGGCAATAGGTTAAGGGCTTAAAGGCATTATCATCTCAGGTGATCCTCAACTCCCTAAAAGTAGAATTATATCCACTTTGCAGATATGACCAGTCTTAAGGCTAAGTGACCTATAGAGACAGAACAGCACCTATGTGAAAGAAAAATATTTGAGGTCAAAGACTTTGAGAAACGAATTTAGGCCTTTAATATTCAAGCTCCAAAGGCTCTCAACTTTAAGACCACCAATATTTTTAATCTTTAAAAAATCTGGGTGAAACAACCATTTAAAAACTGCAAAATCGTAACTAAAATTGAAGGCCTTTGTTTTGTTTTTTGGCTTTTAGTTCAACTTAGGTCAATTCAGCATGTACTGCTCTAATTGCAATCTTTGGTTAAAATTGGGAGGCAAATTATTACTAATTAAAGTTTTGAGGAAAAAACATTATCATAAAGTAGAACTCATGGTGGAAAAAATAAGAGATCTTTTTTGTGAAAAGTTTGGAAAACAATGGATTAAATAACCTTAGTGATCTGTGATGGATCTAATAACACTGCCAAATAAACACTGCTTCTACATCAGAAATCTGTGTGCTCCACCCTGACTTTTATCCCTCCCTCCCACCCTCCAAATCTCACACTCACAATTCACCAGCTGCTTTTCATTATCACCCACAGGCCTAGGAAACTCTGAAATTGGCTCACATCAAGATGAGCTGAATAAAAGCAGTTGAAATTGCTTTAAATCGAAGTTTATTCTCTGCTATAAATCCTGAGGAATTCTTCCTCCCATTTACTTGGTTTCTTCCAAAAAAAAAAAAAAAAATTTTTTTTTCCTGATTCTCCCATCTACTTGCTGACTAAGTTGCTCTCAGACAACTTGTTTAGTCTGGCTATTTCAACTCCTGAACACTTCCTGGCACTTAGTGTATAGTCAATGAGTCTCCATCCTATCCTTCTCTAGGATCTGGATCATTTTGATAAATTATCTAATTCTACCAGTGCCCACATGCAAGTGTCTCACAGGCGCTCTGTTTTCCCTATCCCACTGTCTTGCTAGTTCCACTTAAAATGCTATAAGCTGTACTCTGCTATGTCATCCTTAAACTGTCATTCTATCATGGTTTATTTTGGTAGGGGTATAATATAATGCTAGGGGTAGTCTGTGGACAAAAACAAGTAATGTACCTAGTTTATGAAGTACTTATTTTCTTCTACTTTTCAGGCTATCAATAACCGCCCAAAATCCTAAAGGATGTTCTACAGGATGTATACAGGTACTGGGACTACAATAATGACACAGGTAAGACAACATTCTTGCTCTAATAGAACTTACATTCTAATTGGAGAGAGAAAACAAATAAGAACAGACAATGGTGAACACTATGAAGAGAACTGGAATAAGATGACCCAACAGTGATTAGGTAAGTGGAGAAGACTAAACAATAAATGAAGGAGGCACCCCAGAATCCAGGGAAGACAGGTGCTAATTCTGGAGCAGGAAAGAGCAAATGCAAAGATCCTATCGGAAAAAGTAGGATGACATGTTTACAGGAATAGAAAAAAGGACAATGTGGCTGAAACTTAGAGGGCCAGGAAGGCAGTGATATAAGATGAATTTTGGAAGGGCAAGCAGGGACCACATGGGGCTTTGTAGGCCAAGGCAGAATTTAATCCAAAACATAAGGAAAGCCATTAGAGGGGGTTTTAAGCAGCAAAGTCTTCTCATTGTGTACCAAAAAGGCCACTCTGCTTGCTAAGGATACAACAGACTGTTAAAAGATCAAGAACAGAAATAGGGGGCTGAGGATGTAGCTCAGTTGGTAGAGTGCCTGCCTCATAAGCACAAGCCCCTGGGTTCAATTCCCAGCACTGAAAAAAAAAAAAAAAAAAAAAAAACAGAAATAGAAGATCCATTTAGAAGACTGGCAACAGTGCAGAGATGACCTCTGACCCCAACTAGGGAGGAGGTAGAGATGAAAAAGTACATAGATTTAGAAGGTTAGAATTTAATAATACAGAAAAGGCACTGTCATAATATGTACAATCTGTTTTTCTTCCATGGTTCCTGGCTTCCAACTTCTACCCAAAGACAAGACATAGAAACTACAATTTCTCTTCCCCAAGGTGGGTCATAGAAAATCTAATCTTTCTCTACTTTTCTACTTTCAGCTGGTCATCCTCTGGCCTACCCTTGTCTGATAATAAGTCATAAGACCCTCCTCATTCCAGAGGGGCTCTGCCCTGAAGGGAGAAATGCTACACAGATAGGATAAGAATGCTAAAGCAGAGAGGCCTTGCTGGGCTTCCCCACCCAGTTTATAAGCATTAGATCATATCCTTTTGGTCCAATCACATTTTGACATGGCTGTCCATGCTTCAATCATGCATAGGCAATGAAGTCTCAAAAAAAAAAAAAAAAAAAAAGGCCAAAAGGACAGGGTTTGGAGCGCTTCCAGACAGCTGAACACATGGAAGTTCCTAGAGAGCAGTGCACCCAAACAGGGCATGGAAGTTTGGTGTCCCTTCTCCCACACCTCACCCTGCACATCTTATCTCCTGTATCATTAATATTTTTTTATAAAATAAACTAATAAACCTAAGTGTGTTTCCCTGAGTTCTGAGAGCTGCTCCAGCAAACTAATTGGACCCAAGAAGGGAGTTGTGGGAACCCCAATAACAGCCATTGGTGGGAAGCACAGATAAAACAACCTATGAGGGGTTTGGGGTGTAGGACAGTGGAAGAACACAAGCTTATCACACAAGACCCAATCAACCCCAGCACCAAAAGAAACAACCTGAGGTTTGCAACTAGAACCTAAAGTGGGGGTGGAGGCTCAGTCTTGGGGACTGAGCCCCCAACCTGTGGAATCTGATGCTATCTCTAGATAGATTATGTCAGAATGAATTGGATTAGAGATGTCCTACTGTTGTCTGCTGCAGAACTGACTGCCTACTTAATGGTGGAAGAAGTCCCACACATCAGGTGTCAGAAGTCTCCCCTGTTGACTGTGGTGACAGCAGAGAAAGAACACACAGGTTACTTTTCCTTTTTTACTGGTGCATTATAATTAAACGTAATTCACTGTTACACATTCATACACACACACAATACATAACAACATCAAGTTAGTTTTATAGACACATAGACGTCAAGGATAACTCAGATTTCTGACCTGAGCAACTGGGGGAAAATGATGTAATTTATAATTTATATTTTAATGAGATGGGAAACACTATGGAAGATAGTGGTTTGGAGGGGAGAAAAATCAAAAGTAAAAATTTTGAATTAGAACAGATCCAATGAATCATTTGCTTCATCTGGCTCAAACTTTAGTTAGTGTAATTTGCCAAAAATGACAAAATACCAGCATATTCTGAAAGAGCCACTGTCTCACTTTACCAAGGGTTGTTACCTTTTTAGTGTCATAGACCACCTTATTAGTCTGATTAAACATGGACTTAAGATAACATTTTAGTTTTAAAAGTGTGTATAAAAGGAAACTAATTTTATTGAAATAGTCTCCAAAACAGTAAAAATAGTAAGCTATAACACTATATGTGTTTCTCTATTACCTCATTAAGTATAAAATTTCTGAGCAGATCTTATTACTACTATAATTTCAAAGTAAGAATGAATAATGTAAGCAATGCTTTAAGATATGTGCAACAATTTTTTTTTTTAAAGAACAAAATGGATATATTTCTATCAGACTACCTGATACAGAAGATAGTGTGATATGGATGGATAGTATGAATGACAAATAATACAAATAAATTTTATTTGAAATAAACAAAAATGCTTACACAGCTTTCACGTGGAAACAAACTCTTGCTTGACTGTATTACTGAGAAAGACAAAGCTGAAGCACAAATACCCTTCTTGTTTAACATTTATCTGGAGACAGGTAAGAAGACACTACTTGGTTTTTTAAAAAACTGACCTTCCCTTAAGGCCTGGTCATAGAAGTGTAAACAATGTAAATGAATCCACCATTGCAACAACTTTTATGTGACATAAAATATCTGATTTCTACTGTCAAAAAAGCTAAAAGTACTGCTATTACTGGGGTTTGGGGGCTTTTTTCCCTTGGTGCAGATGGAAGATAAAGGGTAGTGAAAAACAAATAATTTCTCACCCTCTAAGTTCACAGACCTCTGAATGCTAGCCAGGGATGCCTGATTTGTGGACTCAAGGATGAGAGTCCTGGGTTAAAACCCTGATTGTAAGCCAGAAATGGGGGCACACACCTGTAATTCCAGCAGCTTAGGAGGTTGAGTCTGGAGGATAACAAGTTCAAAACCAGTTTTAGCAACTTAGCGAGGCCCTAAGTAACTCAGTAAGACTCTATCTCTAAATAAAATAGAAAAAAGGTCTGCGGGATATGGCTCAGTGGTTAAGCAACCCCAGATTCACTCTCCAATACTATTAAAAAAAAAAAAAAACCCTGATTGTTTTCCCCACATTAATAGCATCAATACAAAGCCTTAGACTTGATTTCTAACTCCAGTATTCCAGTATTTCCTCAAACTCACCCTCTACTCTGACGAAAGACCACAAGACCAATTCAAGGATCACAACACTCCCCTGTTTAAGTCTTCTTTAGGGGTTCTTCTAGCCTAGGGGATAAACATTAAAGTCCAAATGTCTTAGTGTGGCACTGATGGCCACACTTATGCCACCTCACTGCGGCACCAGGGCTGCACTTGACATCTCCAAATCTTCCTACTTGTGTTCTCCCTCCCTCCTTTGTTTTAGAATTCTTTACTATTTATCTTACAAAACTCTAGTTATACAAGACTCTGGCAAAGGATCACCTTTCTGAAGCATCTGCCTCCTTTCCTCCAAACAAAGCAATCTTTCCCTTTCCTCTGAACTTCAAAATCAGTATGTTTCTTTTCCCCTGTGTGACAATATGCTTCTCCCAAGTTCAGTGGAATACCATTACAAAAGGCTGTCTTGAATATTTACAATGGATTCTTATTAATCTAAAAACAGTAACTCACATACCCATTTCGGTGTACAGCTTATGAAGATTTCATATATTTCTATGTTTAATTCACTTAATAACCTAGGAATAATCCTATAAGGACAAGCAGTTTAAGGTATTACCTTTAATTTGTAGATAAGGATACAGAAGACCAAGTGAAAGAATGATTTATACAGGTTTCATCATTTACTGAGCCAGAGCTAGAATCATAAAGTCATCCTTCTTGATGTAGTGCTGAGTGTGAACAAAAGCCAATGAGCAATGTCCTAGACAAGTGATTACAAATCTGAGAGCTTCCTTCAAGAAGCTTTACAACATGCCATCAATATGACCCTAGCATTAACCAGTTATCACAAGTTCTATAATAAAATTATATCATTACTTAATTTTAAAAATATAAATAATTCTCTCTATTCTACTATAATTTCTAAGAATTTCCAATTATATCATTCCTGTTATCTACCTTCTGAAATGAGTTTCTTAAGAACACCAGTTAAATATCACACAACTTACTAGAGGTTATTACTTCCATATGCAGAAACTAAAGTGACATTTTAAAAGAATTAAGGAATATACTAATATAAAATTGCCAATTAAGAATTTCTGATGTAAAAAAAAAGAATTTTTGATGTAAGTTATCCTACCAATTCATAGTTATTTTAATCATTATTAATTTTTTAAACAAAATTTTCATATGTTACAACCTGGGCTGTACATTTTTAGCTTATCAATAATTGACTTCGTGTTTGTGGAAAACTAAGTTTTCAAGAGAGTGGTGGAAACAATTTAGAATAAAATTCAATTCAGTGAAACAAATATTTATTTTTTACCATAAATAAGGTTAGACAATGCAAGATGGGACATGTGACAGACATCCTGCTGTCAGTATGCTTAAAATCTACTAGAATGGACAGCAACCATTTAAAAAAAAAAAAAAGTCTACAATTTATTTTTATGTTTATATTTTTTGGTGCTGGAGATTGAACCCAGGGTCTCTTGCATGCCAAGCATACATTCTACTACTGTGCCCCTGTGCCCCCTGTCTTAAATACGATACATTATGCAATACATACCATAGATAAGCCTTCACATATGCAGCTCAAGAAAACAAAATTCAAGCATCTAAAATATCCATAAATAGAATGAAAAGTATATGGATATATATATATACATGTAATAGGATAATACAAAGCAGCAGAAATCAAGGAAACAGGAGTTCAAACAGGATAACTCTCAAAAACCTAGTATTAAGAAAAGAGGGAAGATAGAATGTCTAGAAAGAGGTGTTAACAGAAGGATCAAGAGCTTCCTTTAGTGATTTTTAGCAAGGGAAAAACAGGATGGTGAAGAAAAGTCAAGGTAAGGAGAATGAAAATTCAAAGAATTAGAGTTGGACAAGTATTCTGGTCAAGTCTTCAAGGTTTGAAATAGGTACATGGGGGAATTTGGACAAACTTACAACAGCTTAGAAAAACAGTTGTGATTATTTAATCATATAGTTAATTATACATCTAAATTATAGTGAGATGGTCTTAAAAAAATTTCCAGGGCCCCAACTAGAGATTCTGATTTAGCTGATCTGGAATAGGAAGTGAGAATTGGTTTAAAAAGCATCACTGGTGATTTGAACACATGCTGAACAAAAAGTTTTGAGACCTAGGGTATAAAGTCTCCTTTGAAAATGCAAAAAAAAAAACAGGATGAGAGCTTTTAAACACACAGGCCCCACATATACAAAAACTGAAACAGCAGGCCTGAGATAAAGTCCTAAAGTAGGATGAAGAATCATGACATCTACGAAAATGTAAAAATGTATAGAATTTCCCCTCTGAAAAACTGAGTCTTGATTTTCTCCAGTAAGAATGTCCAAGTATCCATTCTCACCAATATAGCAATATCACTCAATTTAATATGCAGGCAATAGCTAACATGGGAGGTAAATAAGGAAGGAAATTTTCATCCAGATTTCTTTAACAGAGACCTGAAATATTTTTTTAGTGTGTCATGGAAAAATTTACTAATATGTGAGCTGCCATATGCAGTCTTCCTTCAGTCACTCATTTAACTTTCTTTTAAAAACTTTCTGAGATTAAGATGGTCAACATAATGAGTAAAATAAGAAACAAAGATGAAAGTAAATCTGTTGGATGGGATTTAGAAATAAAGCTTTAGAGTCTGACCTGTGAGAAACTACAAGGCAGCAGAAGAAACAGAACAAAAGGGACTTACAAGAAATATAAATATGATTATGTATTAAATTCCCTTTAATACTCTTTGAAGATCAACAGATTTCCTTTTTAGTACCTTCCAGGGTTGAACTATGCTTCTTGAACAAGAACTAATTCTCATAGAAACCACGTGTATCTTTGGATTAATCTGAATGTCCTAATTTTATAAAACTAACTGTTGATATTCTTTGCACATTTTTTCTAAATTTATTTTTTATAACTTTTTTTTAAAAATGAGGGTCTCACTATGTTGACAAGGTTGACCTCAAGCTTATTTATTTTTAAATTAATAAAATTTATGTTCTTACACTAGTTTTAAGTTCACAGCAAAACTGAGTACAAAATACAGAGTTCCCATGTACCTCCTACCCCACACAGGCACAAGCTCTCTTCATATCAACATCCCAAACACAAGAGTGGTACACTTTTTACCATCAACAAACCTCCAATGACACATTATTTTTACCCACAGTCCACAGTTAACATTAGGTGCACTACTGATTTTGTACATTCTACAAATTCTGATGTATGTTTGATGACACATTTACCATTGAATACTGCACAGGATAAATATAGTTTTATTGACCTAAAAAATTCCCAGTTCTCTGCCTATTCATGCCCCCTTCTCCCACACTGTGACAACCACTAATCTTTTTACTGTTCATAGTATTGCCTTCTCCAAATATCATATAATTGAAATCATACAATATGAAGCCTTTTCATATTGACTTCTTTCACATAGCAACATGACTTCACAGTTGCTTTGTTTTTTTCAAGGCTTGATAGCTCACGTTTTTCTAGCACTAATATCCCATTGTCTAAATGTATCATAATTTATGTATCCATTCACCTACTTCCAAGTTTTGGCAATTAGGAATAAAGCTGTTATAAACATTTGTGCAGGTTTTCATGTGGACATAAGCTTTCAATTCATTTGGGTAAATATTGAGGAGTGTGATTGCTGGATTGAATGGTTAAGAGTATGTTTAGATTGTTACAAACCGTCAAACTGTCTTTCAAAGTGTCTATGTTATTTTTCATTCTCACCAGCAATGAATGACTTCCTAATGCTCCACATCCTGGCCAGCATTTGTGCTGTCAGTGTTCTGGGTTTTGGCCATCCTAATAGGTATGGAGTGGTATTTCACTGTTGTTTTAATTTGCATTTCCCTGATGACATATGATATGGAATATCTATTCACATGCTTATTTACCATCTGTTTTTCTCTGGTGAGGTGTCTGTTATGTTCTTCAGCCATTTTTTTTAATCAAGCTGCTGAGATTTAAGAGTTCGCTGAGTATTTTGAATAATAGTATATTATCGTGTATCTTTTGCATATATTTTCCTCCCAGATTGTGACTTGTCTATTTATTATCTTCACAGTATGTTTTGTACAGAGGAAAATTTTAACTTTAATGAAGTTCAGCTTATTCTTTCTTTGATGGCTGGTGCCTTTGGTGCAGTATCTAAAAAAGGTCATTGCCAATCCCCAAAACCATGTAGGCTTTTCCTAATGCATTTTCTAGGAGTTACAGAGTTTTGTGTTTTACATTCAGGTCTGTGACCCATTTTGAACTAAATGGTAAAGTGTGAAAGGTTTCTAGGTTCATTTTTTTACATGTTAATGTCAGATCATTCCAGGATCATTTTTTGAAAAGATTATTTCTCTTCACTGTATTGCCTTTGCTCCTTTATCAAGAATTAGTTGGTTATATTTGTGGATCTCTCTCTGGGCTACTGTTTTGTCTACTCTTTCACTCGTATCATACTATCTTGATTATTGTAGTTTTAAGTCTTGAAATTGGGGTATGTCAGTTCTCCAATTTTGTTCGTGTCCTTCAAAAATGTATTGGTTATTCTGGGTATTTTACCTCTCCATAAAAACTGGAATCAGTTTGTTGACATCTACAAATAAAACCAGTTAAGATTTTGATTGGGATTGCACTGAGTCCATATATCAAATTGGGAAGAACTGGATATCTTGGTGATATTGAGTCTTTCTATGCATGAACCTGGGATATTTACTTAGTTCTCCTGATTTCTCTAGTTTTATAGGCTTTCTCACATAGATCTTGAATATATTTTGTCAGAGTAATATCTAAGAATTTTATTTGGGGGGTTGGTTACTAATGTATATAGTATTGTGTTTTTAATTTCAAATTCTACTTGTACACTGGAATATTAAGAAAGTAAATAACCTTTTCACATAAATTCTGTATCTTGCATACTTGATATAACAGCTTACTAGTTCTAGGAGTATTTTTGTTACTTCTTTTGCATTTTCTACACAGTCATGTCATCTGTGGATATTTCATTTCTTCCTATTCAATCTATATACCTTTTATTTTTTATTGCATTTTCAGCATCCAAAATGCTGAAAAGCAACTTTAGAGGGGACATCCGTGACTTGTTACTTATCTTACCAAAAAAGTTTCCAGTTTCTCACCATTAACTATGATATTAGCTATAGATTTTTGAAGATATTCTTTATCAATTTAAGGAAATTCCTCTCTATGCTTAGTTTTTACAATGCATTGGTGTTGGGTTTTATCAAAAAGCTTTTCCTGCATCTATTAATTTATATGATCATGTGACTTTTCTTCCTTAGCCTGTTGATACAATGGATTATTTTAATTGAAATTCCAAAATTCAACCAGTCTTGCATACTGGATAAATTCCACTTGGTTGTGGTGTGTAATTTCCATACGCTGTTGGAGTTAATTTGCTAATATTTTATTAAAAGATTTTTGCATCTATGTTCATGAGAGATAATATTCTCTTGTTTACTTTTCTTGTAATTTGTCTGGTTGATGCCTGATCATAATTCCACTTCATTACCTAAACATGTCTTGAAGGTATTAGAAAGAGGGAGGTGGGGGATTCCAGAACACAGAGGAAATCTGTTTTTTAAAAGGCAGACATAATGCTGGCCTCACAGAATGAACTAGGAAGTATTTCCTCTACATTTATCCTCTAAAAGAGATTATAGAGAACATGTGTCATTTCTTCCTTAAACTCACCAAGAAACCAATCTGGGAGTAATGTCTTCTGTTTTGAAAGATCATTACTAATATAGGACTATTCAGATTATTTATTTCTTCTTGGGTGAGATTTGTTAGACTTCATCTAAGCTATCAAATTTGTAGGCAAAGAGTTGGCCATAATATTCCTTTATTATTCTTTTAGTGTCTACAGGATCTTTAACAATGCCTCTCTTCATTTCAGTTATAAGTAATTTACTTTCTCTTAAGTTACCCTAGTCATAGCGTTACTGATATTATTGATCTTTATTTAAAAACTAGGTTTGGTTAGCCAGGCGAGGTGGGCAGGCCTGCAATCCTGTAATTATAAGTTCAAAGCCAGCCTCAGCCACTAAGCAAGGCACTAAGCTACTCAGCAAGACCCTGTCTCTAAATAAAATATTAAAAAGGGCAGGGATGTGGCTCAGTGGTTAAGTACCCCTAAGTTCAATACCTAGTACAAACAAACAAACAAATAAACAAACAAAAAACCCTAGTTTATTTGTTTGATGCTTCTCTATTGATTTCCTGACTACTATTTCACTGATTTCTACTTATATTTCTATTCTATTTATTATTTCTTTTCTTCAGTCTACTTTGGATTTAATTTGCTCTTCTTTTTCTAGTTTCCTAAACTAAAACCTTAGATTATTGATTTATCTTTCATTTTCCTAATTAATGCATTCAGTGCTATAAATTTCCCTTTTGGTATCTTAAACTAAATATGTATTAGTATTTGGGGAAAAAAAGTGAAAAGTTTGCCTCTGAAAGTAAGTGGAACAAAAAGACTAGCTTTCTATTGTTTCCCTTTTTGAATTTTATTTGAATTTGGAATTACCACTCCAAAAATCAATGATGCTTTTAAGTTCTGCTTACTAAACATAATGGAATTATCAAACATTTCAGCTCTTTGACAATTACACCATAACACCGTATGTACCTAAATAGCTAAAATCATTTAAATCTAGTTTAAAATGAGAAACTATGATTTACTCCATTTATTTAAAAAGAACTATGTATTTTAAAGTGGACAACGAGAGTACCTCACATGTCTTGAACTAGATTTTTCTCTGCTACTTAACAGAATTAAACACAACATCATTTTTTATCGTGAAGGGTAAAAAGTTCTTCTAAATTCTTAATTGTTTTAGATGGGGCTACTACCTCAATTTAAAAGAACCTCAGACAATGTAAATTCCTTACTATGTGTGTTTCCTAGATCCAGCCGTTTTATAGACATACTTTGCTTTCCTCAATGATGGTTAGCCAGTAACCATCTTATATCAATATCTATATAATGAATACTTAACTCAGAATCTAATCTTTCTATTCTACTGCATTCTTGCTGCATTTTCAGTATCATTTTTTAAAACTTAAATTTCAATGTCAGATGCCAAACTTGACCTCTGTTGTAACCGTTAACACCACAAGTAGACAGAGAGAAGAGGTATTCATCTAACAGCCCATGGGGAAAAACAACAACAGAACCAGAACATGTTTCTTCTTTTAAGTCAGTCATATTAAGATTCTTTCCCTATCACTGTTTTCTAAATTACTATTAAAGGTAGACTCATTTAGAAATTTTAGTCTTGCTCCATATAAAAATATTTTCATTGAACATATTTTCCCATTAGAAATGGGAAGGGGACCTAGTATCCAGTCTCATTTGCAGACTCATAATAATTATATGATTAGATGCTATCTCTGTACACTGTAATTCTGATCTCCATACCTTGCTCTGTTGATTTGCTAATAAATGAATTCCTTTAACATGCAGTGGATGTACATTCCACATATCTCCTAGGACAACTAGATGAAGATATTGGGGGAAAAAAGGATTTAATTTAATCTAATTACTCTTAACTTTTAAAGTCCCTTGAGTTTGATCACCATTGTATTATCACATCCATTCAACAGGAAACATACAGCGACTTGCCAAACATCCTATTACTGGTAGTAGAAATAGGACACCTAGACAATGTCCTCTGCCCTGAATATGCTGCCTCCCACCATGATTAAAATCAATACCCAAGGTCTAAGTGTCCCTGCAGAACACAAGGAAGGAAGCATTCACAGCATGAATACTAGTGATATAATGTATAAAAACAAAAACATCATATTCAGTAGTTAAAAAAAATAACTATCACCTATCCTGAACAATCTCAAGCATACCATGGAAGACCAGATTATAAAAGTTTCTGGACAGAGGTACTGTGTTTCCTTTTCTCTCCTTGCACTTGGAGCCTTAACTTAAACAGTGAAGCACTAACCAAATGGTCACCTATTAGCAGATCTCAACTATCTTGAGGCACAGTCCAGTAAGAGAAAGGCACCACTTAAAAGCTGGGCAATTTCAAGGGAGGCTTCCCCCTCAGATGAAGTTACTCTTTCTATTTAGACCCACAGTTCTCAATTTTATTGGTCTCAATGTACTTCTTCCATATAATATTTTCCAACCTCTGTTTTACCAGCATGAGATGAAATGAATAACAATCTTCCTATAGAAAACTTCAAAAAAAATCCATATTCTCTAGATAAAACAAAAAAGGAAAAGGAAAATAACTTATAAGATAGCACATATTTCAGTACATGAATCCTGGGACAAAATTAGTTACTAGTAGGTGAGTAAGACAGCTCTTAATGCAAAGCTGTTCATGTTGCAATTTTCCAAAACTGTAACAACTCTTGGTCAAGTTCTGAACAAACAAATCTTTAATTTACAAAACAATTAGCTGTAGAAATAGAAAATTTCAGTCTCAGTTAAAACCCATGACTTTATATGTAAAATGGAAGTTCCACACCCAGATAATTACAAATATTACATGAATGCCAGGCAGGATATTTGTAACTCATGAAGGATTTGGAGGCATTGCAATGTTCCACACACTCTAAAACATACAGCATCCCTGGTCCTCAACCATCAAATGCTAGTGGTTAGTTCCAATCATTACGATCACCAAACAAATTCTTCCTAATTTCCCCCTAGAAGGAACCCACTGTCTTAGACACAATTCAGCTATCTATCACAGTATGATGTAAAGATGCTTAAGAAACATGGATTAGAGTTCCAGGACCATCATCTTTCAATTACATGATCACAGGCCAGTGAGTTAACTCTCTAACCCTCAGTATCCATGTTATCAAAGGAGAATAAATACTATACTACCTGGCCTTTTAAATTATCAGTATGACTCAACAATGTGTGTGTAGCACATGATAGGTGGTTTTCAAACCACAGCCTATTGAAACAGGAAGAAGAGAACTGTTTCAGGTAAACAGAATGAAAGTAGCAAAAATTAATATGAAATTTCAAGGAACAGAGGCTACAAATAAGCATACAAAATGAAATTTAACAAAGAGCTGTCCAGGGACATCTCAGAAAGCAGATAGCAGTCCTACCTACCTTTACAACGCCTGAAGACATTAATATAACTCAATGAAATAATTTAATCTTCAGAACAATGACCTTCCAAAATAAGCAAGATAGACATACATTTTTAATAAACTTCCACTATCCATGGCCAAAATTTTACAAGTTTGACACTTAACAGAGTGACTGTATGTTTATTGGGTCCCATTCTAAGCTAGATACTAGGAAAACACAAAGATATGTAATACATCATCTCTGTCCTCAAACTTTTCACCATTCAATAGCTTAGACATGAGTGTAAACAGAATGATGCAGGTATAGAAATTAAAGTAATAAATTATGGAGGCCCAGAGAAAATTACAAATAATTATAACTGAAGAAAATTAAGAACATCTTCATGGCACAGGACATTGAAAAATGAGGACTCTGACAGGTAGAGAATGGTGCATAAAGCATTAGAGGAAAAATGAATGCAGGCAAAGGCACTGAGCACGAAAATACAGGTTGGTTCTAAGAAGAGAGGTAAGGAACTTAGAGTGCATTAGGGGTTAGTGATTACAGCAGTAAAAATTAAGGCTATAAAGATACTCATGACTTACTCATGAAGGGATCTGAATGACATTCAAATGCATTTGAGTTTTTAGTGGGCAAGAGAGTTCTCCGGAAAGCTGGTGCTTATGTGGCACACCTGAATCCCCCTAAAATGCTGAGTAATAGCCAAAACTAAAAGATTCAGAACAAATGCAAATTATTGAGATTTTTAAAATAAATACATATTCTTAATACAAATAAGCAAAAAGAAATAAAGCCTAAGGCAGGAAGCAGTTTCTGAGCTCATTTCTTAAGTAATCAAAGCATTCATTTACTGACCCTGGGAACTGGAAGAACTCACATGTGTCCTGTGATTTTATTCCAAGCAAGTTCAAGAACTTCCTAAACATGTTATTTAGCAGTGCCTCATATTAACAATGAAAGGCAAGAACAGGTAGGCTACAGTATTATTAGCCTCTTCTTATTTTGGGGAAACTGAAGAACGAAAATAAATTACAGTATGTCACAAATTAAGCCATCTTATTTTTTAGTACTTTAATTAAAGGCTCCAAGGTCACATTTAATCCTTTATTCTTCCCATCATTTTAATACTAAACCCACCTTTTACTGTTGTCTTAAAAAGAAGGGGGAGAAGGCCTCAGCTTTAAGATCATTCTCCCGATTTTGTACTGTTACCAAAAAAAAAAAATATATATATATATGTATATATATAAGTTTTTAAGTGCTAGTTTTGAAATTATGATAAACACAAGAACTGGAAAGCATAAGAAATAATCCAACCTCCCAAAAAATAGACACTTGTAAACACCAGGGCAGGTCAGGAATCCTAGGTTGAGCTTCTACTTTGGATATCTGGCAGGCTCAGGGAAATACTGGAGATCTGCGTCTATAAAACAAGACTTTGCAGATCTCTGATGGAAAGGTGTTCTAAAAGGCCCAGAACAATTACTCCCACAACTGCAAACATGAAATCCAAAGCTCTCCGCGGTCTCTCCCTGCACTGCACCATGCGACTGCTGGTACACAAATGAGGCCTGTGAAAGGCGGCCCAACGGTTTCCTTTCGCTTAAAATGCGGCACCACGAGGATGCCCTTGACCCGGGCCTCCGTAAATATTGAGGGGACCGGATGTGCCCGAGCATTTTTGCTCTCCAGAATCTAGGGCCTGAACCAGAGAATTCTATCGGACACAGATCCTGCTGATTATTTTTCACGCACACACTGTTGACCCCTAGTCGCAAGTCCCCGGCTTCTGTCCCCCTCTCACCGCCGGGTGGGCGTCCCTAGGATCCAGGGAGGCGAGTAAGGGAGATTAGAGTGTAGGAGTAGGATTGCAGTCGCGAGGCGGTCCGGCACCAGCGAGGGTCCCACAGGTCCAGCCCCCGGGCCCGGTCGCCCGGCCCTGACCCGGCGGACGCGCCGCCGCCGCCGCCGCCGCTGCCGCCTATCAGCGGAGCTCAGGGGCGGGGCCGTCGGGCTCCGCGACGGCTCGGCCGGCGGGCGGGGACGGGCGGGGGACCGACCACAGCACAGCTCGAGCGGCCGCGCGCAGACACCGGGCCGGGCTGCCGAGGGCGCCAGCGCGGCCCCGGGGAGCGCGAGGAGCCGGCGAGCGCGCGGCCTGCCGTTGGCGGCCTGGTCCGCCGCGCTCAGCGCCCATCCTCCCCGGAGCCGGGGCCCCAGCCCGCGGGAAGATGGTGTCCTGGATAATCTCCCGAGCCGTAGTGTAAGTGCCGCTCACGGCGCCCGGTTGCGCACGCCAGGCCCGGAGGAGGTGTGGGGAGGGGCAGGGCCAAGTGGAAGGGGAAGGCCGGGGCCTGGGCGGGAGTGGGGTAGCCGGAACTCGGGCCTGCCCAGGGATTGGGGGCCCTCGACCTCCTCACCCTGGTCCACGTCGCTGTGGGGCTCCCTGCGGCGGGCGAGGGCCGGGCGGCAGTGGTGGCGGCCTGACGCAGCTGCGTGCGGATCGGCGCCCCTGCTCTGGCGGCGCTGGGTGGGCAGGCGCGCTGGGCAGGCGGCGCGCGCTCCCTGCTCCCGCTCCCCGCGCTGCGCGGCACCGCCCTGCGGGCCCGGGAGCGGCGCGCCTCGCGGCAGCGCCCTGCGCAAACTCTGCAAATGTCGAGCGCGGGAGGCTCCGTGATCCTCCCGAGGATGTCGCGGCGCCGAGCCTTTGTATCCCCCGGCTGATGCGTTGCGGTGTCTTTCTCCACGGCTCTTTGCCTTTCGGTCACGTGTGGTAGGAGGAGAGATTTGTCTAAAAAACGAGACCGCTCCCAGCCAGGATCCCTGGGAATGGTCCCAGTTGTCCCACTATTTAGGGCTTACAGAGAAAGGAGTCTGTTACTAAAAGGTGACACCCGCGTGATCGCCCAGATCCTCTAATTTGGCCCTGTCTTGGCGGAAATATTTCCTAAGTGATTCAGAGACTGCAGGTGCCTGTTGCCTTTGTTCATATTATCTGTGCATTTCATTATGGTCTTACCAAAAAGAGCTACAAGTTACGAAAACAGTTCCTTGTGTTTGCTCTGTAAAGGTATTTGAATACACTTTAGACCGATTTTCTCCCATCCTTCCCATATTATTTCTGTCTCCACTTTTAAAGTCACCAAGTAAACAACAATGACGTAGTTACATTCAGGGATCTTTGGATTCATTATTCATGACCTCTATAGGTAATGTTATCTCAGTACCTTTATGAAATGTTTGTATGAGCCAGCAGGCTTTTCTGATTAGCTTTATAATTGGGGGGGGGGGGGGTCGTCGGAATGCTACATTTTTTAGTTTTTTTTTTTTCAGTACAGAGGAGATAAATTTTCTAATTTTTACTTTTGTTTGGAAGTGAGTTGCTTAGACTTGTTTGACCTGATTTGCAGTGTATCATTCAAAATTTGTCATTCACTCAAACGTTTCTAGTTTTAAGCCCCAGAGCTTCCTGGGCTCATCCAAACCAAACCAAAAATCAAGAAATAACAAAATTGTACCACAGATGCCTCCAGATTGTTTCTTCAACCTCTTCCAGTCCAGTCTTCGAATCTGTCTTTTACATAATCTAGGCATACCTTTCTTGACCTGGTAGATGTCTATCAAACATTGCACCTAGAAAATTAAAGTGCCCCATTAAGATGATATACTGGTTTTTTTTTTTTTAACTCTCTAGGTTCCTTTGACCAATTCTGTTAGAAAATGTGGAGCACTTTGACTTTGCACTACTCAGATCAGATTTTTGTTTTCGACCATTGACTAGGAATATGAATATTTTTTGAGTTACAAAGGTCAATAACACGTGGTTGGTCTTAATGGAACTGAAGTTTACATGGGCAAATATCTGCAATACAGGTCAAAATGTCAAGACTTCTAAGAGTTACTCCCATTGTAACACCCAGTGTTAAACAAGAAAGGGGTTGTATCTGCTTGGAGAATCATCTAAGAAGGCAAGAGAGATTATATTCAAATCGGGCCTTAAAGAATGAACCTGATTTATACAGCCAAAGAAGAAAAAGGAAGGGATTTCTGATCAGTTAGAGAGAACAGTGTGAGCCAAAACCCAGAGCAGGGACAGCCCAGATTAGTTAGTGCATTCGAGGGACTGGCGAGAAAGCTGGAAAGGAAAGCTGGATATTTAGGTTGAAAGCCTGTTTTGAAGGAAGAAGGGATGAATTAAGGCAGCAACAGCTTTACTTTGCAAGATTCTCTGCTGCTGTTGTGTGAATCAGTTGGCAATGCAGAGACCACTTAGGAGGCACCCTCACTGGAGAGAGGATTTAAACCTGCGGTACTACAGAATCTACAGAATTTAAGGTCTGAGGCAAAAGAAAGGGTGCAAAAACATGAGGGAAAAAAAAAAAGACAATGGAAAAATGGATTATCAAATGTCAGAAAATGAATTTCATGAGCCATTGAATCATTATCACATTAGAAAGTATACTTGCAAAGCAACATGAGCATCCTTAGGTTTTTCTCCTTTGCTTCTCAGTTTCTCTGCCCCTAACCATTAAAAACAGTATCAGGATCTACACAAACTTGGACAGCCTTTTCAAACCAGAATAAAGAATTTGCTTACCTTTCTTTAAACCCACTGAAACTTCTGGCTTATCATGAGCAAGATAAGACAATGCTATCACATGAACCTCTGGGAGTATGAATAAGGAATACAAGGAGCTTCCAGAGCTCCCAGTATGCATGAGTATGTTCTCTGCAGTGTAACGCAAAGGCTGAGAGCACTGACTTTAGAATCAGATCTGGCCAGTTAAATAGCTATGTGGTCTTGAGCAACATATGACATTCATCTGAGCTTCAGTTTCATCTTAAAATGATTATGATAAAATCAACTTACTTTAATTTCACAGGCAAGATTGACAGGTTAACCTAGCTATTTTCAAGGGATGGTGATCTGAAATTTCCAAATGATATAATATTCATAGAGGATACCCATACCTCACCTCTTAAAACATGACTCTCACAAATGGAAAGAAATCCCATTTTTTCCTTAAGTTTTTTCTTCATATATTTATGATATAGCATTGTAATTAAGATCAGCACTAAAGCCAGATTGCCTGAATTCAAATATCAGCCCTACCATTTATTGACCATAATCTACCCTATAAGATTAAATGCATTATTATATATAATGTCCATTGTCCTGCATTTGACAAATAGAAAGTTTTCAGTAAGTGTTAGTCATTATTATCAGAACAAGAAAGAATATACTCCCCTAAAATCCCAGCATATGAAATGGTTCAACTGTTGGTTTTTTGTTTTTTTCTATACATCTCTGTTTAAATGACAAGGTTATAATTAGAGTATAGTTATAGCTTTTACTATTTATATATTACCAGCATCTTCTATTTTTATCTGAAATGTTGTCTAATAGCTTCTATTTCATCAAGCCAGTATTCACAATTTTCATACTATTTGTCTTTAAATTAAATGATTTCTAACATTTCATCATTAATAAGTAATGCCACAGTGTAATTATCGTGCTATAATGAACATCATTTACATATACTTTTAAATTAATTCTTTAGGATAAATATATATGAGGAGTATTTCTGAGTCAAATGTTATGAATATTTTTGTAACTACTTATATAAATTGCAAATAGTTTTCCAAAACTGTTATTTATTTGTTGGTTTGTTTTTGGTACCAGGGGTTGACCCCAGGGGCACTTAACCACTGAGTCACATCACTAGCCCTTTTTATTTTTTACATCGAGACAGGATCTTGCTAAGTTATTTAAGGCTTTGCTCAGTTGCTAAGGCTGGCTTTGAATTTGCAATCTTCCTGCCTCAGCCTCTCCTAGGATTGTAGGTAGGTGCCACCACTCCCAGCTCCAAAAGGGTATTAATATCATACATTGCCATCATATCATCCTTGATTCCTCTCTTTCTTTCATTGCCAACATTGAATCCTACAGCAAATTGTGATGACTCTACTGTATTCAAAATAAATTAGTTCTTACCACCTTTACATGTAACACACAGGTCCAAGCCAGCATCCTATCTTAAATGTATTGCTATAATAGCATAACAACCTACTTCTACCCTTGTCCCTTTACAGTTTATTAACATGATCCCATTGAAACACAAATCAAACCTTGTTGCTTCTCTGATCAGAACCCTCAGTTGACTTTTGCCTTACCCAGTTAAGCCAAATCCTTACCAAGGACTGCAAACAAGATATAATCTGGACTCCTTCATTTCTCACACCTCATCTTTCCATGCCCTCTACCTTGCTGTCTTCATACTAGCTGCCATAGTTTCTGTTCTCCACCCTGCCTCTTGCCTGAGAGCCTGGGCATTGCCAGTCCCTCCACCTCAGTGCCCATCCTGCAGATGTCCTCCTGGCTCATTACCTAGCTTTCTTCTGATATGGCTTTTATCAGTGAGGTCTTTTGACCCAAGCACTTCTGCTTTCCCTCCCTCTTGTGTTCTACATAGTATCTGGTACTTTTAAGCAAACCGTAAACTTTACTTCTTTTATCTAGTATTGTCTGCTCCATCCAGAAAATAATCTCCACAAGGACAGGTCTTTTCTCAGATTGTTCATTGCACACAGAAAATTCACTATTTGTTTTCAGCAATAAGAGAATGGAGGTAATGAATGTGAACTATGAATTACAGAAATATTGATAGTAAATATTATACTCCATGAATTCAAGAGCTATATTTTTTTAATCTCCTCCAATGTTTATTTGACAACATTTTTAAAGAAATCATTGATGAGTGAATGAATTATTTGGAAAGAGAGCCTGGAAGGATCTCAGCATTGAATAAAGTAAAAAGTTTTTTCCACTGACGAGCCCCTTTCCAGACATACTTATTCCAGAGAGCAAAAAAGAAAAGGCTCTACATTTGAGCCATTACTAGAAACACTACCTCTTTAAATCTAGCTACTGGAGGAGGGGAATAGATAGGAAAGTAGGATTTGTATACCTTAGCAAATAAATGATAGATAGTAAAACAGTATACCTGGAAATGAATGTCATTCTTATTTTCATCTTTGGTGTCCTAGAGCAAGAAAATGTGATTTATTTATTTGTGTGTGTGTTTAAGATTATGATAGTATTAATGAAACAATAGCATATTACTAATCAAAATTGTTTAGTAATTTCTATCTTTCCTTTATATTTTGAGAGGATGCTAAAATTGAACTTAGGGTCTCACACATGCTAAAAAGGCACATAACTGGGCTGGGGCTGTAGCTCAGTGGCAGAGAGCTTGCCTAGCATATGTGAGGTACTGGGTTCAATCCTCAGCACTGCATAAAAAAATAAATTAAATAAAGGCATGCTGTCCATCTACAACTACAAAAAACGTTTTTTAAAAAAAAGAGAAGAATGCACACAACCCCTGAACTGTACTTCTAGGTCCCCAAGTAATTTTTAAATCTTTATGGAAGTTTGAGGGCAGCCATAATTCAGAAGTAACAATTTTCTTTCCTCATATGTGCTTTAAATATTTTAATTAGTTGTATAACCTGAGTGATAGCTAAAATATCTTCTTTCCACTAGGTCAAGATAGGTTTTATCTTTGCATTTTTGATGAGATCTTTATGTGAATAAATTAAATGCTCATTAATAGGAAATTACCCTAAATTGTTTAGACAATGAGAGCAGTAATAGGAGCAATAATATTTTCAGGAAAATGAAAAGGCTGACATTTTCATGAATGATGTTGGGACTATCCAACAGGAAATCATCTTTTCTGTCTTCCTTCCTTAAGAAAGAATACACATCCTAAACTATTAGATCTTGTTTTCACTGTGTAGGTCAGAACTTGCAACAAAATTAGACTTAATTTCAGTAGCAATTTGCTTTTGTCCCCTTCTTAAATGGCTACTATATTAGTTGTTTCTTTTTCCACTGGATTTTGAATCCTTTCAGGATGGAGATTTTTATATTCTCTACTTTCAATATAGATTAAACCGTTAAAATAAATGGCATATTACAATAGTGGCATAAATGGATAATTTAAATGTCTTAAATGTACATAACATTATTTTGAAATCATATGGGAAAAAATTACTACTGATTCTCTGCTTATTTTTATGTCATTAATTGTGTTTGCACTAGACTACCCCTTTCATACATTTCTGAAATAAAAGCTTATAAATAGGAATTGTTCTGTTATGAAAGTCTTCATGTTTACAAAACTGGCCATAAAGGGTTTGTGTATAATTATCCCTACTACTGAAAATAAATTTACTAGTGCCACTTATGTTTGTATACTTACAAAGACAACTGTGACTGAAACTCAGGAAAGACGCATAGTCACCAAGGTAAGGTGGACCGAGAAATGGTAGGATTCAGGAAAAGATAATGGAGAGTGATTATTTTAAGTAATGAGCAGACCAGCTAATATTAGAATACAATACAGCCATTAATGATGATTTTCAAAGTATTTTAAATTTCATTTTAAGATTCTTTTAATATGTGCTTCTTAACCTCAACACTGGATAATTCTTTGTTATGGGTGAAATGTCGTATGCATTGTAGGGTATTTAGCCGCATTCCCTGGCCTCTACTAACCGGATGCTAGTGGTTAAACCCCATACCCCAGTTATAAGCACCAAAATTGTCTCTAGTTATTGTCATATGCCTAGTAGGCAAAATCGTCACTGTTTGGAACCACTCTTGTTAGATAAAAAGGAAAGAAAAACATACATGGGAGGGAATGACCCTAGAAACTATGCTCTCCAATTTCCATGTAGCTGTTTACATGGAAATTAGCTAAAATTAAATAAAGTTTAACATTTCTCAGTCACACTAGCCATATTTCAAGTACTCAGTAGCTATGTAATTGGACAGCCCAGAAATAGAACATTTCCATTGTTACAAAAAATTCTGTTGGAATGATCTATGAAGTACAGTGTGCTTGACATTCCCATCAAAAATGACTGTGTTGTTTCCTGTTTGCTTCTTCTGGGTAGTTTATGGGATAAATTATAAAGTCTGTAATAATATTCGGAGGTTTACAATTGTCTCTGGATAGTTCTCTTTTAAGAATTTTCTGTATAAAATACTGTTGCTAATCTGTCATTTTATTTACTAGCTTAAAAATAATTTCTATTTCAAATCACAGAATTTTTTTTAAATTGATGAAAATTAGTGAACACTTAGAAAATAATTTTTATAATTACATGTTTCATAATCAAGGTTTTATATCCCATATTTCCAAATTTATGAATGAAGTATACCTTACAAGTTATAATATTTCTGGTCCTAGAAATGGGTGCCCTGGCAGTATAACTCAGTGGTGGAATACCTACTAGCATGCCAAAGTCAAGGGTTCAATCCACAGCACTTCACCCCCCCCAAAAAAAAAGCCATAAAAACAAAAAACACATCTTAAAATTAGACTACAAAACGAAAAGTTACCATATGATGCCTTACAAACAAAACTATAATCTTTCTGATTAACGTTGTCATCAATTTTGCAAAAAAGAGCTACCCAGAAAATTGTGAAAGTGAAAATCATAGGAAAAATATAAACAAAACAGGATTGTATTAACCCATAATTCAGAACATAATTTCATGAAGTATTCATGTGTTAATACTGACAATAGTTTCAAGTAATGATATGTCCATTTTATTTATTTGTTTACTTATATTGATTTATTTTAATACTGGGGATTGAACACCAGTGGAGCTTTACCACTGAGCTACATCCCCAGTTTTTAATTTTTTTTATTTTGAGATAGGGTCTCATTCAAGTGCTTAGTCTGGCGTTAAACTTGAAATCTTCCTGCCTCAGCCTCCTGAGTCACTGGGATTACAAGCATGCACCACTCTGTTCAGCTATGACATGTCCATTTTATAAGGAAAGAATTGTTCTCACATTAAAAAAAAATCCACTTGGAAAATTTCATTAACCTTTAATCACATCACATTTCTGGAAAATGTTTTACTTGGCTAAAGCTGCTATATAGCAAAGTACTGCAAACAAGGTCACTTAACACAAGAGAAATATATTTTCTCACAGTTCTGGGAGCCAAAGAAGGTCGGTTCCTTCTGAAGGCTGCAACGGAGAATGTTTGCTGCCTCTTATAGATGCAGCACTGTGATCTCCCCCTTCATATTGTGCATGTGTGGTCCAAATTCTCTGTCTCACTTTAATTTGATTATTTCTGTAAAGACTGTTTCCAAATAAGGTCAAATTCTGAAATAGTGGAGGTGAAGTCTCCAACATATCTTTTTGGGGAGAGCATAACAATCTCTTCTGCATGTCCAAAGAAAAATAAACATGAAAAAAAAGTTTCAGAGATTAGAAAAATGAGTGGGATGGGGAGTTTAATGAAATAGCTCTCAATATAATTTAAGTCATCACATGAGTAAGGGGTACTGATTTTTCTGTTATTCTCAAGTGCAAATCTAGAACTGATAGGTGGATGCTACAGGAAACCGATTTTATTCAACATGTAAAGGAAAACTTCATAATATCTAGAATTGTTCACCATTAGACTGACAGTCTCAAAGCACTGTATTTGCCATCCTTGGAGACATGAGGGCAGGGTAGAAACTTGTATGCTTCTTATGGAGAATCATAGGTAAATTACTTGTTGTGAAAGCTGTATTTTGTATTTAGTTAAGCTCCTTAGATGTCTAAATAAGTGAATAATTAAGCTTGTATAACATGACTTTCACCAAAATTAATAAACAACATTGGCATTAACAACTATGTACATGTAGTTATCAATTATATGCTAAAACGTCTGTGATATGACACTTTTTCATCATCAAAATTTATTTACCAATCTTTGGGGCTTCTTAAATTTGGAATGCATTTTCACAAAAATTATGAAGTAGATAGACTGACATTTTTCTTGGTTTAACCATGGAGAAACCTACAGGAAAAATGAATAGTTGGTGTTCTTGAGTGTTGACTTAAGACAGTACAAATATGGGAATAAAAGAGAACAAACTTGGTGATATTTGCCTAGCAGGTTTCATTATTGCCATAATCAATTCCTCACTGCTGTGTACCTGTGGTCCTTGTTTTTTGTTGTTGTTGAGGGCACTGACCATTTTCATTCTTTCTAAACCAACTTCCAAGTTCATTTGGTATTTGTTTATTTGCATTGTATTTTTAAATCATTAATTTTCATCAAACGTAAGTTTCTTGTTTCTTCTGATTTTCTGAAAGAACAGGGACTTCCAATTTTACTTTATATATCTAAGTTGATTTTGCAAATCGAAACAAGAATGGTTTATGATATTTAATGAGTTATTAAAGAATAGGAAAAAGAATCATTAAAGTTATACCTCTAGGCCCGTATAAAAGAGAAAAGGGTATTGGAATGTTTAAATCTTAACTGGAAATATTAAACTGTTAAATAAAATTATATGAGGAAAGTGGTCTGAAAGTTTTGTGTAAAGATATTATGAAAAGATACCTAGTCTTTTCCTTGCCAAGTAAAAATGACGAATGTAAATTGGAAATAAGCTTTTTTCCCCACAAAGTTTGTTTATTATGATTAAATAATTCTTGAAAATATCTAAATCTGTATCTTCCATTGTTTTATGTGGCAAAATATGCAAATACTGCTTTCTTTCATTTGATCTCTTGTAAGTTTAAGATATAAAATGTTTATCTTCTAGTAAATCTGTATCCCAAATACCTTAGATTTTTGGTAGCAGCTTTTCCTGTGTGTGTGCGCGCGCACGCAACCCAGGGCCTTGTGCATTCTGAGCATACATTCCACTACTGTGCTACATCCCAGCCTCATAATAAATTCTTGTAGTATTTTAACTAAAAGAGCTAACCAGAAATATGTATGTTTTTGCGTATATACATATGTATAAATGCACATATGTATATATACATACATACACATATATATGTATATGGTTGTAAACTATTTTTAAAATACTGGTTACAATTGAAAGAGACCTAGAATACTTTGAATGATTGAGAAAGGTAAAGCAAACAAAAAATGATAGAAACTATAATCCTAAAAGTGGCATTTTTTAGGTGTAACTTAAGTATACATTGAAGATAAAAACTGAGAAAGGAAAGCATTCAGGTTTTTTTTCCCCCCTTCAAGGACTTCAGTTGTGCTCCCCACTTCTAAGTTTGTCATCATTGTCTCTTGTCCTCCCTTTTATCCTTTCCTCACCATTTTCTCTAGTTTTCCTTTGACTCACAATAAAGATGCGAAGAGAATAGTATAATCTCTTAGAAAATTATTCTATAGTTTCTGAACTAATATAAAGAAAAAAAGGAAGCTAGAGGATACAGAAGACAAAAAAGGGGGTGGGGGGCCTCAGGTCTTGGTGAGGAGACATAGGAAGAAAAGATGGTAGAAATGGGTTCAAATATGTCAATAACAATAAATGTCAATAAATCAGTCCCTTGTTAAAAGATAAACTGAGGAGAAAGTGCTGGGGTGTGATACTGGCCAAATTATTTTGTTATGTTGTGTGCAAGTACGAGTATACAAAAACAAATCCCATCATTATGGACAACTGTAATATACCAATAAAAAATTGGGGGAGAAAGAATAAAAAATAAACTAAAGCATAGGGGGATTGTGAAGAAAGTTCTAAAGTGTGATTGAAAGATAAAAGACCACAGTAAATGTACAGGCAGTATTAATGTATCAATATTGATAATTATAAACCCTTCCAAAATAAATCTATAAATTCAGTGGACTTCGATTGTTATTTTTGAATAACCTGTGTTGTGTTAGTCAGCTTTCCATCACAGTGACAAAATACCTGAGAGGATCAACTTATAAGGAGGAATGGTTTATTTTGGCTCACAGTTTTAGAAGTTTCAGTTCACAGTCACTTGTCCCTGTTGCTTTGGGCCAAGGAAGACACAAGAATACATCATGGTTGGAGCTCGTGGTGGAAGACACGTGTTCACTTCATGATGGCTGGAACTAAAAAGAAAGGAGAGAAAGGAAGGGCTGGGGTCTTATATCCCCTTCAAGGGCAGTCCAGGGAACTGACTTCCATTAAGCCCCACCTCCAGAAGGTTTCCACCAACCCTCAATAGCACCACAGGGTGCGGAGTAAGCCTTCAACACATGTTCACACCATAGCAAAATCTGATAGGCTAATTATTTGAAGTTCATAGGAAAAAAGCAAAAACCCAGGAATCAATAAGACAAACTAGGAACAACAGGAAGTGAAGACGACCTGTTATATAGAAAGGTTTTGTAATGTTGAGGTAATTTAAAAGGTAGTATTAAAAGGTAGTATTTTTGCATTGATTGACACTAAACTTAATGGAACACAATAAGGAACTAAAAATTAACTCAGACATGTGAAAATCTGATATGACAAAAGAGAAATTTCAATCTGGGCATAATGGTGCATACTTGTAATCGCAATCACTCAGGAGGCTAAGGCAGAAGGATTGCAAGTTCAAGGCCAACCTCAGCAAATTAATGATACTCAAATAAAAATAAGTGCTAGAGGTAGAACTCAGTAGTAGAGTATCCCTGGTTCAATCCCCAGTACACAAAATCAATCAGTTTAGGTGGATGTGGTTGCTTGCACATGTAGTCCCAGCTACTTGGGAGGCTGGGAGTCGAGAAGTTTACTTAAGGCCAGGAGTTCAAGACCAGCATGGGCAGCATAGCAAGACACGTCTCAAAAAAAAGACAAAAAGAAAAAAAGTCTTAAAAATAAAATTTCCTTCACATTAAGGTAAAAAAAAAAAAATCAATAGGAAGGTATAAATAATTTTGAATAGTGTTGTGACAACTTGATTATTTCTCAAAGAAAATTAAGAGCAAGCTGACATTTTTAAACTGTAAGTGTATTATCTGCCTAAGCATGAAAACTAAAGCATTTTAAGCTCTTAGAAGATAGGAGAATATCATGATATAGTAGGGGAGAATTTTTCAGATACTATAAAAGAACATAGAAAAAAATGATAAATTTGTCTATTTTTTGTAGCCTAACATGTATTTGGTGCTCACTCTGCATTAGGCATTATTCTAAGTACTTTCAAACTAATTCATTTTTGTTGCACAACAACCCTAATGGTACAGTTGCTGCTCTTATTTCCATTTTATCAGTGAGAAAGCGCCACCTTAGAGATGTGTAATAACTTGCCTAAGGTGATCACACAGGTACTAAGTAGCAGAGCTAAGGGGCAGTCTAGCACCAGATCCAGACCCTACACAAAATGTTATACCACTTCACTATGTTAAAATTAGTCCTACCTTTTTTTTATGTTTTAAGTCAGCTTTATTGAGATAGGATTTTTATGTAATAATTTACATGAGTTTGGTTAAATGTTTATATATACTTATGTATCGTCACCCTTTGAAGATTCAGTTTCACTCCTTTTCTACTACATCATTCCTGAAAATAGTTTTATCTGTAGCATCTATGTGAAAAATACATAATTATTTTAAATATCCTTTTGAGGATATAGTTTTTTTTAACTAATTAGAAAATAGTTGCTATTTCCTCAGTCTAACTTGGGGAAGGGTAGGAAGCTGTGATAGGAGAAACTAGCACAAGAATTATAGCCCAATGATTTAAAATGCAGGTAGATTTGTAACTCATATGGCTAACATCTTACATAATAATTAGAAGATATAAAGAATTCTCTAAAAGCAGAAAGAAAAAAAGTTAATGTAAAAGAAAAATGGACAAATGAACTGGCATGTCATAGACAAGGACACTGACGGCAACTAGATACATAAAAATATAGATAAAATTCATTAATTTTCAGGAAAATGTAAATTAAGACCATATTGAAATTCCATTTCACACCTACTAGATTGCAAAAATTAAGAAGTCTGAAAATACCAAGTGTTGGCAAGGATGTGTAGAGCAACCGGTTCCTTTTTATAATGCCAGTAGGAGAATAAGATGCTGGAACTGCTTTGGAAAACAGTTTGGCCCTAACTTAGAGTGTTAATCATTCACATACCCTATAACCCGGCAATTCCATAACCAGCAATGTACCAACCATAAAAGAAATCTGACACATGTGCCAAGACACATTTGCAAGGATATTTATAGGACTGTAATGCAAAAATCTACCAAAAGTACTATTTTACATGGACAGGAGAAGTAAATGTTGGTATATTTATATGATGAAATATTATACAACAACAAAACTAAATGAACTCTCACTTAAAAGCATCAATATGGACAGGTAATAGGAAAATTATAGTGCTTTAAAAGGAAACCAGATATGATTGCATATTATATGATACCATTTTAAAGGACCAGCATAGGCAAAACTAAACAATGTATAGTGAAATTGTGTGTGTGTGTGTGTGTGTGTGTGTGTGTGTGTGTGTGGCAAATCTATTTTTCAGAAAAGAGAGTGATAATCATAAATTCTAGAATAGAGGTTAGCTGTGAAAGGGATTTGAAACAATGATACTAGCAATATTCTTAAGTTGTTGGTTGACAGATTCACAGTGTTCATTTTATTATGTTTAATGACCTAGAAGTCTGTGTCATATATTCTTTGTGTCAACTATTACATTAGAAACATGTTTTACATCTGAAGTGAGTCAGGACAAAGATATTCACAGGAACTAAAGGGACTATAACAAGCAGGGAGTGATATCAGCAGAAAGGAGATGTTGATACTGATCCTTCCCACCCCATATGCCTCTTACTGGTGTAGAGGCCAGTTTTAGTGCTGAGCCAGGCCACAGATGGAGGCAGGGAAGGGGCTGCACCTGTCACAATGAATATGTGAACAGAAGGCCAGAACCTCTGTGAAATCGCCAAGCAGGATGTCTCTTGTCCTTTCTTAGAGCTGATATGAGTCCAATGAACAATGTCCAACTTATTTATCCAAGGAATTTTTGAGATTCTAGAAGTAGATACATAAATAGCTATTTAACTGCTTTCTTTTTCCCATTTATGTTCAGATGACAGTTTTCTTGTCTATCCATTTGATACACATACTATTGCTATAAAAAGTAATTCAGTGTCTTTGAAAATGTGTAAATTAATATGCCTTCACTATAGCTCCTTCCATTTTAAGACAGACTCTAAGTGATAATGTGGATTTTGAAATATAGAATAATATTCTTCACTCAGCAGCTTTTGTTTTGTATTCCTAATAATATCGTTAAGTTTATTAAGTCTATTGATTTGTTTTGATAGTTTAACTAGTAAAAAATGTTACATTGCTTGAAACTCCCTAATGCCTACTTAAGAGTAATTTAACTTGGGCTGGAGATGGAGCTCAGTGGTAGAGTGCTTGTCTATTATGTACTAGGGCCTGGGTTTGTACGTCAGCACTGGAAAAAAGAAAAAAATAACATCTGTTTTAGATAGTTCCCCAAGATTGGTAGTTAGCATTAGCCCTAAAATCTGGATGGCTCTGAACCTATCAGTGAGAAGTGAATTCTAATACTAACATATAATACTACTATGTAGTTCTTATTCCTTATGCATACTGAGTATCATTCATATAAAAAGAAAGAAATGGTGAGTTATATATTTTCCATGAGACCAGCCTTGTTGTGTGTGTGTGTGGCGGGGGGTGACCTGGCTAAGACATCTGTCACTCACTCATGGCCAGGATTTATTTGGCCTGTTTAGGCTATCCCCTTGCCCCCTTATCATTCCACATGCTGTGCTTACTTGGTCAGTAAATGAAACACAAAGCATCACAGCACCTCAGGAACATGATTGTGAGGCATCAGCTAGTAGATTTGCAGTAAAGATTTCTAGTTTGAGAATACAAAGTAAAAAACTTACTAGATTTAATTAAAGTTATCTATACCCCTAGGCTCTAATAGTCACCCAAAAATACCAACAGATTGCCAACTTTAACTTTTTTTTTCTTTTTTAGCATGAAGAATGTTAGCCTACAAATGAGCCCTCAAAACAGTGATCATTTTACTTCCTTTACTCCTAGCCAGATGGTTTTTTCGTTGCATCCTTAAGGAATTGAACTCAGGGGCTCCAGCTTGCTAGGCAAGCACCAAATTCTCATTTTGCTGAGTTTATCAGAGTCTTATGTTTTGCTAACATTTAATCCCACAAACCAATCTTAAAACTTTCTAATAAACAGATTTTCCAACCTTATTCATGCTTTAAAAAACAATTCTTTTAAGATGGAATAATTTAAAATTACAGCTCTGAGCCAGAAAAGTAGATATACAAATGTTGCAAGTTCATGCTTTTGTTTAATTTGAGAAATATGTTTGGTAGTGTTAACTTTAACTTCTTAAAAATCTTAAAATTATTTTCACTATTACTGAACACTTGGGTTATCCACATTCATAGTGTATTTCTGATTCTTCATTTAGAAATAGAGCTCATGATGGGCATGGTGGCCCACACCTGTAGTCCCAGCTACTCAGGAGGCTGTGGTAGGAGCCCCACAAGTACAGTACCAGCCTGGGCAAAATAGGGAGATACTGTCTCAAAAAGTAAAATAGAAAAGAATATAATTAGAGCTCACAAAGTATTATACCATATGTAAAGCTCTTAAAAACCCTTTTAAGCCAGGTGCAGTGGCACTTACCTTTAAGTCTAGCAACCCTGGAGGCTGAGGCAAGAGGATTACAAGCTCCAAGCCAGTCTGGGCAATTTAATGAGACCCTGTCTCAAAATTAAAAATAGAAAGGACTGGGGATGTAGCTCAGTGATAAAGTGCCCTTGGGTTCAATCCCCAGTACCACAAAACTCATACATATACATTTCCCAGACCTCGTTCCCAAAGATCCTGAATTGAATTATCTGGGATAGGGCCTGGACATCCTTTTCTTTTTTTTTTTTTTTTTTTTTTTTTTTTTTTTTTTTTTGTTTTTAACACTGTCATGGCTTTATTCAAAACCACAGTTACACAAAAGTATTAACCTCAAAGTTTTAAAGGAGAGAGTCTTAAAGAACTTAACACACTATATACATACTGCCATACAAAGAGCATTAAAATAGGACCCAAAACTTCTACAAAATATAAAAAAAAAACCTTGCTTATTTGCATGAAAATACCACCCACAAAGCTAAATAAGTTCTTAAAAGTTATCTGGAGGTTCACTAAGTGTTGTTTTCAAACCAAAGAACTCTGATTTTGATTGCACAATAAGATGATTGATAAGGTCAATATAGATTTCAATTTAAAAATAAGTATTTTATAATCTGGCATAGTATGTAATGAGAATTCTTAGAGACTAAAGCAGGGCATATCAATTGTAAAAATTAGGAAAAAATGTTAATCTTTTGTACTTTCTGATCCCCCTACTAAATTTATTCCAAGCGTTTATTTCAGTCAGTTGTGCAACTGTTTTAGTTTCTCCACAAATAACCTTTAACAAGTCATACATTTTAAACAAAAAAAAAAAAAACAAGCAGCAGCAGTACTATATTCAGTAATTTAAATGTATCCCAGTAGAGAAGCTTAACTTCAATTAGTTTACTGACACTAACCTTTAAAAACCTTACAAATATTTAAAACAAAGAAAGAAGTTTTAGACAGTCAAGATTAACAAAGCAATTACCTTGAACATGGAGCCTCCATGACAAAAAGGGAGATGTACTTGTCTGTTCCTTATATTTTATTTAATATCCATGTAAGTAAGCACATACTCAAACTTATCCCAAATATTCTTCTATTTTAATGACATTTGCTTGAAAATAAATCTTAATTTTAATATTTAGTCCCAAATATTTTTCCAACTACCTACTATATTCCAATTAAATGCTATATCTGGTAATGCTTTAAAACTAGGAACAACCAAAGGTTCTACTCAGAAAAATTATAAATACTGTGCAGGGTTGGTATCCAAATTATTTGGAATGCCATCTTAAAAATTTGACTTGAAAGTCTCATTAATTATCAACAGACAATCATTCTGACTTTGAGGAACATGGATGCTGCTTCGAAAAGCCTTCCCTGCTTCTTTTGTTTCTTCATCCTACTTATACGGTCTTAAATGTTGTCAGTCAAGAAAGATTTACAATAAGCAGAGCTTGCTGCTTAAAATTTGTATCAATAACAATATTCGTATCTCAAAAAATTCTTAGGTTCTTCCACTTTGCTTAAAACCCAGATGTATCTGAAAAGGTGGTTGAGGTATAAGACTAAAGGTTTTCTGGGTATCCAGAAGTTCCCAACTTTCTTTTGGGATACAGAGAGGTGAGTGAAACAAGAAAGGAAGGTGATCATAAAGAAATTGCTGAGGAGAAAAAAATGCACACCTAAAACAAAACAAAATTAATAACTGTTGGCATGTCATGATCTGCAGCCTGAAGAAAGGGCTCACCTGCATGTCTCTCATTTAGTATAGGCAATCCTTCCTTCAAAAATAAAATCTTATCAATCACCACAAAATCCATGAACTATATTACTGACTAGAACCTCCCCCAAATCCACAAACTATATTGCTGAATAGAACCTTTATTATTCTGCTTCTACTTTCCAACTTAATTCATGTGACAGAAGACCACCCAAATACCCTTAGCTATTAAAAAGAAAAAAAGGCAATGCCTTCAAACTAAAGATCCCTGGATCATCTCTAAAAAAATAATCAACTTATTCAAGAGACTACTGTCATTTCATATTACAGATGACTGTAATTTCAGTTAATTTATAAATAACTTTAAAATCTTATGAATGAAATGCACCAGACTTCACCTGTGTAAAAGCAATCATGTTTTAATTATGGACTTAAAAATTACTAATACAATGAACTTGAACTTGAATTAGAAAAATTAAGATTCTAAATCTAATTGCTAGAGAATGTCTCAATGGGAGGAGTGTCAATGAAATTTTTTCTCTACATACAATATGATCATTAACAGACTAGTATATCTTAATTGGAATGATAAGGCAAAAATAGTAAAACCACACTTTTCCTATAAAAAGTTACACATTATCTTCTGTAGGGATAGCTATTGTACATGAAAAAACAAAGATGTGATCACTCTATTGCACACCCAGGAATGTTAGAGAATCTGGTCTTAGAATGATCTAGTCATCTTCTTCCTCTCCATCATCTTTGGCATCTCGTTTCCTCTTCTCCTCCCCCCCCCCACCTTCTTCTTCCTCTTTCTCCTCTTCTTCCCCTTCTTCAACATAATCATCATCATCATCTTCATCCTGAATTTCTTCTTTCATCAAGTAAGAGAGGCCGACTTCTTCTTCTCCCTCTCCCAATTCTTTTTTTTTTTTTAATATTTCTAGTTGTAGATGGACACAATAACTTTATTTTTTCTTTTTATGTGGTGCTGAGGATCGAACCCAGTGCCTCACACAGGCTAGGAGAGCACTCTACCACTGAGCCGCCCCCAGCCCCTCCCTCTCCCAATTCTGACCCTGCTTCATCTTCTTCCTCCTCCTCCTCTTCCTCTTCTTCCTCATATCCTTCAGGTGGACCAGCTTCATCTTCTTCTTCATCTCCATCATCTTCATCTCCATCTTCATCATCCTCCTCTTCAGTCAGGTGCTTCATTATCCTCCTGATCAAATCCATCTAAGTATGTGATTTGTTGCAGCAATTCAAAAATACTTTCTCTGTAATCTTCCAGGTTTGTGATCTCACAGTTAAACGTCAAGACTTTTCAAATTTTTAAGATTTTGCAGAGCTTCTACTGTACTGAGATCTTTGATTTTGTTTCCACTCAGATTGAGGTAGGTAAGATTTGGACATTTTTCTGCTAGGACTTCCAAGCCTCCAGAAATTATATTGTCACTAAATTCCAACTTTCGAAGTTTATTTAAACTGGGAAGTTGGGCCAGTGAACTTAATTCCACATTAGCCATACTCAGAAACTCTAGTTCTTTAAAAGTATCATTCAGGCCTTCAATTTCCCCATTGACACACAGGCAATTATCAAGAACTAACTCTGTCACCTCCTCCGGGGCTCTGTTCCTTAACTCCATGTTAATCCTCTTCTTCATCTCCATGTCCTCCTCCTGCTCTTCTGCTACTACTCTCCTCCTTTCCCCTTTCCTGCTTTTCCCACTACCCCCCAATCCTAAAATTTTAAAAGATTTGGAAATGAATGAAAAGAAACGCAAATATAAACGCCCACTACCACCAGATAGATGTGGAGGAGAAAGAAAAGAATAGCAAATGGAGTCCAAGGAGTTGGGACTCTTAACTCGGCTGCCCCCACCTCCTTGTCCACACACCAGCACGTGCGCGCACACACACACACACGCACACACAACCAGCAGTTCCTTCCCCTTCAATGGCTGCTCAGAGACCCTGGACATCCTTTTCTTCAAAGCCCTCCGGTAATTGGAGTGTACAGTCAGGTTTGAAAATTAGAAGATATGAAAAACCTAGTCACAATTTCTTTAAGAATTAGTAATGTTGGAAAAATCATAGAATTGAACTGCCAAATATCGTTACCATTTTAAAACAAGGAAACAAAAATTGTATAATATCTTGTTTGGTTCTCAATAGTTTGATAATATTAAAACAAGGAAATTTAAGTGTCTGAAAACTATCTGATGCTTAGCAAGAAACTGGTGGCTATAAAGAAGTAATCTTTTCAGCAGGGTGACATTTTACACACCTGTAATCCCAGTGACTTGGGAGGCTGAGTGAGGCAGGAGGATTCCAAGTTCAAGGCGAGACCCAGCAATTTATCAGAGGCCCTTAAGCAACCTAGTGAGACCCAGGCTCAAAATAAAAAATCAACAGCTAGGGAAGTGACTCAATGGCAGAGTGTCCCTGGGTTCAATCCCCAATGCCAAAAGAAAAAGAAAAAATGAAACAAAATTATCTTTCCAGACAAACTTGATTGATCTTTTTAGAATGAAGGCGGAAGTATTAGAAGCAAGAAATATAGTAGATGGAATGTCTGGATTTTATTACAATGTTCTCTTCAGTACCTCATGAAATTCAACTTGGAAATGGACTTCATATTCCCAACTAGCATGAGAACAAAGTCTACCAAACCGCAAAATGCCACATTTGTGAGGTGACTTCATAGCACATTTGCAGCAGTATACATGTATGCTGCCTTAAAAAGATTATTTATAAGATTTTTCAGTGTGGAGCCTTATGTGTGTTTTAAGGTAAGTTCACCAAAATCATTTTAAGTTTTTAAACTATCCACTGTATTAAGACTATAAACTAGAATGTGTTACACATCTTGGTTTAAAAAACAAAAAAAGCAGGAATTAAAATCTACAGAAGCTCAGGCACCATGACCCAGACCTATAACCTCAGCTACTTGGGAGACTAAGGCAAGAGTTCATAAATTCAAGGCCAGCCAGAGCAACTTTTTGAGACCCTGTCTCAGAAATAAAAATTTAAAAATGTAAGGGCTGGGGATATAATTCAGAGGTAGAGTGCCTCTAAGTAATCCCAAGTACTGCAAAATTAGAAAAGAAAATTCTGAAGAGAAGAAGGAGGGGAAGGGTGGGAGGAATGAAACATCAGGAAAATTTTATCTTCCATAGCAGAAAGGCAGATGCTATTTAGAGTTTAAATACCAGTCTTTCATAGTCCTTTTCTTAAAATCAAAAGATCATTTTAGACCCTGACATTTCTACTGTTCAAGTACACTTTTATTTACTCCTTCAGCTTTTACTTATCTGTTAAATTTCAGCAACATTAGTTTAAGAGTTTTTACATGACTTATGTTTTCAGATCCTTTTATATGCTCTTATTATAATCTTTCTCTACTAATAAGATAGAATTACATAATCAAAAGTTATCATTGATTATTTCTGGGCAGAAGAATTGGGAATGAGTTTTAAATTTCTTCTTTGTTATTATGATAATGTTTCCATAATAAATATTAACCTTTTCTACTAAAAATATTTTTTATAAATTAAATACATTTAAGCCAGTTTTAATTTATTTCCCCTCAAAGTAATAAATGTCTGTATTTTATAATCTGACTTTTCATATCAACCATCTTTAAGAACTTGTCATAAACTGGCTACTGTGTCTATAGTAGACTGAAATATTAGCACATGTGGATAACTGTATGACCTTAACCTCATTAGTTTTTGGGTGGGTAGGAAGGTATGATTGCCACTTTTCCAGTGGTTCAGATGACTCTGGATTTGCCATACAGCCTAGTGTTTGTTTACTAAGTACAATTAATTTTCCTTAAGTAGATGAAAATGAGACAATATGAAGAATAAATTATGCTATAAGAACAAAGACAGAATGGTAGTGTTTAAACCTAAATAAGCAGTATTTATTATCTAGAGAAGTACAAATTACTTAGCAGAAATCAGTGGTCTTTGTTCTAAAATATTTATTACATCTAAAGAAATATATTTAAAAGGTTAATAAGCCCTCCAGACATACAAGAGAAAGAATTGGGTTCTTGGTTTATTGTTTAAGTTCAGCCAGTAGTATTTAATATGAGCTTTGTTTTTCAATAACTTATTATAAAGATATCTCAACAAATCATAGAGGCTATTTTTCACTTGAAGTGGCAATGCCTATAGCAGAATTGTAAAAACAGTATTCAATATCTTCTTAAAACCAACTTTGAAATTGTTTTTATGAAATTATAACTTTTAGAATTTATGTTATCTTAATTTTTCTGCATGAGTTGGAATATCAGCATTTTTGTCTTATTTCTAGTTTACAAAATTTAGAGTTGGGTAAAATGCAACCATGTATCATCATTATCCTAATTCATTTTCCTAGTTAAAGTCAGTACAATTAGCATTACTGCTTAGTAGTTTGACTTTATTCCACCTCAAAAATTGGACAGTTCTGTTCTTGATGAACTCACAGAGTTTACTGAAAAGCACAAATACAATATTCCACATGAATGTCCTTTATACCCACATGGCCTATATGGAAACATGTTACTATCATTCCTATTTCTTTAAAACTGTCCATTTGCATGATGGCAGGCCCTAATCAGTATTATAGACATGGCAACCCCTTTGTAAGAATATTCTTTATAATTCTGTATAAAGAAATGAAAGATGAGGAAAAACAGACTTCTGAAAGTTTTAGTGTTTTATTTCTTAATATCCTCTAGGTACTAACTCATGGATCTTAAGTAAAGTGACTTTAACTGATCCTGAATCTAATGGATTAAGAAACCTAACCTGTCTAAATCTCACTTCTTCAGTCTGTCTCTGGGCACAGTCAAGGTACAAAATGCCATGAATATCCTCATGGTAATGACCTGCAGCCCTGCAGTCCTCTCCTATCGTTGTTGCTTGTGCCATACTACTGTCACTTTCCTCCAATGCCATATTACACCTACCAGTGTTCCTCACCAGCCACTCACCAAATAACATTGATTCACCCCTGCCTTGGGTGACCTCAGGGGTCTTTTTTCTTTTCTCTATGCTAGGACTTCATGCATGCTAGGAAAAAACACTGTACCACTGGGAGTGGAAACAAGACCCTGATATTATTTGTTTGTTTTCTGAGGAATTTAACCTACTTTTATTTTTCTTTTTTCCACATTTTTTTATTAGTACATTTTAGTTGTACATAATGGTGGAATTTCTTGTTACATATTCACACATGCACATAATAAAACAATATAATTTGGCCAATATTATTTCCCAGCACTTCCCTCCTCCCTCCCTTCTTCCCACCTCCTGGACCTTTTCCTTTATTGATCTCCCTTGATTTTCATGAGATTCCCCACTCTCTCACCTTTCTTTTCCTTTTTCCTCTCTAGCATCCACATATGAGATAAAACACAGGACCCTTGACCTTGAGTTTGACTTCTTTCACTTAATGTAATGGTCTCATAAGTTCCATTCATTTCCCTGCAGATGACATAATTTCATTTTTCTTTGTGGCTGAATGAAACTCCTTAGTGTATTTATACCACATTTTCTTTATACATTCCTTTGTTCATGGACACCTAGACTGATTCCATAGCTATTATGAATTGTGCTGCTATAAACGTGGGTATGCATGTATCACAACAGTATGGTGACTTTTAATTCTTTAGGATAAATACTGAGTAGTGGTATAGCTGGGTCATATGATGGTTCCAGGCCTAGTCTTTTAAGGACCCTCCATACCAATTTCCAGAGTGGTTGTACTAATTTACAATTCCACCAACAGCATAGAAGTGTTCCTTTTTCTCCACATCCTCTCCACGATTTGTTATTGTTCGTATTCTTGATGACTGCCATTCTAACTAGAATGAGACAAAATTTCTATAGGTTTCATCTGCATCTCCTTAATTGCTATATAATGAAACATTTTCAATATGTTTGTTGGCCATTTTTATTTCTTTAGAGAAGTGTCTGTTTAATTCATTTCTCCATTTGTTACTTAGGTTTTTTTTCTTTTTTTGATGCTAAGTTTTTGAGTTCTTTATATATTTTAGATATTAATCCTCTGTCAGAAGAGTAGTTAGCAGGGGCTACGGATGTATTGTAGAGCACTTGCCTAGCAGGCACAAGGACCTGGATTCAATCCCCAGCACCAAAAAAAATAAATAATAAAAGAGTAGCTAGCAAAGATTTTCTCCTATTCTGTAGGTTTTCTTTTCACATTCCTAATTGTTTCCTTTGCTGTGCAGAAGGTTTTTAATTTAATAATTTAATGTCATTTTATTTATTAACTCTTGGCATTTTGCCTGAGCTTTATTGAGAAAATCATCACCTGTGCTTATATGCTAGAGTGTTCCACTTCTTCTGGAGTTGCATAATTTCTGGTCTAATTCCTAGGTCTTTGATCCATTTTGAGTTAATTTTTGTGCAGAGTGAGAGATAAGGGTCTTGTTTCATTCTTCACTTGTATAGCCAGTTTTCCCAGCACCATTTGTTAAAAAGACTGTCTTTTCCCATGAATGGTTTTAGAACCTTTGTCCAGGATCACCTGACTATAGATGTTTGGATTTGTCTCTATGGCTTCTATTCTACATCACTGGTCTATGTGCTCGTTTTTATGCCAGTACTATGCAGTTTTTGTTAGTATAGCTGTGTAGTATAATTAAAAGTCTGGTATTGTGATGCTTCTGACATTTTTTTTTTTTCCTTCTTAGTGTTGCTTTGGCTATTCTGGGCCTTTTATTCTTTCAAAGGAATTTTAGGACGGTTTTTTCTAGCTCTGTGAAGAATGTCATTGGTATTTTGATAGGGATTGTACTAAATCTGTATATAGATTTTTGTAGTTTGACTATTTTAACAATATTAATTCTGCCTATCCATGAAGATGGGAGATCTTTCCACTTTCTGAAGTCTTCAGTTTCTTCCTTCATTATTCTGTATTTAACTGTTGTTTGTTTTTGAGGCTATTGTGAATGGAATTGTTTTCCTGTTCGTTTTTTCCTCAGCAGATTCATTGCTGTTATATAGGAAAACTATTGATTTTTTAATGTTGATTTTGTAGCCCACTACTTTGCTAAATTTATTTTTTTAGCTCTAGCAGTCTTGGTGGAGTTTTTTGCATCTTTATGGGATCGAATCATTTGCAAGCAGTAACAATTGGACTTCTTCCTTTCTTGTTTTTATCCTTTTTATTTTCTTATCTTGCATAATTGCTTTGACTAGAGTTTCTAGCACTATATTAAATAGGAGTGAGAGTAGATATCTTTGTCTTCTTCCAGATATTAAAGAAAATGCTTTCAGTGTTTCCCCATTTACTGCAAGGTTGGCTTTGGGTTTTTCATATATAGTCTTTATGACGTTGAGGTAGGTTCCTTCAATCCCTAGTTTCCTCACTGTTTTATCATAAATGGGTTCTGAATCTCATTGGATGGTCTTCTCTGCCTCCATTAAGACAACTAAGTGATTTTAGTGCTTAATTTTATTTATGTGATGAACTATATTTATTGATTTGTGTATGTTAAGCCAACCTTGCATCTCTGAGATAAAACCAAGTTGGTCATGTTGTGCAATCTTCTTAATATGTTGTTGAACACAGTTTGTTAATGTTTTATCTAATATTATTTTTTAAAGCATTTTCATGCATTAGAATAATTCTAGTATATTAAACTTCTTTGCAGTACTAATAAATCTGCAGATGTAAATTTAGTGATAGAGTAACAAAATGTGATATGTTTTTTCCCATCCTTTCACCTTCAGTCTGTGAATGTCTTTGCCTATGAGGTGAATCTCTTGGAGACAGCACAATGTTGAGTCTTCTTTCTTTTTAATCCAATCTGTCAGTCTGTGTCTTTTGATTGATGAGTTTAGGCCATTAACATTCAAAGTTATTATTATTCAAGATTATTATGATTTGTATTGTGGGTCATTTTGGTTTATTTCTGGTTTTTAATTTGACTTAGTTTCTACTTTGATTGACTATTCCATTAGCACAGTTCCTCTCTTTGCTGGTTTGCCTTTTTTTTTTTTTTTGTCTTCCACTTCATCCTCATGGAATATTTGGTTGAACATGTGCTGTAGTGCAGACTTTCTAGTTGTAAATTCCTTTAATTTATGTTTGTCATGGAAGGTTTTTATTTCATCTTCAAATCTGAAACAATTTTGCTGGATATAAAATTCTTGGTTGGCATCTATTTTCTTTTAGAATTTGAAATATATTATTCTAGGACTAGAGTAACAAAATGTGCAGGTATTGTGAAGAATTCGCACCAGCGGGTTTGGGGTTTTGTTTTGTTTTGTTTTTGTTTAGAAATCATACTTTTTCCCCTCTTTTGCTCTCTTCCTCACAAAATGATAGAAATTCTAAGTGTGGTTTAATTAACTTGTCTCTATTTTATCAGTAAGAAAGAAAAACATTGTAAGTGAAGAGGAAGACAGGTAATTTATTAATCCTTAGATGATCTTGACTCAGTACTAAAGGTAACTGACTTTGAACTTACTAAAAAGGCACTTTGATTTCTAAAGAGTAAATCTCGTAGGACAAAATCTTAAAAGGTTTAAATATTTGGTGGGGGAAAGAACATATTCACAAAAAGTGAGCTTTTCACTTTTTAAAGTTTATATATATATGTATGTATGTATTTTAGTTATAGATGGATGCAATACCTTTATTTTATTTATTTTTATGTGGTGCTGAGGATCAAACCCAGTGCCTCACATGTACTGAGCAGATGCTCTACCTCAGAGCTACAACCCCAGCCACAGAAGTGAGCTTTTCTGAGTGACAAATAAGGACACAGTTTCATATGATACTGTTTTTAGCAAATGACACTTAGAGGGGAATCTTCATTTTGTGAATCCTGTTTCTGTGTGGCTGATATGTGTATATATGTGTTTCTAAAGGAAATCATTGGAACTTGTCCAACTTCATGTACATGTCCTTTTCCTGTACCCTGAGAAAAACTACGTAGTATTTATAGTTCAGTGTATTGTTGTGGAAACTAATAAAAAAGGAAAATAAAGGAAAGGTAAATCTTTGGCCATAAACCAGTAATAAAAACTTTCTGTGAAAAGAATTATTATAATGAAGGAGGTATTTTAAAGAAAAGTAGCTTATTTTCACAGAGAAGTGATGGAATCAGAAATGAGGACGATGACTGTCAATCCAAATATAATATTGGTAAACATGATTATTTTTATATGTAAGTTGACAGTAAGACTCCTGTTACTTAAGGAAATTAGACTTACGTTACTGCTTTTTCAACTGCATTGTTTATTAAATTATGATAAAAGAACATCATTGTGCTTCTTAAATTGAAAATTAAAATTGCTAATATATGCATTTAACTAAGATGATTTTACTTGATCCCCTCCCCCAGATAAATACTGCTGCTGTCAGAATTTTCAACTGCTAAATGTCCTCTGCATTCTCAAAAGCCACAAAAGAAAGTCATAGAACCCTTAGATTGAATATTTAGCATTTTGTAAATTTCTTGTGTCACTTTTTCATTTTCTGACTTCAGTTTAGGCCATATTTGTATATTAGATTGTGTGTACAAAAGGTTTGGCTATGCCTTTCTATCTACACTTATTTCTTCTGCAAATATTTGTTGCCATGTATCAATAATGTTCCAGGCCTTGAGGATACAGAGCTTAATAACTATGGCACTGTTTGTGCACGAAAGCCCAGCAATGGAAAAGTCCATGAACATAACGTTGACAATAATAGTACTAGTAATATTTACAGAAAGTGTATCATGTGTCTGGCCTTTTACATGGCTTAACTCATTTAATGCTTACAACAAAGTAGTCAGCAGTATTGTATTTTACAGAAAAGCAAACAGAAACAGAAAGGTCAATGACTTTGTCACACTGCTACTTCAAGTGTGAACAACATCTTATGACAACTGGGAGGAGAGGCTCCCCACCCAGAGGAAGCAAGGAAATCTTCCCAGAGAAAATGACCTTTTAATTCCATTGTTAAGCATATCCTCCTTGAGAAGAGGCCATAATCAGAAGGAACCAACTATGTCAAGGCTTAGAAGAATAATAGGACTCTTGAGAAACATCAAATAGTTCAATGTCATTGAATGAGATGTACAAAATAAGATTAGAGAAACTAGAAGAGTTCAATCAATTAGGCCAAGTTTTGCAAAACCTGATAAGGAGATTTTTCTTTATTGAGAAAGTAAGGAAAAGCTGTTGAGAGATCTTAAGTGAAGATACTAAAAGTGGGTTTAGCAAAAGTGAATGGAAGCAGATAGTACCCTTGAAAAGTAAGAAGGGTCAGAATCAAGGCCTGAAGTGTTTTAGACATGGGAAAAGAAATGAGAGAGACTGGGGGTGGGGAATTTGACAAAACTTGGTAATTGGGTATAAGGAGGAGGGAGGAATTTCAGATTTCTGACTTGGTGATTCAACTGAGTGGGAGGTGTCACCATTTTGAGAGATGGGAAACAAGAGAAGAACAGGTTTACAGGTGGAATGTTGAGCTTAGGCAATGAAAACTGCCAGGGTGGTGAACTAAGGGGGAAGAGTAGTGACTGGAACTTGTTAGCCAGAGAAGGAGCACAGAGGTTGATGGGATGTCATGGTGATGTCCTAATCTCAATTTGTATGGTAGGTTCATGTGTTTGTTTTCTTGTTGGCCCTCATAACTTACGAATGTTTATTACATATATTTTATTTTATTTTTGACACTTACAGATTGACCCCAGGGGTACTTTTACCACTGAGTTACATCCTTGGCCCTTTTTATTTTATATTTTGAGACAGGGGCTTTCTAAGTTGGTTAGGGCCTCACTAAATTGCTGACCATGGTCTTGAACTTGTGATCCTCCTGCCTCAGCCTCCGGAGTCACTGGGATTAGAGGTGCCACCCCCACATCCTGTGTACACATGTTTCCTAGTATAGATCATATATAATATAGTAAATTTTGAAAGTAACATTTAATAAAACTGCTATGGAACCCAGCCAAAATGCTTTTGAAAAAATTGACCTAATACCTTAAGATTTTGAGAAAATGTCCCAATTCTCCCTATCTATATATGTATTAGGGATTAAATATCACAAAAGCAAATATTTGACTTACACAGTTCTTCTCTACACATTGAAAATGCAAAACAAACAAAAGAACTGAGATCTATGATCAGCAGAAAGGGCTCTCATCTCCCAATCTGTGGTATTTATTTATCACGTGTTCAATTAATTTCTGTAGCTGTCTTATTTTTGGCAGATACAGGGAAGACAGAATGGATTATGTGAAACAAGGAAACTTTGCTTTTCAAATTGCTTATAGTTATTATGTACTTATATACCCACAATACATATTGAATATTTCTGTCAAAAGATAAAACATTTTGTTTAGATTGAGTTTTCCTTTAGTCTGGCAGGGGCTTTGAGTAAGATAATTTTAAATAGGGTAGCTAACTAGGACCTTTATGAAAAGTTGACATTTAAACAAGACTTGCCAGAGGTTAAGGCCTTAACTGTGCAGACAATGGGAAGGGCATTCCAAAAAGGAATCCAATGAAGGACAAGCCCTAACACAGGGCTGTGGTAGCCAGGGAGGTCAGTGTGGCTGAAGGTGAGTAAGAGTGCCACCAGAGGTTAGGCCATTGTTAAAGACATTGGAATTGACTGAGTGAGGTGAGGAGCCATTCTAGTGTTTTGACCAGAGAAATGACAGTATTAAATTTTATATTTTAAAATATCTCTCTGCCATGGAGAACAGACCATAGGTGAGGATGGGTGGTAACTTGGATAAGCACAGTAGCAGTGGTCAGGTTCTAGATTTATTTTTAAAAATAGAACCCAGAGTATCGCAATACCAGATCTTCAACTCTATTACAAAGCAATAGTAACAAAAACAGCATGGTATTGGTACCAAAATAGACAGGTAGATCAATGGTACAGAATAGAGGAAATGGACACAAACCCAAATAAATACAATTTTCTCATACTAGACAAAGGGACCAAAATGGAGAAAAGATAGCCTCTTCAACAAATGGTGCTGGGAAAACTGGAAAACCTTATGCAACAGAATGAAATTAAGCCCCTATCTCTCACCCTGCACAAAACTCAACTCAAAATGGATCAAGGACCTCGGAATCAGACCAGAGACCCTGCATCTTATACAAGAAAAAGTAGGTCCAAACCTTTAACTTGTTGGCTTAGGATCAGACTTCCTTAACAGGACTCCCATAGCACAAGAAATAAAAGCAAGAATCAATAACTGGGATATATTCAAACTAAAAAGTTTTCTCTCAGCAAAGGAAACTATCAGTAATGTGAAGAGAGAGCCTACAGAGTGGGAGAATATCTTTGACACTCATACTTCAGGTAGAGCACTAATTTCCAGAATCTATAAAGAACTCAAAAAACTCTACACCAAGAATACAAATAATCCAATCAACAAATGGGCTAAGGAAATGAACAGACACTTGACAGAACAAGATGTACAAGCAATCAACAGATATATGAAAAAATGTTCAACATCTCTAGTAATAAGAGAAATGCAAATCAAAACAACCCTAAGATTTCATCTCACCCCAATTAGAATGGCGATTATCAAGAATACAAGCAACAATAGGTGTTGGCGAGGATGTGGGGAAAAAGGTACACTCATACATTGCTGGTGGGGTTGCAAATTAGTGCAGCCACTCTGGAAAGCAGTATGGAGATTCCTCAGAAAGCTTGGAACGGAACCACCATTTGACCCAGCTATCCCACTCCTTGGCCTACACCCAAAGGACTTAAAATCAGCATATTACAGAGATACAGCCACATCAATATTCATAGCTGCTCAATTCACCATAGCCAGATTGTGGAACCAACCTAGATGCCCTTCAATTGATGACTGGATAAAGAAACTGTGGCATATATATACAATGGAATATTACTCTGCCATGAAGAATGATAAAATTATGGCATTTGCAGGCAAATGGATGAAATTGGAGAATATCATGCTAAGTGAGATAAGCCAATCTCAAAAAAATAAAGGACGAATGATCTGATAAGTGGATGAGGACATATAATAGGGAGTGGGACGGGTTAGCGTTTAGGGTTAGGGTTAGGTTTAGGGTTAGGGATAAGTAGTGTGGTAAGAATGGAGGAAGGAAGGACTGTATAGAGGGAAAAGGGGTAGGAGGGGTGGAGGGGAAGGGGAAAAAATAACAGAATGAATCAAACAACATTACCCTATGTAAATTTATGATTACACAAATGGTATGCCTTGACTCCATGTACAAATAGAGAAACAGCATGCATCCCATTTGTTTACAATAATAAAAAAAAAAAAAGTAGAACCCAGAGAATTGTTTGACAGATTGGCTATAGATATTCAAAGTGAAGAGACTGGATGAGTTCATGAAGTAGGGAATCCGTGTACTTAGAGAAGAAAACTATCAAGTTGTTTCTTAAAGGTGTTACGGAAATGTGGAGTGCAAGGATAACCAAGACAATCTTGAAGGAAGAGCAAACAATAAAAAGTGGGATAAGTTGTTCAGTCAGATACTGAGATTTACTACAAAGCTACAGTAATTAAGAAGATGTGGTATTAGAGCAAGGACAGGCAAACAGATCAGTAAAAGGCACAGAGTACAGAAAGATATATATATATATATTGTCACATGTTTCATGGCAGAGGTGGCATTGTAGAGCATTGAAGAGGAAAGATTGGTAATTATAATAATTGTGGCAATTGGTATTTATAATAATAGGAATTTATAATAATAAATTGGTATTTATAATAAATGGATAGGCCTGCATTTATAATCATAGCCACCTCCCTCAGACCATATACAAAAAAATCAATTCCAGTCTGATTGCAAATAAAGAATTAAGCAGTGAAGTTTCTGGAATATAGAAAAAATATCTTTATGACTTTACAATAATTAAAAATGATCTTAAACAGGACATAAAAAGCATTAATCATAAAGGAAAAGATTGATAATAATAAATTGAAAGAGACCAAAATTAAGCACTTCTATCAATAGACACTTTTAAGAGTAAAATTGAAACCAGAATGGGGAAAATATTGAAAGCATGTAAAGACAACAAATGACTCATCCTCAAAATGCATGAGGAAATATAGACATGGTACTTCACAATAAAAATGGTATGCAAGCAAATAACCAGGAAACACAGGAAAAGGTGTTCTCAGTTTTCTTCCTGGGGTGGAGGCAACATTGTGTATTGAAGAACCACATTTCTGTCCTCTTTATGTATCTTTAGGAAAGGAACTAAATCTTCTGAGCTCTTCATTTGTACTATTACACCTTTAGAATTGAATAGGAATTAAAGAGTGTTTATTTAAATTTAGTCTAAAATGTGAATGAGTATACATTTAAAGAAAATAAAAATATTCTTGAACATGAAATCACTATTTTAAGAAAAACTCTTCTACTGTAAGCACCAAATAATATCTAGACATATTCATGCATAACCTCTTTAAGAGTTAGATATTTCCCCTTAAAGCTAAAACCTGTGGAATGGGGGATAAGGTCAGAAAAATACCATCAAGAAAACTAGCATTTCATATCTTAAAAGAAATGTCACTGGGGAAGAACAGAGACTACTCTCTACATAGAATGCATATTTTCTTCTAATAATTTACAATTTATTTTAATTACACCACCCCCCCAAGTACATAACCCAACAGATCGAGGCTGCCCTAAGTGTTAGTTATTGATTGTCAAAGGACAATTTTCATGAGATGCCACTGGGATCCAAGATAACCACCATGTGTTCTAGCGGGGACTGGAAGTGATAAGGATAGAAAAGCATCTGTGTTTAGAATGCTCCAATGAGCAATCAGCACTCTCCTGAGATGACCCTTACAGTTGCTAGGCACTCGTTCCTGTTTCTGCAGTGGGTGGCAACATTATGTAATGCTAAACCACATTTCCATCCTCTTTATATATCTTTGGGGAAAGAATTAGAGCTTCCTGAATTTTTGCTTTTTTTTTTTTTTTTTTGTACTATCAAATCTTGAGGATTGAATAGAAATTGAGATTATTCAAATTTGTTCTAAAAATTGAAGGTTCATACATTTAAAAAAAAAAAGGAAAACATTCTTGAGCATGAGAATATGTTTTTTAAAAAAGCTCTTTTGCCATAAGTACAAAAGAACATTAGGCACTCTCACACATAAGCAATTTACATAATTTGCATCAGACTTAGGGAACTCCTATATCTCTATTTCCTCCAGTCCTAGAAATGCCTAATGAGAAACTGATTTCCTTTCTTAGACTTTTCTGATTGTCTTTTTTAGAATAAAGTCTCTTAAAATTCCAAATATGAAGAGTGATTTAGAGTTTCATTTTCAGTGTCCTGGTGGACAAAAACATAATTGTGATGGACCCTGTTGAAAACAAGAAAAAGTACTAGATAAAATATTTAACAACGTTTTTTTTTTAAATGCACTAGTGATGAAAGTCATTCATACTATGAACATTCTTCTGAAAACAATGAAAATCAGATATAGGTAGCAACATGATCAACCAAAAACTTTATAACCAATGAATGTTATATAAAGAATTTACTGTTATTATATATAAGGGGTGAGAACTGGAAATGTTTGATCATTTCTTCTACCAGGCAAAATAAATGTTTTTTGTTATTCAACAAAGAATAAATTGGGACTGGGGCTGTAGCTCAGTGGTAGAGCGCTTGCCTCATATATGTGAGGCACTGGGTTCAGTCCTCAGCATCACATAAAAATAAACACATAAAAAGATACTGTGTTCATTTACAACTAAAAAAATACACACCTGTAATCCCAGCAGCTTGGGAAACTGAGGCAAGAGCATCATGAGTTCAAGACCAGCCTCAGCATTTTAGTGAGGCCATAAGCAACTCAGTGAGACTCTGTCTCAAAATAAAAAATAAAAAGGGCTGGGGATGAACTGGGGTTGTAGCTCAGTTGTACAGTACTTGCCCAGCATGCATGAAACTCTAGGTTCAATTCCCAGCACCAAAAAAAAAAAAAGAAAAGAAAAGAAAAAAAAAAATCAGTGAGCTCATAGAAAGTAAAGGTTGCTTAGAAGCCTGAACCCACCAAGGTAAAAAAAGAACAGTAAATCTAGCTTTTACTAAAGGAATTTTTTAAAACCTGTTGACCTTAACTTTTGGTTCTCCTATTCTCTGTTTTCATGGAGCATATCAGAAAACCACACCAGGGACTGATGCAAAGAACTAATGAACTATTCATCGATTTCATAAGACAAGAGAGAGAGGGAGAGTGGAGCAGAAAGGGTGAACAAATTAAAAGCACAAAACAATATTTTAAGCTAACATCTACATATATCATAATTACAATAAATGTAAATGCACTAACAGTTAAAAGACAAAGATTTTAAGCAGCATTGAAAAAACAAAACTAATTACATATAGAAGCTATTTAGTAATAGTACAGATACAGATGTTCAACACATGAGAAAAGGATTAATTTACCAAGAAGACATAAGTTTATGTACACCTAATAATATAACCTGGGAAAATATTTAGAGTAAAGACTAACTGCACTTTGTGGAGGAATAGATGAATCCACCGATCCGGTAGGAATTTTTTAATGCAAAATATTTTTGACATTTTTATGTTTTTAATTGCTACTGTTCTTTTCTACATTTCATTGTTGTTGTTGTTGTGCTGGGGATTTGAACCCAGGGCATTGTGCTTGCGAGGCAAGCACTCTACCAACTGAGCTATATCCCCAGCCCTCTTTTCTACATTTCTCTCCAGGAATATGGTAGTCTGGTAATCAGGTTATTAGGCAATCTAGTTTTCTACATAATTATAATCTTTTAAGATAACTGAAACTTAACCCTTTGAGAAACAAAGAATTTAATGAAAATATTTTAAAACTATTTCATTTTTCCCTACCTTTTTTGTAAAAGTGTTTCACTGCTTTTGGTTGAAAAATTTAAAGCTACAAAAAAGTTTAGAAAGTATAGTGAACACCCATGTACACTTTACCTACAATCACCTATTAACAATTGATCACACTTGCTTTGTGTTTGTGCACACATATGCATGCTCTACAATAGCAATAACTTTTGTTATTCTTGGTTTTACTGAACCATTTGAAAATAAGTTGCTTCAACAGATTGTGCTGCAATAATTAGATGTCCATGTACCAAAAGCTAGAAAGAGACCTTACACTTTCCACTAAAATTAAAATTAAAATGGATCATTGACCTAAATATAAATCACAAAGCTATACTTCTAGAAGAAAACACAGGAGAAAATCTAAGTGACCTTGGGTTTGACCCTGAGTTTTTAGATACAACACTTAAAGTATAATCCATGACGGTAAAAAAATCATAAATTGAACTAAATGCTACTGTGAAAGACACTTAAGAAAATGAAAGACAAGCCACAAAGTAGGAAAAAATATTTGTAAAATACTTGTGTGATAATAACTTGTATCTTAAATATACAAAAAACATTTAAAACTCAAATATAAGAAAATAATTTATAAATGGACTAAAGGATTGAACATAAGCCAGAAGCAGGGCTATGTGCCTGTAATCTTAGTGACTTTTGAGGCTGAGGCAGAAGAATCAACAAATTGGAGGCCAACCTCAGCAATTTAGTAAGACCCTTACTCAAAATAAAAATCAAAAAGGACTAGCAGTGTTGGTAGAGCACCCTAAATCACCAAAAAAAAAATATATATACACTACAAAAGGTATGGAGATGAAAAATACACATATGAAAAAGAATACCAGAATACCATATATATTACTATACACCTTTTATATTTATAAAAATATCACCATATACCTATTAGAATATCTAAGATCATGAACCCTAACAATATCAGTTGCTGGCAAGATGAAAATTCATTGCTGTTGGGAATGCAAAATGATAAAACCACTTTAGAAGACAATTTATTTGTTTCCTACAAAACTGAGCATAGTCTTATACAGCCAGGCTCCTACTTATTTATCAAACTGGGTTGAAAATCCACACAAAAAGCCTACTTATTAGCTACAACTTTGTTCATAATCACCAAAAACTGGAATCAACTAAGATATCTTTTACTAGCTAAATGCATAAACAAAACTCTGCCATATCCATACAATGGAGTACCATACAGTGATTTTTAAAAAGAACAATGAGTTATCTGGCCACAGAAAAACAGATGAATCCTAAATGCATATTGGTAAATGAGAGAAGCAAGTCTAAAAAAGCTATCATATAGTATACAATTCCATTTATATGACATCTTGGAAAATGTAAGCTCTAGAGATTTTGAACAGAAGTGGTTGCAAGAGAATGAAAAGGCATCATTAAATAGGTGAAGCCTAAGGGGTTTTTAGGGCAGTAAAACTATTCCACATTATACTGTACTAGTGGATACATGACATTATGTATTTGTCAAAACATACACTGCTTATAACACAAAGAGTGAACCCTCATATAAGCAAATATTTAGAAATCATTTTGGACTTATAATTCTTGGTTTATGAATTTTTTTTTTTTTTTTTGGCAATGCTGGGGATTTGAACCCAGGGTCTTGTGCTTGCAAGGCAAGCACTCTACCAACTGAGCTGTAGCCCAGCCTAGAAATCATTTTGAACGAGGCAGGTGTGATGCACATCTGCAATCCCAGCAACTTAGAAGGTTAAGACGGGAGAATCACAAGTCAAGGCCAGTCTCAACAACTTAGCAAGACCCTGTCTCAAAATAAAATAGAAAAACTGGGTATGTAGCTCAGTGTGAAATACTCTCAGGTCAATCCCCAGTATCAAAAAACAAAAAAGAAAGAATTATCTTGAAGGGTAAGAGATCTAGAATGAAATGCAGAATGTTACAAAAGAATCTAACTATATTATAAATGTATGAAACAACCTTGTTGAAAGGACTAAGGGGAAAAGGTGGTGATCTAAGTAACATTGGAAATGACTGGAATCTGTAAAACTTTGGTCAGAAAGACTATATATAAAACTGCACTCTAGTTGATAAAGTTGTATCCCATGGAAGAGCAGGTGAACAATTTCAAAGCTATTATACACATATAATGCAGTTGAACAATTAAGTAAATAGTGAGCACTGCTGGCATGGGAAATCACAGATAAGAAAAGAGAGGAAACAAAAATGATCCATGAGGGAGAGAAAGAGGCATTCCAGGCAAAAAACATACACTCCAAGACTGAAGTAGAAATACAGCAGGCATAATGAGGGAACCATGTTGGAGCAGATGGTATATATAAAGCAGTGCTTTTCAAATTATGTTCTGATGAGCCCCCACATGGGCTGGTCAGCAAGCAGGTGAGGCAGCCAGCCACTGAAGTCTTCAGGCAAGGCCAGGCTGCAGGTATATTAAAAAGATTGATCTAACAGTGGACACAAGACTGGGTTGGAAACTATCCAGTAAATCAGATGAGATGGCCTGAGCCCAAGTGAAAATAAGTATTGGCCACAAGATCAAAAATAAAGCAGGAAGGATGGATGCATGCACTCTCACCAAGGATGAACCAACAAGACTGAGTTACAGATTAGATGGATTTGTCTGCCAAGGGAAGCAGGAGACAAAGATCTCTACAAAAGAAAGATAGAAGCATCTCACGTTGCATTTAAATCTGGTGGCACTAGATTATATGAGAATATGGAAGATAATACCTTAATTGTGTCCATGTTCTAAAGAGAAACACGAATTGGATTAAAACTATGATCTTGAAAGTGTAAAATAGAACTCCGATCGCTTGCTTATGGAATTATACCTAATGATGGAATTTTACCTAATGTCAACAGTGAGGATGGACACAGAGCTGCCCTGGGACCTGAGTACTTGTTTAGACCTTGGGTAGTTATTTTCTTAAAAAGTCTGAACTGAAAGGTTTCTGTGCTTTGTGTGAGAGGGGGTGAAGGGGCATAAAGTTTAACTGAAAAGTCCTGAGCTCTGTGGCACAGCTAAAATTCCTATTGGCAGAGAGTGGGAGTTAGTGCTTCTGGTGAAGTGGCATTTCCAGGGCAGTCATGTTAGGTAAGGCAGAATTGTTAGTGATGTGCTTCTAGTTGCTAAGGATAAAATCCCCAACAGAAGACTTGGTATTCTTTCCCTGACCGGTGACACAAGCCACAAAATCAGTCAGGGTTAAGGAGGGATAAGAATGTGAGGCATAAGAAAATTACCAGGTGTCTACTCTCCACCCCAGCATCAAATAAATAAACTGCAAGCAACGAAAAGTATAGAGAGAAATAAATAACTTAACTTTCTCTTGGCACAGAGAGGCTTATTTAATAGAAACAGTTATTTAATAAAAAGTTTCATAAATATACAGCAATATATGCATTGATAAATCAAAAGGCAACAATATTCTACAAAACTGTTGGCTAATACATAAAATAGAAGTGATTTTGAATCATCAACAGTCCAGTAGCAACAAGAGCAGGCAGTAACCTAGGTCCTGTTTTCAAATATCATTCTCCATTGACAGGAACTAGGGCACTTTAGAGAAATGACTGGTTCTAGGAATGGGCCAGGAAATATACAAGATGAGCCTGGAACATCTTGTAATGCCAGAAAATGAAGAAGTGTTCAAAACAAAATTTTTAAAATGATAGAGGTATACCTAAGAGACACAGGAACCAACTGGAAGAGATCCCAGCATCCAAATGTGGAACAATTTTGAGCAACAACATAAGCAGTATTAGATTGGCAAAAGTGTAAAATAAATATCTGCCCTGAGTCCATGCTGATATAAATAAATGAATAAATGAGAATGGGCAACTCTCTTATATATCAAAATTCCAGGTAATTTATGTAGCTACTCCACTCTCAAGGAAGGATAGCCTGATTCCCCACTTCTTAAATATAGGCTAGGCACAGTGACTTCCTTCCAAAAAGGATGGTATGGGAAGCTACTAAGGGGTTTGGTAACTTTATCTGACATATACTACTTCAGACAGGTGATCAGGGTTAACATTATTAATGACAGGTTAGGTTGATAGTATGTACCCTTGATATGTGATGAAAATGATACATCATCTTTGTCATGCACCTCCCAGAAACCCATCTTCAGAGGGGAACCAGAAGAACATTAGACAAACCTTAATTGATAAACATTCTAAAAAATGCTTAACTAGCACTCCTCAGAGCTGTGAAAGGTATTAAAAATAAGAGAGTTTGAGGAACTTGCTGAGGAGACTGGGAAACATGTTGATTAAATTTAATGTGGTAAATGGATGGATTCCCACATGGGATCCTGGAGCAGAAACAAAACACTGTATAAAAAACAAGGAAATCTAAAGCACAGGCTTTTGTTAATAGCTCTGTATTATTTTTTGGTTCATTAATTGTGACAAATATACTAGTGGGTGTTTTTGTTTGTTTGTTTGTTGTTTTGTTTTGTTTTTGAAGGGGGAGATTGGGGATGACACCTAAATCCTCCTCACACATCCTAGGTAAGCACTTTGCCACTGAGCAACATCCCCAGTCCTTTTTAAATTTTGAAACAATCTTGTGGTGTTGCCCAGACTGGCCTTGAACTTGCAGTCTTCCTGCCTCAACTTCTCAAATAGCTTGGATTACATGTGTGCATCACCACACCAGCTGCTAATGTAAAATTTTAGTAATAAAGAAAACTGAGTATGGGTTATAAGAGAGTCCCCTGTCTGTACTGTGTACAGTCTGTACAGTTTTTCTGTAAATCTTAAATTATTCTGAAGATAATACGTTTTTATAAAAAAGTAACAGACCATGTGGTGTTTCAGTTCTAATTATTTTATCTCTTAAACAAGGCATTCTCTTACTGAGGTACAGGACTGATATCACCTAAGAACATTGATAAATATTAACACTGAGGGACAGTTAATATTCAGAATGCCCACATTGTCCCAATAATGTATTATGTACTTGCATTATTGTTTTTAATACAGAATCCAATCAAGGAACACTGTATTTAATTGCCAATTCTCTTTTGTCTCCCTGCCATCCTATCATAGAGCAGAACTTCATGAGGAAGAATTTCGACACTTCTTTTTAATTGATATGTCTACTGCCCTCTCTTTAATCACTTTTCTGTTTCTTTAGATGGGGTTGTGGGTGGGTAGCCAAGTCATAGCTGGTGGAAACAGTACTGTTTTTCAAGAGTGACTGTAAAGTCATCTGAAAACACCTTTCATAACATAATGAAAGGTGTTCCCTCAGAGACAGACTTTGGTAGTGCCAACCAGCCAGCATTCTGGCTTTATGCTGTAATTGCTGACATCAGAATTAAATTAGATGGTGGTTTTGTTCTTATGACATGTTTGTCTGTTTGTTTTCCTATTCCATTGTCTATGATAGAAATAAAGTTTCCATTTCTCTGATTTTCATGTACTTAGGAAAGCATTTAGACGTTCCTTCTGTCAGATGACTACCTCAAGAAAATATGGAGAATATTTTTAAATGCTTTTACAATGTTTGTTACATTCTGGTTATTGTTTTGTTAACATAATTTTTGTTTTTGTTTTTTGCCCCACAAAATAAGGCTACCAAACTTTCAAGCCCATTAATGAAAGACATGTGTGTGTCTATGAGAGGAGGCATAGCTCTCAACATGAAGAGGGAGATTTTTCCAGCTCTAGGGAGTGGCATGGGAAAAAATTACTGAGTTGGAGATACTGGAAGTACTAGAATGATTTGAATAAAGAAAGTGAGGGAAGTGGTTTAAGAAATATGAAAAAGAGAATTTTTTTTGTTTCCAAATCATCACAAATTTTGTTTCAATTAAAAAGAAGGGCTGGGATGTAGCTCAGTGGTAGTGCACTTGTCCATCATGTTTGAAGCCCCAGCTTTGATTCCTCATACCACAAAAGGAAAGGGGGAGGGGGTGAGAGCAATGGCAAGTTCATATATATATATATATATATATATATATATATATATATATATATTTGTGATAGAAGAAATAGTCCCTTGCATATAGTATGCATTAGTGATTTCTGTTTTTGTCTGCTGGAGAAGAATTAAAAGTTCTTTGGAAGCAAAATATTACATTCACTTCAGATTGGATAGTGCCTTGTAAGCAGTTCTAGAGCTCATTTTTGATGTGACTATAGGTAACAGTAGCTTAGATTGCACTTTAGGTATGAATATTTTATGTGAAGAGTTGGCATAAATTTTAGAACTGAGTTCAGTTTAGGAAAGTTCACTTTCTGGTCATGGAGTACTGAATGAACTCCCCACAGAATAGGATAGAATCCCTGTTTATGGTTTTCATGACTCATCTTCTTTTTATTTGCATAGAGGAATGTATTTTAGGAGAGGAAATTTTCTCAACGTTTTCAAAATTTTCTTGTGTGTGATTTTCCTTCACCAGAAGCTGCTTTTTAAAACCTTAGAATTACAACTGAACTCTCAAGTTATCTTTAAGTCGAAGGGGCTAACAGTAAGTTTAGGTTTTACAAATCCTGTGCTTAAGGTGCTAAATAAAGCAAACAATTCCTCTGAGTTTAGAGTTGCTTGGGAGTCAAGAGTTGCTCAGATGATGTGAGTAATCCTTAATCCCTTCAAGTATAGCTACCTAACCAGTTTGATAGGAATTGGAGAATGTGATGAATGTTAATTGAAGATATGGACATTCCTTTATGTAGACTTAGCACACAATATAAAAATGGGTCTCCAATCTGATATATATGATACTAGTATATTGGTGGATCACAATTACAATTACTTAGATAACTTCTGATTGTCAGCTTCATTCACCTAGTAATATTGGTAATCTAGTGTTATCATGAAGCACATTTGTCTCATGGGGTTTTATTTTTTGGTGGAGAAGAAAGAACAAAGGTCTTGAAATTAGAAGTTCTATTTATTGAGTTTTGGCTTCAGTATTTACTGAGCACATGGTTCCTAAAATCCTTAATATCTCTGAGACTTCTATCATTTGTAGAAAAAAAAACCCAATAACATCCATTCCACCTATGAATTTCTTATTTGTAGTGACTATCAGAATGGGAAAATAACGACTGGCAAAGTGGCATGCTGTCAACCAGGCAGTCATCTTCTTTGAGCTATGTGTGCCATGCTGTAGAACTCTACCCACAGGAGACTAAGTTACTTGAATGCTTCAAGGGTTTGTAGCCCTTGGTTCTACACTGTATTCTGTACTAAGTTCACCATTCTTTTAAAACATTTTTCTTTGGTTGAGGTTTACCACATAGTAGGCCTTTGTGGTAAAAATGGGGGTGTGGCTAGGGGAGAGAGAAGGAGGGGATGAGGAAGTCAAAGTCTGATTTAATGTGGTTTCCTTTCTTTTCCTCTAGTTTTATCTTTAGCTTTCTTTTGGAGTAGAAATTAAAAGCTCTGGAACAAAATTAGAAGTTTAACTCCAACAACATGAAAATTCCAAGCTTCATAGCTCTTGATGACTATTATTAAAAACATATATAAAGTCTTTCAAAGGAATGCTTACTCTCTTCTCCTCTCCTTGGCAGTTTTAAACTTGTACCTTTGGTTCCAGAATTCAGGATTTGAAGGGGTTTTTTCATGGGTTTGACGTTTGCTTCCTGTGTGTTATCTTCATCTTTGTCTTTAAGGTTATATCCACTTAACTGTTATTTTACTAAATGCTAATTCTCAATTAGCAGAGATTTTTAGCAACAAAACTGTTTTTCATAAAATGTGCAAAAGACAAAAGTTACACATTATTTTGGCAGTGATTGTGCATGAACTTTTGCTAGCTGATTGGCTATTTAAACAATGACAGAATGACCTGTGGGAAATTGAATATTACTGCTCTAGCATTAACTTAGACTATAGTAAATTTTAAAAACAATCATGATCTTAATCTTCAGAAGAAATTCTGGACATAGTCTATTTATAACAGTAGTTTTCTGACTTTTTTTAAAGTAGTTTTGCCCCCAAAAGGAAATTTTTTTTAGAAATCACACAAATAAGAGATGAATACAATGAACAGGTACCTGAGGCAACTTAATTTCATTGATTATTGAGCATGGCACACATTGCTCAAAGAAGATGAGGAGGAATATGCATCAGTTCATTATCACTAGACTATGTACCACTGGTATTGTTTGGTGTTAAGCAAGCACAAATTTAGTATGTTCAAGATTTATTAAGTTGTCATTTTAGTTTACGTAACTACTTTCTTTTATAGTGATCTCTTATATTCATTTTAATATCTAAGTCAAGGCTAGCTTTTAGCAAAAGTTAAGATAACCTAAAGTCACTCTCACATTACTTTTAAAAATCGAGTTAGACTGAAGCCAGCTTATCATACAGAAAGCATATTGCTTAATCACAATCAGTTTTAATCCAAAACCAACCAAAGTAAACATAATATTGTCACAGCTTAGTTTAAGATGCAGAATTTAGAAATTCGAATTGTTGGACCTTACTTGCAAAGATTCTCATTCCCAGTTGATTCTTATGAACAGACAGGATTGGAAACTGTTAAAACACTTATAGGGGATGCTTTTCTTAAGGGCTTAGAATTCCTCAGAGGACTCAGTAATCAATGAAATTAAGTTGCCTCAGGTACCTGTTCATTGTATTCATCTCTTATTTGTGTGATTTCTAAGAAAAATTTCCTTTTGGGGGCAAAACTACTTTTAAAAAAGTCAGAAAACTATTGTTACAAATAGACTATGTCCAGAATTTCTTCTGAAGATTAAGATTGTGATTGTTTTTAAAATTTACTATAGTCTAAGTTAATGCTAGAGAAGTAATATTCAAACAATTGGAGTGAGTTTTGTTAAAGGACAGAGAATTTTGCCTTTTTCTGTTTCTTAATCTTGGCATGAAGTCATGGTTAAACTTGGTTGTCATAATGGACTGCCTTTTTTATTTTACTGAATTCTTTGAGTACCCTTCATGTATTATTCCGCAGTCCTGAAAGATACTCCAGTTTCCCTTGGCTAGAGCACACATAGGCAGTGGCATGCTGGTAATGCTCAACAGCTGGGGGAGAGAGGACTGATTTATATCATTAGCTAATTCCCTTGATGTAAAATGCCCCCTACAATGGCCCATTTTTAAACGACCAGTGTGATCTCACCAAATGACCTATTCAAGCTACCAGGGTGACTCACTGAGAAGAGATGTACACTTAGTGTTTTTCCCCATACAGATGACAAAATGCTCCTACCTTCAAGAGCATGGTAGACTGTACTCAAATAATTAGAAGTAAAATAATTAGAAAAGGATGAATATTTTAGTATTAACTGTCATTGTTTTTAATATATTTTATATGTAAAAATTATTTTACTGTTAGAGTACCCAGGAAACTATTTTCCTGCTTACATTTAGGTAAACAGATTGTTTTAAAATGAGAAAGAACTTTTACTTCGCACTTTTTACCTTTATTCTACTGTTTAATTACCTGTCTTAAAGAAGCTGTCCAGTTACCCCGTTTTGTTTTGTTTTGTTTTTGTATTTTTTATTTTATGGTACCAGGGATTGAATCCAGGGCCACTTAACCACTGAGCCACATCCCAACCCTTTTTTGTATTGTATTTAGAGACAGGGTCTCACTAAGTGGCTGAGGGCCTCACTGCATTACTGAGCCTGGCTTTGAACTCTTGATCCTCCTGCCTCAGCCTTCCACGTCGCTGGGTTTACCGGCGTGCACCACTGTGCCCACTTGTTGCATTTATTTTTAACAAACTATGGTTTACATTCTTTTATACATTAGAGAGGGAATTCATAATGTAAAAATTTTAGGTATAAGCAGTTCCAAAATTAAATGTTAGTACCATAGACTAATATTTATTGAACTTTTTTTTTTCTTTTAGTAGTGATTTATACATGACATTGTTGTTCTAAAACATATTTTACTATTTTAGAAACACATTTCCTCTGTTGTTTAAAAAAAAAAAAAATACCTTATGGCTGCCATCTCTTCTACTTAATTCATTTAGACATTTTTTTCTTATCCAGTTTTTTACAAGAGTCATTTAAAACGGGTATTTTCATATATTCCTGATAAGAATATACATTGTTATTCCTTTATAAATAGCAGTTTGGATATATATTTTTTTATTCCACCATATATATCAAAATTTTAGACCATTTGACCTAGTTATTTCACTTTTAGAAAAATGTCAATAAGAAATAAACAGATTGTAAGTGCATTCTGGAGTGGACATGCATGGTTTTGAATCCAGCTACCAAACTTACAAGTTGTATGATCCTAGATTAGTTTCTTACCTTCTTTAAGATTCATTCTTTACATCCATAAAATAGGTTTTAAAATAGCACCCATTTCTAGGTGTTATTGGTGAATTAATTAAATAATGCATGTAAAATGCTTAACATTATACCTCTTATAAAGTGTTCATAAGTAATTGCTGCTATTATTAATCAAAGAATATTCATCATAGTATTGGACATGTAGGAAGTGATTGAATGGTTTTCATTCATATAAGGGAATTCTATACCATGTATTAAATGATATTATTAAAGAATATTTAAAGGTGTAAGAAAATGCTGACAATGTAGCATTGGGCATCTTTCTGTATCCTAATATGTTAATTATGTTCTAATTATGCTTCTAAAACGTATTATGTTTTTAAATAATGTTTCTTAAAGATACAGAAAACCTGAAAAAGATAAGAGTGACTCACTGTTAATTCTTAAAACTAGATGATAGGTATATATATTTTTTTTATTTTTTTAAATTTTAAAAGGAATGATAATAAAAATAATAGATCTTTTTTTTTAAAAGTTTAAATTCTTGGTATTACTGCTTTGTAACCTGTCTTGATTAGTTTTGTTATTAAACTTAATAATATTTATGATTTTTCAAAGCATTTGGAAGACTAATATATCAGAAATGTGAAAACATTTGGAAAACCCTTTAACAAAAAGGAAAAATGATTCACTTTAGTGTTGAAATTACTAGTGATTTTTATATTGTAATATACTTTTCTACATCTTCTTAAAATTCTATAATAAGGTGCTCTTAGGGTCTAAATTAGAGAAAGAACTTTTAATCAGTGTTTTATGAAATGATAGATAGCTTCAGTGCTGGGGATCAGACAGATTCTGATAGCTTTTATGCTTTGATGACATAATTACATCTAGTATGCAGAACTCTCCTACTGGTTGTTTTAAGACTTGATTTTGAACATGCTATAATTCTCCAAAATAATTTTGGTAAAAGATAGAACATCTGTCTAGAAAATAGCTATTTTAAGTATTTTCCACATATGAAAAATGTAAGGACCATTTCCCACTACTGCATTCCCTTAACATTTTTTTCCATTTAAAAATAGTATACATTTTTCAACATAGGCAGCATTTGTACATTTCAAAAAGCAGCTTCACCTTAGTGGGAGAGAAGGGTATCTTGAGTATTTTGGCAAAGTTCCCCCTCTTTAGTTGGAAATAGGATGAAGAGGAAATGAGTAACTATTTCTTCCTGCCTCTATAACTGAAAAACTATTCAAATTTATAGGTGAATTTTATTTGTAGCAAATATTCCTTTTATAAACCCTGAGTTTATTTTGTAGGTGGCCTACTAAAATATACTTCATTTTATATGTGTGCTCATGTTTTGGCTTTATGCCCGACTTCCCAGGCTGCAAACATCTACCATAGACCCCCACTGTTAAAGAGAATAAACCAAAAGAAAACCTCTAGAAAATAATACTAATAGGAGTGGTTCTGAAAAAAATCGTTCTACATTAAGACATTTAATCTTTGCCATGTTCCAAATGATATACATTATTGTTTTCTATTATTACAAGAAAGAGGAGTTAGGGATATTCTTTTTTGTTCAATTTTTTGTCTATTCAACACAGAGGTTAAGAAATAAGGTCAAGGGCTGGGAATATAGCTCAGTTGGTAGAGTGCCTTCCTCGCAATCACAAGGCCCTGGGTTCAATGCCCAGCACCGCAAAAAAAAAAAAAAAAAGAAAAAGAAAGAAACAAGGTCAAACACCAATACGCATATTATCAACTAACCCCAAATCCTTCCTATATTTAAAAAAATTATCTACAGTAGAAGCTATATACTAAAAACATTTTTTTCAAACAATTTAAAGTAGAATACACTAAATGCAAAATGACTAATCCTGACAAATTCCTCTAAAGTTCTAAATAAAATAATGTAGATGATTTATGCAGGAAGATCGGATCTTGAGAGAAAAATATCTGATTTAATTAAGCAAGAATTAAAAAGGAGAAAAGAAAGAAAGGGAGGGAGCCGTTCCAGGCAAAAAGCATACATTCCAGGACTGAAGTAGAAATACAGCAGGCATACTGAGGGAACCATGTTGGAGCAGATGGTATATATAAAGCAGTGCTTTTCAAATTATGTTCTGATGAGCCCCCACATGGGCTGGTCAGCAAGCAGGTGAGGCAGCCAGCCACTGAAGTCTTCAGGCAAGGCCAGGCTGCAGGTATATTAAAAAGACTGATCTAACAGTGGACACAAGACTGGGTTGGAAACTATCCAGTAAGTCAGATGAGATGGCCTGAGCCCAAGTGAAAATAAGTATTGGCCACAAGATCAAAAATAAAGCAGGAAGGATGGATGCATGCACTCTCACCAAGGATGAACCAACAAGACTGAGTTACAGATTAGATGGATTTGTCTGCCAAGGGAAGCAGGAGACAAAGATCTGTTCAAAAGAAAGATAGAAAGAAGCAATGTAGCATTTAAATCTGTAATTCTTTTTTTTATATATATATATTTTTAGGGGGCGGTAGATACCTCAGTCGGTAGAGTGCTTGCCTTGTAAGCACAAGGCCCTGGGTTCGATCCCCAGCACCCCAAAAAAAAAAAAAAAAAAAAAATATATATATATATATATATATTAGATGTTGATAGATCTTTATTTTATTCATTTATTTATATGTGGTGCTGAGAATCGAACCCAGTGCCTCATGGATGCTAGGTAAGCACTCTACCCTGAGCCACAACCCCAGCCCTTCATGTTGCATTTAAATCTGGTGGCACTAGATTGTATGAGAATATGAAGATAATACCTTAATTATGTCCATGTTCTAAAGAGAAACACGAATTGGATTAAAACTATGATCTTGAAAGTGTAAAATAGAACTCCAATCACTTACTTATGGAATTATACCTAATGATGGACTTATATCTAATGTCAACAGTGAGGATGGACACAGAGCTGCCCTGGGACCTGAGTACTTGTTTAGACCTTGGGTAGTTATTTTCTTAAAAAGTCTGAACTGAAAGGTTTCTGTGCTTTGTGTGAGAGGGGGTGAAGGGGCATAAAGTTTAACTGAAAAGTCCTGAGCTCTGTGGCACAGCTAAAATTCCTATTGGCAGAGAGTGGGAGTTAGTGCTTCTGGTGAAGTGGCATTTCCAGGGCAGTCATGTTAGGTAAGGCAGAATTGTTAGTGATGTGCTTCTAGTTGCTAAGGATAAAATCCCCAACAGAAGACTTAGTATTCCTTGGTATTCCTCAGTATTCCTCCTCTGACATAAGCAACAAACCAAAGGATAAGGAAGTCACCAGAAATGTACTGCCTTCACCCTCCCCTAATATATCATATAAATGAACTAAAATAAGATTTAAGTATTTTTCCAGTAAGAAAGACTTCATCACATAAGTAAATACATTTATTCAATATGAAGGTTCACAAATATACTATATGTGTTATAGACTGAGGTGTGTCCTCCCAAAATTCATGTGTTGAAGTCATAAACCCTGTACCTGGTTCATATGTTGAAGTTTTAACGCCCTATACCTCAGAATGTGTCTGATTTGGGTCTTCAAAGAGGTGATTAAGTTAAAATGACATTTTTTAGATAGATCTTAAACCAGTATGATTGGTATCCTTATAAGAAGAGATTAGGACACATAGACTTAAGAGGCAACTGTGTGGGGACAGAGCTAGAAGGCTGCGAGCCTGAAAGAATCCTTAGAAGACACAAAACCTACCAGCACTTTGAACTTGGGCTTCTAGCACACAGAACTGTGAAAAAAAAGAATTTCTGTTGTCTAAGCCCCCAGAGTATAACATTTTTATGATAACCCTAGCAAACTAATATAATATTATGTATTAACATGTAAAATAGGGGCTAAGGTTTTGGCTCAGTGGTGGAGCACTCACCTAGCATGCGTGGGGCCCTGGGTTCAATCCTCAGCACCACATAAAAATAAAATAAAGGTATTATGTCCACCTACAACCAAAATATACATATACATATGTATACATATATGTACCTATATGTACATATGTATATATTTATGTAAATTAGACAAAAGAAGGACTTAGACTCAACAATCCTCCAGTAGCAGTGAGCATACCTAGCACCCAGATATTGGTTTTAAATACCATCCTTTAAAAAAAGAACTGGGCTCTTTGGGGATGTGACTGGTGGTAGGAATGGAACAGGAAATATGCAAGATGAACCTAGAGTATCATGTAATGCCAGGAAGTAATGAAGTATTCAAGAGAATCTCACAAACATAGATGTAATGTCAAATGGACACAGGAACTAACTGAAAGCTTTCCCAATAGCCAATGCTTTGAGCAACAAAATAAATTGGTACTGGGCTGGAGATGTGGCTCAGTGGTAGATTGTTTGCCTCACATGCAGGAAGCCCAGGGTTCAATGCCCAGCACCACAATGAATAAATAAAGAGGTTTTGGACTATAATTCAAAGTATAAAATAAATATTAATGAGTTCATACTGATATCAATAAATATTGAATAAACAAATAACTGGGGGAGTATAGGCAAGTGTCCTGTACAGAAGAATTCCAAATAACTTATGTAGACACTCTGCCATCAGTGAAGTAGAGCATAACTCCCACTCAAACATGGACTGTGAATGGTGACTTCCTCCCAAAAGGTACAGTATGGAAAGTAGAGGTAAAAGAGTAACTCCACAGTTGGAAAATCTGACAAAACACTGTCTGGGCACAGTAGTACAGGGTAACAATAACAGTGATGAGTCACATTGGTAACTGTGCCCTTGGCATAAAGTGATAGGAATAGCACTTGACTTCTGTGGCCTTCCCAGAAACCCATACCTCCATCTGATCATGAGATGAACAAAAACCAAATTCCAATAGAGAAGAATTCTATGTATACTTCCTCAATATTCCTCAAAACTGTCAGGGTGATCAGAAACAAGGAAACTCTGTGGAAAGTACAGCTAAAGTACAGCTCTAAATGTAAGATGCTACACTTTCTACTGTCCAGTGCAGAAAAAGGATACTCCATAAAAACTAAGGAAATCCAAAGTAAGTATGGAGTATATTTCATATGTCAGTATGACAAATATACTATACCAATGTATGATGTTAGTATGGGGTATATGGGATTTATCTGCACTATCTTCCCAACTTTTCTGTAAAACTTATTCTAAAATAGAATAAACAAAAAATAGACAAAAAGATAACACTCTGCAACAAAACACTAGTATACACTTGAAAGAAGTTCAAACTTACTAGTATTCAGAAATGTATATTAAAACAGCTCTAAGGTGGTGATGGTGCACATACCAGTAAACCCAACTTCTCAGGAGGCTGAGGTAGGAGGATCACAAGATTAAGGCCAACCTCGGCCTTAGTCTCAAAATAGAGTAAAAAACGGGCTGGGGATATAGCTCAGTTGGTAGAGTGCTTGCCTCATATGTATAAGGTCCTGGGTTCTACCCTCAGTACAGAGGGGGAAAAAACAGTAAGGTTTTTATTTGTTTCTCCTATTTAGCTGGCAAATCTTTGTTTTTTTTGTTTTGTTTTTTTTTTTTTTTTTTAAATAAAAATTTGATTTGTAACGTATAGAAATATAAAACAGAACAACTTCTGTGGAGGATATTTCAGAAGTAGGTAAAGTATGTATATACTCTCTGAAGCAGGAATATCACCAGTAAGGAAATGTCAATGATCAGAAAAATGTTTTTTACAGTATTAGGTGCAATAGCAAAATCTTAGGGATTAACCAGAATCCTGTAAACTCAGGATTGTGGGAATCAAAAAGTACAAGGCAATACAGACATTAAGAATAACACTGCTGAACCAAGCACGGTGTCACAGCTTGTAATCCCAGCAGTTCTGGAGGCTGAGACAGGACCATCACAAGTTCAAAACCAGTCTCAGCAATTTAGCAAGGCCCTAAGCAATTCTGTGAGACTCAAAGGTGGCTGGGGATGTGGCTAAGTGGTTAGGCACCCCTGGGTTCAATTCCCCATTCCAAAAAAAAAAAGAAAAGAATACTGTTGAATAATATTCAAGTACCAAAAAATGCCATATTACAGGAAAATTCCAATTATAAACTATGTCATAACATTTCTGTATCCATCTGTTTATTCTGTGTTTGTATATATCTCTTGGACCTGTGCAATGGATGAGTGTAATAAATTACACTAAGATCTATTAGTGATTTGAAGTCATTTTATAAATGCTTATGGTTATTTTAATGCATATGATAATATCAGGTGTTGTTTCATAGCGCTGTCATAATTAGAAGCAAGTTTGTATCATGAATGATCAAGTCTTCATCTTCACAAGTTGTGTGTGTATGTTTATGTTTTAGGTTTACTATATACAGATAAAGAGTGGGATTTGCATATGATAAAATATGGTATGTGATTGTTGATGACTGGTAGGATTGGACAATTTTTATTTTACTTTCATGGATTTCCTTCTTTTTCCAAATGTTATTCAAGGAACCAGAGAATGGGTTTTTATGTTGCAAAACAGGATTTAAAAGTCTGGGTTTTTTTGAAAAATAATCTTTTATTCCATGAAACTGCCATCTAAAATATTGAAATATCTTTTTGTTTAAAAAAATATATTTGACTTTGCTTTTCTGAGTGAATTTAGTTTATACACATTTGCCTTCATGCAAATTTACAGTTATAAGTTTCCTGAAATACTTCTTTTCTATTATGTTAGTTTTCTTGAGCTGTTAAAAGCATTGTTGGAACCAGGCTTGGTGGCACATACCTGTAGTCCCTGCCTTTCAGGAAGCTGAAGCAGGAAGTTGGCAAGTTGGAGACTAGCCTCCACAACTTAGTGAGACCCTATCCCAAAATAAAAAAATAAAAAGGGGTGGGGGGTTGAAATCAGTGGTAAAGGGCCCCTGGGTTCAACTGCCTTTAGTGGGGGTGGGAAAGGTGTAGCTCCCTGGTAGAGCACTTGCCTAGCATGGACAAAGGTCTGGATTGGACCCCCCATAACCATAAAATAAAATAAAGAATTGTGTTTAATTAGTCGTCTCCTTTTTTATTTTTAGGCTGGTGTTTGGAATGCTTTATCCTGCATATTATTCATATAAAACTGTGAAAACAAAAAACGTGAAGGAGTATGTAAGTATAGTTTTTATGAGTGATTAATTCTCAATCAATAATGGGAAACACTGGAAAACTTCTGTTCATTGAGAAACAGCTGGAATCATGTTTTGGGTGAAACTATGATGTAAATGTGAAGTAATGAAATTTATATTTTCTTAAAAAACTAACTTTGACAACAACTCCAAAGTGGATTTTAAAAAGTAGTTCACTGTTGGTTGGTATCTAAAGACATATGTGGTTCCCAAGATGAGTAATTGGATAATTCTTAGTCTGTAAATTCCAGTATAATAAGGGTTTGGGGAATTTGTTTTGTTTGCTTGACTTTTGGGGAGAGGGTTGTGGCTTTTCTATCCTTATAAATTTATAGGTATGCTGAGAATATCTCTCTTTTCCTGCAAAGTTCTTTTCTTTCATAGGCCTTTTAACACTTTCTAATTGATTTAAGTATGCAGGCATTCTGTTACTACTAACAATTCCAGCATTTTTCTTCTTGAATTGGGCTCTACTTATGATGATTTTGTTTTTAATCCTCAATATTTCTTCTTTCAGTTTACTCTTCCCTATTTCTGGTTGTTGGTGTTGTTGTTGTTTACTCATTGTTTTTTCATTTCTGTACGTTCTCTTTTCCAGTCTTAACCATACTGTTTAATGGAAAATGGTCTTCCTCACATATGAATCCCTGACATGGTTTACCTTGTTTGACAGAGTGAAATTTCAGAGAAAATTTTCTTATTCTGGGTATTGTATACAAATAGAATTGTGTAATCTGTGACTTTTGTAACTGACTTCTTTCGCTTAGCATATGTTTTCAAGGTTCATCCATGTCTTAGTATGTATCAGTATTTCATTCTTCTTTGTGGCTGAACAATATCCCATTGTATTGATAAACAAAAAACACATTTTGTTTATTCATCCGTTGACAGACATTGGAATTGTTCTGTTTTGATGTTATGAATAGAGCTGCTTCAAACATTCATGTATAAAGAATTTGAGTACCTGTTTTTTAACTCTTTTGAGTATATAGCCATAGTTCTTCATAAAGAATCTTAAACAGAAGTGTTGTCATCCAACTCATCAAATGATCAGGAATCAGATCATGATTCTATATTTTGGGGTTTTAGGGAAGAAGCAATAGACTTTTATAACTAACCTATTCTACTGAACTGTTATTCACATTTTTTTCTCTTTTATGTGAAACTAATTTTTGTAATGAAGTAAACTTTACCAATCAATTCAAATTGCTAATTCATTTAGCAGAAATAAAGAACTTAGTTGAGCTATGAAGTTTTTCTATCCTTATTCTTGGATCTAGAATTAGTGAAATAGTCTTAAGAGATAGAACCACATTAAGTCCTAGTCATTTAAATTCATCTTATAAATTACTTGAAGGATATAGTTGAATATATATTGTAATAAATGACAAGTATTGTTTTATAGCACAGACCTACATTAGTTTTTTAGAAGTCAGCACTTACTTTTCATTAACAGTGCTTCTCAAGCTGCCTATTGAGAAAGACCTGTTTTGTTTTGTTTTCCAAGAAATCATTGACCAATGTTTTTGAAAAATAAAATAATGATTATTAGGAAAAAATGAATTTAAAAAATCAAGTGAAATACAACCCCAATTTTTTTTTTATTACTCATTTCAGTAGACATGAAATTACTATCAGTTTTTATAGTTTAGCTTCATAGTAATTCTTCATAGTAATCCTTGTGCAATTTCCCCAAACAATATTCTGCCCTACTTGAAATAATTTAATTGAAATATTCTTTTGAATGGTTAAAAACAAGAGTTTCCCACCATTTCTAAACATCATGAATACATGAACTATGGAATACAGATTAGCCAGTGCTTAATGAAGGGGAATCATTCCCTGTGTAGTTTACTTTTTGTTTGATTTGTTTGTTTGGTTGATGGGTTTGAATTTTTTATTTTGTTTGTTCGTTTGTTTTTCAGTACTGGAGATTGAACCCAGGGTCTTGCGCATGCTAGGCAAGCACATTACCTCTGAGCTACGTTCCCCCATCCTTCCTCTTCCCTATTTGGGATATTTATAATGCTATTACTAAATGAGATATTTTTCTTAATATAATTAGTTGTACATTTGAAGTACAGGTTAATATGCCTCTCAACAATTTCACCCTATAAAGCATTCCTGAGACCCAAGATATGCAACAATTGGTGTGTCTTTGTGTATGTACTTGTGTTTAAGGTACTCTCTTGTGTCCCCTTCCAAATTTGCTTGATTTTTGTGGGGGACAATGTTGAAGTATAAGTTGAAAGTGAAGTTTGGATCAGAAGCTCTAATACTTTGAGCATATTATCAGCAGGCAAGAAATACTACCCCCTAAAGTAAAAATAAAAGGGAAAGGGGGTAGCAATAAGAAATAATGAAGATATTAAATAAATTATAATAAAAACAAGTGGGCCTGTGTGTGCAAATGATGCTAAAAGAGAAGGAAAGATGTGTTTTAGGGACTGAGCTAAGAACCATTACAAAAAGACTAGTCCGTTTATCACTATGCATCAGTTTTACTTCTTTAATGTTAATTTTCAAAGACTTGAGAACACACTTAAGAAAACACCCAGATTTTTATTACTAGATTGTTTTATACATTTGAGATTCATAAGGATCGTCTAGCTCTGAAATTTTAATTCTGCTTTGTAAATTTAATTTAGCCTGTGGAGAAAATCCATTGACATTCTTATTCAAAACTATAAAGCTTGACATGTGTTTATGTATCTATATATGTGTATGGGTGTTTTTTCGAATACATCCTTGGCATGTTGTTTGCATTGATGTTTTTGTAATGCTTTTTAGCAGCAATGGGTATTGAACTCAGGACTTCGCTCATACTAAGCAAGCGCTTTACCACGGAGCTATACTCCCAGCTGAATGTAGAATTGTTTCTAAAGAATAACTAATCATTAACAAAGTAAGGAATATCTTATGCAAAAGAAAAAAGTTTTCTTAACCATTCCTTTGGGAAAACTAGAGTAATGAGTAAAAGAAACTAAGGAAATAGAAAGGCAGGTAGCTAGAGCTGGTTTGATAATTACATGGTAATTGACACAGTTTCATAAATAAAATGAGTGCAAAAACCAAAAATGGTCAGGCACTACAACAGGAAGGGCAGGACATTAACCTTTGAGAAGGAAACAATACAACTTCAAAACCTCCCAGTAACCGAACTATCCAACATCAAGGCTGTTAGACTAAGTTGAGGTGTCATCTTGTAATAATACTATCTTTTTTATATATGATTTTCTACCAATATCAAAATAATTTTGCATCTTATTATTTCCAATTGCTGCTCTAACAAATTACCACACTCTTATAGGCTTAAAATGACATAAATTTATACTTGTGTAGAGGTCAGAAATCTAGAATGGATCTACAGGACTACATTCCTATTGGAGGCTCAAAGGGAAACTATCTGCTTTCCTTTTCCAGCTTCAACAGGCCGCCCACCTTCCTTGGCTTAGGTCTCTGTTCCTCAGTCTTCAAAGCCACCAACTTTGTACCTTTTTATGCTTCTGGCTCTCTGTTCTTTCCTTCTGCCTCCCTCTTCCTCTTACAAGGACCTTTGTGATAGCATTGGGCCCATTTGAGTAATCTAGAAGAATCTCCTCCTTTCAAGGTTGTCTGATTAGCAGCCTGAATTCCATCTGTCCGTCCCCCCACCCCCAGCCCCCACTTTAATTTCCCCTTTACCACATAACCTAACCTATTGACAGTTCCCAGAGATTGGAACATGGACATTTTGGAAAAGGAAGGCATCATTCTGCCTACCCCATAATATCCCACTCATCCTTACTATTGCCCTATTAAGTAGGCAAGAAAGGTATTTCTGAATGATGAATAAATAAGAAAAGGAAAAAAGTTGACTTTAAAAAAAAAAAAAAAAATATATATATATATATATATATATAGTTGTGGATGAACCTTTATTTTTATGTAGTTCTGAGAATCAAACCCAGTGCCTCACACATGCTGGGCAAGCACTCTACCACTAAGCCATACCCCAGCCCCAAAAAGTTGACTTTTAATGTATATAAAATATTAAATTATATTTACAAGAGCATGCACATTTCTTGAGTGGATTGATCTACCTTCTCAACTTTGATTCTGCTGGGTTACAGCATATATATATAGTCCAGTCTGAACACTTATCCCAAAGCCCAATTTCTTTGTGGCATTTGATTATGACCTAAATTCTGCTGATATCTACTTAAAAACTATTTTCCAAAAGCAAACATTTCGGCTAATTTACTTATTCCCACCCTAACTACTACTATTCCCCTTAAGCCTGCAAGTGGTAGATTGCACCTGATAAAACAGATGCTGTGTTCAAATCAAAACAAATGGAAAGTGCTGTGTATTTTGGCAACTTTCCTTTCTTCCTTTGCCTATTTTTAAAACAGAGCTTTCCTAGGATATAATTTCCTGTATAGTGTGACTGATATGGCCTACTTAAAGACTTTCAGCCTTGCAGTAATTGAAATGTAAACTTACTGAAGAATTAGTATGGTTTTGCAAATTTCTTCAGGCTCATACTATATTATGACTTGAAAATAGAGTGTTTACTTCCAAGTCATGTGTAATTGCTGTAGCTTTTCTAGGAAACCAGTGTTCTTATGCTAAGAATGTTAGAGAAAGCAGCAATGAAAAGATTGGCTAACAGCACTTAAAAATTAAAATCAGACATTCAGTCCTGAAATTTACCGTGAGCAAGAACAAAGAACAGGAAAAACTCTGGGAGATTACACTTTTAAAGGTGCAGAAAAGACCATCTAAAACCATCAACTTAGTTTTTTAAAGTGACCAAATTTTTGACTGAATATTTAGGTGATATGAAAAAGAACAAATATACCACATGCCACTTCTACTCTTCTTATTGATTAGTAAAATGTAAAGTTCTGTGCTAGTTTTAGGGTGCAGATAGAAGAGAGAAAAATACTAAAGAACTATTCTTTATTGTCAAGAAGTGTTCCTTCAATTAAAAATATTCATTCATGGGCTAGGGGTGTAACTCTGTGGTGGAGCATTTGCTTCCCATGTGCAGGGCTCTCCCTGGGTTCAATCCCTGGCCCTGCCCCCGCCCACATTTTCTTTTTTTAATTTGATTTAAGGGTTTTACTAATTGGAAGAGTTTAAAGATTAGCCTACTGATGATTAACATGGGAGTTCTTGCACTGAAAACTAGTTTCATAGGACCACATGCTTAGCTGTTTACTTTCCATTCTGATCTACTTTTAATTTAGTTTTTATTTTTATTAAAGCGATACTTGCTTTTAACTTTTAAAGTCAATTAGTTTTCCAAGGCTTATTATGAAAAACGAAAGCTTCTCCACCCTCCCATACCTATTTCTAAATATCTAGAGGCACTAATTTCAACTCTTTTTTTTCTGAATTTAGTATTTATTTCCAAAGTCTAGATAACATGTGTACTTCCCTATTTCTTCGTTTTTCAGATGGACACTGTGACTTGACTTCCTTCTGTGAAATATGATTTTATTGTTACCTAGTGCCACACATGCATATTTTTCTGTCCCAACAGCTTCCCAGTGTCGTTACATTGAAATTTGAATTGGATCAATATTCAGTATTTATGTTAATTAGGCTAAGTTAGAGAGAGGCAGACTATAAACACCGAGTACTGTGGCACACACCTGTAATCTCAGCTACTGTGGAGCCTGACGCAAGAGGATTGAAAGTTTGAGACCCACCTGGGCAATTTAGTGAGACCCCATCAAAATTAAAATGAATTTAAAAGGGTGTGGATGTAGGTCAGGGGTAGAGTGCATAGTTTGTGCAGAGCCCTATGTTCAATCCCCAGTAACCTAAAAAACAAAAAAGTGCAGATAAAGAACAGAGCATCAGGAGCCAGGCTGCCCAGGTTACCACCTTCGTCCTGCTCATTACTAGCTGTACCTTCAAGCGAGTCATTTGACCTTTCTGTGCCTTAATTTCCTTATCTATAAAATGATAGCAGGAGCACTTACTTCCCCAGGTGGTTGTGAGGAAAATGTGAGTCAGTGAATATAAAGCATTTAAATCAGTACCTGAGATATTACAGTGTCTGTTAATAATCATTTTCATTATATAAACACTGTTTGCAGTTGATCTCTGTAAGGCCCTACCATTACCCTACCTTTCCCTAGTATTATTTATTGCCTTGTCATTTGGGGAGTTATTTTTTGTTGTTGTTGTTTTTAATTTGTTATGTTTTTTCAGTGCTGGGGATCAACCTAGAGCCTTATGCGTGGCGGGCAAGCACACTATCCCTACACCCCCAACCCGAAAATCAAGTTTTAAAAAATTATTTACCTAAATTGTTATTATTCTTTTTAAACCTTATTTTAAATGTATCAGGTTTACTTATTTTATATGTAATATTATGTCAGTATATAGCTTCACTGTCAAAATAGTGAATACTGTTAAAATAAGTGACACTTAAGTTTTCTAAAAGCAATTTCTTCATTATCATATCTTGGATTTAACACTTTAAGAGGCAAGTGTTAAATGTGAAAAAGATTATGTAATTGGAATTGAAAATAAATGCCTAATATAGTCCCTTCTGAAGTTTCAGAATGTGATTTAATGTAACCCTTGACCTTTATGAAGGAAATTGAAAGCATTCTCACAATTTCCACACAAAGATACAGCTAGCCAGCTGTCCTTTTCTAGCATCCAATGAAAATGCTTTGTAAGATACACAGAAAAAAAACATTTCACAGTAACATTAAACCTAATAGGCTAAGTCAGGCTTCTGCTAATATCTAGGAAGAATTTTACCAACTACAGTGCCAGTGGAAATGGATTTTTAAAACAGACACAGAAGCAGTTTTTTCCATTAAAGGAAATGTCGCTACGAAGTAAATTGGAGAAAGGCCTAGCCACCTCCACCCTAATCCCTAGTGATGGGATAGCTTAAAATCATAAAAGCTACAATAACCAAAAAACTCCACCCTCACTGCAGGCGCCGCATTCAGAGGCAGCCACTGTGCTGCTTTCTCTTTATTTGTTCAGAAACCGTAACCTTATTACCACTTTGAAGAAAACTCCCTAAGTTCTAAAGGGGAGAAATAATCATTGACTACAAGAGAAATCAAAGTACAGCAGTAGACTAATTCAGAAATCAAAATGAAAGGAATACTTTATCACAATTTATATTTCTGAATGTAATAACTTTAGAAGTCTTTATTTTGAAAAAGGAAGAAAAATGAAATTGAACCGTAACTCACAAAGCAAGAAAAATATCAAATTAAAAGAGTCTGTAAGGCAGCAGGATAAATAAAGCAATATAAAAGCAAAAAATAAAAATACACACACACACACACTAAGCCTGGCATGGTGGTGCATGTATGATTCCAGCAATTTAGGGAGGCTGAGGCAGGAGGATCACAAGTTCAAGGCTAATTTCAGCAACTTGGTGAGGCCCTAAGTAATTTAACAAGACCCTGTTTCAAAATTTAAAAAAATAATAATAAAAAGGGCTGGGGATGTAGCTCAGTGGTAAAGTGCTCTGGGTTCAAACCCACATAAAGTCAGAGGAATTACTATATCTAAGAATTGTTCTTTTGAAGAAGCTTAATAAAATAAACATTTGAAGTAGCTGGGAAGGGGGAAGAGTAGAAAAAGAGTTCAATTGAAAAACAAGAAAAAGGTTTAAGCAAGTGGTGCTAACTTTTAAAATATCAAACTATAAGTTTAATTCTAAAAAATTAGATATTTATTAGATATATCTGACTTTTTTATCTTCACCTAATGATTATACTATTTACAGTGAAATTTCCTCTTTTACACAATACCTGGATCTGCCTCTGGAATGCTCAGACACGTACATCATCTTTCCATTATGTAATTTTAGAAATATAGTGCTTTACCAACTACAGCTGTAATAATCAGATTGTCAACCAGATTGTCGTCACCACTGTGAAAGGTCCTCCTAAAATATAAAAGCTAGAGCTGTTCCTGAAGATTTTAACTAAGTAAGAGAAATAAAATCTTTCCCCAAAATCTCATGTAATTTTAAAAGCACATGAAAAAGATGTTACTTTAGAAATATAATAGAAATGTAAAAAGATGAAGTCCTATTGAACAACCATAATAAATTTAAACTATATTAAAATGTATTTTACCTTAAAGTTTGTCTATCTCCTTGGCTCTCAGAATATTTTTTAAAAAGAAGTAAATCACAGTTAAAAAAAAAAAAATAGATCCAAACCCTTTAGGTAAAAATGAAAGAAGTCTTGAAAAGTCACTGAAATAAATTGAGTGATTTGTATTCTATAAAATTATAGTAATTGCCAAAGGTTTCCAACAGGTGTCTTTCAAATAAAGATCTAACATTTCAGTTTTATTATGTTACATCCTTCTTAACAAGATTGTCCAGATAAATTGCTGGAAACAACTGGGAAAGCTTCTGCCATTGATGTTATATTAGAATATAATTTCAGCTTGCCAGTTAAGGTTTTTACCTTCTCTCTATATAAGAGGCAGGTTTACTCCGAAGGAAGACACTCTTAAGTCTACTTTCTCCTTGTGAAGGAAAGGGAACCTCCATCAAATTGACCATAGCCAGATAGTAAGAGCATTCTTCATAACTTTGGAGGAAGAGCTATGAATAGTGTCACTGAGAAGCAGGTTGAAGTCCCTTCTACTTTATTGAGCTTTTGGGCGGTTTGTTTGTTTGTTTGTTTGTTTGTTTGTTTGTTTAAACAAGTTGTCTCACAAATCCAAGCATACTTTCTTTTGCTTCAAACCTAAGGATCTTCTTTCTATTAATTAATTTATTTATTGTTACTGGGGATTAAACTCTGGGCTGCATTATCACTGAGCTACATCCCCAACCAATTTTTTTTTGTTATTGTTGTTATTTGTTTGTTTATGTTTGGTTTTGCTTTGGGTTTTGTTTTGAGACAGGGTCTCACTAAGTTACCTAGATTGATCTCAAACTTAAGATCCTCCTGCCTCAGCCTCTTGAGAAGCTGGGATTACAGCCGTGCACCACCATACCTATCTCCTGGCTCTTAAGGCTCTTAAACTCTGGCAGTGAAGGCAACATCTTCCACTAGTGGATGTGAGAAACAGGCAGGAACAGTCTCCTACCACAGTCTCTCAAGCTTCAGTTAGTGTACAAAATGCAGATTATGATTCTGATCACACATCCAAAGGACACAGGGAGCTTGCCTTTTAAAAGCTTTGCTTCCCTCTCTCTGTACATGTGACGAAGGGGCCTAGCTATTTGTGTAATTGTAATCCCCAGGATTTCTATTCATAGCCACGTTGGAGACCACTGACTAAGAGTTGTCTTAGGTTATTGAGGCACTCCGGCAGCCTTTCATTACAGCCCTTTACCACTCTGCACTTTTTAAATAATAATAATGATAAAATTTATATATGCAAATGGGCACTAAATAGCAAGAGGTTCATTTTTGTCATATATAAATGGGTTAAACTTGAAATTGATTAAAGCAAAATAATATCTTTCAAAAATTAACCACATACTACAATTAGGGGAATAAGAACATTAAGTAATTTCCATGTTTTAGGGCTGGGCTAAGGTCTATGTCAGAAAAGCTTCTTTTAGAATCATATACCCTTCTTTCTGTACCTTTCACTAACCTCCTTGTTGCTGTCACTGTTTACCCAGGACCCACACTTTGGCCATTGGGCAGTCCTTTCTTCCCCCAAGTATCCTTGCTGCTCTTTCTCTCTTCCTACCTCCTCTCCACTCACCCAGATTGAACATCAGTTCTCAGTTCTTTCTGTGAAGTTGCTTGCTACATGCACATGCTTTTGAAGAGAAGTAATTTGATAACGGGTCTGTTCGGTCGTGACAGAGAGTTATCCTTCCTACAGCTTTTTGTTTTTGTTTCTTCTGTTGGTCTTTACTTTCTAAGGAAGACTGTGGGTCTAGCATTACAAGGGCCGGTGCTCACTGTTTGAATACTTAACTCATTTTAAGGTATGCTGTGGAGCCTTTCATATACAGCTGCACCATGTGCATAGTGTGTGGTATCATACCTGAAGAATGCAATTTTTCATTTACTGTTTTAGGCATAGTTTTGCCAGTCACTTTAAGAGACATATCTTCCAAGGCTAGGTTAATGCACTGGTGGAAGTAACAAGATGAAATCTACTTTGTAAAGACAGATAAGGGAGAAACTAGAGGCCTTGGTTCCTGTGAAGTATGCCATCCCTTGGAAATGCATCAAATAGGAAGCCAAGACTTTAGGAACACCAGGGGAAAGAAGGAAGTAGGCTGATTTTTCTTGGATGAAAACTAGCATAACCAATAGAATGGGCATTAGCCCAGTTTACCTCTCTCGGGTAGACTTTCCCATGCTGAAATCCTGAGAAATTCTAAATCGTGCTTTTAAGAGAGAAATGTGTCTCTTACAAATGTGTTTTATCCCAAATACATCAGGAGGACTTTAAACAACAACAACAACAAAAAAGTGAAGTGCAAATTCTCAGCCAGTGTGGATGGAAAGAGTTATTTTGGGACTGAGACGTCATTCCTTCCTAAATTCTGCTCCTGGGAACAGTTCCCTTAAGCAGTTCCTGCTTTTTGCATCTTCTTTCAACACTCTTTTTAAATTACCATCTAGTTTTTAAACATCTCTGTACTCTCCCTTCTCTCAAGTTTTTCAAATTCATCAGAGAGATAAGATATATATGGAGTTAGGTGATTCAAGAGTACTGGAGACACCAATGCAACATCCCTTTCTGTTCATAGTCCGCCCCATTGTAATTCACTTTAACACACGATACATCTCTGTAAGGTAAGGCTTTCTCTTTTAGCTGGGTATCCTGGAGGTCTATAATAGCGATAACCGGAAGCCCCAGATAAGCAATGTTGCTGTGTATGTGGGTTCAGCATCTGAAAGAACAGCTCCCAGTCATTGAGACCTGGGGAGATACACAAGTTAAAACATCCTCAAAATGCAGCAGTAGGGGGGAAAAATCTCAAAGTTCAGGAAGCTGAAATCAGTCCTAACAACATTATTGGTACCTGAAGTGCTTCATCTTTTTAGGAAATAATGTTCAGCCATGGTCTGTGTTCACTTTGAATTTAACTGCAACTAGCTTATTTTCAGCCATGCCCCCAGCTTGGCACAGCACTGAGAAAAATCCCATAACCAGGCCATCTGGGTTGGATGAAAGAGGGAGTTTTTCTATTTGATTTCTCACATTTTGTTCCTCTTTGTTTTAAAGGAGGGTGGGAATCATTATGAAGTAAAATTATTACATAATATTAATGAGACAGAAGAAATCATTTCAACTCTATACAGTTTCTAAAGAATTCTGTATCAGAGGATTTTTCTGTTGTCTCTAAAATGTGGTATGGAGTGAATATTGCGGGTGAATTGACTTGACTCAGTAGATAATAATGGTCAGAAAATGAAGTTCTCTTTGGGTGGTCTGAAATTCAGCAATGTTTATTTCTTTTTAGACTCAGCAAAGATTTTTTTTTTTTTTTCCAGTGAAGCATATTTTACCATTTTATGCTCTGGATTTATTTAGTTTGGTTATAATTGAAATCATTACACATATGTAATTTTTTTATGTTTTCTTAAAGACCAACATTAATAGCATTATAATTCAAAGACTCTAATTAAGAAAAGTTGGAAAGATTTTTACTGTCTGATAACTTTGAAAATAGCTACAACACAAGTCTATTTTGTATGTAAATTATAAGCTGCAACTTGCAGATCATAGATACTTATTTGAATCTTGTATCAGTTAAGACCTTAAATTTAAAGGACTGACTGGGCATGGTGGCATATGTTTATCATCCCAGCAACTCAGGAGGCTGAGCCAGGAGGATCTGAAGTTCAAAGCCAGCCTCAGCAACTTAGTGAGACCCTGTGTCAAACTAAAAAATAAAAAAGACTGGGAATGTGGCTCAATGTAAAGCACATCTGGATTCAATCCCCAGTGTCAAAAAGAAAAATTTTTTAAGGAATAGTTCAGTTAGAAGCCTTCTGCTATCCTTATCTTACCAGAAGCTGGGTGCTAAGAATACGGTGGTTAACAATAGAGTTTCAGGCCTTACTGCTGTGACAGCCAACTATCAGAGGAACGTGATACATAAACCAAATGCAGAGATATTTTACAAAGTACAGTATAAACACTGTACATGACCTTCAGAAGGCTAGAGCCAGTTAGAAAAGGCTGCCCCTTAAAAGTGAAGATATTTCATTCATGTAAGGTGGTGGATAATATGTAATATATAGTGTATATATAGTAAATATTAGTAGTTACATATTGGATCAAACATGCTGCAACTGCCTATCATCCATCCATGTCTTATTTGCCTCCCCTATGAAAGCTTCTTGAAAGTAGGAACACCTTGACATGATTTATGATTATTTCATGTCAAAGTCTTTGTTTATAATAGGCCCTAAAAAATATTTATCAAATTAATATATCACTTGAATTTTTCTTTTTATTATACAACTATAAATTTGTATAGTCATATCACGTATTAGTTATTGCTATTATACTGTCACACTGGTTATAGCAAAATAAGCAATATAAGGGAATAATTTAAGAAAAATATTTTTTAATTAGGATGCCAGTACTAATATTGTCCATGACTCTCATAACATGATATTCCTCTGCCTGTGTATTTCTCTCAATTTCTGTAATGGAAATCAGGAAGGTCATTTTATAGTTTGAAATGTGATCTTCATAAAGGTATTGTCTAAGAATGTAAAACATAAAAACTTGTTTTGTTGAAAAATGTTAAAAGATCATGAAATGAGGCCAGCTTTTCTTTTGGCATCAGGGTATATAAATGTGTTCCTATTAAGTGGAGCATGGTCTTCTGATAGTAAATTTAGCCTATGGGTACATTCATTTTAAAGTTTTCACTTAGGCTTTAAATATCTTCTAATTCCTGGGAGAGAGTAAATAAGAACACTATCACATGACTATCTGGATTTCTGAAATGCCAAGGCTTTATAAAAGCTTTATGGATTTTGAATAATAATAAGGCAAGTAGTGGCTTGTTAAGTAGGATAATCTGATCTATGCACTATATAAACCAAAATGTAATTTTGGATACTATGTTCATATGTCACAGATGACTCTTCAAAAAGAGTCTTCAAAAGAACTTGCCTAATTTGTAAGAGTATATTTCCTTGGAAAATAAATTCCTTTTGATATTTGAATGATTTTTTTTTAAGATTCCATTTGAGGACTCTTATTTATAAATATTTTATTTTAAGTCATTATATTTTTCTCTAGTCATGAAAAATATAATGGGTAAAGTGCTTCAAAAGTGAAACATGGCTACTATTCATGGTGACCACATTCCAGAGACATTTATCACTGAATAATTAGGAAGAATGGAAATTATGTTCTTATTAAGTTAACCCAGTTTATTAACTTTTTTAATAAATATTTCTGAGCTTCTGTTTTGTGCCAGTTACTGTACTGGGCACTAGGTGTACTCTTGAGAAAGAAAACATACCAAGCAAAATAGAACATTGGATGTGTTTATGTAATCTTTCTCCTAACTTATTAGCATTTTTTTTTCCTTTGGGTATCTCATTGGTCTCCCACTCAGAATATATTTACTTCAAACTTTATGCATGTTCCTAACAACTCATTTATCTCTTTTCTTGGCCTATTAAAAATAGGAGGGAATTACTGTTGAAGTCACACATACTGACAGTATAGAATGATAGCTAACAGATTCACAGAAGCCATTTTGCCAGGGATCACATAATAATTTAAAGTCCTGTTCCTCTGGCTCTACTCCAGTCTGCTTCGTGAGAACATCAACCCTTGTTACCCTTCAGTTCTGAGAGTTCCCTGAGGATATCTCAGCCAGAGTTTCTGCTAATGGTAGTCCTCTTCTCTACATCCCCATCATTGTGGTTCCCATACCTGTCGCCACCTAGCAGGGCATAAGGCATGCCCCAGGTAGCCCTAAGAGCATTCTGACCAATGCCTATCAAATTCTAGAACCATTGCTGTGGTTGTCTTGCCCTCTCAATTCTCACAGAGATCATAGTGTGACTTCTCATCTTAGGCGAGGCTAAGATGCTGTGATCATAATATGCAACAATAATCCAGTGACAGACAAAATACAGAAATTTGTTTCTCTGTGACACAACAGTTCCACATGAGGCAAGGAATTTTCCTCATGCAGTTGAGAACTCAGGCTCTGCCCACCTTCAGCACAGTTTCCAAGGCTGCTGTGCTCCCTTGCCAGCCCAGGAGAAAAGTGTGTTCAAGAAACACATTCCTCTGCTCAAAAGTTTAAGCTCATATTCTGTTGGTAAGAACTAGTCACGTGGACCCACCTACTTGCAAAGAGGAACTCAGAAGCACAGACCCTAACTGGGCCACTTCCCAGCCATACTCCATCACTATACCTTTTTATGGCCAGCAAGATGTCACTACCATGCTTCTGTGTGTCATTTGTTGTCCTAGACCTCTCATTGCAAGCCCTTGCTCTAACACAGATGAGGGTGTCATTGATCCCAGAATCTGTTCCATCTCTTCCCCAGGCCACTCCCTTTCCCACTCATGCCAAGCCTTAACACTGTAAAGGTCTTGGTCCTCAACCATGAGCTACTTCAACCCTCCTCCCAACATAGTAAGAGAACTCTTACTTTCCCTTTATCCCAGGGATGAGATTTCTGGCTTCTTCCTCATAAAGATAATGCTAGTAACCTTTTTCCCCAGTAACTTTAAAAAGTAGGTTGTGATTTCTTAAAGTCACCTGTTAAATTACTCACTTTAATTGGCTTACCATTTTAATAGCAATTATTTCTATGGTGTTTGATCAGCCTTCATACCCATAGGTTTTCCATCATTGAATCCAACTATCCCTGGATTAAACAAAAATTTTTAATTGTGTCTGTTCTGAACATGTACAAACTTACAGACTTTTTTCTTGTCACTCTTCTCTAAATAATACAGTGTAACAACTATTTACATTATATTCACATTGTGTTAAATATTACAAGTAATCTAGAGGTTATTTAAGTATATGAGTAATTGCACAGATTATATGCAAACACTGTACCATTGTATATAGCAGACTTCAGCACCTGCAGATTTTGAACATGGAACATATACAGAGGAATGACGACATCCATAAGATGTGGTTGTTTTCCTACCAGTTTTTTACATTAATATTGCATTTTGTTATTGGTGCTCTCATTCGATCTTACAAATATTTTCTTTATCTTCACATGTCTAATTATAATTTTGCGACTTGCTTTCTTTTTCTGATCATCTGTTATTTCTTTTGGGCAAAATCTTAAAACAGGGGGCTGTGTGACCTTGAGGTATAGTTCTAATAAAATCCCAACCAAATCTGTTAATGAAAATGTGAAACAATATATTTTCAAGGTCAATAACTTTTCTTTGTGGTTGTTCCCATGAATAACACATGCTCATTGAATTACATTGAATTATTTTATAGGTTCAACAATATTTAAGGTTTGTTATTTCTGATGAGGAAAATGAAAAAAAACCTAGGGACAGATCGTTAGAAATTTATTCATTAAAGACAAATTTAAACTTCTTGTTTATATAAAATCATATTTTATACCGTAGGAAAATGTCCAAAATGCCCAACTGATTGAATGGTTTGTTGGTTTGTGGTTGTTTTGTTTTGTTTTGTTTTGTTTAACTAAAAAGGCAATGCTTATCCTTTTTCTTCTTTTTCTCCTTTTTAAAAAAAATGTTGACATTGCTAGGCTGTGAGTGGTGGCAAATGCCTGTAATCTCAGTGACTCAGGAGGCTAGGGTAGGAGGATCACAAGTTCATGCCCAGCCTCAGCAACTTCAGGAGACCCCTCTCAAAAAATAAAAAGGGGTGAGGGTGTAGCCTGATGATAGATCACTTCTGGGTTCAATCCCCAGTACAACACACACACACCCACAAAACTGATTTTATTAAACAGTTAAAACCTCTCATGAGGTTTTCCCAAACCCACAAATTTATAAATAATCCTGTTAGTAAGTTTTCCTCATACTGTTAGGATCTTGACTCATACTGGGAGCTAGAACATCTAAGAACAGCAGAACATTTTTTTCACAGATATATGTTCTATTTTTTAGAGATAACCATTGTATATATTATTTGTGAGTTTTAAAATTAACTGATGACTGCATTTGAAAACTGAAGCACTTGTACTTCTGAAAACTTTGTGACAGGTCAACAGCTATTCATTCAGGGAATATCAGCTAGTGACTACTCTCTGTACAGTTCCTTTCACCTCTACTCAGCTCCATTGATAGGTAAATTGTAACTGGAGTTATAAAAATGGAGTATTATTTATTGTTATCCCTTGGGAAGATCACAACCATAATGATGGTTGTGAAATAATGAAAATGTAAATAATGAAAACTAGCAACCTTGCCTTAAATACTTTTATTTTTCTGAGTTTTGCAAACCTCATAGAAGAGCCAAATTTAATTTAAATTTTTGGAGAGGTAATAATGTTGACACTGAAATTCTTGTGCTAATATAGGAGAGGAAGAAAACCAGGAATTCCTAGATAACTCAGAACATTGATCTGGTGGCAGTCACTTATTTAAAAAGATGCATTGCTGGGCACAGTGGCACACACATGTAATCAGCCCCAGTTGCTGGGGTGACTGAGGTAGGAGGATTGCAAGTAAGGCCAGCCTGGGCAATGTAGTGAGACCCTGACTCAAGAAAGTAAAAAAGGACTAGGGATATAACTCAGAGATAAAGCACCCCTGGGTTCAATACTCAAACCGCACCCAAAAAAAAAAAAAAAAAGTTCAGGCTTCCAGGTGCACTCCGCCTTCTTCAGCCATTTCCTAGGTCCCTGACCAAGAGCAACTTATTTATTTTGGACCTCAGTAAAAAGAGGGGAGTTAGCCATGTTATTTGTTTTCAGACTCTACCCTCAGGGAGCACTAGTGTTTCTTGGAAACTCTTCAAGACTCCTAGGGTAGGTTGAATGGGACACCCAACCAGAAAATTTGATTACTTCCAAGGTTCCCTTCCAGCTCTATAAAAGTGCATTGTTCTGTTTGTATCCATTTTTTCTTCATTTCTTTTTTGAGAAAAGGCATGTAGCAAATCAGGATAAAAGATTATGAGTTCAGTTGAGAGTTAAAAGTACTTAGTATTTGGTTTTGGAAGGGCTAAGTGAATGAACTCGGAGGAGCATCACTTCCCCGTTAAGGGTGGAGTAGGAGGAAAAAAAAGACAACATACAGAGGTACTCAAAGGATTTCAGCCCTGGAAGAAAATCCTCATCCTTGGACAGAAGCTTGGAACTGGTAGCAGTGGGAGATTGAAAAGAAGTCATGAAAAGTAAAAAAAATATTTGGCCTTTTTTTTTTTATTTGCAATAATCTCATAAATCAATTTCCACATATTGCAGATATAAAAAATGTACCCTATTATTTGCTTTGGCCAATTTTTTAAGCTTTCAGAATTCTCAATAAATTAAAGCACATTGGGCAAATTGGTATTGTCGTATTTCACAATCCGATTGCTTCAACAATTATTCATGGCTATTATTAATTGATTTGTCTATATAAATAGAAAACTATAAAAACTACTTGAGTTATAATCTGATACTATCCATGAAATATGCAAACAAACTTATCTATAAACTAAATAGTTAGACCAATGTTCTAGCTGCTTATAATGGCCTGATTTTTACTTACTTTTTTTTTGTCACTGATTAGGATGAGAACAAGGGGAAGTAATGGTTATCCTTGGCCCCACACTCAATAATTCTTCAATTTTCTCTATAAACGGTTTAATTGGTTAACCAATTCCAGAATCACATAGCCAATGGATTCAAACCTTAAGCAAGTCATTTTGACTCTTAGCCATCATTGTCTACTCTAAGATGGAAATAATTACATTTCCTACTTCATAATGTTGTAGGGTTAAATAAATTAGTAATACATTATGTACTTAGCAGTCCGTAGTTCATGGTTGACATGCGCATTGCATATTTGCTATTATTGAGCAGGAGAGCAGAGATTAGTAAAACTTGAACCATCATGGGAGATGAGGAAAGTCTAATGAGGTAGAGGAAAAGGTATCAATTTAGGGGAACATGTTCCAGAAAAATTAATCTGATAGCAGTCTATGAAAAGGATTGGTACCAAGTGACACCAGAGTGCCAAGGACAGTTAAGATGCTCTAGTCCAAGCAAGGGATGAAAATGTCCTGAACTACCATGTGAATTGGATTGGAAGATATATGCAAGTTCAGACTTTTATGAGGGCAAGAAGAAGAAGAAAACACCCTTAAACTCTCAAACTGAGTGACGGGCATTATGGATGTTTCATTAATACAAATAATAATCCTTCAAAACAATTTCTGTATTTTGAGAAACAAGGAATGCCAAGTTTTAGAGACTAATGAAGATTAAAGGTGGTTATATCACATTTTACTATATTATTTATGCAATAAATAGCCAATAATCTTCATTAAGAAATGTGTAGATAACATCTTTAAAGAATTTTCCTCCAGTTAAGAAAATATTTCCTATTTATCCAGTTCTTTGATTTAGATTCCTATATTGTATCAGACCTCAGAGATTTGTTATTCTTTGATTGTGGTATCCCAAGATTGTTGATGTAATGATCTAAGGAACTCAAACATAAAATCTGGTGAAAAGTAGACCATCACCTTCTGCATTTGAACCCAACATACTATATCTCTAGAAATGCACATATATTTATGTAGAATTTCTCAGTTGTGAATAATTTTAGTCCATTGTTTGATTAGTATTTTTATTATTTCCAGGTTCGCTGGATGATGTACTGGATTGTTTTTGCCCTCTACACTGTGATTGAAACAATAGCAGATCAAACAGTTGCTTGGTAAGTTCTACTATAAGTTCTAATACAGACTTATTTTCAGGTGTCCAGAATTTTTATCCTGCTCTTGCTGTTAACTAAGTGAATTTGATCAAGTTGCTTCATATCCAACATCTCATTTTCTTCATCTGCTTTCTCCATGAAAACATCACTTTCCACTCCTCAAATAAAGGATCATTCTGTTCCCAAGAATTCCAGGGAAATCAAGAAGCTTGGTCTGATGCAGGCTATTTATTTTAAAAGATGCTGCTCAGTGGTAGAGTGCTTGCCTAGCATGTGCAAGGTCCTGGGTTCAACCCCCAGTACTGGAAAAAAAAAAAAGTGTAGAAAAAGCTTAACGTGAGTATTGAAAGTTTACACATTCCTTGGTTGCACTGAGGCAGACATGCTTTGTTGACTGCACAGTAGTGACTCCTCATTGTCACCTATTTGTTTGCATGCATACCAGAAGAACCCAGACTTGTTCGGTTTATCATATGTCTTACTCCTCATGGACCACAAGATGCTGGTCCTCTCATGATAGATTAGTTTACCCTCTAAGTGTGGCTAAAAACCCACCATGAAGCAGGTTAGAACAACAGACATATTTCTTCCCCAAGCTGCCTGAGGGCATATGGTTGGCTGCAGTTTTGATAGTTCAGCTGAGTTTTAAGTGTCTTCTCATTTTAGGACCAAGGCTGAAGAAGCATCTGTTCCCATGGTGGAAGGCAAAAGCTTAAAGCAAGAGGTTGAGGACCTTGGGGTGAGAAAGTCAAAGGGTATTGGAAGGTTCTGTTTGCATTTGACTTATGTCACATTCCCATTCTGTTGGCCAAAGCATGTCATCTGGCTAAACCCACCATCATTGGTTGGGGAAGCATACTCAGTCTACAGGAAAGGCACTAGAAAATCATGTGGGAGAAGGCATGGATGTTAACCAGAATTCCCAGTCTACTACCTGGGGATGATTTCTTTCCCCCTTCAGTTGCAAGTGGAATATTACATTTCTGGCCAGATAGACTGGAGAGGAAATTTTCTTGAGAAAGATCAAGAGATGTGTATATGAGGTCAACATTGTACACTTGGAGCATATATAGCTGATGTTTGGAGGTATGTCATTTACTTCTGTGGCAACTTAGCTCCACAGAATGGGTATATGTTACTACCATGGCTGAATGGCAGAGGAGGCTGTTAATGCCTTCTCTTGACAGCTTCATTCAGTTTGGCAGGTTACCTGTGCTTGCTTCAAAGGAAGAATATCGTACTAGAAGTTGTGACCCTCTGAGGGCATCAGTGCTCTCTGGTCAACTCATTTGCAGTTTAATGAGATGAATTTGTCAGTTCGGCAATCTGTCAATTCATTTGTCATTAGTGTGCCCCTGATCACACTACGTTTTAAATGTAAAAACTTAACATAGAGACCAAACTTTTAAAAAGTGTTTTTGTGTTTTCCACATTGTAGTTCCCCCCATACCCACTGGAAGTATTTTTTTTGCTTTTTTCTTGTTAGGTTTCCTTTGTACTATGAACTGAAGATTGCTTTTGTCATATGGCTGCTCTCTCCCTATACCAAAGGAGCAAGTTTAATATATAGAAAATTCCTTCATCCACTTCTTTCTTCAAAGGAAAGGGTAAGATATATAAATTATCTCCATAAGTCATTTTTAGAAATGTATATCAACACAAATGTATATCAACAGCTTTATGCTGTAAAATTGGTAAAACTGGTACATGGTAAAGAAGAAGTCCTAGTTTTGGGTTTCTTAACAATATTTCTAGGTAAAATTAACATCTGTGGTTACTTTGTTTTTGTTTTCCCAGGAGATTGATGATTATATTGTACAAGCAAAGGAAAGAGGCTATGAGACCATGGTAAACTTTGGACGGCAAGGTCTAAACTTAGCAGCTACTGCAGCTGTCACTGCAGCAGTGAAGGTAATTTTTCATTTACCTTTTAATCCAGTGTCACATTAAGTCAAGAGATAAAGAAAGATGGCCCTTTTTTTTTTTCAAATCATTATAAAATTGGCAGAATTTTGCTTTGTGTTTTTCTAATACTGGAAAGAACACATAGATAATTTTAAAGATAATTTAACATTGTTTCTGTTTGCTATTTTGAAATTCTTAATTGATTACCAAATAAGAGACAGTTAATTTTAAAAAATACCTTAAAATGTCATTTTTGTCATAATTTTTCCACTTTATAACCTTAAGAAAAGATGACCATTCTTCTTTCTCTGTCTTTGGTGTCTCTCTCTCTCTCTCTCTCTCTCTCCTCTCTCATCTCTCTCTCTCTCTCGATGGCAATATCTGGGTAGGATTTCTGGCTTACTTCTGCACCTCTACTTCAATCAATTTGAGGTAACTGATTATTCAAAATAAGGCATGAAAAAATTCTGTTCTTAAAACTTGAAATTTTACTTAGCCAATTACTAATGTCATTTGCTGTGTTTGCAAGCCAAGTTATCAAATGAATGCCTTCTGTGAATATTTGCATTATGCCTTTTGGATTTCTTTGCATGTAGTAATTGGTGTGGTTTATTTTAAATACTGTAGAGTAAGTGATTTTAATGTGTGGTATATGGAAAGAAAATAGGCTTCATATCCAGAAAATGCTGTGTGCGACTTGCTAAAGTAACCATAGACAATTTACCTAATTTCTGTGTTCATAAGTTGCTTATTGTATAAAATGGGGTAATAAGCCTATCTGTGAGAGTGTATATAAAAGTACAGTGCTTTCTTGCACAGGGGATCCCAGTAAACATTGATATCACATGTCTATCTCACTTCAAGTTAAAATTTGAGTTTACTGCTAGTAAGTCTAATTGAGAATAAATGGTATTCTGCTTTCAAGTCAGGCTCCTTTAGTTATCTTAAATACAAACAACAATGCTATGGAAAGAAGTATTCTAGTTACATGGTGATTTTTATATCATTGCAGTGTCAAAGGGATGTAATAAGAGGGTGCTTTCACTTTTCAAAGGAATCTTTGTGGGGGCTGGGGATATAGCTCAGTTGGTATAGTGCTTGCCTTACAAGCACAAGGCCCTGGGTTCAATCCCCACCACTGCAAAAAAAAAAAAAAAAAAAAGAATCTTTGACTCAAGAATCAAAATCAGTATAATCAACAGGATGAAAATTTCAAATTTTATACCTATCAGTGTGTTGGGGTAAGGATTAAGTGGAAGTTTATCAACTATGCAGCATTATATATATAATACACTGTATAAAAATAATCTTTAATAAATTACTATTAATTATAGTACAGTAGTAGATTTTAGTATAGTTTTTAGGTTATTTGGCATTTAAGGTCTTTTTCTTTTATTAAGATACATTAATAAATCATCATTAAAATAGCAAAAGTTTCAGCTTAAAGGACTATTTTCATTTTTAGAAGTTCAGTTGTTTAGTTTCTTGTTTAATGAAAATGCATTCCTGATTTCCATATCTGCTTAAAAAGTCATCCAGGAAATCCAACATTCAACAACTAGGAATTTTAAAATGAGAAAACAGACACTTTTTTCAGTAATCCCAGCTATTCAGCAGGCTGAAGCAGGAGGATCTCAAGTTTGAGACCAGCGTGGGCAACTTGGCAAGCCCTGTCTCAAGATCTAAAGTAAAAAAAGACGAGGGGACTGGTATTGTGGCCCAGTGGTAGAGCACTTGCCTAGCATGTGTGGGGCACTGGATTCAATTCTCAGCATGGCATATAAATAAAAGAATAAAAATAAATATCTATCAACATCTAAAAAATATTTTCTAACAAAAGGGATGTAGCTCAGTGATAGAGCACCCTTGAGTTCAATCCCCAGTACCATCCAAAAAAAAAAAAAAAAATTATATCACATTCAAATTATCTAAATGCAGAATGGCATTCAATTTTTATTTATTTATTTATTTATTTAATTTTGTGCTGGGGGTTGAACCCAGCTCCTTGTACATTCGAGGCAAGCACTCTACTATCTGAGCTGTTTCCCCAACCAGCATTAAATTTCTAAATGGTGACATTATAAGCTTGAAGACAGAATGGTACCATCCATGATACCATCACGATATTCACTCTCAAGTTCTGTAATGGTCAAACTCAGTCATATATGAGTTTAATGTAATTTTTTTTAACTCTACACATACAGAGACACATAATTTACCTATTACTCCTTTGTCAGGGCAGATATGATTTGTTAAAGACAGAATAATCCTCAAAAAGCAAACCCGTGAGCTCTAGGAAACAGGTTAATAGAAGGGAGATGACAAAACACCCAAGAGGAAACTTAGAAGCAAGTCCAAAGTGCAAACAGCCAGTATTGGATGTGATGGATGAAAGGTGCAGGGTAGAGTGTGAAGCTGAGAGAATCTAATAGGATTAATACTGCTTAGGGATGTTACTCAAATATGTCAGAATGCATGCTGCCACCAGAGCACTCACTGTTTACAGACAGCTGGTATCTGTGCAACTGCACATCAACCCTGAGCACCAGAAAAAGTGTATTGAGGCAATGTAAAAAGGGAGAGTACAACAAATGAGCACCAACAAAGGAAGGCATAATCATCAATTCAGAGGAAAAAGTTACATAAGAAGGAAAATAATAATAATGGAGCCTGACTTAGCCCAGCAGTGAATAGCATTTGCATTAATAAGAATAATGAGAATACAAACTAAGGATTTAACAAATGTGATTTTGTTGTATTGGGAAGATGAAGGAAGGAGAAAGGGAAGTGGAAAAGAACTAAAATCTTCATCTATCATAATGGGAAAACAGGGTTTGAAATAGCCAGGATGAAGGGGAGAAGGGAACTAAGAAATTGTTGCTGTTCATTTGTTATGAAACTTAGCATTGTTTGACCTTACACACTAAGTATGTATATTTATTTACATCCAAATGAAGGTGTTTTCTGATTTTTTTATATTTAAAAGCATCCTTTAACATGCTTCTATGGATAAAAACTGAAAAATTTCAACCTGAAAAATTGTTTAGAAAACAGACATTTTCAGACATCATTATGCTAAAGATAGAAGCAAATCCCTTTTTTTTTTTTTTTTTTTTTTTACCTACTTTAACATATAAGTATAGTCTAATCTGCTGTTCTGTGAGTCACCTTTGTACACACTGATTTGCTGGGGTACTTACTTTATTTTTATGTACATTCACTACTACTATACCCTCTGTGTGGGGAATCAGCAACTCCCATCATATTATTTCATTCTTATTCCCTCCTCATTTGTATATTTTTATTGTTGTTGTTGTTTTGATTTTTTTTAGTTGTAGCTGGACACAATACCTTTAATTAATTTATTTATTTTTATGTGAGGATCGGATCTAGTGCCTCACCCTGGCCAGGCAAGCACTCTACCACTGAGCCACAACCCCAACCCATCTTCATTTGTTTTTATTTCATACTTTGCCTCCATCAATATTTAGCATCCTACTTATCATTTATTTAACATCTGTTTATTGAACACCTACTACAAGCTAGATGCCAAGGATGGACAGTGAATAAGACAGATAACAGTCCCTGCCCTCACAAGTTACTGTCTACCTATAGCTAATGTCTGTATTCACTAACTGAAAATTTCATCCCATCTTTTGTGGCTCAGACCCTACCCATTACCCTCCATTATTAAACAGTATCTCACAGACTTTTCTGTAAGAATACTATGAAAGTAATCCTATATCTATTTTTTTGAGTTTTCTTATTTCTTCCTTGATTTTATTTATATATTTATCACCTTAAAGTTACCTCTCCATCCCCAAAGGCAGAAAGCAGAGAGCATAAAAATCACCTAAGTTACTATTGCAAAACAAATTGAAACACATATCCCATAACTGAAATTTATTTTGAAACTGTCCCAACTTGTTCATGATGTCCTGACTCTTTTCTTTTTTAATTTTTTTTCTTAGTTCTGGATGGACCTTTATTAATTTATTTATTTATATGTGGTGCTGAGGATCGAACCCAGTGCCTCACCTGTGCTAGGCAAGTGTTCTACCACTGAACCACAACCCCAGCCCCTGATTCTTTTATCAACAAGATAAAAGAATGTGTTTTGGAGTTGCAGGGGTAACTTTCACCATTACCATGATGACACAGGAATATTAGAGACTCCTACCTGGCGTCATTAAGAAAGTCACTAAGAATGGGTGGGTGGCTTACACCTATAATCCCAGCCACTAAGGATGCTGAGGCAGGAGGATCACAAGTTTCAGGGAGACTGGACAACTTAGTGAGACCCTGTCTTCAAATAAAAGTAAAAAAGGATTGGGGGTATAACTCGGAGGTAGAGCTTCCTTGGGTTCAATATTTTTTTATTTTAAGACTGGGTTTCACTATATTGCCCAGACTGGCTTCTGCCTCACACCTGAGTTTATAGGCATGCACTACCACACCTGGCTACTATGCTTATTTTAAAGTAACCAAAATTAGTTTAATCTCTGGAACTATCATAAAAAAGCATTATCATAGAAGTATCACAAAACTAGAAACCTCATACTCACAAGTAAATTGAGAGTGAAATAAATCGGTGAACTCTATGGAGAAACTACAAGAAAGTCAACGGTAATGACTTGAGAATTATTTTAAGTTTTTACAATATATAGTTTTAAGAAAATATCTTCCAGGCTAAAGATTTTTAGACTCTTGATGTGACTTTTGAAGAGCAGTAATACCCCTCACTAGGTTTCCCAGTTTGAACCACCTGAGCATGTTAAATATGAATATAGGAATCCAATCAGAACATTTATTACACTATAAAGCAATTTTCTGAAAATGTTACTCAGTTCTATGACCTCATTACCAGGCATCTGTTCCCAAGGTCAGCATACAGTTTATTTTGGCTGAGCAAAGCATAAATATATGAAGGACCTTCAAGGATTTTGCTGAGGATGTTCAACATTTCATAGCTTTTCACATGAGAAATGCAGGTGGCTTTTGTACAGATGAGCAACATTACTGACGAATGAAGGACAGATGAAGAAAAGTGCTCTTGGTCATATTAACTTTCTCTGAATTTCCTCTGGCAGCCTCTTGGTGAATTCTTTAGCAAACATAAAAAGTCAATTATCACAGAAATTAGAGCTTCACTGGTAAAATTGCTGAAATCTGATTGACTTAAACATTCATGATTAGGTCAAAAATTCTGACATGTTGCTCTCTGTTTTAATGGCTTTCTGTTTGTGAAAGGATTTGAGATTATCCAGCTACTTAATACCATCCCCTTAAAAAGACACTATTTGTACAGACAGTGAAAAAGAAAGGTCATACTATTTTTCCCTGACATCTAGGGAATCAGGTTGGTATAATTAACACTGAATTCTAGAGCAGTCAAGTTAATCTGGATTTTTGTTGTCGTTCTGATTTTGCCACTAATTAGCCTTAAGATTTTAAGCAAATTATTCACATTGTTCTCCCTAAGTATTAATTTTCTCATCTATAAAATTAACCTAACTTGTGAAGCCCCTTACTTCTCTAAACACTGGTTCGCAGCTGGAGGCCATTTATGCCCAACCACTGAGAGACATTTTAGGTTGTGACAACTGAGAAGGGGCTGTTTGTTCCTGGTGTCTAGTGAGTAGATGCCAGGGATATGATGAGTCCAAAAAAATAAATAAATAAAAGGACATTTAAATATATATAGGTACTTTTGGGGTAATTTTTAATTCCATTTCAAATTTGTCTCTATGTTACAGACATGCTTCAATAAATACACGGCTTTAATCTTAAAAACACTTAAAATATACTATTCACCCAATGCAAATGCAGTCAGTTCATCCTGAGTTTGATCAGATTTGTTGTTGACTATCCATAGGGAAAAGAGATTTCCCTAAAAATTGGGAATTAACCTTATCTGCAACTATAATGTAAGAATGTCAAGAATCAACAAGAAATATAGCTGAATAGCTATACATTATCAAATGGAATAATAAGAATTAGTCTGTAAAAGAATGTTTTATGCTCATAAGAAAGCATTAGTAATTACATATTTTCAAATTCTTAAAAAATGTGAAGAGAATAGGTTGAAGTTTTTATTCAAAGGTGCTGATAAGCACAATAAATTCTCCTTGCTTAACCCAAAATGTACATCATTTTAATGTGATATTTTAACCACTAAAAGAAGTATTTAGGCAAAGGCAAAATTATTTGAGTGTAAAGGAGTTAGAATTAGCTGGGTATGGTGGCACACACCTGTAATCCTAGTGACTCCTAGGTTCAATCCTCAGTACCAAAAAAGAAAAAGTTAGAATTGGTTATATACACAAGGTATTTTTTTGTAGATACCAAACAGGTACTTCAATACTTGAGTAGATATTCAGATGTTCTAATGCCCTTGGATATAAATGACTTTGGGTGGTGCCAGGTCAGGGAGCTGCTTCTCAGCTAAAAAATCCTTTCTAGAGCTTGAGTATTTTAGGTCTGGATCTCTATCATGTTCTCATTTTCTTGTTTTTTAGGTTCTGGGCATTGAAATCAGGGCCTCGTGCATACTTGGCAAGCTCTGATGAGGATGTACAACTGAGCTACATCCCCAGCCCTTTTTATTTTAATTTGAGACAGGAACTTGCTAAATTTTAAATGCCCAGGTTAGCCTCAAATTTGTGGTCCTCTTGTCTCACTCTCCTCAGTAGCTGAGATTATAGGCATGCACCATCACACTGACTCATTTTCTTAAATGTATGTGTGAGCCTGTCCAAATCCAGACCCTAAAACTTGAGCCACCTGAAGTTCAGAAGTTTTTCTAAAACTTAATGTCTCAGTGTAAATAAGTCTAATGCTTTGACTTTTTCATTCTTATTATACTCTTTCTGTTATTTTCTCTGATTTTTTTAGGATCACTTTTTAAAAACAATGTGCTTACAATTCAGCAGAGAATAGGATCTAAAGTACCCAGATATAGAACTGCCTTGTGGATGGTCACCCCCTTCTTCCTGACTGACTCCGATTTCTGTGTCTGTACATACTTCCCTCCCCTGTGAGACTAGAACCTTCCTCCCTCCCATATATGTGTGTGTGTGTGTGTGTGTGTGTGTGTGTGTGTGTGTGTGTGTTTGTATTTATGTACTTACATACATTCTCTTCCTTTTTTTTTTTTTTTTTTTTTTTTTTGGTACTGGGGATCAAATCAAGCAAGAGCTGTACAGCCGAGCCACAGCCCATCCCTCCTTACCTTTCATATACTTTTAAAAGACTTAATGTATAAATCAAAAAGAATAAAATAGATAAACAAGATTCTACTAATTTAACTAAAACTGCAATGCTTTTTAAAGTTGTTATTGACCAGTGACTATAATGGTTTATCTGTACCCTCAAAATCTACTGTTTCTTTTTTTTTTTTTTTTTTTTTTTTCAATGAGAGGAATAAAGGATTAGATACAGAAAACATGAATGAAATAGCAGAAAGAATTGTCAACCAGGGACAGTGGCATATGCCTATAATCCCAGCTACTTGGGAGGCTGAGGTAGAAGGATTTTAAGTTCAAAGCCAACTTGGGCAACTCAACAAGGCTATCTCAAAATGAAATAAAAAGGGCTGGAGCTATAGCTCAGAGGTAGGACTCTTTCCTACCGTGCACAAGGCCTTGGGTTTAATCCCTAGTGTCACAAGAAGAAAAAAAAAGTTAAAAACAAAAAAAGTCACCCATCCCATATGCCTAAGGAGGATACTGTTTTCTTTTTTGTATATATTTCTTATAACTATTCTCATACTTGCAACCATTTTGCCCATGTGATTTAGAATTACAGAGTAGAGAAAAATTATTTCCACTTAACATCATATAGGAAAATAATTTCTTCATTAATGAATTTTTTGATGAAGGTATAAAAACTGAAGATTGGAATTTAGATGGAATTATTTTGTGATTACACCTATCCTTTAAATTGGTCATTGAATGCATATAATGTATATCATGTTTTTTGCTGTTTAGCTTTTTTGTTTTGTTTTTTCTATAGGAAATGGTACCCAGGGGCACTTAACCACTGAGTGACATACCGGGCCCTTTTTTTATTTTTTACTTTGAGAAAGGGTCTCACTAAGTTGCTTAGGGCCTCGCTAAGTTGCTGAGGCTGGCTTTAAAACTTTTGATCCTTCCTCCAAATTGCTGGAATTACAGGTGTGCGCCACCGGACCCAGCCGTATGTTTTTGAAAATCATAATACATTATATTTTTCTGTTTCCATATAAGTTCTCTTCTGGGTCCATAAAATATACATATTATATATGTGGTGGCAAATCCAGTTTTCCCAATTGATAATAGCTGTGAAAGTATTGGGCTTCCTCAAAGAAGACTTACATCCCTTTTTGCTTTTTCCTAGTACCTGGCCTCCCTCGAAGGGTATTGATAACAATAGTGTTGGTTTACTCAAGAACCAAAATAGAATCCAGGCAATAAATAGACACCACCCCCATCCTCCAGATATCTCCGAGTTGAGCCTTTTCCACTCTTAATCTAAACCCTAAGCAAGTCCCTGCGTATTGTGTCATCTACCCATGGAGATGCCTATGACCTTGCCTGTAGTTTGCTCCTGAATTTCTGCTTATAAACTTTAGTGTTCACATTAAAACGTGCTGCTATCTAGGGAGAACTCTTTAGCAGTCAAGAGTAAATGAAAGAAAAGGAGGCATAAAAAGAGTGTTTAGTTCTCTTACTATATGCTCAATATCAGAACCATATCAGATGCAGTAGGAGAAGAAAAACAGTGTAAAATTTGTCCTCTGTTTTCCTAAAATTTTGCTCTGGAGGCAAATATACATAGTACAACAATGGAAATAACAATAGTGTATGAGTTTATTTGTGATCTAGGTTCTAAGATATTTGTTGATTATAGATTCCAAAGTTTGTGGATGATATAATTATTAAGCTGACTGACTCAATGACACTTTCACTCCTTTGTATTAAAAAATGTACTTTCTTGAGTGGAAAGGTTTGGTAATTAAAGCCAGCCTTGGAAATTGCACCTCAGTTAGGTAGAGGATATCATAGTATGTTTAGTCAGCTTTCTGTCACTGTAACAAAATATCTGAGATAATCAACTTAAAAATAGAAGAGGTTTTATTTTGCTTCAGAGTTTTGGAGGTTTTAGTCCACAACTGGTTGACCCTGTTGCTTGGGCTTGGCAAGGCAGCATATCATGGAAGAGCAAGGTACTTACCTCATAGTGCTGGGAAGCAAAATCTAGAAAAGAAAGGGACAGGGATCTCCATATCCCCCTCAAGGGCACACCCCCACCATGACCTATCCTTTTCCCACTAAGTCCACCTCTTAAAGACTCAACCACCTCCTAACAGTACCATCACTGGCGACCAAGCAAATGACATGTGGGGCTTTAAGGGATGTTTAAGAGCCATACTATAACACATGGACATGCATGCCATTTGTCATGTGAGGGTGGCAGCTAGGTAAAAAATTGCTGAGAAAGGGCACAGAAATACAAAGGTGGGATAAAGAAAATAACTGTTCTGAAAAAACAAGGTACCTATTTCAGATGAGCACTGGTCACTTCCTTGTAGTGTCTCTGAAGTATGCTGTCGACCATCTGTTTAATAATTATGATATCTGATAAAGAGGAAGCAAGTACAGTGAATCAAACCATGATAAAAATATTTTTAAATGTATAAAATTCAATTATTTTGTGGAAAAATAGATCCCTTGGTAATTCTTTATCATGATTTTTTAAATATGGTAGAAAGGGACTGAGGTTGTGGCTCAGAGGTAGAGCACTTGTCTAGCATGTGTGAGACACTGGATTTGATCCTCAGCACCACATAAAAATAAATAGATAAAGGTATATTGTCCATCAACAACTAAAAAAAAAGGGGGTAGAAATACAAAGCTCAAGTAGGGTATGTAAATGGGGTTTCATTTTGACATAGTATGGTATCAGTAACCCAAAGTTATGAATCAAGACTAATGAATCAAGACCTTTTCTTAAGGATAAAATACAAGTTAGTAGTAGCACCCAAATGTATGTAGCACCTTTGACTTTGAAATTTAGAGCTGAACCATGAGTTTCTATGGTAACATTCTAACCAGAAGCAATCATAAATTCACATGTGTGAAAAGAAGAAATAATAAGTGTAAAAAGCCTTCAGAAGAATATTTTTAATCTAGCTATAAATAAGAAATGAGTCATCTATATACTGTGCAAATTTAAAGTAGGTAAATTTAGAAATTATTTTCTCTTCACAAAACTTTATAATTTGGGGGGGCGTACTTATATATGAAAAGTTCAGAAAATGTACCTTTCAAACTGTACAATGAGGGAAATCATTGAATTCTCTGCAGCGATGGAAATGTTCTCTATCTACATAGTCCAATACTGTATCTATTAGCCACATTTAACTATTGAGCATTTGGAATGTGACTAGTGCAGTTAAGGAATGAATTTTTATTTTAAGTTATTTATATTTAAATATCCCACCTGTGTGTAGTGTCTTTCATATTATTATGGCAAAATAAAGTCAAATCGTATAGTAGTAACTATGTCTTAACAGATAGTAAATTCATTAAGTAAATATCATTATATATCCAAATTTCTTTGGCTCTTAAATTTTCCTGCCTTGTTCTAAGTAGAGCTAGTACCACAATTGGCTTAGCTTTAAAACAGTGTCTTTAGTTTGAAAAGATCCCCTAAATCATAAACTTTATGCCCCAAAGTGGTAATTTTGGTGTTATTAACCCAGAGTACTGAATCAAGGATGCTCTTTTCTCTGAAAGTGATCTCATCACACATTGTTTTGCACTTTAAAGTTAAATACAGTCCTGAAATGTTTGGGGCGACATGTACTAATGCTACAACTTGCTTTGAAAGGCATAAAAAATGAAGTGGATTGACAGTTGATATGTGATATAGCAAATACTAAAATGTAAATAATATGTGGTGCTCATTACACAAATCCCTCAACTTTCATTCTGAATTTGATAATAAAATGTTCAAGGATGTTGTTAATATAACAAAATGTTACTGTGTTTCATAATAAAAATTTAATATTTAAAATGTTAAATGCAAGCATACTAGATAGTTTATAAAGTTTTTTTTTTTTTTTTTTTTTCCTGGATCTATCACTTCTCTATTAATAGAGCCAAGGAGCAATAACTGAACGTTTAAGAAGTTTCAGTATGCATGATTTAACAGCCATACAAGGTGATGAGCCTGTGGGACAAAGACCATATCAGCCTTTACCAGATGCAAAAAAGAAAAGCAAACCAACCCCCAGTGAATCAGCAGGTGTGTTATTTGTTGTAATATATGGTCCTTTCATAATTGGGCTTGTGGGTCAAGATGGGTACTAAATTAGTATCATAACTGTCAGAATTTGGGTAAAATTTACTTTTAAGCTTTTATTTTTTAGTTTGATAATTAACTATACCTCATTTTATTCAAACTTCTCCAAATAAGGTTTTTACTTTACTGTGGAAATCATTCAGCTTAGAAAATAGCAGTAGCTTCTTCTGCTACCATGAATTTTTTAGAAGCTGTGAGTGTGGTTACCTCCTCACCAGCCAGTGCTAGTTCTGACTTGTGATCAATACTCCAACTATGTACTGACATCTAAGAATGGTACTTGTTAAGCACACTGTCCTGTAAGTGCTGCGGACAAGCAAGGATGTTGACTCACAAGATAAAAAGTTAAACCTGATGAGGAAAGATGACTTACTTTGAAAATAGGATTACTCCAGTGAAAAATACATTGAAATTCCATCTTTTAGGAGCTAACTTGTAGGCATACTGTCTGTAACATGAGCATGTTACAGTTGCTCTATTCTGTAGCTATAATAAAGTATTATGATCTTAGAGGCATTCACATAAATAAGACATAGTTCCTTCAACATTTTGTCATTCATAAGAAAATTTTGTTTTAAGGCAAGGCTGAGAACTGAGGTCTTCCATACATTTCCTATTGAAGTGTTAAGTCTATAAGGTACAGAACTATTTAATTTTTCTTTCAGAAAGTAAAAGTTTTCTTTTGAAGGAGATTGAAAATTATTCTTAAAACCAATTTGAAAAATAAAATAACAGTCCCTCCTTATAAAGGAAAAATAAGGAATTTTCTTCCAAGTTCTCACAGGAATGAATACCTTGACAAAGTTGGTGGCTGTTATCTAAAAGGTAGTAATCAAGCATTGGCCATTGATTAAGGTAGCAATGCCTTTTAGCAGAAGAAACCATTGAACTTGGAGCCATTAACCTAAGTATTAATACATTAATAATAAAAACATAGCTCTGAACAGACATTTCTTAATATGCATTTTAAATTAGTTATTTTGATTTTGATTATGGGTTCTACTCTATCTGTAGACTACATATTTGAGTTATCAGCAATTTAATCATATTTTAGAATAGGTTAAGAATTGTATTCCAATTATCTAGATGAAAATGGGATTATATATGAAAATCCTAACATATTTATGATATTCATCTGTTAAATTTAAAATGGTGTGACTAAATTTTTTTTCTTTGCAGTACTGGGTGCTCTATCATTGAACTACATTTCCAGCCATTTTTGTTTTTTATTTTGAGACAGGATCTCATTAAGTTGCCCAGGCTGGCCTCAAACTCGCATTATCCTCCTGCCTCAGCCTCCTGAATTGCTGGGATTACAGGAGTGTACCACCTCACATGCACTGTGTGACTAAAATATTTTAAGATACTGAGGTGCTATTTAGTTCTTTTGTTACATTTTAAACCATGAAATTAAAATAACATAAGATATATGAAAATAACTAATGACATTAAGATAATTGCTAGACTTAGAAACTGAAGTAGAAATTGAAGTTATAACTTTGCCTCAAACCTAAGATTAAGATTTAAATATAAGAAGCCATATAGTAGGAAATTCCTGTGTATAATTTTATTCACTTAGATGGGTAAACTTTCTTAAGCCTCACATCAAAATCAATAAACATAACAGCAAAGTTTGAGGGATTTTTCTACCTTTAAAAAGAAAAAAATATATATATATACATACATATGTATATATATACATATATATACAGACATGTGTGTGTGTGTGTGTGTGTATATATTTATATATATATATGGGGGAAACACACCAAAAAAGAAAAAAGACCACAAACTGTCAGAAATATTCCTATTATACTTTACAGGCAAAGGGTTCATATACATATATGAAAGTGTGTGTGTGTGTGTGTGTGTGTGTGTGTTGGGTGAGCACTGAGGAACCCCCAGATGGGCTTTACCACTGAGCTTGATCCCCAGTCCTTTTAATTTTTTATTTGAGACAGTCTTGCTAAATTGCTTAGGGCCTCACTAAATTGCTGAGACTGGTCTCAACTTGGGATCCTCCTGCCTCAGCCTTCTGAGTCACTCAGATTACAGGCATGTGTCACCACACCCAGGGGTAGTTCAGATTTCTGACAATCCAGGAACAATTACAAACCAATTATTACTAGTTCTACAAAAAGTACAACTGACCAACAAATACATGAAACAGATTTTCAGTTTCAGATAGTAAATATTATTTATTTGTTAGAAGTATTTAATTTAAATAATACTATTTTAATTAAAATAGTAATAATAGTATAATAATAGTAATTTTTGCTCTTTGCATTGGAGGAAAATGCTTTTAATTAACATTGCTTCATGTTGGTAACTGTTCCAACCATCTGTTGCTGCTTAACAAACCACCTCAAAACAGTGGCTCCAGACAATCACACTCACTGCATACACAGGGTGAATGGACTCAGCAAAGCAGTTTTTGTTCAGGGTCTCATGCAGCTGTGGTCAAAGAGCAGCTGAGGCTGGAGTCGTCATCTCTAGTAAGAGGCAAACAGCTGTTTCTGTGTTTTCTCTCGTGATCTCTGAGCATAGTTAGACTCACCTGGCAGCAAAAGTTTCCAGAATCAGGGTCCCAAGAGAAGAAGGTGGCAAGAAGTCCTTCAGTGTGACTTCCACCACATTTTTGGTAGCTGTTTGTTGAGGTAGATACAAAGACCTGTGGGATTTAAGAGATGGGAAGAAGAATGTCAGAATTCATGAGTATTTTTTAAATCACCACAGAAAATGTGTTGAGATGCAAATGCTCTTGTGCATGCTGTATGAATTTAAAATGGAATAATCTTTTTGGATGACAATCTGGCAGTAATCATCAAAATAAATTCCGTTTAACTCAGCAAGAAACTTCGAGGAATACGTCATAAGGAAATAATCAGACAAAATGTTCAAAGATGTATGTATGAGAATGTGCATCTCAGACGGGGGATGTGGCCCACTGGTAGAGAGCTTGCCTTCCATGCCTGGCCCTGGGTTCTGTGCCAACACTGACAAAAGAAAGAAAGAAACTTCATCTCATTTAAAATAACAAATATTGGAAGACTGTGGATATAGCTTAGTGGTAGAGTGCTTGCCTAAGCATGTGCAAGGCCCTGGGTTCAAGGCCTCAGTACTGCCCCCCAAAAAATTAAACAACAAATATTAGAACAAGTCAAATTTGTTGACAATATCTTATAGAAAAAGTATTAAGCAAAAAGGTAGTTTATTAGCCATGAAAAATAATAATGTCAGTATATAGTTACTGATATGAAAACATATCCAGATTGTGAGGAAAATATTAACAAAACAGTATGTGTTATAATGCTATACTATGGAGACACAATAGTTAGATGATGAAATGGATTAATGTGTATACTGTTTTTGTGAAGTGCATATACATAAAAGAAAATGTGGAAGGGTATTACTAAAATATTAGCAGTCTTTAGCTCTGAGTATTGGGATTTTTAGTGATTTTTTTTAAGTAAATCTTAAAATCAAAAAGCAAGCATTACTCTTATTTTGAAAAATATTTAAGATACTCATTTTTGAGTTTTAAGCTAACTAGTAAATGTATATTTTAATCAAGTATTTGACTTAATATCTTCCCTCTCTTCTTTTGGATTGATTTAATAAATTACTAAATTAAACTTGTCAGTTTCACCTCCTAATAGATCCTGAATTACACTACTTTTTGTGTCCTCACTCCTGCAACTTTTTCAATTCTGACCTGCCTGCTTAGGCTCCCTATTTTCAATCTTATTCCATTTTTGATTCATTCTCCAAAGTACAAGTAGAATTTTTTTTTTTTTTTTTTTGGTGGTGCTGGGGATCGAACCCAGGGCCTTGTGCTTGCAAGGCAAGCACTCTACCCACTGAGCTATCTTCCCAGCCCCACAAGTAGAATTTGTTTTACACAACCCAGAGATCATGTTAGTCTTCTGAATAAAGTATTTCAGTGCCCCTCCCCAACCCAATTTCTCTTTGGTGAAGTCCAGACTTGAAAGCATGGTGTATTAGCTCCCAACCTTATTCTCCCACTCCATCATGCCCTAGCTATGTGGAATCATGAGCCCTTCAGGATTTAGCTTAGCCACTATCACCTACAAGATCTTCTCTTGAACCCATCTAAGTGAACCCAAGCTGAGTGAATTCTTCTTACTGTATGCTCCCCTGGCACCTTGTCCTTATTGTCTTTTTATAGCACTTATTACAGTATTATAATACCATTTGATCCTGTTTCCCCTGTTGGACTATAAGGTTCTTGAGGGGAGAAAAATCTGTGTCTTTTCATCATTGTATCCCCATACTTTAGTACATGACTCATACATAATAGAATTTAAACAATACTGTGGAATAACAAGTCAAACCATCACTTTTCCTGAGAATGTAATTAGAAAATCTGTAAGATTTTTTTTTTTAGCTGAAATTAGAAAAGAAGGAAAGTATAAGTTGTATAATCAGCTTTTGAATGAAATTCCAATCCTGATCAGACAAAATGAGAGGCAGTTAAAATGGCAAGGACTTATTTATTGAACTGTAGTTATATGCCACATCTGCGACTTTAGAGAACTTTCTGGCTCTCCTTGACTGCCTATTTTGTGTTTTACCATACTGGAATCAGAAATATTATGTAGGCAACAGCAGTAGAAAAATAATCTAGATTGGGAATGTAACTCAGTGACCAAAGTATTTGTCTAGTTTGTGGGAGGCTCAGAGTTCTATCCTCAGTGCCTCAGTAATAAATAATCTAGAGATGACAACCTTAAAGCAAAAATTTTTCTGGTTTGTTTTCCTCAGTTATAGAGGTATAATTTTAAGTAAATATTTTGCAAATTAAAGAAAAGGGGAAAATGAAGACATTTAGAATTAACTACAAAGTCAACTTTTCCTTTGTTTATATATGTGCAATTTTTCTCATTTCCTACTGCATCAGGAACATTCTCCCAGGCCTGTGACCCCATGCCCTGACCTGGCCACACTGGCCTCTTTGTGTTTCTTCCGAGCAGTCGAACTCCTCTGCTGCCCTAGCCCTGTGCTTGTACAGTGTCTTCTCCCCAGAACACTTTTTTTTTTTTTTAAATACTGCAGGAAAAGATAGATCTTGGCCTATATGACAACTGATTCTGCTTTCAACTCTTCCTTAATTTTTAACCTAGATGTCTAGCAGCATAAAATCATACTTGTCTAATATACAGTTAAAGTAGTTTATGTAATTATGAGAGTGAAAAACATTCACAACTCTTTGAGGTTTACTTAGTGAGTTCAAATTATGTATAGTTTTCTTCACATGCAAGGAGTCTATCCCTTGCCTCCTCCTGATCCTGGAAACCCTTCTACTTTTTCCTCACCTGATGATTTAAATATGTATGCTTCTTATCTTTATTAAAGAAGAATTTGAAACTTCACAGGGCTTTATAACCCCAGCCCTGTCTTTATAATCTACCCACCCAGTGGTCTGGCTGCCTTAGATTGGCCCTTGTCTTGTTCTCTCCAGGACCCTCAGACCTTGGCTCTCAAAACAGGGTCCATTAGCATAAACATCACCTGCGGACTTGTTAGAGATACAGCTCTCAATTCCACCCCAGGCCTGTTGAATCTCAAGCAATCTGTATTGATGAATCTCCTGGTATCTCTTAACATGTGCTAAAATTTGAGACCCTGTGCTTCAGGGATGATAAAGTTCTTGTTCCTGAGCCCCAGCCTCAGGATGCTCTTAAACTTCTTCACAATAACCGACCTGATTATCTGGATGTTTGCATGTGGGCTAATAGATAAAAGTCTTTATAGCTACAATAACAGCCTGTTAGTACACCCACTCGCTCTCTCACTGACCTTCCTGATGCTGGCTGTTTTCTCTAACATCTGTCATTGTAGCCTGTGGTGTTTCTAAATACTGTTGCCTGTCTGGCTGGATTTTATCTCAGTGCAACAGGATTGGTCTAATCTCCCCATCACCTGTCCCCATTGAACTTACCTTGCCAAAAGTTCCCTTTGGGTCTTTCTTGGTTCACCTTACTATTGCCAGTCTTAACAAATGATATTATTTGGAGTGAGGGAACTTTAACTGCTAACAGTCAAAGGCACACATGACAAACTGAAACACACAAATGCTTGAGTTTTTCAGAATTTATGAAAAAGAGAAAAGATGAGAAGAGATTTCACAGTATATCTCATTACATTCTCTGATTGTTTAACAGGACAAATGTGTCACTGCTCAAAAATAATTTTAAAAATGTGTAGTAAAAAGAATGGTCAGGGAAAGCTTCCTAGAGGAAGTGAGTTATGATCTTCATCTAGAATAGTGCAGGGGTCAAAGATTAATAGCAAGGGGCACAGAGCACATTTCAAATGAGAGAGAAGAGGAACTGGGCAAATGCAAAATATGCAGAGAATTGCCAGCCCACAGGTGAAGAGCCAAAGCTGAGTGATGTCTTTTTACCAAAACATGCTGTTTTTGACAACTCCTTTAGCTTATGGAATTCCACTGAAAGATGGAGGTGAGAAGACAGATGAAGAAGGGGATGGGCCATATTCAGATGATGAGATGTTAACACACAAAGGACTTCGAAGATCACAAAGCATGAAATCTGTGAAAACCAGCAAAGGCCGCAAGGAGGTTAGTCAAGTGTAGAGTTGTTTTTCTAATGATTGGTGTTCGGGGATTTCCCTGCTGCATTATCATTTAGTGTATTAATGATCCATAAATGAAGGATTGAAATGATAGAGTAGCAGTTATATTTTAAATTCTCTGAAAATGTTTTTTTTCTGGGAATTTTGAAAATGGTAAATGCCTAGTCTTCCACTCCAAGTAGAAAATGGTATTCCTACATAGCAAATCATATGGTTATCATAAATAGCCAGTGTTAACCTTGTGCTACTAAAAAAAAATTAACTACGTTTTGCTTTTAACCAACCCTACATGGTGAATAAATAGTAAAAGTTTACCCATAATGTTTTCTTTAAGCCCAAAAAGCAGTGTCAAATCAATATTCATTGACATTATACTAAACAAAACATAAATAATAACTGTCGATGTTTTATGAGTATATAAGGAGTACTGTTTTATACATGCTTACAAGATAATTTATTCTTTGTATCAGAAAGTTTAAAAATTCCTGTGATTATGAACTGTTAAATCCTGTATCATTTTTTTAAAGTAATCAATCAAATTCTTAATAACACATTTCTCTCTTCAGGTGCGGTATGGTTCACTAAAATATAAAGTGAAGAAGAGACCACAGGTGTATTTTTAGTCATCTATTCTTCAGATATCCCAAACAATACTAATACATCAACTTCATTTTCTAATATGATATATTTGGGATTTGCATATTAAAATAGTTCTTAAAATTGTGATGGTGATAGGAATTACTTTCATGAATTTAAATGACTTCATTTCTTTAACAATTCCTTTCAAATATTGACTTCTAAAGGTAGTTATGCAAGTCCTTTTAATATACAAAAATCAAAATTATTTAAAAAAAGTATTTTATCCATTTTCATATTCATCAGTGACATTGAATGCCTGGGATATAAGATGAAACACAGACCCACAGTATACTTGAAAAGAGTCTTTATGGTTCAGGACACATTAGCTTTTGTGGTGTTACGTTGTGTTTACCTCTATCTATGTGATCTCTATCACATGAGGATAGTAAATAAATAGGCCTCTGAATAGGCAGTAACATAACAAGGACATAATGTAAGATAATAAGGTATATTTTATATATTCCTTTAATTTTTACTTTTATAATACTTTCTCATTTTTTCACCATTAACTGAAATTTTTTGAAAAAACCGTTTGAAAACCAGGTATCCACATAGCACTTTCCTGACTAGTTTTGCACACTTGAGAAAAATGTTTACTTATTTTACAACTGTACATTGACTTTAAATTTTGTTGACACTGTATGCTTGTTTGTCTTATTCTGACATGGCAAATTTATACCTTGAAATACATCATCTCCTTTCCTGTGGGTTTCATTTTTTAAATTCATTGGATTTATAGTATAAAAAAGTATAGCTAACTATTCAATTATAACTATTTTAATTACTTCCTTTATAAACGAGAAGTTATTTTATTAAACATTAACCAGTTTTCATAATTAGCTGTACAGTATAGTTGAACTTAGTATGTTTTTGTCAACACCAATTACATTTTCAGCTTTTAAAAATGGTAGCTTTTATGAAATAGAGTTGGAGATCAGTGTAGTGCTTAGGTCTCTTCTGATTCACAAAATTATCCATCAGCCAATCCATTCACAACCTTGGCATTGATATGTGCTGCTGGTTTATAAATCTGGCATTGACTTAAATCATTTGAATATTTTTCTGACTGAGATAATTCCCTGAAGAGGAGTACAGATAGAAATTCAGACACCATTAATCCTGCATATGGAAAATTATTTTTAAAAATTTTTTAATCCAAGAGATTTGGAGATTAAACTATGAGGCTTTTTAAGGTTGCACTACTAAGTATGTATTGTGAAGCCTAAGTCAGTATATTTTTGGTGATGGTTTTAGTGATCAATAATCCAACTTGTACAAGCTAATTTATTTGACCATTTTGCTTATTTGCTCAAAAGAAAACACAAGGGGAGAGATTTGTGAGATCATTGATCTTTCTTCCTTTTAAGAAAGGAAGCCAGTTGGTGATGTATATTCAGGACCTCCTCAGAGTATTAGCCAAGAATGGAATGTTTACTCAGGAGTGTAATTCATGTTGCATCCATACTAGGCTTTAGTATGTTCTTGATTATTTCACATTCTTGATACATAACACCGAATAAAACTTCATTCATTTTGTTTCTCCCAAAATTCAACTCTGAATATCTCCATCTACTTTACCTTGACTAATTTTTAGCCTCCTGGTTTCTGGAAGGACTTTAATTCCTTTTCAAAATTCCTATGAATTCTAATTATACTGGACTTCTCAATATAAATGCTATACCGTGCTTGTTTTTCCTAGGCAGAGGCAATTTCATTGTAAATTGCCAGATACGGTCAAATAAATGACTTTGTATCAAGAACATTATCTGTGGGAGTTGATTGGCACCGTCTAACCTTTTTCAAATCTAATCTCAGTATTACACCTATCCTGGTGGTAGAGCACATGCTTAACATGTGCAAGGCATTTGGGTTAAATCCCCAGCACCAAAAAAAAAAAAAAAAAAAAAAAGAACAATAACAACAAAAAACACCTTTAGTTAACACATACTATTTTAAATTGAATTATTTATCTTGTAGAATCAAAATGCTTCATCAAAGATACCTGTCTCAACTAACGAAGGTTCTTCTGTTTAATTATACTCCTTCACAATCCTTTCTCTGATATATTTCTACTGCTGATGTCTTATACATAGTTGATATCTTTTTTTTTCTTCTATCACTTTCTTTCTCTTCATTTTACATTTCTTAAATTGTAGTCTCTGTCACCTTAATGTGTTTTAGCATCCCCTTTTTGATCTTTGTGAAATCTCTACCCATTCCCCTACCTCCCACCCCCGCTTTTAAGTCTACTGATTTTAAAAAATGTAAATTTGTCCAGAGACCACAGTGCCTTGCTTTTCCCTTACTGTCCCTTGAGGCCCAGATATTAGTATTTTGGTAGCTATTGGAATTTATCCAGAAATTATAGCCAATATCTTATTTTACTACATATTCATTCAATTTGTTCACTAGTACTTAACTATTTCAAAAGTTTGTTTAGAAGTAAGAATTGATCTATTCTTTAGGGTATTGTTTCTGTATTAAAAAAATATCTAAGAGAGACAGAAATAAGTCTATTGCTTAAGTAATTATGTAAACCCACCTAGGTCTGACATAAGATCCCCTTCACACACCTCACGGTGTATGCATATTTGGCTAAAAAATGATACTGCCACCATTACTGATTGTAAATACTTGACTACACTGATTGATGGAACAAAATTATTAGAATATTTTCAGGGATCTTATTCCATATGTCACCACCAAAGATTTCTGCAGTGTTATAAAATATGTAAATATTCCAAATTCCTGTAAAATGTTGGTGAGATAAATATGTTTTCATTCTCTTTTTTGGAATAACACAGTTTGTACTTTTTGGGAAATGCTTGAACTTTTATATTATTAAAATATATTATTCTATATTATATTAAATACAAGTAATTTTTACTTTTTAATTGGAACGGGCTAAATTTTCTTTAATATCAGGAAAACTAGGGAGCTAATTATATATTTAAAAGCAATTTCCTGTGTTTTCTCCTGTGTAGGTTGATTCATCTATAAAGCAATTAGGTAAAATTTGAGAAGATCATTGTTACTGTGGTATGCAGTATATATTTCTTAATAAACATCATTTACAATTAAAGTTTTCTGAAAGGAAGGCACACCTTTTTTCCCTAAATGTTTTTAAGATTTAATCTTTTATTAGTATTTTGAAGACTGAATGTGTATTAGCACCTTTCAAACATTGACCATGACTTAACATTTTCTCTTTTATAATACCTTCTACTCTGTGTACTTTAATAGCTAAAAGAGAATAATTTACAAAATTTTAATGTCTTTGTAAAGGTTAAATTTATCCCAGTATGTGGGTAAATTTACAAGTGTATTTTTGGAAAACTTTAAGATAAAATAAACTAATTTTATTAGTGGCAATTTGTATTTCTTTTTTTATGTCAGAGTGCATATGTTGGGATTCCATGAATTGGTATCATTTATTACTGAATATGCCTTCATAAGACAATGGGCATTACATACACACATAAAAGATTACAATCACAGCAAATTTAATGAAATCATATACATTCTGTAATGTTCATCCACAGGACTACAAAAATATACTGAATTGTTTAGTTTGAATTTTAGAAAGGGGAAGATAGGAGAAGCAGTGAGTTCAGCAATCCTAGTCATCAGTTGATTGGTTAGTTGTCTCAAGCATAAAACAGAAAACAAAATTCAGATTTATGTATCCTGGAAATGTTCTGGGGTTCCATCTGTTTGAAAGTCAGACGTCTGTCTGCCTCACATTTAAGCTTTAGAGAGGAATCCTATGTTTAAAAAAGTTTCCTTGTGTTACTTCATTATGATATGTAATATATGTTAAAGTGTTTCCAGATAGCATTTAAAATGGAGTTTTATTTCCATTTTTATTGATATATATATATATATTTTTTTTTTTTTTTTTGGTGTGGTGTTTCAAAGAGTTTTAGAAAATTAAATGAAAATTCAAAAGAACACAATGAATATATGAACTGCAACATTTTTTTTTTTCAGTGTTTTAGTCTCCCCTGAAGAGGTTCATTGTTCTTAAAAAGGAGGTTTGTGAAACAAAAGTCATGTCAGACTGATTCATTGTTCTTGGAATACATTCTGCCCTTTTACCTATCCATCAATATTCCAGCCTTGAAACACTCTTCTTAGGGTTTAGTGTTGGTTGTGTTTTTAAATTGTTTTCTAAAAGATAATTATTTAAATTGTAATTTTAAAGCATAGGATTAATAATTATCTTTAAGTATAGGTTACAAAATGACTGTGCTCAATAAAAACAAGAAAGTCACTATGCTTTCTCTTTGTTTAATTTAACAATCCCATATTAAGAGAAAGAAGGAGGGGGGAAAAAGAATGGTATTTTGGCATCATGTACAAATCAAATTAGAATCAGTGTTTTACATTCAAAAAAATCCATTGATTGCCTGTTTATACAATAGTACTGCACAATGCCTATATCCAAGCAGAGTAACCTAACAATTTAAGGGAAATAAATTCCTGCTTTTTAAAAAATGAATTCACTGTTACCAAAACAGTGTTTGGATCATTTGAGGATAATTTATCCTGATATTTCTTCTAAGTCATTGCATAATTCATTTGGTTCTCTCAGAGTAGATTTTTTATTATCCTTTATTTCTTTTGTGATGCTGGGGATTGAACCCAAGGGCACTCTGCATACAACTGAGCTACACTCCCAGCCATTCTTATTTTAATTTTGAGACTGGGTCTTGCTAAATAGCCCAGGCTGGTCTCACACTTGTGATCCTCCTGCCTCAGCCTTCCCAATCTCTGGGATTACAGGTGTCAGCCACTGCACCTGGTTTCCTTTACCTCTTAACATCCAATTTCTTAATAAGTCCTCTTGGCTTTCTTCAAAATATATCCTGAATCTGACAGTTTCACTGACATACCCAGCAGCTTCCTTTAGTTGAAGTCATCATCTCAGAACTGTCCCAGTTTCTTATGTTTTCAACTGGTACCTTTAGGGAATATTTATAAAAAGATGGTTGTTAAAAGAGAAGGGAGGTGAAGAACAGGAGCAGATGCTTTTGCACATCAGCTTTGGGACAGAAGTTCTTGCAATTGCTGAGATTTAGAAAAAATGAGTAAGGACAGGGGCTGATGAAGCCCTATTAGAGTATCTGGCTGAATTCTGTTTTTACACAATGCTTTCTCAAAGTATTGGGAAACCGGTTGGGTTGTAAGTGGGAACTTCTCCCTCATCTAAACCAGGCCTATTTAAGTTATTCTACCTTTGAGGACTAGAACCAGGCATGGTGGCATATGCCTGTAGCCCCAGCTACTCAGGAGGCAAAGATGGAAGGATTACAAGCTTGAGGCCAGCCTGGACAACTTAACACCCTGTCTCAAAATAAAAAGGACTAGGAATGTAGCTCCATGTTGGAGCATCCCTGGTTCAATCCCCAGTACTTGAAAAAATACTAATTAATTAATTTGAGAGCTTGAGTAGATCACGGTTGTGCCAAGAGACAACAGTAGATATCTTGATTAGTCAGGGTTTCTCCAGAGAAAAGGAACCAATAATGTGCAGAGAGAGGGAGAGAGAGAGAGAGATTTATTTTAAGAAATTGGCTATTGTGAATATGGAAGCTGACAAGTCCAAAACCAGCAGGGTAGGTCAGTAGGCTAGAAAAGAGTTGGTGTTATAAGCCCAAAGGCATTCTACAGATAGAATTCCTTCTTCGCCTTATAGGACAAGGCCCACCCACATTGTGAAGAGTAATCTCATTCACTGAGTCTGTTGATCTTAATGTGAAAAGAAAATACCTTCACAGCATCATTTAGACTAGTCTCAGCCAAATGTCTGAGTACTGTGGTCTAACCAAGTTAACACATAAAATTAACTACAATATCTTTAAAATCCAATTCCAAAAGAAACTTTACCTGAAAATACAAAGTCATTTGACTAATTTACTACATAGGGATTACATACCTTGGATTTTATTAATTTATTTTACAAAGAAAGGGAATGTTGTAGCACATGGTTTTTGTTGTTTTGTTTTGTTTTTTGGAAAAAGAAGAATGTACCTCATGAGACTTGTGATGCCCCTTGTATTGGTTGTGATAACACTTATATATCACTTTTAACCTTTGAGAAGAGGCATCATCCCTACTTTACAAACTGAGAAAAAGAGGCTTGTTAATTACATTACAGACTCTTGTTAATTACATTACATTTGGTTATCCAGGAGGTCACAGAATTCTTAAAAAGCTAACAAATGAATGTTGCCTTATATGTACTATGCAAAAGTTTCAGGTTATCAATCTGAAGATTAAATGGATTCAAGTTTTTAAGTCAATAGATTTGGCTCTCAGAGTAGCTTCAGTTTGAGAGAGGGTGGTTTTTAATTGAATAGGAAAAATAAGGACAAATCATTTACCATCAATTATTGGCTAAGACAACAGGACGAGTTGGAGGAGAGAATGTAGCTTGATGGGGAGGCGGATCCTCTCAGGAAGTACTTTCCTTCCTTCCTTCCTTCCTTGCCTCTCCACCAGCGTTTGCTCCATGCCTTCCTCTTCAAACCACACCTTGTAAACCCTTTTATATGCTCTGTTCACAACACCAAGAATTCTGCATGTTGTTCCATACTGTGTTTCAACTAATAAAACACACACATACAAAAGGCCAAATGCCTCTTTACACAAGAGATTAACTTTATTCAGTCTTTAAGTTGAAAGCAAGTACAGTTAGGATATATAGCAAGCGACAGTTTCCATATGGTATGTTCTAGGAAAGTAGAACTGTATTATTTATAGTTTAAAACATGTTGTATAAAATTTAAGCTAGCAAGGGGGCTCCCAGGGAGGTAGATTAGACAAAGAAGGGAAGACAGAATTCTATTGTGTTATATTCTGAGACATGCCTATAAGCACACACAATTTTTTAGATATTTAGCATTAAGTAATATGCGGATGTAGTTGTGGTTTTACTTTAGAAAGGATATTGAAGTAAGGAGGAGGATCCTTACTAGAAAACAAGGTTTCGGAAAAGCAGGGCAAAGTAATTGTTATTAAATGGGTGTATCTTCCAAAGTGCAAAGTTAGGTTACATGAGATCAGGTTGATCTTTGACCCAACAGTCTCAAAGCTCATAGGACTGCAGCAAGTAATTGCTTCCTCATTTAGATTAGACAATGAGTTCTCTCTGCAAGCTGCTCTCTTCTTAAAAGGCTGTAGAGAGTAATTGAAACAAGTTATACGGGGAAGTGGAGTGACCGATTCCTCAAAGTGTGAGAGCAAAGCTATGGTAACCTCTTAAGCCTGGCCTTCATCCCGTTCCTATTTAGGGAATCGGCAGGGCAGCCAGTGTTGAGTGCAGTCTGCAGTTCGCCAGCTTTATTGTTTAGACTTGAAGGGAAGGTCACATGCCCTCTTTGACAGAGAGGTTTATGGGCTCTCTCTAATTAGCAGCACCCTCCACCAGACAGTTGGCCACGGTCCAAGAACGGGGGTTTAGTGGCGGCCACTGATGAAGGAGAAAACAAGGTTATTTACCCTGTGACTGTAATTCTTGGCACTAGTTCTCCCTTTGCACTTAGACACGTTTTCCTTTTGTTCCAACTTGCCTTTGGAATTCTGAGTAGGGCGTAAGGAAAGAAAATGCAGCTATATATTTAGTGCTGTAAGCAACCCATATGTTGGTCTCAGATACTTTTCACTATTCTAAGGTCGCATACAAAAAGGAAAAGAAAAGGGCAACGTAGTTAAGGGAGTTGCTTGCGAATGTAAGTGCTCAGGCACATGCCCACACACACAAGCTCAGAAAAGGAAGTTAAAATTTGCAACATCTATAAAATAACGACAGTTGTACGTTAGGACAGAAATCCCAGCGGTAAAACGTGATTCGGTCTAGCTATTACTGGAGTGTTAAAAGAGTACCCAGAATATATTTGGCTGTACTGTTCTGTCGGTTCTGCGGGACGGCGGATTAAGCCGACAGAAATGCTTTTTGGTTGATATAAACCAGATGCTCCGACTATTTTTGGCCTGTTTGCAGGCGCAGCACTGCTGCACAAGGCAATACTGCCCCCCTCGACCAACCGCCAATACAGCCTGGTCTCCACCAGCTACCTCGGCCATAAAAACCTTTCAAGTCCCCATTATTACTCCAGGCACATTCCAAGGCGGTTGAGTCACAGGGTTCAGTAGGCTTTTCTCCCGCCCAGAACTGCTTGTACCAGGTGGAATACGACCCCCAACTTCAAATATGGAATCCATACCCGGTCAAAAAGTGCATTAGGGCCAGCCTCAGATGCAAACCCTACTGCAACTTCTGTCCACCCACCGATTTGGGATTTGCTGTCTACACAGCTGGAGTCCCACGTCAGCACGAGTGTCATCTGGACAAACTATGGGGCTTAACTTTGAGAAACTGTAAAGCTGTCCTATTTTCTAAGCTCCAAGGTCAGCTTGCTCAGCTTCAGGGCACAGGCTGGGCTGGAAACTTTTCCATTAGGCGGTGCGTGCGGGAGACGAGGAGGCCCAAGCCGGCAGCCCAGGGGACTTGACGTTCCGCTGGCTTTTAAGTGAGTTTGGAGGGGAACTCCCAGACCCTCCCACGTGTTCGCCCAGACTCTTGGGCCGCCTGCCTAGGGCAGAGAACGCGCACATCTGGCCGCCGAGGAGCCACATCTGGAGAGCTAGCCCCCGCGCCCAGATGTTCAAGGGGCCGGGCAGTTGAAAGAACCTAAAGGTGGGGCTCCCAGGGCTGTGGTTCTTCCCTCACGCCGCCTGGCTCCAGATGCTAGAGGTGCCCCGCCCCCGGCCCGGCCAGGGCCCGTCAGGGGACCTGTGGAGTAGGGTGGGGCTGGAGCTGCCCTGGGGGTCTGGAAATCGAAGAGCGAGGCTGGAGATTCGCTGGAAATAGGGGTCGGCAGTAGGGGGCTGGAGGTTAGTGGGGCCGTGCCGGGAGGCCGCGGGGCTCCACCTCGCTCCGCCCCACCACCGAGCCCGCTGCACTGCGTGGGATTTTACAACCCTAGTCCCTAAGAGGTGGTGGCGAAAGGAGAGGCCGGCTAGGGCACTTCCGGGGGGGGGGGGGGGCCGCTCTGTTAATGGACAGAACAGCAGCGGGGTTCCCCCGTTCTTCTCGTCCTCCGTTCCTGCGTTGACTCAGACGTTTCCTCCAGTGGAGATCCTCTCTCCGGGCCTGCCCTTACACCTTTGCCAGGCGGGTGAGAGAAGTCCTCCACGACCACCGACCCTCCATCTCTCCCCGTCTCCCTCTTCATTCTTGAACCCGGAGAAGGAGGAGCTACAATTGCCCCCGGGCTTTCTCCAAAACCTGAGCTAGTCTGAAGAAGTCTGCGCTGGGCGGGCTACTGCGCCCCTCCTACGTTTGTTTGCGCGCAGGAGTTTTGACGTCTCGCTAAGCAACAGTGTTTGCCAAGGAGTCGGTGCTGTTCCGAAGAGCTTGCGTCTATTGGATACTCCAATCTGAACAAATCTTTTCCATTCCATTTGTTTAACCAAGGCGAAGGAAGAGTGTGTTCTTACTTAAAAATTGTCCTTCATCCAAGTTGTCCTCAGATTTATATCTAAGAGTGTCATAACACCCCAGGTCGTTGCGCAAATGTTTTGTGACAATTCGGAAAACCAGAGGCGTGGAAGGGGGGTGGGGCGTGGAGATTTCCTGAAAGAAAAAAATCACAACCGAAAGGAGAATGATCATAAAAAAAAAAAAAAAAAAAAAAAAAAAAAAAAGTCCCTTTTCATTTGTCGGCCTAAATAGGCTCCTTATGGAAAATCTGTCCCGTTAGGGGACGAAGAGGGTGAAAGGCTGCCGGGCTTCCCTGAGAACAAAAAATAAAGCAAACAAATAAAAATCAGGGTATTAAGTACTTGAGGTAAGTGTTCAAATATTGTCTGTCTCTTCCATTGCTCACCTCTGTGAACTGGCAGATTGCTCAACCTCTTGATGCCTCGTGCCTGCCTCAGTTTCACCATTGCTAAAATGTAATTGTATCGATAGCATGGGTTAGTGTTAGGATTAAGGATGAATGAGATGGTATAAATCAAGCGCTTAACAAAGTCTGAAGCTCATGAAGGATGCAATAATTATTAGTATTATTAATTTGAATAGGCTCTGTCACCAGAATAAAAGTTATGGACAATAGGATTTGGAAAAGTTAACCTCCAAATGTCTTCTTTTATGAGTTTTATTACATCTGCTGAACAATTCAAATTCAAAATTCCCTAATCATATTTCCAGTCCTTGCCCTAGCAGAGCCTTCAGCCTAATTAGAGAGAACTGGATGAAATGAGAATGATTCATAGGCCTTTGTCATAATGTAGCTTTTTAAAATATGGATCTGACTTCTGGGTTTCCCATTATGGCCACTTCCCTAAGATCACTCCTCCATGAGAAAAATTTACTAGTGTGATGATAATGTATTAAAAGATGTGTGTTAAAAAACATTGTTTTCCTTTTTCTGCCTAGCTTCTTCTCCCTTTGCTATTTTAAAAGAATCTGAAGCAGGAAGCCTCTGTATTTAATGGAAATCTGGGAGCTTAAAAATATATTAGCTGCACATGAAGTGTAATTCTGAAAAGGTTACGTCTATTGTGTACAGAAGGCAACTGTTAGAACTTCTGGGAGTCTTTCAAATTCTCCAGGCTCAGTTTCCTCTGCTGTAAAGTAACAGGTTTGGACCAGCTCTTCCTTCCTGCACTAAAAGACTGGTTTCAAAAGTAGAGTGTTCAGGTGTTATTTTCTATGTATAACAGCCTCAGTCAGGGAAGGAAAGACCCTGGCTTTGGGCTTGAGAAAAACATCATGGAGTGCTGATAGAGGGTAATGGACACAGACCAGTACTGAACTCTAAACCATTGTAAAATGCCTACAACCAGACAAATACTATCCTATTTCAATGCATATAGAGAACATAATAATATAATATACATTGGTATATATTTAATATAAAAGGTACATATGTATTTATTTTCAGTATATCTACAGCATAGATGTTCTATACACATAGATCCCCTGTTTAAAAGTTTTCCTTACCACCTGCCAAAAAAAAAAAAAAAAAAAAAAAAAGGTAGAATTTTTTTCCCTCTGGCAATGGCTGTGGTCTAAGAGGTGGCTTTTCAGCGGAGGAAGAGACTGTAATGGAAGGAGTCTATGATTCTGACTGGATGAGAGAAGTGTGCCCTCTTGTGGGTCTCCCATCCTGTTATCAAGAAAGGTCCCCCCTACAAGAACTGTGTTCAGGTCTCTAGTCTCATTTTCCCTCAAAATGAGTCCTAAGCAATTTTCTTTCATCGTTTTTCCAAGAAATAATCCAGTTCCTCCCCAATGCCCAATATTTTTCTCCCTCACATCTATATCCAATCCATCAGCCCTTTCTGTCAGTTAATTTATTAATTCAGATGTGGATATATATATATCCGAAACCTCACCCTTTCTTAGTACCTCCTACACTAGCGACTTGCCCAATCTACTGTAATCACCTAATTACTTTCCCTGCTTCCACTCTTTCACCATGCATTTCATTCTCTACACAGCAGTCAAAGCAGTCCTTTTAAAATATAAATGAAATGTGCTCATTGTCCTGATCAAAACCCTCTAGTAGTTTCCCATCTCACTTGGAATGAAATCCATACTCCTAACCACAACCCAACCCTTATGGTTGGACTTTTGCCTAATGCTTTCATCTCTTCTGCTATCACTTTCTTCTTTACTCATTCCTCTCCAATCCTACTATCTTTCTCACTGTTCCTCAAAAATGTCCAGCTGGCTCTTGCCTTAGGGTGTTTGCATTTGCTATTTCCTCTGCCTTTGACCCCCAAATTTTCACATGGCTTCCTCCTTTACCTGATTCAGATCTCTGCTCAAATGTTGCCTCAGAGAGGACTTTCCTGATCATGCCATCTAACATAGACACAGCCTAGCCATGCCAGGTTCTGAACAATCATCCTGCTTTATTTTCCTTCGTGTTTCTTATTATATCTCTCCTTTACTTGTTTACTTGATTATTGTTGGTCTCACCGCGAGAAGGTGCGTTCTGTGAGAGTGGAGGCCTGTTCAATCTTGTTCAACAAAGCAACTCCAATCTAAAACAGTGACTGTCAAGTGAAAGGCACCCAATAAATCATTGTTGAATAGATGAAAAGTCTCATTCCAGGAACAGCAGTGGTGAAACAAGCTTTCCTTCAGGGTGAGTTCTAGAAAATTTCATTCTTGCCCAACCTCAGGGCAACCTGATTGGCTGCTGCTCCAAGGTTGGACTCTGACTATTAGACTGAAGCTTAATGCTATATGCATACAAATATGTCAATCAAACTGTATCCATTCAATGGCAGAAAAAGAGGAGAGAAGGGAATGAAACAGTGTAAACAGTGTAGGTGATCATTTGCTCAGTAAGTTATGTACTCCAGCATGTGACCAGAGATGTGGATCTGTTTTAGTCTCAGTTACTCCCAGGTCCCTCTTCATAGTATGATCAATGTGCTGAGCTAGTTATTTTAAGATGCCGATTGAACAGCATGGCCCAAAAATGCAAAGTTGTTGGGTTTGAATCCTGAATCTACCACGGTAGTGTGTGACTTTGGGAATTAATACTTATCTTCAGTGCCTCAGTTTCCTTATCAGTGAAATAATAATGCCTCCTTCATAGGTCTCTTATGAGATTTAAATGAATAATATATGTAAAGTTCTTAGAAGTGTGCACAAAGTATAGCTATCTATGAGTATTTTTAAAAGAAAATATATTTGTACTTGATTTTCCCCTTTCTAAATGACTTATTTTTCAGTTGTAGGTGGACACAATAACTTTATTTATTTTTATGTGGTACTGAGGATCAAACCCAGTGCCTCACATGTGCTAGGCAAGTGCTCTAGCACTAAGCCACAACTCCAGTCCTAGATGACTTATTTTTTGAGTATTTTATAAGATATTGCTCTACTGTGATTGGCACTGAAGTTTCCATCATACTTCTAGACCAGTAATTTTACTTTTAGTACCAAGCATGATAATTACTACCATGTCCAGTCTAGCATTTAGGCTTAGCCATAAATTCCATTGAAGCCCAAATATCCCTAACTTCAGGGTGTCATGCATCCTATTATACTCAAACAAAAGATGCTCCTTACTTTTTAGTAGTGTAAGCTTTTCTTGGCCAGCATTTCTATAACATAATACTGTTATTTGGTAGTGTCAGTCAGCTCTACAGAAAAATAAATAGCAGTATTTTTTCTAAACCTGTGTGCCAAATTATCCCTGAATCAGGGGAGTTAGGCCAAATAATCTCTAGAAGGCTCTTTAGCTCTGTTTTTCTATGGTTTTCATAAAAATGAAAATAGCTCAGAAATAAGAGGTTCAGTATTTATCTGTGTTAACTGTCTAGTTATTCTGTGAATCATGGACAATTGTGCAGGTTTAAACTCTGCTGTGTTATTTGGAATAGATAGGTTCACGTTCACGTTCAATTAGAATTAAATTTGTTTGAAATCTGACAAATTTTTTACCATTATTTCTAAGGCCTTAATCATTCATACATTTCTTATATTGGGGCATCTTAAGAAAAGGATTGCAAACACTAGTGTTTATTGCCCATTAGTGTTTGTTAAAAGCTCCTTGAGGTTATTCTAATATGGCACATTAATAAGCACTTTCTGTATTCTTCACCTTCATTATGGTACCATGATTCATGCATCCATTAAATATTGATTGAGGACTTCATATGTGCTAGGAATTGTGCTAATGCTGGCTACTGACCTGTCCAAGTTAGAAATCTAGGAGTCATTTTAATACACCCCCACCCTCACTCCTCAACCACCAAGTTGGTGCCAGTACTACCTTCTAAATATCTCTTAAGTTCTTGTTCTCTCCACTCACTTCCAGTATCACCAAATTGGTATAAGTAGTCAAAACTACCTGGAAAGGTAGTCTAAACCAGCTATTGTATTTTTCTTGTTTTTTTTTTCCCAATCCCATGGTGCTGGGGATTTGAACCCCGGCCTTCCCATTTGCAAAGACAGCACCCTACAGGATGGGCTATATTGTCCAGCACCCAGCTATTGTAAAAAGCAGAGCGGTAGGCACTCAACTGAGGAAGCATAAGTCCAGGTTGGCTTACACTGATGGAGAAAAGTGGTGTGAGACAGGGAAGATGGAACATGGTAAAAATGCACTGTGTTACCACACTGACAGCTGTCATGTAGTCATGCAACAAATCACTCATCTAAAATATTCAGAAGGCCTGGTGCTTTTTTGGGAGAACTACAAGGAGGAACTGAACCTCAGACGGTCCACAAGAGAAAGAAGGATGAGAATATCTCCCTGCCTTCCTCCTGGATTCACTTGCCATTGGTAAAAGTTTTCCCCATGGAGAGCAAAATGCCCCTGAACTTGGTTTCTAATGCAGATTGTCTGTGGAGATCAGGAACGCACACCCCTTGCCCAAAGTAATATTCATCGGCCACCTTCAAAAGTAGAACAACAGCTTAGCAAAAGTCAAGTGCTGATCTACAGATAAGGAGGTAGTCAGGAGATCTGTGGAAGTACACAAAGTTTGTTTCTTAATATAAGTGAATTTGCTGAGCCTGGCCTTGAACTTAAGATCATGCCTCAGCCTCCTGAGTCTCTGGATTTACAGGCATGCACCACCATGCCTGGCTCTTGTTTCTTAATATGAGCAAAGGTTTAATCATCATAATTTTTTCCTTCAGATCCTTGTAACTGCCTACTGAGGACTTGATGCCTCTCAGTCCTTTCTAGTCCATTCTTCACATGATGCTTAGAGTGATCTTTGCCAGATTCATATCTTTCACTAGTTTTCAGTCAACTACAGTATAAAATGCCAATCTTCTACCATAGCATGGCCATCTCTATAATTTCACCTGCTTTATGGTCCTTTCATTAAAGATAATTTTTACCAATAGAATCATTCCTGTCCAGATCTTTATTAATATTTATGGGTTTATTTTCTGACTCAAAAAGTAATATACTCACTATAAGAAATTAGGAAATGCAAAAAATAATATGAAAAATGTAATAAAATTAACTAGCTTGAGAAAAAAAAATGCCTAGTAACATTTTAGAATATATCCTGGTCATATTTTTTCTGTGAACATATACACAATTTTTTTAATTCTTAAAGAAATATGTTTATTTAAAATTATACTTCAAGAAGTACTGCATTGGTGTTTATATTCAACAAAATGTACATATCATGACCACCCAAATGGTTCAACTTGATAGTATGCACTTAACTAGTCTTTCATTTTGTTGTTTTATTTCCTTAACTATTACTTAAGTATGCATTGGAAATGTATGTTTACAATTCACAAATATAGTAAAAATCTGTCTGTAAACCCTTTCAATATATTTTACTGCTTTATTTTAAATAAAAATAACTTGATAATAAATTAACTTAATAGATAACAACCTAAAATCATAAATGCAACTTTTAATTTTTGTTTCACTATACAGGAGAGATTTAAATGAATTATAATAAGATATTTTCCACATCACAGCCTAAAACTAGATATAGAATGTGACCTACATTCTGTTTGACAAAACATTTGCTTATTTTGATTTTGTAAATACCAGTATGGTGTTTTTACTCTTTATCATAAATAAATTGATATATTAGCAAATTACTGTTTCTCCCAATCTATCTGTTATGTATGGACTTTCCTGGGTAGTTGATAAAAATGTGTTTTTTTAAAAAATCACATAGGGTTGGGGGTGTTGCTTAGTGGTAGAGTGCTTGCCTAGCATATGCAAACAAAGCCTTGGGCTTAATACCCAGTACTGTCAAAAAAAAAAAAAAGAGAGAGAGAGAGATGGAAACAAAATAAAATATGAAGTCAACATCTCTGTAACACAGTCCACAACCAAAACAAGTCACTTTATACTTATCTATAAATCTATGTTTTTAATAATTATTTTTTAAAGTAAAACATCTTAACACTCTCTGCATGCAATCATTATTTTCTATCTCCCTGACTACTCAATAATCTTTAAACCCTCTCCCAGGCTGGCATTATCTCATCAGGACTCCTCCCTCAAGTCAGCTGGTCATATTTTTCAGTAGGTTTTAGTGCTTTGATGGCCTTGCAGAGTTCCTTCCTCCTCTTCCTAACCCCAGGCTTCTGTGGCCTGCCCTATGCTCAGTATCCTGTTCTCTCCCTTGTGGGAATAAGGGCAGGGTGTGCTTGAGTTCCTGCACAGCCTGTTAGACCCCGGCCACCAGCAAGGTATGGAGCACTGAGGTCAGATGTCGGGGCTCCTTTCTGCCACTGCTCAGTCATTGCTTCTAGCCACACAGTGCTAATGGAGTTTCTCCTATTCCACAGCTTCCCTCTGCCTATTCCCAGAGGATCCAGCCGTAGCCCCAAGGCTCTTAGTCTTGCTTGAACCTGTTTGGATGTTTTTATCACTTCCCTTGACAGACCGCACCCCCCAGTAAAGTGTGGACACAAACGTGTAATCGCCTTGCCCTAATTTCTCCTCTCAGTTCTCTAAACTGAATATTTCCCTAAATTGTTCTAGAAAAGGCTGCTCCTATATTGTATCCTACTTCTCATGATCTCCTTTCTCATTTCTGAAGTCATAATGTAGAATGTCACCTGAGGAACCTCATTGGTGGGAAGAACAAGAAAACACCCAGTATTTCCTAGTTAATTCTCATTATGCTGTGGTAAAGGTATCTAATGTTGCCTCTAACTTTACAGTTTTCAGAGCTCTTTTTTAAATCTGTTATCTCATTATCATCATGTTAAAACATAATGGTTGGGTTCCCAGAAAACAGAATCTGAGATGGAAGTTTTCACACAAGTAGTTTCTGGGGGTGGGTGCTCTCAGGGACAGCATCAACAAGGGAGGGGAGGAAACAAGACTGGGCAGAGAGAGTGGTTGGATCCCGGTGCAGTTCTATCAAAGGGCTATCCTTTTCATAAGGAGGCCTGGACTGAGACAGTTTCATATTTTTTCTAAATTGAGTCAAGAGGGTCTGATTTTCATCACCTGCACTGACAGCCATTAATCTAAGCTGCCTCCTAGGAAGGGGCAGCTGGAGAGGGGATGCTGCAATCTTGAAACGGGCTGAGGGAGGGGCACACCACAGCATCTGCTGCACTGGACCAAAGTGAAGTTCTTCCTGCCTGTCATGGCATTTTATGCATGGGAACTAGGTCTGAGGGAGATTTACTTAACTAGATCAAGGTCCCAGAGCAAATAAGGGATTTACATATTTTATTTCAGTTGAACTGCAAAATAATTCTATCATGTGTATCTTCTTAACTTCCTTTTACAGACTACTGATATTCAGAAAGTGCAAGTGTTCCTCCAAAGCATTCAAGGTCAGTCAGTGGTGGAGACAAGCCAGATCTAACTCCTAGTCTGTGCTTTCTGTATCTCACACACAGATTGAATCTTGCCTCAATCCCTTGGAATAAAAGGATTTTAGGACTAGAAGAGACTTCAGAAAACAGTTCACCCCTCTTATATTTCAGAAAGGGAAAGTAACCTGATAAATTAAGGAAGTGAGAGGCTGGTTAACCTTTCTGGGCCTCCATTTTCTGATCCGTTAAAATTGGATGAACTGCCCACCTACAGGTTTTAAGACTCAAATCAGGTAATGTATGCAAAATGAACTTGAAAAGTGTTATTTTAGTAGAATTTTCAGTGTTTAGCCATTTAGATACTGTTGTAAGAAGGGATTCCCAACTGTTATCAGCAAGGCCACATTTTATGTTTTAAGGTACTTGCACAGAAAATGAGTTTATGACTTAATACATTCTAATCATTTAGATTGTTGTTGAGAATGAACAACTTTCCAAGAAGCAGGATGAACATCAAGCTTTTTTTTTTTTTTTTTTTTCCTGGCAGATTTCAATTACAAGTTAGCTCCAAGGAGGCTTTTGTTGTGAATAATTCTGACTGATATTCAGAATTCAGAATCACATAACTTCCTATTCTCAGATAAATAACATAGCACAGCTCAATCTGCTTTGGTGTAAAGGAAACACCAAAGTTCCTTCCTCTGAACTTTGGAACTGTTTGTGACATAAAAACAAAAGATCAAAATATTTTTGTATTTCCTTTTGTCAGACAGGCTGATTAATGAAGTTAATTAATTAATTAATGAAGTTAACAAACAATAGCGACTTCTGCTTTATTGGTTTCTTAGCACAGAGTTTGGGATTTAAGAATCAATGGAGGCTGAGACAGAAGGAATCCAAGTTCAAGGCCAGACTTAGCAACTTAGCAAGACCCAAGGTAACTTAGTGATACCCTGTCTAAAAATTAAAAAAATAAAAAGGACTGGGGATGTAATTCAGTGGAAAGCACCCTTGCATTCAGTCTTCAGTACCAAAAAAAAAAAAAAAAAAGAGAGAGAGAGAGACAGAGAGTCAGTGGGTTGAGCTTGGGGGAGGGTGTGGCTCCGTAGTAGAGGGCTTGCCTACCATGTTCTGGGGCACGAATTTGACCTGCAGCATTGTAAAACAAAAGCAAGAGTCAATGAATTGATTTTTAGATGTTTCTCTTCTGAAAAACTCATAGGTCAATTTACTTTCCATGCTTTTAACATTATAGAAAGTTCTAATAATAAAGCTGTTTGTAACGAAAATAATTCTACCTCCCTAAGGACAAATTAGGTATCCATTGCTGTGTAACAAATCTCCTAAAACTTAAAATAATAATCATCATTTATCTTTTCAAATTTTCTCTGTGTCAGGAATTCTGGAGTGGTTTTAATAGGTGGTTCTGGCTGGGGCTTTCTCAGGAGGTTGTATGAGATGTCAGCAGACGCCTTCCTAAGGTCTAAGGCTGGAGGAACCAGTTTCAAGGGTGTTCAGTAGCATGGCCTACAAAAAGGTTCTGACCACTGGTGCAAGGTCTTAGTTCCTTTCCACATGAATTTTTCAGGGCTGCTTGAGCATCTTCAGAATACGGCAATGACTTCCCCCCAGAGTAAGTAATCTAAGAGAAGATAGAGCTGCCATGCCATTATGACCTAGCCTTGGAAGTTACTCATCTCGCCTATCAGTAGTATTATTGGTAATAGAGAGCAGATATAAGCCCTGATTTAGTGTGGAAGGATACCATATGAAGACATAAATCAAGGAGATGAGGATCACTGGGAACTTCTTGTTGGAGGAGGGATAGGCTGATGTGTGAATTCTAGTCCTCTAAGAATATTTTCACAGCACCCAGAGCATCTATCGGAGAGGACGGGAATGGTTCACATGGTTGCCTCCTTCATACTCTGAAACCAGGCTGAGCAACCCTCAGAATTCCCAGTTAAGTGTTTCCAAGTGGGTCTATGGTTCAAAAGCAAGTAGACACAGCCAGAAATGGGGAAAAAATGTCAGCTGTGTTGTCTGTATCTCAAGCACTTATGAAAGAAACTCTTTTCTTCTACCTGATATCTAAATCCACCAGAGTCATCATGTCAGAGGATTTGAGTGAGTGCTATGAGATCAAAATACCCAACCCCTCATCCCATACTCCAACTCTAATCGCCATCTTCAATTGGATGGCTGATAGGTATCTTAAATATGTCATTGTCTAAAACACAACTAACTTCTATCCATGTTACTCCAATGCCCTGTTCTCAATCTTAATGAATCTTCCCACCCATCAACCAGTAGCTCAGGTAAGAAACCTAATCAATGTCCTTGACTTCTTGTTTCCCTTAACTCCCAAATATAATTCATCAGCATATTCTGTCCATTCTACTTCAAAATCTATCTCAAATTCTTCCATTTCTGTCACTGTTACCACCTCAATGCTAACCTAAGTCACTATCATCTCTACGTGAATGGTATAACAGTCTTCTAACTGGGGACCTCATTTCTACTCTGGGAGTTCTCTCCATTCCATCCAACATGCAGTGTGGTATCCCCAGAAACCAGCAAACAGCACCCTCTCACTAAGCACCCGAATTGGCCTCCTTTCCAATTTTAACCAAAAATCCCTACTTGCTCTTGGAAGTGGGCATCAAGATTCATGTTTGGGCTGGGGTTGTGGCTTAATGGTAGCGAGCTCACCTAGCACACATGAGGTCCTGGGTTCAATCCTCAGCACTACATAAAAAAAAAAATACAAGGTATTGTGTCCACCTACTACTTAAAATATATATACTTATATATTTTTTTATATATTTATATATTTAAATAAAGACTAAAAATATATTTTAAAAAAGATTCATCATGTTTAGTTAGGATCATTGTGATGCAAATCTGTGATCTTAGAAAATTGAAATAAATCTAATTATAGTTTGCATATTATAATTTTACTTCTTTTGGCTCTACAGTTAACAGAATATGATGAGAAAACATATATGGATATATTTTTCAGGTTATCATTCTTTTAAACAAGTTAGAATTTAATCCCATAAGCGACAGAAACCATTGCTGGATTAGGGTGGAGTTAATATCAATTTAAAATGTATATGACCAAGATAGAACAGAAAAATGATAATAGATGTAGATCTTTAATCAAACATAAATCATGTAAAGGCTCAAGAGGTTCTCCTGCCTCAATCTCCCAAGTATAGGACTACTGGTACACAGCCATTCCTAGATGTACATTTTTTTTTTTAAGATTAATTAAGGGTCATATTGTTTTTGCTTCTTGCTTTGGGAGGTGCAATGGCAGAAGGTCATTCTGGCCAAGAGGCAAGCTGACCCAGTAGGTCCCCATTACAGAGGAAATGTCATGTATAGTATTGAGAGAGGAACCTACAATCTTCTAAAAAAGCATTAATTTCTCAGGCTCTTATTTCATTCTTTATTTAAAGTAAAAAACAGATATTAATGGTTGAATCTACAAGGATTACATATACAATTAGAGATTACATTCTTCTTAGAACTAAAGATATGAGGACTGTTCTTCATAAATAGAAAAGATCTGAAGAAGAACCAGGTTTGTTGTTGTTGTTGTTGTTGTTATATTAATAATGAAACTTCCCTCAGGTGGAATAAATTTAAGCCAACTCACACTAAATGATTCATAAGATTACTCTTATGTTTTTTTCCTCTGAATTTTGAATTTCTCACTTTGAGTATCAAGAAAGATCATTAAGGTTGTTACCAAAGACTGATCCAAATCTGAGAATGTTTCAGGGTTGCTGGAAATAACTTTTTCCCCCCCTATTTATATTCTTCTATATTTATTTGCTGACCTAGATAAAAATTTGTACTGTAGTTTACTTTTAAATAGCCTGTTAATTTTTAATGCACAGTCTGCTATAATAAAATGAAAAGATGATTTACCATAATCCAGTAATGATGTTATGCTTCAATTATGCCAGTCCTTAAAGCTAAGCCAACTTCACATAGGGATTCTCTATCGCAGTTTCAAAACACTTTGTGATGTTATCTAAAACTACTTCCAGAAATATTATGAAATCCTAAAACAAACTAATTTTAAAAAAGAGACCTCCCCATTAATTTTATTCCAGTTTAATTCAGGAGACTTTAATGCACAACTGAAAGAAGGAAGAGAGTCTTTAACTTAAATAATAATATTTTGAACTTCAGCAGGTTTGAGCATCACAGAGCTGTGGGGTAAGAGTGTAGAAGACTCATTTACTGCTCTTTGGCCTTGGTTGATACTATCAGGAGATTAACAAAGAAGGACCAAAGAATCAAAGGGCTATGTTCCTTCCAACTCTAGTTCTGCCACTTTCCCACTGGGTGACCTGTGTATAACATTAAGTCACTGACCACCTCTGAGTTTCATTTTGACTTCTTCAAAATGAAAAAGATGACACTGACCCTCCACAGTTGCTTGGAGACTTAAGTGAAATAATGAATGTGAAAATCAGTGTACTAAACAAATAGAAGTCACTTTAAAAATCTTTGCATGAGGATGTATATTTTTGGATGAGTGTTATTAAATAAAATATTTTATGAACAAATATTCAACTTGATATATTTTTAGTTTTTAGGGTTTAGTTTTTAGTTTTACATATATATGTGTGTGTGTGTATATATATATATATATATATTTTAGTTATAGGTGGACACAATACCTTCATTCTATTTTTATGTGGTGCTGAGGATCAAACCCAGGGCCTCACGCATGCTAGGTGAGTGTGCTATCACTGAGCCACAACCCCAGACCAGCCTTTAAGTTTTAAGTTAGGCATTAACAGATAAACTCCTTTTGAGTAGAATTATAGAAGGAAAACACAACACAAAAATTCAAGGAAAAGTGACAACTTAGGGCAGTTTAGTTTATTAAAGAATATAATGAAATTTATACTACATGTTAAAGCAAATTTATTGGACAAAAGTGAAAATTGATTCTCAAAATGGAAATCAAAGAAGAATCTGAATATAAATTCATAAATTTGAAATGACTTATTAGATGAAAGGGAAACCAACAATGCTACATTTCTGTAGCTATTGTTTCACCTCATGCAACACACATCTTATGCTTGGAAGGAGTTTGCAGATTGGTCCAAACTAATTTTTATTTTTTCCCATGAATGTACTTTCCTTGCACTCCAGTATTATTCCATGTATGCTTGATGGGTAATTACAAGCGTGTTTTATGCTGACAGAAAATAAAAGCTAATAAAATTTATCAAAGGACTCATGTTCCTAGCCTTCCATCTACACGGGAAGCTAATGGGTCAATGTTCATTCTTTTAAGTTAAAATAAACTGATGTATGTATCTTTTAAAAACATGACCCTCTCTATGTCCGTTCTCCTTCACTAGCCTAGCACCTTGCTGACTTTGGGATTCTATTAAATCAATCAAGCAAGAAAATCTTGTTTACAATTGAGTCATAAAATGTTGAGATCACTCTGATATTTCACACTTACCGTAGGCAACCTGGATATTTTCATAGTGAAGGGTAAAATCAAACACACACACACACACACACACACACACACACACACACAATACATCAGAACATGTCATCTGCTTGAGCAAACATCTCTGATATCTTCCATGAGAATGAAAATTCGGGCCCCTTACCATGGTCTGTGGACTCTAAAAGTTAAAGATCCCTACCATTCCTTAAGTCTTGATTCATAGTCTTCTTTGCTCCCTGTATACTAGTTATCTGCTCTTTGGTCAGTTACTAGGGCTTTTTTTTTTTTTTTTTTTCCTGTATTAGGATCTTCATGTGCATGGATCTCTCTGCCTAGATAGCACTTTGCAACAAATATCCTACATCTAAAGCAAGCCCTCCCAGTATTCTTTCTCACAATTCCATGTTTACTTTCTTCATGGTACTTCATTATCACTGTGATTTTCTTAGGTTTATACTTTTTACTGTCTCTTTCCTGAACCCACTGGATTATAACATCTATGATCCTATTTAATTCTCCATAGCACAGTGCCTAGCATATAATAGGTTTGCAACAAATACTTGTTGAATGGATTAATTAATAAAGTCACTTTTTTTTTCCCCTCAAAAGTTCCATTTGCTCAAATAAAGTTTAGGAAATGATAATCATTTGCAGTTGAGCTGGAGAAGTAGCTCAGTTGTAGAGTCCTTGCCTAACATAGCCAAGACCCTGGATTGGACTTACAGTTGGGGAGGGAGTCGGGGCAAGGAAGATCTAGCTGGCGTGGTAGTTCATGCCTGTAATTCCAGTGGCTTGGCTGAAGCAGGAGGATCACAAATTCAAGTCCAGCCTCAGCAATGTAGCGATGACCCTATCTCAAAAATAAAAAGGTCTAGAGATGTAGCTAGTGGCAGAGTCCTCCCAAGTTCAATGCAGTACTGCCACTAAAAAAAAAAAAAAAAAAAAAAAAAAAAAGCTAAAAAAAATTGTAGGGATTTTTCACAGAAATAAGAATAACTTCAAACTTTGATAGCAAAAGTAAGGTAATTGAGGAAAAGAATGAGATTATGAATTTTCTTTATTAGAGCTAGAATATCTGTTTTGTCAGCTATAACCTTGATAATACTACAGGTATGCAGCAGTAGTATTTTTCCAGTTAAGTAGATGACATCATTTTATGTCATTCCTTTTTCTTTTTTAATCTCTAGCAGTGCTATTAATCAAGCACAAGGCCTATAAAGTGAGCCTGGTGTCATCTCGTCCTTTGCTTGCTTCCTGACCAGAAGGTTCACCCTTAGCCTATGATCACATCCATTTGGCAGGAAGTCAGCTTATTTGATGGGTAAGGGCATCAACATGCTTCTTCCCCAGAAATTCAAAGTAAATGGAACTGATGTGTCAAAACTGCAGATACTATTTCTCTTTAGTTTCCCAAGTGCTACCTAGTTCATGTCTAGAGAGGGTAATATGGGAGAGGTTAGTATCAAATATGATACCAACAACTTGACCAGCCTCTCACTTTACTTAGCTGGCAGAGTTATAGGCTTTTTGAGGATAAGGATGCTATTTTCTTCCTTTTTAATTTTGTTCACATATATGCCAATTGCCTGATGGATTTATAACATTACTAATTATACACTATGAAGTGGTTTCAACACCAAGGAAGAATATTAAAATGAGAATCTAGGAACATGGGTTGTAACCAACACCTCTCATAAAATGAGGTGAAACCTGAAAGTCACTTAACTTTTATCCTCAGTCCTCATTAAGGATTCTATTTAGGTAGAAAACTTTATGATTTCATGCCAAGGCTCTTACAAACAACTTTATAGAGACGTTTAAAAGTCATCTGGTGGCTCACCTATACCTCATTTCTACACATACTATGGTTTTCACTTTTAATCACTTCGTAGGTGCTATTTTATGTTTGTTTAGTAATTTTAATTTTCTAAGCCATTATGTTGAGAGAAACAGTGATTTAGAATAAATTATCATAAAGGAAATATTTTACAAGTGCACCTGTCATATTTTATTGCTTATATCAACTAAAAATAAGGGTTCAGTGTCATAAAAAGCTAGATAGTTAATCTAGATAAGGACTGCTATGATCTGAATGTTTGTGTGCCCCCAAATTAATATTTTGCAATCCTAACTCCTAACATTAATGGCTTAAGAGGAGGGTCTTGGTAAGTAATTAGGTCCTGAGGGCAGAACTCTCAGGAATGGGATAAGTGTTCTTACAAAAGAGGCCACAGAGAGCTCTCTTGCCCTTTCCTCCATGTGAGAACACAGCAAGAACAAGCTGTGAAACAGGAAACTGGCCCTCACCACACACAGAACTGGCCAGCACTTTAATCTTGGACCCAAACTCCAGACTGTAAGAAATACATTGTATTTCTGCCTATTAACATCCCAGTTGATGATATTTTGTTAATAGTAGCCGTAACAGATTAAGACATATAGTCTCCAACCTGAATACACTTTAGAATCACCAAGATGGAAAAGGTGGGGTGGGAATAATTTTGAGAAAACGGGACTACAGTACAACATATCATCTTGAAGCAATAGACCACCATAGACCAATTAGATCAGAATCTCTGGGCATCAATATTTTTTAACTGCCTCTCTTTCCTGGTTTTTATTTATAGCTGGAGTTTACAACCACTGATCTAGAATAGATCATTGCTTATTGCACTAAGATCTTGGATCACCACTTAACTGCTTTCTCAAGAGTCAACTGATTCAGTAATACAGGAATCAAGTGTATCATCAATGTCAATGCCCCAAATATTTCATTATTATAATAGCATGATTCAGGTTCATAAGATTTTTTTGTTCATTAGCAAATTTAAGTCAGCTATTATAGTTTGTTTAATGGCTACATTCATCTTTGAGTTCTTAATAATTATAGAAATAGAAGAGTTTCCTGTCCAAATATTTGATATTCTTTAGCGTCAAAGGAAGATAAAGAACCTCTGGCATTCTGAGGAAAGCTGGAGTTGAAGGTTTGAGTTTTGAAGTTCCCTTTTGAAATCTAATAAGTTGGTTTATTTGGAAATCTCTATTTTAAAAATAAATAATGGTATAACTTTATATAGTTCTCTCCAATCCTTCAACAATTCTTAAATGTCAGTAGTTACTTCCACAGCAAAATGAGACCCAGAGGTTTTCATTAATTTGCCTCCTGAAAATTCAGTAATAAAACTTAAATTTATATTCACGGATGCTGAAAATCTCTTATCACCAAAGGACTCTGAAAAGTCATGGTGAAAGATATCCATTTCTAGGTCAGGACACCAAGGAGACTCAATTCTTTGGGTGACTGATTAAAGGAATTATTTCAAATTCCACAGTCATAACATTGGAACAGACTTGGTTATAACTTATTTATTTATTCAGCCATCTGGTGTCAGGCACTTGAAGAAAGAAGGTTATTGTATAATTCACAAATGAACCTACAGCTCATTGCACCAATATTTGAAAGTCTTATTAGGGTCCATCCTGCTGCCCCGGAAGGCTTGCTTTCTGGTCAGACTGCAGAGTCACCAGACCTTGGTCACTAAGAGAAGCCAATTTTACAGCCAACTATGGGGATCTCTTTTCTCCTGGGAAATGTGATATAAAGTGAAAAGATTGCCCAACCCTCCTCCACGTGTGAACCACCTGTCAGAACACAGGGAGAACACTCTCCTTGGGAACCACAGCTTCCAAGCTTGGCAAAGTGTCATTGTATCAACTCAAGGCTGGGACTAAGTGTTAGGGAGGAAAGGAAAAGACAGTTGTGTCCTGAGATGCTTAGGTTCTTTCTACTTTGTCACCTTTGACATCTTACTGGTAATCCTACTGTGGATAAGGTAAACGTAAATAGAAGCATTCCCTTCTTAGAGAAGCGGCTGTGCTATCCAACTCTTAAGTCCCTTATCTTTGGTTCTGTGCTTCCTTGTGTGGAGACCTGGCTCATGGATTTCAGAACACTGCCATGAAAGACAGCAAAAGAAAAGACTCCTGCTGGGTGAAGTGGTGCATACCTATAACCAAGCTACTCAGGAGGCTGAGACAGGAGGATTACAAGTTTGAGGCCCACCTGGGCAACATAGCAGGGTCTCAAAATAAAAAAATAAAAAGGGATGGGGCTGTGACTCAGTGGTAGAGTGCGCTGGGTTCAATCCCTAGTATAAAAATAAAACAAAACAAACCTCACAGATCAGGATGCTCTTAAGAGCAAGACTTATATAATCTGATGGTCGTCTCAGTGATGAGTTTTATTCCCCACTTGCATCTGAAGGAAGCTCTTATGAGAAGGCTGCTGGAAAACTGGAGAGTGAAAAAACATTTCTACAACTATGAGGGTATTTTATTACATGTCAAACATTTACGTTGAAAGTCAAGGGACGGACGGAAAGACTGAAGGGGAGACCTCTGTATAAAGTTATGATGGCAACGTCAATGTCTACTGCTGATTTTGTTTGCTAATAAGGAATTTCCTCTTTGGAGTACTTCACAGACTCTGTACTGAATCCATAGTCATCTACCTGTGACTGGTAAGATAACATGATTATATTCAAAGAGACTGAACTTGATCTTTTTTTTGTTTGTTTTTGTTGTTGCTGGGGATGGAACCCAGGGTCTCCCATGTGCTAAGAAAGTTCTCTACCCACTAAGCTACCACCACCCCCGCTCCCAGCTCCTTTTAATTTATTTTGATACGGGGTCTGGCTAAGTTGCTGATGCTGGCTTTAAACGTGAAGTCTTCTTGCCTCAGCTTACCGAGTCACTGAAATTACAGGCATGTATGTTACCATACCCAGCTTGATTTTTTTTTTTTTTTTTTTTTCAGTACTGGGGACTGAACCCAGGACCTTCAACAAGCACTCTCCCAATGAACTACATCTCCAACCCTGGACTTGACCTTTTAGTGAACAGATATAAGGGTCTTGTGCTATATTACTAGTCAAATGCTTCTAAATGTCAGTGATTCATTTATTTGTTTCATACATCAGGTTTATTTTATGTTAATTTTTGACCAACATACATTTTCTTTGTTTTTCAAAATCATGCACATACATTCTTGCTACAATTTTAAAAAGATAATAAAGCCCAATATACCCTAAAAAGTGCTTTATTTAATCTGATTACTTAGAGTTTCTGAAGGCCTTCCTTTTAGAAGTACATTTATGGATTTGCATACTTTCTCCTTTCCTATTGTGTCCTTTAGACAAGGACTATGTCATGAGATCTTCCATTCCTAGTCATTTGGCACAATGGCTTACATATAAAATGCTCATAATTAATACTCATTGGTTGGTTGGTTTTATGTTACCTATGGGACACAATCTATAAGTTTTGATGCTGCCAGACCCTACCAAACTTTTTGAAAAGATCAATTTCTCTTCTGTTTCCATCTCCTCACCTCCCCTACTTTCTCTGCACCCTCTAAAATGTAGCTCCTATACTCACCAATCCATGGAAACAGTTTTTGCTGAGGTCACCAGTGGCTACCTAATGGCAAGGCCCAGTGCTTACTTTTCAGTTGACATTCTCTGGACCACTGACTATGCTCTGGAATTCTCCTCTTCTTTGGCTTCTACTTCTTTGCTCCTTCTAAGTATCCCTTGTATGTTTCTCTTCCTCTCTAGACCTCTTAAAAATGGTGGTGAATTTATCTCAATGCCTGTTTTCTCAGTCTACGTTACTTTAAGATGTCTCATGTACTTGTAAGACTTCCATACTACCTGATAGTGTTTTTGTGTCCAGGTGGACATTTTCCCTGAGCATGGCATTATTTCCAGCTATTTGCCAAACATTTCTATCTGGATTTTTTTTTCACATTTTTTTATTGATGGTTTATAGTTGTACATAATGATGGGATTTGTTGTTACATATTCATATATACTCACTATACAATAATATAATTTGGTTAATATTATTCCCCAGTGTTTTATCTTTTGCTTCCCTCCTCTCTCCCCTGGTCCTTTTTCTCTATTTTACTGATCTCCCTTAGATTTTCCAGAGATCCCCCCCAGCTTCCTTTTCCTTTTTCCTCTATAGCTTACACATATGAGAGAAAACATGACCCTTGACCTTCTGAGTTTGGCTTATTTCGCTTCACATACCATTCTCAAGTTCCATCCATTTTCCTGCAAATGCCATAATTTCATTCTTCTTTATGGCTGAATAAAACTCCATCATGTATATATGCCATAATTTCTTTATCCATTCATCTATTGATGGACACCTAGGCTGGTTCCATAGTTTGACCATTGTGAATTGTGCTGCTTGTATCGCTATAGTAGGATGACTTTAATTCTTTAGAATAAATACTAAGGAGTAGTACAGCTGGAGCACATAGTGGTTCCATTCCTAGTCTTTTGAGGAACCTCCAATACTGATTTACTTAGTGGGTGTACTAATTTACAATCCCACCAACAATAAAGAAGTGTTTCTTTTTTCTCTACATCCTTTCCAGCATTTATTATTGTTTATATTCTTGATGACTGCCATTCTAATTGGGGCAAGATGAAATCTCAGCACAATTTCGATTTCCACTTCCATGATTGCTAGGGATGTTGAACATTTTTTCACATATTTGTTGGTTATTTGTATTTCTTCTTTTGACAGTATCTGCTTAATTCATTCACCCATTAATCTAGTTATTTGCTTTTTGTGGTGCTAATTTTTTTGAGTTCTTCATATATTTATAGATATTAATCTTAAGATTAAGATTTATAGATATTAATCTTCTGTCAGAAGAGTAGCTAGCAAAGATTTTGTTCCACTCTGTAGGTTCTCTCTTCACATTCTTAATTGTTTCCTTTGCAGAAGCTCTTTAATTTGATGACATCCCATGTATTAACTCTTGGCATTATTTCTCTCTGGATATTTTAGAGGCATTGTAAAACCAACCTAAAAAAATCTGAATTATTCATTTCATCTCTCTAGTTTCCAATCACGACATATCTTTACCTTCTTACCTCTTTAAACCCTGATGTAGTGAATTGTATTTGTATTCCACCCCCCATGAGCTGTCTCATATAGAAATGTTGGAACTTATTTGCAAATCCGGCCTCTGAAAGAGTCTGTTCATCATGAGAGAACTCTGCCTGCGGACCTTCAACCCTTTGCACTCATTTCAGTTACTGTCTCCTCTCTTCAGCCTTTGTCATACCCATAAAGCAGAGTTAGGTGCTCTCACCTCTGGATGCTCATAGAAAGGCTTACTTACTTGTACTATGACACATAATCATATTATATTATAATTATCTATGTATCTGCTTCTTTCACTGGACTATAAGTTCCTTGAGAACAAGACCTATGGATTGTTCATCATTTTAAAAACCTATATATAGCATATGTAGATAATAGAAGTTCAATAAATGTTAGTTTCTGAAATGAACAGTTTGATTATTGGAATGAAAATCAGAGTGAAAATTAGAATTATAATGTTATAGAGCTAGGAGAAGGTCATTGAAAATACAGTTCCTTCTCTGGTTAGCTTTTCATCCAACTAGTACTTCATCTGGGTTTAAAATACAAGTCTTGGGGATTTTGACAAGATGGCAGTAGTAGTAAAATAGTTACTTAGTTCTTGAATTTTCCATAACCACACTCCTCCCCACCATGCACACACACAAAACTAAGATAGCCAAACCAAACACTATTGATAACATAGAAAAAAAAAATGAAAATATATTGTCAAAAACCCCAAAGTTTAAGTATATAGGAACAAACCACTAGTAACTATAATACCTGCGTGGTATCAGCACTTATATGAGAAATGTTGGTGCATCAAGTGGATCTGAGAAGAATCGAATCTCAAAAATCACCACTAGGTACTCACTCCAAAGCACAGTTCACGATTTGAGAATAGCAGCTCAACCTGAGAGGGATTTGTGTGCACTCCAGTTTGCTGGCAAGTGAAAGGACAAGACGGTGACAAGGTCTGAAAAGGATGGAATCGTCTGGGCTTTATGAACTCTTGAACCCGCTGAAGCTTTCTTTCAAAGCTCCATACTGAGGGAAAACTGCTGAAAGTAGACTAAATTGAGCAGTATAAAGAGACAAAGGAGGGGCCAAGAAGAGAAGATTCAATTAAAAGTGAGGGAAATCAGAGATCTTGGAAAAGTGAAGCTAAAAATTTTGAACAGAAGAGACATCTCAAAAACAAAGGTCAGATAGTAGATATTTTAGGCTTTGAGATCCCCAAGATCTCTGTTGCAACTATTTAACTCTGCCTCTATAGCATGAGATCAGTCATAGACAATATTTAACCAAATAATCATGACTATAACTTAATAAAACTTATAAAAGCGGGTCATGGCACAAGTCATGATTTGCTGACTTCTGTTCTAGAGTCATGAAGTTAGAAAAGTTATTCTGACTCACCTTTCCTTCCTAACAGTTCATAAAATCCACTTTCATATACAATCTAGAAATAGAAAAATGTCAGATTTGAGCCCCATACTGTAAGCACAAATAACCAAACACAGGAGCAGACCTCAAACAGATCAGCAAGCTTTCCTTTATTCAGCAACAGTGTCAATCAGTTAGGCTTGGGAGGGGCTCATTTTCCTGGTGGAAAATGGACCCTGGTTATAGAAGGACTCTGTTTTATAGGTTACCATATGAGTGATTAATCATCAGAGGCTGGGCCAAAACATGTCGGAATGGGCAGAGTTGTAAAGATTCGAAAATCATTGTTATTGGGAAGGGATGGAAGCTCAGAGTTTGGCTCCACTGCTTATTTTCTTCCACTGGGATCCATTGTTACCCACAGCTTCACTCTTTACTCTTTCCAGGACTCCCCAACAATGGAAAAGGGTAAAAGTCCAGGGCCCAGTATCTGCCTCCTCCCTTCAGGACCCATTGTTGTTGGGAAGGGATGAATGTTTGCTTTTGGTGGAGATGCTGGGGATCCAATGAGGAAGGGATGAATGCTTGCTTTTTCTCCTTGGGGCCCATTGTTACTGGGAAAGGATTTACTGTGAAAGAATTGCATTCCTCCTCTCTCCTCCTTGGGTCAAGCTGTTTTTGGGGATTGTCATTTCCCTGTCCTGGGGGTTGTCATTTTCCATATCCTTCATATATAAATTTAATATCATTAAAATAAATAAAAAGAATGAGACCAGGCATAGTGACCCATGCCTATAATCCCAGCTACTTGGGAGTTTGAGGCAGGAGGATCACAAGTTCAACCAACTGTGGCAACTTGGCAAGACCCTGTCTCACAAAAAGGGTTGTGGGGTGATATAGTCCAGTGGTAGGGCATCCCTGGATTCAATCTCCAGTACTAAAAAAAAAAAAAAAAAAAAAGTAAATAAATAAAAATCAATAAAGATCTGGGCCGGGTGTGGTGGTGCACTCCTGTAATTCCAGCTGCTCAAGAGGCTGAGACAGGAGGATTGTTAAGTTCAAAGCCAGCCTCAGTAAAAGCGAGGCACTAAGCAACTCAGTGAGACCCTGTCTCTAAATAAAATACAAAAAGAGCTGGGGATGTGGTTCAGTGGTTGAGTGCCCCTGAGTTCAATTCCTGGTAACAAATAGATAAGTAAATAAATATCTGGGAATGTAGCTCATTAGTAGAGTGCTTCCTAGCATGTATGAGATCCTGGATTTGATCCCCAGTACTATAAAAAAAGAAAAAAGAAAAATGGAATTAAAAGGAGAGGATGAAATGTTTTAAACAAAGCACAATAAAAATAAAAAGATTTTATATAATTTTAAAATAAAAAAATTTGGAAGTATCTTCATAAAATAAAAAATAAAATAATATAAATCTAAAAATGTATCAGATTGGTGCATAATCATATTGAGAGTAACTATTCTAATTGACTTCATAATGCAGTTATCTTTTACATATTAATCATGGAATATACCTTGAGCACAAAAAGATTTGCAAGTCAAAAAATAACAAAACCATTTAAATAGTCATATTGTTAGTGAGGGTATTGGTATTATTATTCTGTGACTATTAAATGTGCATTTTAAGATGAAACAACTGAGTAATTGTGTAATATTTTAATTCTGTTACACTTGAGGTTATTGGGAGTTGGAATTCTGAGCACAGGAGAAAGGAACTGCACTTGTAAGAAAAATTAAGTTTAAATCCAAGAGTCATTGTGATAGACAATTTTTAAAATTTGGGCTATAGGGGCAAATGGATATTTGGTCAAGCATTCTGCGGGGGATGTTTCTGGTAGGGTGTTTGGATTAACTTAACATTTAAATTGGTGGTTGGTGTAAAGTAGATTACACCTTAATGCAGGTGAACCTTATCCAATCTGTTGAGGACCTGAGCAGAACAAAATGATTGACTTCCCTTGAAAAAGAGAATTCTTCCTGCCTTTGGACCAGAACCACACCATTGACTCTCCCAGGTCTCTGGCTTGCTGCAGATCTTGGGACTTACCAGCCTCCATAATCACATGAACCAATTTCTTATTATCTATCTCATCTATTTATCAATCCATCCATTCATCCATGCATCCACACACATTTCTATAGGTTCCATTTCTCTGGAATCATGAATTTGAATTTAAAGAAACAATATGAATTGGTAATATGTTTTATCCTTTTTTTTTTTTTTTTTTTTTTTTTTGTTTCTGGGGATTGAGCCCATGGGTGCTTAACCACTGAACTACATCCCAACCCTTTTTTATTTTATATATTTTGAAACAGGGTCTCATTAAGTTGCTTAGGGCCTGGCTAAATTGCTGAGGCTGGCTTTGAACTTGTAATCCTCCTGCCTCAGCCTCCTGAGTTGCTGGGATTACAGAAATGTGTCACCACACCTAGCAATATGTTTTATCTTGAAAATATTTCCTATCTCTGTCTACTTTAAAGACCTAAAAAGGATAGCCACCCCAATGTCAGTGAACACTCAGCTCTCAGTTGGTGATTTCTAAATACTAGTTCCCATGAAAAGAATCAGAGATCCTTAGGGAAATGGTTGATTCCAAGTCCAAAGTGAGAAATGTACATGGTATGCTTGGAACATCTTGCCATATCAGATATCATCTATAAAAGTCTCTGAGAATCAAATGAGAAGGATCCTGTGGCCAATTTGAAGTGCCTCCCAGTGGCCAAAGATGAGATGATTTAAGCATTAATAAGGATAGTAACTATAATGGATTGAGACACAAAATATGTTTAAATTCATGAGTTGATAATGTTACTAAAAAACAACTTAGTTGGTCAACATTACAGGACATTAGTGACTCAACTAATTTTTTTGAAGGAGAAGTAAGGAAGAATTTATCCTGCTTTTTGCTTTATGAATTGTACTTCCAGGGAAGCTATATAGTAGATGAGGGAAGTTTCTTTTTATGCTTATAAATGGAGAGTAGGAGCTGGGTTGTAGCTCAGTGGTAGAGTGCTTTCCTAGCATGCCTGAGTCTGTACTGGAGACAGTACTGGAAAAAAAATAAATAAATAAATGAAGGAGAAATAGAATTATAATATCACATTTCCAATACTTAATGAATTAATATAACCAGACATCTGCTAACATGATAAAACAAGAGATAAGCAGACGTTGTTCCTCTGATGGAAACACACAACATCATATACTCTTGATGGAAACACACAACGTCATATACTCTTACCAAAGACAGCCAAATCTGAATCTTTTCAGTTCTTTTAGATTCAACTACAAATTTTAAATCAGAGAGTTGAAGATGTAGGGTTGCTATCAACAAAATCTAATCTGTATCTACAGGAAAAATGACCTGGTTTCTTCAGCAAATAAATTAGAGAGAGTGCAAGTGGGCAGAGATGGAGGGAAAGGCTAGAAATTTAAAAAGACCTAAAAAATGTAGTGAAATACAATGAGTGAGTTTTACTTGGATTTTGATTCAAATTAACTGTGAAAATTATTATATTGATGAGATAGGTGGAATTTTGAACATTAATTGTATAGCTGATGGTGTTAAGTAATAATCATGTTTCAGATTTAACAATAGCATTAAAGTTATATTTTTTAGAAAAGTCTTGTCCTTTAGAAATAACTTGTTGAAGGTGGGCACAGTGGCATATGTCTGTAATCCCAGCTACTCAGGAGGCTGAGACAGGCGGAGTACAAGTTCAAGGCCAGTCTCAGCAATTTGGCAAGACCCTAAGGAACTTAGTGAGACCCTGTCTCAAAATAAAAAAAATAAAAAGGACTGGGGATATGGCTCAGTGGTTAAGTGTCATTGGTACCAAAAAAGAAGAAGAAAGAAAAAAGAAAGGAAATACATGCTGAAGCCAGATGCATTGTGACATATATTTGTTAATGCAGCAACTCGGGAGGCTGAGGCAGGAGGATAGCAAATATGAGGCCAGCCCGGGTGAGTTAATGAGGACTTGTAAAAAAATAAAAAGGGCTGAGGATGTAGCTCAGTGATAGAGCACCCCTGAGTTCAATCCCCCGTATGTGAGTGGGGGGAAATACATACTGAACTATTTAAGAATAAAATGATATAGTATGTAAGATTTTCTCCAAACTTATGTGGAAGGAAGAGATATAGGAAGAGATATAGGAAAGAAATATATGAGTTAGGGATTCTTGAAGCGGAGTGAAGGGTCAAAAGAGTTCATCGAAATTTTCCATTATAAGAAGTTTCTTTCTTTTTTAAGTCTAAGTCTTTGATTCTTAGTGCATAACTCTTTCCACCATTAAATTGGTCATGGAAAAGCAAGCTAGCAAAATTCCAAAATTTCTTACATTTAAAAATATCCTAATAGGGTTCCTAAAACAAGGGACAGAAGCAGTGATTAAAAATGTCAGCACTGGGAGTTCATGAACTCTGCTTTCTCATCTGATTTTGCCAAGAACTTTCTTTGTGGTCTTTAGCAAGATCAGATTTTTCTGTTTTGATTTGGTTACTCTCCAAAAGTGGTCAGAGGTCAAAGTTCATATTATGACTTGTGAGAAGGCAACAGTTCCAGTCAAGGAGGGCTCTATCATATGCATGAGAGGACTCACTACTCTATCTTAGGAAGAGAATAAATCAACTTTTGCGGAACTATTGATGCAATGGGTTAGATGACAAATGCAAAATGAAAACCTTTACAGAGGAAAAAGAAATAAGATGCTTTCTATGAAAGGTTGTTTATTGACGAAAGCTTTATATGTAACAATATTATTGGTTCAAAATAGTAGGACTGTTTTTTAGTTTAAAATGAGATTTCATAATTGGGGTCCTCTTTAACTTTTTTCCATATTTTTCTATTTATTTGAAATATCAAAATATTAATGCTTTCTATATTGGTTCTAATGTATGGTTTAATTTCTTGTATAAAAGGCTGCTCTTAAATTTTAAGATGTTTTTGATACCAATACCCAGTCCGTGCTGCAACAAATAAACAAAAAAAGACCATCTGATGTTGATACATATATGCCATTTTCAGTTGCCTGTCTTGCCCCAGAAATAAATGAGGTGGTATAGTAAATGGAATCAACTTTCTCTTTCACCCACCTGGCATCAATTATTTCCAACTCTAGGCATCCAATTGAGGACAATTTGTCAGTCACAGAGGTTGAGGGTCATCCTGGAATTCTCAGTTGCTTGTATGACAACTAGCCAATACCTTCTATACATCCCAGTGGTCCATTCTCCCCACTAATCCTCTTCCATACATTTGGACAGACTTGTCTTCCCAAGCACAAATGTATGCCTACTCTAACTTTCTCTCTTATATCTGCAAGTTATTTTGTTCATGACATACTTATTCATCTGTTTCATATTTAGATACCCTCCTTTAGTGTAAGCTTTAAACGGTCCTAGCTTTTAGAAAAAGGTTTTAAATGAAAGAAAAGAAAATACCAGGTAATTATAAGACAGAACTATTACATACTTGATAAAAGGAAGGAGAGAAGGGGGAACGGGAAGAGTAAAAGCAAAATGCACACACCAGAAAGTTTTGAAACATCCACAACTCACAAAAATTAAGGGTGAATCATTGGTTCAAATGTCTTGTTCTTGAATATTGAGGGAAATTGCTGATATCTAAACAAAATGTACACTATGACTCTTGGATTGACAAATAACAATTATAAAAAGTACAATGCTAACAGATAGATAGACAGATAATTGATAACAACCCAGAAATGTCCTGAACTCGTTGTTAGCAAATTTTCTTCCCACCACCATGTACATCCATAAGAATGGAACTCTAACTACAATAAGATATAGTCCATGCATGTATAATTACATCAAAATAATTCTGCTGTCATACATAACTAAAAATAACCAATAAAATCTTTTTTTTTCTATTGAGTTCATCCTAAGTTGCAGAAAGACATAGTATTAGATTAGACCTGGGATTATAAATTTTGTGCTAGAAGTTCTATAGAAGTCACTGGGCTCTTTTCCAACCCACCATTTTTAATCCATTGGCTACCTACCTACAAATTTTGTTGTCCTTGAAGGTACTCCATATTCCATCAGTCTTCACAAATCAGTTCAGCAGAATCTCAAAATCAACCTAGTTTCCGGGCTCCCAAAGCTTTCTCACCAAGGACAGTCCCCAAGTAGCCCAGATGCACAGCCTTGACCTTACTAAATGCCTTCTGGTATTAGGGCATACTGTACCTGGTGACTAGATTTGGGGTAGGCCCAGACTCAAGCCAGATCTCAGACCTTCCCTGGATCTAGGCAGGAGTCTGAAAAAGAGTCCCAAAATCTAGAATACATTAAAATAACTTAGGAGAAAATTGTTAAAAAGTGAATTCCTAGGGGCTGGGGATATAGCTCAGTTGGTAGGTTGCTTGCCTCACAAACACATGGCCATGGGTTCAATCCTCAGCACGGCAAAAAAAAAAAAAAAAAAAAAAAAAGAATTCCTGAATTTTCAGATTTTTAATCCATAAAGTGTTAGGCAGATCCTAGTATTTCTGTGAAGTCCCTCAGCTATATCTACTTTTTTGGAGGGGGCGGTTCTGGGGATTGAACTCAGGGGTAATCGACCACTGAGACACATCCCAAGCCTTATTTTATTTTATTTAGAGTCAGGGTCTCACTGAGTTGCTTAGTGCCTCACTTTTGCTGAGGCTGTCTTTGAACTCATGATCCTCCTGCCTCAGCCTCCTGAGCTGAGCTATATCTATTCTTAATGGTGCAAAGATCATATTTTGAGGAATGCAGATAGGGGTGATGTCAGATACCAAGTGACACCTTTAAGATGCCCTGAGGAAAATGTCACTTTGTGTGGAAAAAAAGTCAATTAAATTGGCTTTACAACAGGTTGGCCTTTTCTATTTGAAGGCATTTTCAGGATTTTGTTGCTTGCACCTTTCTTTGCTTACAACTCCCTGAACCTTCATCCTCCTCAACTTCTGGCCTTGACACAGGATCACTGAGCCATGACTGCAGCCTTTTATTATGTATCCTTAGCTTTGCCTCTCAACATCTGTTTCTACCCTTATGTTGTGCTAGGCAATCATCCAGAGTTCCAGATCACTGAGGGGTGTGGTAGAAAGTACTCAGAAGTCCAGTCTCTTTCCCATTTGGACATAAGGGACATGGCACTTCTCAATTCTGCTTGAAAGGAGTCACAGGATTCATCCTGGCTAATGAAAAAGGAGAGGAAGTGGCATGTATAGATTCCCAGTCTCCTCCATCCACCATTCCCTCCTGGCCATGTGTTCCAGATGAAGCAATGTGAACTGGCACAGCTTTCATCAGATCAAGCTCTTCAGTGAATGTGTAGCAGTTTTTGCTCATTCACGTGGAACATCTAATGTGATGAAAAAAGGAAAATGTGTTAGATTAATCCACTGAGATTTAGGGGTGGTTTGTTATCACAGAAAAACCAAATCTATCCTGACTAATACAGGATATTATTTTAAAAATTGTTTTATTTATTTTTTGGTCCTGGGGATTGAACCCAGAGCTTTTAACCACTGAGCCACATCCCTAACCCTTTTTATTTTTTTTTTTATTTTGAGACAGGGTCTCTCTAAACTGCTTGTACCTAGCTAATTTGCTGAGGTTGGCTTCAAACTTGAGATCCTCTGGTCTCAGCCTTCTGATTTGCTGGGATTACCACTGCACCTGGCTAGAGTGGTGTTGCATTTTAATGCACTTTCCCCAAAGCCACCTCAATCCTTGCTTGTTTAGTTACTGGCTGCCTTACAGCATTCAGCACATAAAGATGCAGACAGTCAGTAAGCTGCATTTATTAGTGGTAATGGTTGGATGAATACCTAATAAATGTATATAAGTAAATGTCACTTTAGTTTGAGACAGGAATGTTCAGAGGAATCTCCAGACCAATCTGACTGTGAGCTTTTTGAATTTGACTAGCACAGGGCTGATGAGTGATTTATTATCTCAAACATCAAGATTTGGGATCCAATAGCCATCACTTGCACCAACTCTAATCTGGATTAAATTTTCTACATTTCTTCTGGGTGTTTCTATTGTGTAGATACATAGCCTTCATTTATCTTCCCGCCCCCCCCCCCCCAAAGCCTTCATTTATCTTGTAAATTCTGGAAAACATTAGAATCTGTCCTGCTAAAGAACATTACAATGACAGTCACACTTTTTTTTTTTTTTTTTTTTTTTCATTTGACTTTGCTGAAGATGGCACGAAAAAGTTCGGAGCAGTCACAGCTCTGCAGAGGCTTTTCAGTTTGGGTGCTCTGGGTTTGTATTCTGTATACCCTCCTTAACAACTTTCATTGCCCATACAAGGCAAGTGAGGTTGTCTAGACTGTCCTTGTTTTACCTTTGCCAGTGCTGAATTTAAATTGTGCAGCTGGAAGGATGGCCTCTAAACAGATTCTTCTGGAGTGATTGTGTCTGATTCCTGGCCCAGAGCAAGATGCAAACTAGCAATTTTCTTTTGTTCTCTGCATTCTCTTCCCTGCCTCCCCTACTGCCCTAACTAAATTGTTAGTTGCTTTTGAACAGTTTTTGTTGGTGGTGGTTTTTGGCATGTCCCTGCCCCACTCATCGTGTTTATTCCTAGTCTGCCTGACTTTCTGGGCTCTGATCCAGTTTAGTTTAACATTGTTTACTGCCTTTCAGAGTCTTGTTGGGAGGTTGGTGTTTTAATTAAGAACATATTGATTTTAGATATTAGAAAATGTCACCTGACCCAAAATTTCTGTCCATATTAAGCCTCCACAGACTTCTCATTGAACTCTGATCACTCCCTAAAAATTATGGCAGTCTATACTGACCATAATTACCCTTTTGAGTGTAGTTTGTTTGTTTTGATTTTGAGATGAGGTCTCACAATGTTGCCCAGACTGATCTTCAACTCTTGGGCTGAAGTGATCCCCTAGCTTCAGCCTCCGAAGTACAGAAATTACAAGTGCATGCCACCAATCCCAGTCCTTGAATGTAGCTTATCTTACAGCATTTAATCAACACATTCAGTACACTTTGGCTAAAATATTCTCCACACTGTGGTTTGCTAGTTCATTTTTACTTCCAAGAAAATCTTTAGCTCAATATGGTACATCTAAGATAAAGAGGGGGAAATTTAGCTTTGAATATACTAGTTATTATTAATTACTTGCAATACTTTAAATCTTAACCTGTTTAGTAAGATCATTTGAATTTGATGGTTTCTATAACATGCTGTGATCTATCAGGATTGCCATCCACAAGTATCTCTTTCTTCTTAATATTTTAAAATACATAATTCTAATACCAATATCAGGATGGGGAAAATACATGAAAAATCAGACAATTGACTAAATAAGGGGGACAAAACAAGAAAGCGTCCCTGAGATAAGGTATCAAGTTCAAGTAGTTTTAATAGGGATACGATCCTGGTGTAGAAGTGAAATAGGGAAGGGAAGGAAGCCAGCAAAGGATGTGGCATCAAGTCGTTTCCTCTGGGGCCACCAGGGACTCAGTTCTGCTGGGGAACTCTGGGAGAGAGGGCAAAGCATTCCCACGTGATATCTCATCTAACTGGGCGCAGCTATGGTATTTATGCCTCAGCCTGGCTGAGGCTGCTACTGGGGTGTCAATTTCTAGGCACTTCCTGCTGTCTCTGCACAACTTCCACCTGCCATCAGACCCAAGAAATACTCTCAGTAGTCACAGGTCCTCAGAGCAAGCATCCAGTGGCTGGAGGTGGAAGCTAGGGAATACTGGAGGGCCTTACAGGGTCATCTGCTCTTACAAAAATAGGATTGGTCTCACTAGTAACCAAATACACGCAAATTAAAATAACAATGAAATGCTGTCTTGACACATCTTGGCATACTTTTGACATATTAGAGAATGGAAATGATTTTTCCCCCCAAAGGGGAGGATGCTGGAAAACTGGCACTCATACACTGCTGGCGAGAATAAAAGTTAGTACAATCTTTCTGTAATGACAGTTTGGAATACGAATCAAAAGTCTTAAAAATGTGCTTCTCTTTGATCCAGAAACTGCTTCCAAGAATGCATTCTGAGAGGGTGATTTGAATAGTGTACAGTGTTGATGGAATCATTGGTTATAAAAAAGAAATAACCAGAAAAATGTAACTGTTCAATAATAAATGACTGGTTAATCCCTTATCCATCCACACAATCCATCCACCATCCAATGGAATACAATGCAGGCATTTAAACTGATGAAGCAGAAGTGATAGTCTGGATATATTGTCACAATATACTGATAAGTGGTAAAATCATATGTTCTATTTTATTAAAATGTGATTGTGTTTTGCACATATGAAAATTTCTGGAAAGATGAAAACCAAAATGTTCAAAGTAACTATTACTAATTAGTAATATTTTAAAAATACTTTTAAAATATCTTTCTTATAATTTTAGAGTGACTTATAATGGTATTAAAATAATATAACAATGATCCAAGATGGCGGACTAGAGGGTGACTGCATCTCCAGTCGCTCCAGAACCCAGGATTCAAGAGGGGAGGCATTGAGAGACTCGGGCTAAAACAGAACCATGGGGTGAGTCTCCCCTACGGGGTGAAGCTTGGCCCAGGTGGCAGGCCCGGATTCGGGAGGCTTATTAGAGTAGGGCAGGGCAGCTAGAGTCTTTTCCAGGCAGCCCTGGGCACTCCACCGGTGGGCTCCTCCCAAACGGCCAGCTTCTCAGAGCAGGCCACCCAGTGAGAGCCTTTCCACACAGAGCCAGCTCCAAGCTCTAGAACCAGTAGCGGGCTAGGGACAGCTTTCTTCGGAAGTACTGCATTATCAAGTTACTCCAAGACTTCAGGCTGCTGAAGGCTGGGAGGTGATACACTGGAAATCTACAGGGACACTGTAAGCAAATAGAGGAAATCACAGAGTTGCACTGACATCTGACCAATATGAGAAAACAAGGGAAGAAAATGTCCCAAACAAACTTAGATACTATATCAATAAAACTCAATAACAGAACAGCAGAAGAAATTTCAGAAAGGGAGTTCAGAATGTACATAATTAAAACAATCATGGAAGCAAACGAGGAGATGAAAGAGCAAATGCAGGCATTGAAGGAGGAGATGAAAGAGCAAATGCAGGCATTAAATAATCGCACCAATCAACAGTTGAAAGAGCAAATACAGGAAGCAAGAGATCATTTCAATAAAGAGTTAGAGATACTGAAAAAAAAACAAACAGAAATCCTTGAAATGAAGGAAACAATAAACCAAGTTAAAAACTCCATAGAAAGCATAACCAATAGGTTAGAACACCTGGAAGACAGAACCTCAGATACTGAAGACAAAATATTTAATCTTGAAAACAAAGTTGAACAAACAGAGAAGATGGTAAGAAATCATGAACAGAATCTACAAGAACTGTGGAATATCATGAAAAGGCCAAATTTAAGAATTATTGGGATTGAGGAAGGCTTAGAGAAACAAACCAAAGGAATGAACAATCTATTCAATGAAATAATATCAGAAAATTTCCCAAATCTGAAGAATGAAATGGAAAACCAAGTACAAGAGGCTTATAGGACTCCAAATATACAAAATTACAACAGACCCACACCAAGGCACATTATTATGAAAATACCTAACAAACAAAATAAAGACAGAATTTTAAAGGCCGCAAGAGAAAAGAATCAAATTACATTCAGGGGGAAACCAATAAGAATATCAGCAGATTTTTCAATCCAGACCCTAAAAGCTAGAAGGGCCTGGAACAACATTTACCAAGCCCTGAAAGAAAACGATGCCAACCAAGAATCTTATACCCAGCAAAACTTACTTTCAGATTTGATGATGAAATAAGATTCTTCCATGATAAACAAAAGCTAAAGGAATTTACAAAAAGAAAGCTGGCATTACAGAACATTCTCAGCAAAATATTCCATGAGTAAGACATGAAAAACAATGATGCAAATCAGCAATGGGAGGAACTAGCCTAAAGGAATAGCCAAATAAAGGAGAAACCAAATCATGTGAAAAAACAAAAATGAGTCAAATGACTGGGAATACAAATCACATCACAATAATAACCCTGAAAGTTAATGGCCTGAACTCATCAATCAAAAGACATAGACTGGCAGATTGGATTAAAAAGAAAAATCCAACAATATGCTGCCTGCAAGAGACTCATCTCATAGAAAGAGATACTCATAGACTAAAGGTGAAAGGATGGGACAAAACATACCATGCACACGGACACAGCAAAAAAGGTGGAGTATCCATCCTCATTTCAGATAATGTGGACTTCAAGCCAAAACTAGTCAGAAGGGATAAAGAAGGACATTACATACTGCTTAAGGGAAGCATAAATCAGCAAGACATAACAATCATAAATATCTATGCCCCAAACATTGGCTCACCCATGTATGTCAAACAAATCCTTCTCAATTCCAGAAATCAAATAGACCACAACACAATAATACTAGGTGATTTTAACACGCCGCTCTCACCACTGGACAGATCTTCCAGACAAAAATTGAGCAAAGAAACCATAGATCTCAACAACACAATCAATAATTTAGACTTAACTGCCTTATATAGAATATACCATCCAACAAAGAACGAATACACTTTCTTCTCAGCAGCACATGGATCCTTCTCTAAAATAGACCATATTTTATGCCACAAAGCTACTGTTAGCAAATACAAGAAGATAGAGATACTACCTTATACTCTATCAGATCATAATGGATTGAAATTAGAAATAAATGACAGAATAAAAAACAGAAACTTCTCCAATACTTGGAGATTAAATAATACACTATTATATGATGAATGGATAACAGAAGACATCAGGAGGGAAATAAAAAAAATTCTTAGAAGTAAACGAGAACAAAGGCACATCATATCAGAACCTCTGGGACACTATGAAAGCAGTACTTAGAGGAAGATTTATTTCATGGGGCGCATTCAACAAAAGAAGTAGAAATCAACAAATAAACGACTTAACACTACAGCTCAAAGCCCTAGAAAAAGAAGAGCAGACCAACACCAAAAGTAGTAGAAGACAGGAAATAGTTAAAATCAGAGCCGAAATCAACGAAATTGAAACAAAAGAAACAATCGGAAAAATTAACAAAATAAAGAGTTGGTTCTTTGAAAAACTAAACAAAATTGATAAAGCCTTAGCCACACTAACAAAGAGAAAGAGGGAGAAAACTCAAATTACTAAAATTCGCAATGAACAAGGAAATATCACAACAGACACGAGTGAAATACAAAACATAATTAGAAGCTATTTTGAAAATCTATACTCCAACAAAACAGAAAACGTTGAAGACATCAACAAGTTTCTAGAGACATATGAATTACCTAAACTGAACGAGGAGGACATACACAACTTAAATAAATCAATTTCAAGCATTGAAATAGAAGAGGTCATCAAAAGCCTACTAACAAAGAAAAGTCTGGGACCAGATGGGTTCTCAGCCGAGTTCTACAAAACCTTTAAAGAAGAGCTCATACCAATACTTCTCAAAGTGTTCCATAAAATAGAAGAGGAGGGAACCCTCCCAAACTCATTCTATGAAGCCAATATCACCCTAATACCTAAACCAGACAGAGACACATCGAAGAAAGAAAATTTCAGACTAATATCCTTAATGAACATTGACGCAAAAATTCTCAACAAAATTTTAGCAAATAGCATACAAAAATATATTAAAAAGATAGTGCGCCACGATCAAGTGGTTTTATGCCAGGGATGCAAGGTTGGTTCAACATCTGGAAATCAATAAATGTCATTTACCATATCAACAGACTAAAAGTTAAGAATCACATGATTACTTCAATAGATGCAGAAAAAGCATTCGATAAAATACAGCATCCCTTCATGCTCAAAACACTAGAAAAAATCAGGGTAGTGGGAACATTCCTTAACATTGTAAAGGCAATCTACGCTAAGCCCATGGCCAATATCATTCTAAATGGTGAAAAACTGAAAGCATTCCCCCTAAAAACTGGAACAAGACAGGGATGCCCTCCTTCACCACTTTTATTCAACATGGTCCTTGAGACTCTAGCCAGAGCAATTAGACAAACCAAAGAAATTAAAGGGATATTAATTGGAAAAGAAGAACTCAATCTATCCCTGTTCGCTGATAACATGATTATATATTTAGAGGAACCTGGAAATTCCACCAGAAAACTGTTAGAACTCATAAGTGAATTCAGTAAAGTAGCAGGTTACAAGATCAATGCTCATAAATTCGACGCATTTTTATACATAAGTGATGAATCTTCAGAAAGAGAAATTAGGAAAACTACCCCATTCACAATAGCCTCAAAAAAAAAAAAATAAAATACTTGGGAATCAATCTCACAAAAGAGGTGAAAGACCTCTACAATGAGAACTACAGAACACTAAAGAAAGAAATTAAAGAAAACCTTAGAAGATGGAAAAATCTCCCATGTTCTTGGATAGGAAGAATTAATATTGTCAAAATGGCCATACTACCAAAAGTGCTATACAGATTCAATGAAATTCCAATTAAAATCCCAACAACATACATTACAGAAATAGAGCAAGCAATCATGAAATTCATAGGGAAGAATAAGAAACCCAGAATAGCTAAAGCAATCCTCAATAGAAAGAGCAAAGCAGGGGGTATCACAATACCAGATCTTCAACTCTATTACAAAGCAATAATAACAAAAACAGCATGGTATTGGTACCAAAATAGAAAGGTAGATCAATGGTACAGAATAGAGGACACAGACACAAACCCAAATAAATACAACTTTCTCAAACTAGATAAAGGTGCCAAAAATATGCAATGGAGAAAAGATAGCCTCTTCAACAAATGGTGCTGGGAAAACTGGAAAACCATATGCAACAGAATGAAATTAAACCCCTATCTCTCACCCTGCACAAAACTCAAGTCAAAATGGATCAAGGATCTAGGAATCAGACCAGAGACCCTGCATCTTATAGAAGAAGAAGTAGGTCCAACCCTTCAACTTGTTGGCTTAGAACCAGACTTCCTTAACAGGACTCCCATAGCACAAGAAATAAAAGCAAGAATCAACAACTGGGATAGATTCAAACTAAAAAGCTTTCTCTCAGCAAAGGAAACTATCAGGAATGTGAAGAGAGAGCCTACAGAGTGGGAGAATATCTTTGACACTCATACTTCAGATAGAGCGCTAATTTCCAGAATCTATAAAGAACTCAAAAAACTCTACACCAAGAATACAAATAATCCAATCAACAAATGGGCTAAGGAAATGAACAGACACTTGACAGAACAAGATGTACAAGCAATCAACAGATATATGAAAAAATGTTCAACATCTGTAGTAATAAGAGAAATGCAAATGAATACTACACTAAGATTTCATCTCACCCCAATTAGAATGGCAATTATCAAGAACACAAGCAACAATAGGTGTTGGCGAGGATGTGGGGAAAAAGGTACACTCATACATTGCTGGTGGGGCTGCAAATTAGTGCAGCCACTCTGGAAAGCAATATGGAGATTCCTCAGAAAGCTTGGAATAGAACCACCATTTGACCCAGCTATCCCACTCCTTGGCCTATACCCAAAGGACTTAAAATCAGCATACTACAGAGATACAGCCACATCAATGTTCATAGCTGCTCAATTCACAATAGCCAGATTGTGGAACCAACCTAGATGCCCTTCAGTTGATGAATGGATAAAGAAACCATGGCATATATATACAATGGAATATTACTCTGCCATGAAGAATGATAAAATTATGGCATTTGCAGTCAAATGGATGAAATTGGAGGATATCATGCTAAGTGAGATAAGCCAATCTCAAAAAACTAAAGGACGAATGATCTTGCTGATAAGCAGATGAGGACATATAATGGGGGGTAGGACGGGTTAGCGTTAGGGTTAGGGTTAGGTTTAGGGTTAGGGATAAGGAGGGTGGTAAGAATGGAGGAAGGAAGGACTGTATAGAGGGAAAAGAGGGGTGGGAGGGGTGGGGGGGAGTGAAAAAAATAACAGAATGAATCAAACAACATTGCCCTATGTAAACTCATGATTTTTAATAAAAAAAAATAAGGACAAAGAAAAAAAAATAACAAAATTCAAATTGTTTTGAAAAAGGAACTCAAATATACTTTATAAGGCTACTATAGGAAAGGCCATTTAGATGCAATGACTGTTATATTAAAAATGTCAGTTGTGCAAAATAAAAGTAGAATGGTCATTTACCTATGAAAACTACTCCTGTAAACTAAAAGCATAACATAAATATCATCTCATCTTAGAGAAGTTTTTTAATTAAATGAAAACCGTTAGGTTGCTTTCTAGAAAAATGCCTTGAAATGCCTATACAAAAATACAGTCAACATAATCTGATTTTGAATATATATAGTAGTGAAATCATGTGATTTTTGTAACTCGGAAGAAAAACTTATCATAGCAGAGTCAAAACTTTGAAGTTGATTGTGTTTCATTGTGTATCCTGAAGCTGAAACATGGATTGGCAACTGAGAACATATTTTCTCATAAGCTCAAAACACTATAGAAATGGGGATCAAAATTCCTTGACTTCTTATGGCCTAAATCATTTTCATATACATTATTTATTTATTTTTCTCATCAAAAACTCTTTGAAGTCCATTAGTATTGTCCCTGTGTCACAGATAACATCTCCAAATCCTAAGAAATTTTTTCTCATTTTTTGTTTTGGGTACTAGTGATTGAACCCAGGGGCACTCTACCATTGAGCTACATCCCCACCCTTTTTATTTTGATTTTAAGATGGGGTCTCAGTGACCAAGACCCACAGAGCAGATAATTTAGACAGGTAATCAGGAATTTGTAATCCTTGTGTGACAGTGATATGACAGCTTCTGCCTATGAATCCCAAGGTTCAACATAGGACTTCCTTGTTTGTCCTAAGTGCATCTTACTTGAGTTTCAAAAGAGACTCTTAACCTAGTATTTTAAGTGCAAAGTGATTATTTTTTAGTTTATTCATATACTTCACTAACTTCTGTATCTTCTAGTCTTTACCTTTTTCATACTGAAATTTCTGAATCTTTTCATATTTTTAAACATGAAAATAAACAATAACTGCTGTTTCTAATCCTAAAATGCGCTAACTGAATTTAGTGAACTCGATATAAAAATCTTAAGATTGATATTGTTTGCCTTTGGAGACAGTTGTCATTACTGAAAGAAGATGACACTGATTGTTGAGGTTTGGTGGTTAGGCCCAGGTCCCCAGAGATTTCAGAAATAGATCAAGGACCACAAACTTCTGAGCTCAGCCTCTTACTTTGAAAGATCAGGAAAGAACATCCCAAACCCTAGGGAGATCTATATACTCTCTCAACAATGGGATCCACTTACTAGCTAATATGCCTTCTTGATTTCAAATCATGGAAATCATTTAGCTACTTAAGTTTTCTGATACTTCATTTTAACAATACCATATGTTCTTTGTTTGGCTTTGTTCTCTTTTATAGAGTCTTGGTTTGAAATCGCTAGGCAAGGGGATTTCATGTCTTGTAGCTATCTAATTTAGCATCGCTGTTTCATTTCTTGCAGTAATTTTTAACATAATACATTAATCAAAGTTGTCTCATTTATTTCCTCTTCCTATTTCTCTCTGTTCATGTGACTTTTTCCCTCTTTGTCTACCTCTTGCACAAAGAACCAAATAAAAGTTGCACAAAAAAAAACCATAATTTGGACCAATTATAATAATAAAAGTGTTAGGACAATATGGTATTTATTTCTAGACTTTTTGTACTAAAAATAAGAATAACTTGGATTTTATGTTATAGCTCAAGGCAGATAGTCATCTTCCTATTACCTTTAGGAGGGATAAACATTTATTATAATCCTAATTTTGTAGGTGGAGTATGGCTGATTTGTCCAGAGTTTCAGTGTTAGTGTGTAGCAGAGGTGAGAGAAAGGCTGGGGGGTTTCTTGATGCTCATCCAAGTATTCTTTGTAGAGGGTTTTGTTGCTCTAATTTCAAGAACATGCTTCTATTACAAAATAATAGCCATTTAAAAGTAGCCCTGGTTATAACATAAGTTATTGATTGTCTTTTATTCTTTGCAAAATTTTATGCAGGTTTTCCCCAACAATTTCAAATGGATTTTGGTTTTATTTTGGGGTTTGTTTAGAAAGTTGCCAATGGCTTGGAATTCTGTGCAGTGGTAGTTTGCAGCATCATGACTAGCTCCTTTTTAGCTGCATCAAATAACCTCTGGGGTTTTGTCTTTCTCACTTCTTTTTAGTCACTGAGATATTTATGAGAAGTAAATCAAAACTCATATTATCTTCCAGGGGTTCAGCTCTGAGGGAGGACAGAAAAGTGGGTAGGAAAGCTATTGACATGTGCCACCTTTCCTCACACTTCCAACTTAACTCTGAATGTCCCAGGGATGAGGATGAGATACTGTGCTGAAACTTTCCACCTAACCTCTTTTTTTAAAAGATGACAATCCCAAGTCCTCATGCCTGTTCTGCAAGTGCTCTAGCACTGAGCTACATCCCCAGCCCTATTCCCTGATTTTGTTTTTCTTTCATATGTATCTAAGGCTCTCGTGAAAGGAATAGTATTCTCAATTTCCCAGGAGAAAGGTGAAGATTGGAAACAATTGGGCTCTACCTGATATATTAAGAAAAAGTACAAGGCTGAGTTTTGCCACATTCTCAATTTGTCCTAATGGTTTTGAGAAGCAGATGAATTTAATGGCCATCCCCTGTCCTCCGACCACTTATCCTGTCCTCCGACCACTTATCCTGTCCTCCTGTGACAGTGATTCTTGCCCACAGCTGGCACAGGTGAACATAAAGCCCCACCAAATAGAACTTCATGGCCACATTAAAATCACAAATCAAGGATCTGTGAATCAAATTCTATTTCCAGTTGTTTAGGATTCTAGTGTTGTATTTACCCCTAATCTATCCAGTATTTAAGATCTCCTAATGTTAAAAAAAAAAGATATATTAATGTAATCAATGGAAAATGGTATATGTTTGAGAATAGTGTTGTTGCTGCTAAGTTTAAAAATGAAATCTTCCTCAATTTGGTCTATCTTTATTTTTACCCAATTATTTACAGTCTGTTTTAGTTTGTGAAGTTAAAATGAATAAATGAATTAAAAATTTTTTTTTTTCCTATGGGGGAAAAAGGATAGCAAGTGAAAACACTCTGGAAAATTCATTTATTCAAAAATACTTTTCCAGTATCTCAGATTTGTGTGTGTGTGTGTGTGTGTGTGTGTGTGTGGCACGCGCACATTAGACACTTTTATGAATTTATATTTTTCAGAATTTTAAAACTCTGGAATATGAAAAACATCTGATTATTTGCTTTGAAATTCTGCCTGAGCTCCCTATTCTTGAAGTCTCAAAGTGAATGCATTGTTACCTTATATGATATTGTGCACATCGGTTTGCAAGGGAAGTAGCAGAGAACCAACTTTGCTTAAATGGAATGAACTTTCACAATTTAATCCTTTTTTTGGTGTGTGCTTCCTGAATCCCTAAGATGGCTATGTTCCCAAGGCGATGTGGAAAATCAGGGTATATTACAACACATCACCCATGGGACTGGATACGTAGCCAGTATAAAATTGAAGACATCTGTAGGAACAATGAGCAAGCAACTCAACATCTAGTGCCCTAAACCAAGTGAAACACCCAGGTCCTTCTTGGCAAACTATCTATCTGATCTTACCTACTGGTTAAGTGACGATGTAAAGGAGAAGGCCTGAACTAATCAGATTAACCAAACGAGGGGAAACTGATCAAGGTTTTTCCATCCCATTTTGTCATTAATTAAAGAATAGATATGGAGCTAGGGCTACAGCTTAGTGGTAGGGCGCTTGCCTAGCATATGTGGGGTCCTGGGTTCAATCCTCAGCACCACATAAAATAAAGGCATTGTGTCCATATACAACTAAACAAAATTTAAAATAAATAGATGTTAGTTGACTGCTTCAGGCTGTGTGTGTAAATTTAGTGCTCTTATTAGTGGTATAATTTATTGAGATCTTTAAAAAAATTTTGAATTATTTGAATGTTATCAATAGGAAAAAAATAAGCAGAATAACTGAATATTTGGGGAAAATTTAGTCTACTATGAAAAAAAAATTTAAAGATCCCTAGATTGAGATCTCTAGCAAAAGAAACTCTGACCCATAATCAGATGGTTTTACAGATAATCTAGATCTGCTACTAATGGTCATGAACAAATCATGTCAGTTCTCTGAACAGTTTTCTTGCTCTTCAAAATAAAGGGAAAGAGATGAACTATATAGTCATAACTCTGATTCTGTCCTGTCTAAATATGGAAGAAAATCTCATGATCTCCAGTTATAAAAAGACAAGATAACACCTTCATAACCATAGAGAGGTTTTCTCAATCTTTTCATTTATTAATTATGTGACATTTAAGATACATAAGAGATGAAAGGAATCAGACTGTGGTTATATTGTTTATAAACCATTAAACAAGGAAGGTGATTTGAATACACACATATAATTGTCAATCCCTCCTGAACTCCACATAGTGATTTTTAATTGAAGGCATAAATCGACAATGCCAAGGGTGGGGAGGTTGTCTTCTCAACTGAAGAGTGAAAACCTACATAACAATCGCATGTAACAGACATTTCCTGTCTGATTTCTGCTTTAACATCCAGGCTTAGTTTGTATTTGTTTCACATGTCAATGAGAATCCATCGCGACAGTAGTATTGAAGCTGGAACACAGGAACATGTATGGGAACTGACTTTGTAAACCTGAGAAAGCCGAATCCTAAATGGACACCGAGAAAGATGAGCATCAATTGGGCTTGTGCCACGCACTCCTCAAAAATAATGGTATCATTCGATCCCCAGTACCACAAAAAGAATAATGGTATCAGAGAAGGAGAAGCAGGGTGTTTGGGGAAAGCAGGCTAAACTAAAGAGGACTGAAAGCTGAGAGGGTGGTTTAGACTTCCTAGGTCCCCCTTGGCATTCTTATGCTGCTGGGAGGTAGCCCATTACCACCACAGCAGGAGGATGAACACTTGTTTTCTGGAGATGGTAGAATTTCTGAACTGGAGGAAACCAGATTGGAGCGTGTGTGACTCAAGAGGCCCATATGTCATCATCTTTGTGAACTAAAAACGGCTGGGTGAGCTTGGCACAATGTTTATCTGTACTTGGCTTTCCTGAGTCATGTACAAAGTTCTCATCTATTCCCTTCCTTCTTGGGTCAGCCGAGGACACTCATTTCCCCTTCCATATGTTTTGTGAGGACCTATTCCTGACAACTGGAGGTTGGTCCAAGGTGAAAACAGAAGTACTATAGAACAATGTAAACCACATTCTTGCCCAATGTCCAGTACCTGGCCTATATCATACCTGCCAAGTGTTTCAATTGTGGTGAGCCCTGGTGTTTCTAAGGACTCACTTCTGCCCTTGCCTGCTGACTCCCCAAAAGGAGGAGGTTTGATAAAACTCTCTCTGAAGATAAAGCCAGACTATAGTTCAGAATCATAGTGTCTGTAACTCTTATAAGAATTCCCCTTCTGTATTTAACATTATTTTTGTGAAATTTATCTACATTGACATGTTTAGCTCTAGCTCATTTATTTTCTCAGTCATGCAGTACTCTAGTTTGACTATAACTTATTAAACTGCTTTTCTGTTGTTTGGACTTTGGTTTTTTTTTTTTTTTTTTTTTTTTTTTTTTTACATTTTATTATTACAATAATGCTTCTATGGATATTTTTGTGCCTGCCTCTATAAGCATGTAAAATATTTTTCCCTTTGGTATTTTATAGAAAAGAATGCTGGATTATAATATTTGTGCATAACCTAATGGATATTTGAACTACCAGCAATGTTAGGAGTTCCCGGTACTCTACATTCTCACCAACACCTGCTCTGCAAGACTTATTAAGGTTTGCTAATGTGTAAAATAATCTTTGTTAGAATTTTCATTTTCATTTACTGTACTCAGTGAGGCTGAACATTTTTTCATGCTCATTAGCCATTCAGATTTCCTATTCTATGACTTTTCTGTTCATATCTTTTTGTATATTTTAATTAAAATACTTAAAGTATAATAGAGAAAGGAGAATGCACAAGTCTTATGGGTATAGTTCAATTAATGTTTACAAAATGAATGCAATGCAACTGTACAGGCATATTATGTGTCCTTGATGTATTTTTATTTTTGGGGGAGTGTTAATTTGTTTTGTTTTTTGGGTTCTTAGGATTGGAGCAGGGATGTTTTGCCACTAAGCCACATCTCCATCTTTTAAAATAAAAAAAAAAAAAAAATTGGTGGGGGCATACAGGGAATTGAACTCAGTGGCACTAGACCCCTGCGACCACTGAGCCACATCCCCAGCCCTATTTTATATTTTATTTAGAGACAGGGCTCACTGAGTTGCTTAGTGCCTCACTTTGCTGAAGCTGGCTTTGAACTCATGATCTCCTGCCTCAGCCTCCCAAGCCACTGGGTAAATTTTTAAATTTTGAGACAGGGTTTTGCTAGTTGCTTAGGGCCTCACTAAGTTGTTTGAGACTGGCCTCAAACTTGTGATCATCTTGCCTTAGCCTCCTGATGTATTTTTAAAATGTAGTTGAATAACCAGGCACAGTGGTGCATGCCTGAAAGCCCAGCTACTTGGGAAGCTGAAGCAGAAGGACTACAAGTTTGGGTCAGACTCGGCAACTTAGTGAGACCTTATCTCAAAATAAAAACTAAAAAGGAATAGGGATATGTATTTTGATGGTAGAGTGTCCCCTGGGTCAATTCCTTGCATCACACCCACAAGAAAAATGTAATTGAATTAATGAATGTTTCCCTTAATGATTTGTGATTTGGCATTTTGTTTAAGAAATCCTTCCTAGTCTAATGTCATAAATATATTCCTCTTACTTTTCTTTCAGTCATTTCAAAGTTCTGTGTTTCTGCACTTCTGTGCTTGTAGTTTGAAGTAGTAATCTAGTTTTTTTTCTATATATATAATCATTTACTCAAGCACTGTTTATTAGCCATCAATACCCTCTGATCTACCAATCTACCACTTCCATTCATTAAGTTCCAAATGTTGTGAGACTACTTCTGAGCACTTCATCATGTTCTACAGATCTCCTTGTCTAGCTTTGTGCAATAGAAGAGAAAAAGTAAAAGATTTTTTACTACTCATTGTAAGGTTCATGGTGAGATATCTATGGAGGGGAAGAAAGTGTACAAGTTCATTTAATTCTGTTTTACATGATATGGGAGGCTTTGGAAATGAAGACTCAAAAAAACAGGGAAACCACTGTATTTTTTACTTAGGTTTGGTGTCTTATAAACAGTCTTGCAGAAGTGTGCTTGGAAAGGGGGAAAGTGGACATAATGATAATAAACTGGGGGAATTTAGCTATCTCTTTGTTTAGATTTTTCCTGATGTCTCTGTGTCCTTCAAGGCTGAGGCTATTCCTTTGGGTATCAGGAGGGCACCTCTGGAATGAAGGCTGTATGAACTGCTTCAGGGGAGAAGACAAAGAGGAGAAGTGATGTTTTTGCTTTGCTGTTTTCTTCAATGCCAAGGAGCTATAGTTTGGAGTGGTATGAACTCCATCAGCAACCAATACCCATGACCTTAATTAATATAACTTGATTATAAAATTGATATTGGGTGTAAGCAAATATCACTCTTATGTTTTGTGCCATAAACTCCTAGCTGGGCTTGGAACCATGAAAGCATTCAAAGGGTTCCACAAACTCCTGTGGTAAAGGAGAACGTGCACCAGATGTGTGGTCACAGGGTCTAGCTCCAGTTCTGCTTATCTGGTGCTAACGACTTTGGGATAAGTCACGCTTCTGTCTAGTCCTCATCTCAAAGCATGCACATTTGGGCTGGGGAGATAGCTCAGTTGGTAGAGTGCTTGCCTTGGAAGCACAAGGCCCTGGGTTGATCCCCAGCACCGCAAAAAAAAAAAAAAAAAAAAAAAAAAAAAAAAAAAATGCACATTTGAGTGACTTTATAATTTCTTTTTCAACCCAAAGAACCTTGACTTCATCCTTCCTTCTCTGCCCTACTTCCAGCACCCTTCCCACTTTGCCAAATAGCAGCAGTGTGTGGTAGTATCCACCACTGGAGAAGGATGTCTCCAACCCCTGACTTACGTGTTCTTGTGTTTGAGGACTAAACTGGATTGTCATTCCCCTACCCTTTTAAAAACTTCTCAGATCTTGTCAAATATCTAAGTTCAGAAACTGTTATTGATTTCTCATAAATGTCTCATCATTTTCTTCCTACTTTCTAAAACAACACTGGTTTACATAGAGATTTTAGTGGATTTCATTTTTACTATAAAAATACCTCTTCCTCTTCAGAATGGATTATTTTGAGTACTGTTATAAATGAAATCAACATATAGTTTTAAAATGAGAACAGGTAGAGGAAATGTTCCTGTCCTTATAGGCAGATTAGTTCTATAGTGACATGCTCTAACTAGTGTGTTTATGGCAAGAACCCCATTCATAAAATTGCACATACAAAATAAAGACTTAGTTGGACAGTGGGTATAATTTGTCATACTACTGAAGGCTTAAATTTTCTATAATGAAAATTCATTGTGAGTTCCTTTAAAATATTATTGTTATGTTGTTGGAAGTGTAGCAAGACTGGTATGATTGGGTTGGGATTTTCTCAGTTAAAATGGCTCTCATGGCTAGTCAGATGTTTTAAAATAAGAAATCTAAGGTGCACACAGAAGAACAACTTGCCCAGTTATTCAATTTAGAGGCCCTTTTCTACTCCAGAAAACTTTTTTATTAATTGAGATTTATCTACATGTTTTTGTTCATAATGTTAAATCACAAGGTTATATATACATTCAAGGGAAAAATCTAGGTTTTGTGAAGTCTAAAATAATTCAATTAGGAGATCTCTTTGGAAAAAAAGGACACAAAAATTACAACATAAAATTAAGTATAAAAGGGAATATTTATTTAGAATAGAAAAAAATCACAACAAGTTATGAAGATTAGAGATTGTAGTCCTTTTCTCTGAGATCTCTTTAGGCAGTTAGCAGAAACACATATAGTAATGTTTTAACCTTGCCTTCCTCTACCTAGAACACTCCATAACTACCAGTGACTCCCCAAAACTCATAGCTTCAACTCTGTGGTAAATTTGCTTTTGCCTACATTATGCATATTAACTCACTAATTGTAAAAGTGATCAACAGAGTAAGAAGTCATGTAGTACAGGAAATATGGGCATCTGTATTTCACTTTTATGTCATAACGAGGGACTGAAATCACTTTTATCACAAGTAATAGGACTTGTGGACTTCAGCTAAAAATAAAGAAAAATGCTACTTTTTATTCATTGTTGGTTACACGTTAGACCCTCCCTTAATTTTAAATGAAGAAACAGAGGCTCATAAAAGTTAAGCACGCTGCCCCCTGGGGTCCCAATATTGCAATCTATCACTTCCACCTCTCCCATCATGATTCAAAAACTGACTCTGTCAAGGCCTCTGCAGAAGACACAAAACAGCAAAAGAGGCCCGTTCCTCAGTGTTGAAGCTCAGAAGCACAAACAATCTCCCCAAAGATACCAGACTCATGGCCCTTTGGGAATTTCCTAACAAAATAACAAACCATACAGCTGGTTGGGGGGTGGAGTTTGGGTTATTCCCCAACATTTAGTTTTAAATACATTATATAACTTCAGGCTGCTAAGTACCACGTGCACTGATGGTAAGATATTTCCTCTTAGCTTGTGATTTTATGCTTTTTTTTTTTTTCCCCCAGTAGAATATAGTAACATATCCAGAACCTAGATTTCTCGGGTGGTGTAACTCAACTATTAAAGCACCAAACCAGATGTACATATTGCAATGTGGGATAGATCTTTAAACATATTAGTGAAAAAAGAAGACATTTAGTACTATAGAGTAATGATATAATAATGAGATGTGTTTGACAGTAAAATAACAGTATGCATTTGCAAAGATAAGTGGGTACTAAGATACATTTGTCAAAGACAATCATTTGTAGTCAGTCCACCATGGTGCACTACTGTAATTCCCAGCAACTCAGGAGGCTAAGGGTAGGAGGATGGCAGTTCCAGCCAGCCCGGGCAACTTGGTGAATCCTGTATCAAAATAAAAGGGGCTAGGGATGTAACTCAATGGCAGAGCACCACTGGGTTCGGAGCTTATTGAAAAAAAAAATGACATCAGTGACTACAGTTTGGGACTGGTATTGGGCATGAAATCAAAGAACAAAAGGGATAAGGGGCAGTATAGTACAGAATGATCCTGCAGTGACCAATGATTCCAGGGTGCATGAAATAAAAGATATGAGTAATTCAATCCTGTGCAGTTAAGGTTAAAATTTCACAGTTCTCTAATAGTTATTTGCTCAAGAAAGACTACGGCCTATGTTGTTAATAGTTAACATGGAAAATATGGACTCAGAATAGTATGAAATACAGTTGTAAACTACCAGCATGTGTAGTGGAAATCAATTTTAAAAATGGACAAAGTATGAAGACAATGAATTCATATCAATTGATGAAGTAAAGAGACACAAATTGAAGAAGACAAGTAGAACATACACATTAGAATCAGTTTCTCAACTGACATGTGTGAATGTGGGTGGAATTTGAGTCCTTGAAGAATTTACAGGAAATCCACAACATGGTGATAATAACAGGTTAATGTCCACATGCTGGACATTCACTAGCTTCGGTTTTCTGTTGTCTTCCTGTAGCCAGATTATCTTTGGCTCTTTTTCCTCTGGCTTGCTTCTATAGCAAGTACTGGGCTTCCTCTGACTGCTGTCTTGGCAAGCACACTATTGATATTTCTTTTAAAGAAGTAAATAGTTCTTGCTTTGGCCACACCAGTGTTACCCATCCTTCTTTCTCTCTTTTCCCCTTTCTCTCTCTCTTTCTTCTTTCTTCTCTCTCACACCACAAACACACATACACACACGTGGACATTCCTACTTTGAATAAAATCAACCATACAATTAGTGGTTAGGAGCAAAGTTTAATACATGGGTAAAAGGGATGGTGTAAATATGATGTCAATAAAAAATGTTCCAGAGAATTCCAAGAAGTTATTGTTCCATAAATAAATAGACGGTAAGGGCCAAACTTTTTCCTGTTCCTTTATCATATTTGTTGTTCTCATAGCCAAATCTAAGCATTTAAATGGTATAACCATATATGATGGGTAAATATTTTATCTAGGGGATTGAGTTTTAAGCTCCTTGCAACTTTCTCTGAGACCGACACTTAATGATTTTTCCTCCGTTGCCTGTGGGGGTTTGCTTTGCTGTTTAGAAACTATAGGTAAGCAGATTTCAATAAAGAGATTCAAGATGGCATTTGGTGCTTAGAATGGAAAGAATTTTTATTTAGCTGATATTACGGTTTGACCTGTTTTACGTTGTCTGTTGTTAACAAGGAATGAGGTGGCTCAGGTCAAGAGACTTACCAGATTTCTAATTTTTATTTTCAAAAGCTAAATGTTATTTTGATACAATAACAGTAGTAGTATTAGTATCATTAGCTTGAAAGAAAATACACTGAATTTTTCACCCCTTGGTACTGTTGAAGGGAACATGCTGGTTATTTGTTTCACATTGGTTGTTGGTGGGCACTGTGAGTAGTGAACAGCAGCTGTGATGCTTTCTGTCAGGCAGCAGGTGAGCCAACCAATGTGGGGCTCAGTGACTGGACCCTGAAGCTAACAGCTGGGCCAAACCCTGGTTCTGCCAATGGTAAACTGAATGGCTTTGGGGAAGTGATCTCATCTCTTTGTACTGCATAGAGTTGTGAGGATTAAGTTTTTTTTTTTTAATTTTAATTTTTATTTATGGTGCCAGGATATCTTTTCTATACAAAAGTCTGTACCTAATTCCAATTATGATGGATGAAATGAGGCAAAGGTGCTGAAAGTACACGCAAATCATCACTAGGTCAATTCTCTTCCACTCCTTTTCACCTGTCCCCTTAAAAATGCCCAACAACCAAAAAACAAACCATTCCTTTGGAATTCTTCTTGGCCTTAAAGCTAATGGAAAAAGTGAGCTTATTGAGAAATCTTGAAGTTGGCTGAGGGGACCTTAATTTCAAGCATGGTCATAACATTTTAAAGTTGGAAGGGCCCGTAAAGATTTAGTTCAATCACAGTTTTCCAGCTGAGGAAACAGACTAGGAAATACGAAGTAACCTGATGTGATTTGGATGTGAGGTATCTGCCCCCAAAGTTCTACATCGATTCAAGAATATTCAGAGGCACACAATCAGGTTGTGAGAACTGTAACCTAATCAGCCCATCCTAGATTAAATGAACTGACTGGCAGGTGGGCATGGCTGGAGGAGGGTAGGTAACTGGGAGTGCTACCAGGAAGGGCTCATCATCCCTGTGGCCCTTCTTCCTTCTCTCTCTCTCTCTCTCTCTCTGTCTCTCTGTCTCTCTCTCTCTCTGTCTCTTCTGTCTCTCTCTGTCTCTCTCTCTCTGTCTCTCTCTCTCTCTCTCTCCTTCCTGGCCACTTTGAGGTAAGTTGCTTTCCTCCACTCTGCCTTTCATCCATGATGTCCTGCCACACCGTGGGGCCAAGGGCAATGGACTCCTCTAAGTTCTTCTTGGTGGCTGGGTTGATCACCATGATGCAAAAGCTGACTAAAACACCAGACAATAATCACAAAGTCAGAAATTGACGTTTGTTTTAAAACAATTTTTTTTTTTTTTTTTTTTTGATGGGGGTGGGGTAAAACCTAGGCCTTCCACATGCTAGGCAAGTGTTCTACCACTCAGCTATATCTCCAGGCCCCAGAGCTTCACATTTCCAATGCTGATGGGACTATAATAATTTTATGTTGCCACATTAGAAGTTCTATGCTCCGTGGTGCCTTGATCACCTCTGCCATGGCCATGATACATACTTTGGGCCCTGAGACATATGGTAAATTTTACTAGGTTTGGTCTTTCTCAGTTGCAAGTGATTAAACAAGCAATCAAATGACAAATCATTTAATCATTCAATTGAGAAATCTAGAAGGAGGTTTGGCTTCCAGCATCCCATCATCCAGGAGCTCAAATAATGTCAACAGAATGTGATTTCTCTGGCATGAACCTGTTCTACTCTCTGTTATTGTCAGACAGGTTCTTCTTTCATATTTGAAAGATAATGGTAGCAGCTCCAGATTCTATATTCTCTAGAGTCAAAGAGATATTATATCTTTCCTAGGAATCCTAGAAGGAGACTCAAATCATCCTTTGGCTCTAATTGGAAAAACGTGCCATCCACAAAGTAGTCACATAGGTCAGGGGAAATGTGAATACCTTGATTGGTGTTGGCATAGATCACATATAGTGAGGATTAGTACACAAATATCTGAAAAAAGAGTTGGTACATAGATGTCATTAATGATTTTCTAAACAATTATACGACCTTTATTTTGCAGGTTGTTCCAAGAACTTTATAAATATTAGCACATTTAATCATCGTAACGCAATAGGTTATCTATTATTGTCATCGTTTTAGAAATGAAGAGTCAAGTCAGAGAAAAGTTAAATATATGCCCAAGGTCACCCAGCTTAAGCAGCAGAGTAGCCACAACTCAACCCAGGCAACTTACTCCTGAATGCCTGCTTTTCAATTGAACAAACTGAGTAATTTAACCTTGAAAGGGTAAGTGGTTTCAAAATGGTGGATTGGCAGGCCTGAGGTAAGAGGCAGGTCCAGCTCAGCCAAAGTTTATTCACAGCGTCTTGGGTTCCCTTTTAAAAGAGTGTTTGGGGCTCTTGAAGATGTGTTCTCATGCACACTGTATTTGCTAATTCCTGGAACCGGGAAGATTTGCCAATAAGCTTCTTGGAGATGGATGACTTCTTAAATGTCAAATGAAACATTGAGTTGTTAAATTGTGCTGTTTAAAATGTCAGGAAAAACCATTATTTTGCAGACGGAGCTTCAGTGTGGTCTGATTTCAAGTCTGTGAAATGACTCCTGTCTTTAAGAAGAATCTTTCTTTTTCTATTTGAAATGTTCCTGCTGCTTTTTACAGAGAAGAATGCTCCAAGAGACAGTGCTGGCCTCCTAGCCCCACTTAACATGGGGAAATACTTTAATTCTTCCTTGTTTGTTCCCTCCCACCCCATACTATCCTAGTCTTCGAAGAAACTCCATGGAGGGGTGACTGTCCTGCCCTCTTCTACCATCCGTCCTATCAGTGCTGGGGGAGGAACCCAGAGCCTTGAGCATGACAGATAAGGACTCTATCATGGGCCCCCAGTTACGTGATTTTAAATTGTTTTCCTGCAGAGCACAGCAGGGGCTTTGGTAGAGTAGAGTTTATAATTGAAGAGAATATTATAGTTGAGGTGATTTCTAACAGAACAGCTCTCATGCAAGCACTGAATAATAGCCAGTGCCCATGAGGTGTTAGAGCCTTGAAGTTTTGGGTCTGTTCTTTCACCCTTGTCCTTTTCATCCAGGTATGGTCAGGTGACTAGGAGCCTGAATTAAATTAAATTAATGTGCAAAAGGAACCTTAAGTTTGAGTGATAGGTGTGGAAGCAGACAGGGCTGGGGCTGATAACTTTCCTTAGAGAAGGGGTATGGGAGAGGATGGGTTAGGGTGGCCTCTCTACCTCTCTTTTTTTTGAAGCAGTACTTAGTACAGTTAGCCCTTCCTCTTACTTGCTTCCTCTTTCATCATGACCCAGCTCGATCATTTCAGAATTGTCTAGTTGTAGAAGTTGACTCCCCATCTGTCTCTGTTTCTGTATCTGAAATTATATGTAAGGTTTACCACATAATTTACAAGGAACAAAATTAATTTGGGGGGATGGGTAACTGTCTTGATAGTGTGGGAGACCGCCATCTTGTGTCTCACCAAGATTGAATCTGAGTGTATGGTTCCCCGTGTTCTAGATTGTCACATTCATATGGCACTCTAAACAGGATAAACCACATAGCATAGGTCCCAAAGCACTGAACTGCATGTCAAAAGACCCAGTTTTTTTCAACTCTAGAATCATCTAGGTGGGTGATGTTGAACAAATCGAAACTTTTCTGATCCTCATTTTTTCTCTCATGAAACAAAGAAATAAGCTATATAATCTTAAAGAACTGCTTTAAGAATCAAATTTGTATCAGTGAATTAAGATTTAAAATATTAACAATCATTTTCTATTTTGGGGATCTTAGAAACTTAAATGAAAATATGCTCCTATGTAAAAGACATGAAAATTGAGGCACAGAGAGATTTGAGTTCTCCCTACCATCCCCTTTAGAGAGCCTTTTCCTTGTCTGATACTTGGTCAGTGAGTCATTAATGTGCAACACACAGGTCATGCTGGCTCTTCCGTTCCTGGGAGTAGCATAATAGAGTCAGTGCATATGAATTGTTTGGTTCTTATGTCTCTCAGCTGGGAGAGGATATTTAGAACGATGGCTGAAAAACAGTTCTGACCTAGCAAAGCATTAGTCAGCTTGGGAAAAACTTTATGGCTTGGGAGAATTTCTCAGGGAGGGAGAGGTAACAGAATATTCTATTCATCCCTGGAGGATCATTGCCATAAGTCAGGAAGGGCAGGATTTGTTTTGGATCCACACAGAAAAAACGGAAGTGGTCAGGGAAAGCAGGCTGGACTGGAGTTCTAGCCTAACTCTGCCAAATGCTCAGTACTGGGCAAGGACATACCTTGTCTGCCTTCTTCACCCAAAAAAACGGGAGGATGGGACTTGATGGTCTCTAGCTTTCTCTAAGCTTGGACTTGTCCTAAATTCTTTCCAAAGGTGTAAACTCCCCTCTGTGCCTCGGAGCTGATTCAGAGGTTTCTCCCTCATTTCAAAATGAATTCTAAATGATCAGAATGACTTCCCTTACCACAGTCCCCATATCCCTTGGCTCTAAGTTCTCTTTAGCTTATGAACACTTCCCTGTAAGTAACTTTATCACAACCCTATTTATGTTACAGAGTATTATGTTCCCCTCTCTTCTGTTGTGGGCTCTTGGCTTAGAGAGTTCAAGTCATTCATTTTAGGGTGTCTTAAATCACACAGTGAATGCTGCCTTTACTTTTGTTTGCTAGAATTGCATATCCAGGAAATTGCAAGTCTATGATGGCTCACAGTACGATTTCTCAAATTTTCAATACCAATGATTTAATAATTTCCTGTGTAACTTGCATGGTATGTTAATAGGCAAATATAGAACTTTTTTACTTATGTGTTCAATTATTGGTTCACAATTTCTTTTTTCATGAAGAGAGCTGCAACTTAGCTGGGCACATACTTGTAATCCCAGTGACTCCAGAGGCTGAGGTAAGGAGGATCACAAGTTCAAGGCCAGCCTCAGCAACTTAGACCCTATCTCAGATCAAAAGGATAGGGGAGGTGACTCAGTAGTAAGGTGCTACTGGGTTCAATCCCCAGTACCAAAAAAACCAAAAAGGATATATATACACACATACAGAAAGAGAGAGAGAGAAAAGCAACTTATATATACACTTGATTATATACATGTATATATTTTATTATGTGCCAGTATTTTATTGGTTTAAAGAATTGAATGATTTTTAAATTCATCTTTTATTTTTATGCTGAAACTCTGGTCATAACTTATTCTTAGTTCTTTCCCCTATAAGTTCATTTTGAGGTCTTTTTGCAAAATTTTAAAGTTGAAAGTATTCTGCAAGGTAATTTGTGATCCAATACTTTCTTTTACGGTTGAGGAAAACTGAGGCCAGAGAGGTTAAGATGTCACTGCTGGTCATAGCTAAGAACAAAAAAAGGACTGATGGGTTTCTGTTCCCAGCCCAATGATTGTCTTCCTAACACAGCACAATAATATTTATGGACATATAACATAAAACATATTTATATAAGGATAAACATAGAAATATTTATATTTTGCTTACATTCTATTACAGAAGGGTAGTGTAAATTTCCCTCCCGAATGTCTTAGAGATATGCATCTTTATGGGTATTATACCTTGGTTGGAGTAAATGGTGTTAGGTAGGTAGAAGAGATGCATCCTGTTTCTTTAGAAGCCAATTTCACACTGTGCCAAGGGGATAGAGTACAAGTGCTAGTTAATAATTTATAGTATGCATTCATCTCCATTCCTCTTTGACTAAAATATTAATTCCCCATTGATCATCATTATTTGCTTTTTGCCCAGGCAATATACAATGTGCAGAGAGTTTGATGAAAGGGTTATTTCCTAGACTCATCATGGCCCCCTGTGCTCTGCCAGTAATTTACTGACTTTATTTACTTGTGGTAATGAGCACATCATGGAGAGTGTGCCAGCTGCTGGGATTGTCCTGGGTGCCTTTTTTTCTAGGGCAGGACAATGTAAAATGCACAGCTGTTTTTCTAATTTAGTATTTCCAGCATGTGCCTGCATTTTTATTACATTTTTCATGGAACAATGCAGATGAATATAGAATATAACAAAATCTCAGCCTGATTTCTATTAATAAAGTAGATTTATTTAAAAATATCTTTTTTGGAGGGTGTGTGTGTGTGTGTGTGTGTGTGTTCAAAATGACAAGTTCTGGAAGATGGGGCATAAATGATTTGGCTTAATGACTTAGAAATTGTATAATTTGCATAAATTTTGTATATATAGATAATTTAGAATGTGTGTGTATATATATACATATATGTATAATTTGTATACTTTTTTATAAGTAATAACCCAGGAGATAGGAGAACATATCACATGTGCTATGTGATAGAGAACCTTTTTATATTTGGATTTGTAAAAAGAAAGTCAATGTGCAAATCATTCTGTGTTTACTGTAAAATGCAGTATTATATTTTTACTTGTCTGAGAATATCTGTTTTTCCAAATTGTGGGCATTTCCACTAAATTGTGGAGCTGTGGGGCTGTCCTAACTAAAGAGGAACGCACTGTCTTTTGCTTCCTCCTCCTGTCACTTGTTCACTCTCTTTCTGTGCCTGGTTCCATGTTGGGGGTCCATCGCTTTGCCCTTCACACCAATGAATTCCATGAACTGGTGCTTCCTGTCCCTTCTCTCTCTGACTTTCATCTCTGTCTTCCTCATTTTTTAAAAAATAAAGACATTTCTGCTTTTGTCTGCTCTCACTACCTCTTTGAAACATTCTGTTAATTTAAACAGACTCGAGAATTGCAAGAGCTTTTGGCACACAGGAGTTTGTGGGCTGAGCTGCATGTCAATCACATTCTTGTAGCTTCTCATAGATGAGCCAGTGGTATGACAATCTTGGGACACTTGTTTGCTTATGACGCACTTCAAGTGCAAGTGTTCCTACTCAGCTGGCAACCCAGTTTTTTTCATTCCAGGGACTGAATGCAGGCGCACTGAGCCACATCCAAGTTCTTTTTATTTTTTATTTTAGTTCTTTTTATTATTTTATTTTTATTTTTTATTTTACAGGATCTTGCTAAGTTCTTGAGGGTCTTGCTTAGTTGCTAAGTCTGTCCTTGAACTTTCAGTACCCCTGGCTCAGTCTTCTGAGTAGCCAGGATTTCAGGCAAGTGCTATTGTCCTCAGTTTGGTGACTCAATTTCCTGAATCTCAGTTAAATAAATTTTTTATTAGAGTAGTCCTTGGTGCAATTCCTGCATAATGGGGGTGGAAGTGAGAGAAGACCTATTTGTGCTCCACTTTTTTGAGTATTGTAACTACACTACTTGGTAAGTCACAATTTTAATATATCAAGTCTTTGTATTTATATGTGTCAACCAGGATCTAGCAAGGAAATCAAAAACCACTTTTAAGTATTTACAAGAGAAGAAATTCAATACAGGAATTGTTTATACAGGTGATGGAGAAGAATGAATCATACAGTGAACAGGCTCAGGATGCACACACACAGGTCACCATCTGACCCCAAATGAACCCTCTTGACCCCCAAAACTGGAAAAATCAGTGTGTGTTAGGAATCCAAGTGGATGGGGAACACAGGATGGGAGGGTTATCCAGAGGCTCCCCCTGGCTCTTGGAGTCTTTACCTAATTTCCCTTCTTTCTGGGACTTTCTGGTTTTCTTCCTCTTCCTTTCTAACCCCACCACTACTTCCTTACTTAAACTTTCCCTGTCATCATTAGTCAGAATTATGTGGGTTTACTGGGGAAAACCTCAACTTTTCTTTAGCTAGCTCCCAGCCTCAGTGGAGGGTTGGAATGATTAAGTCCAGTATGTCTGCACAGGCTTAGAGGTGAGATCAGGCCTTCTCAAACACCTGCAGAGGAAAGGATCCCTGGATACCGGGGCAGGTGTTTATCCCCACTGTCAAGCACCCATCACATGCACACATGTGTTTGAGTTGTTGTTTAGTGTCTTTGCAATTCTACTAGAATACAGATTTCTTGAGAAAAATGACTATGTCCTGTAGTAGTACTTTTACATGTCAGAATACAACAGGACACAGTGTTACTCAAAAATTCAATTTGTTTGTTTGTTTTGGTAGTACTGGAGATTGAACCCAGGAGCCCTCTACCACAAAGCTACATCCCAGTCCTTCTTACATTTTTTATTAAAAAGTCTCATGATTTTCCCAGGCTGAACTTGAACTTGTGATCCTCTTTCCTCAACCTCCTGAGTAGCTGGGATTACAGTTGTGCACCACCCCATACCCAGATCTCTTACAGTTTTTGATAGAGAGGTAGAGGTCCCTGAATTGGGAAAGATAAGTTATAGTTTCTATGATTTGGGGCAAATTAGTACAAAGTCTCTGAGGTTCATTTTCAGACTTTTTAAGATGAGATTTTAAGGTAAGAATATGCTTCTATGATCTTCTGTTCAATTACATTAGAAGCAATTTGAGGTCAAGGACAATATCTTATGCCTTTATGTATGATACCTAGCACATTGTCTTGTGCAAATAAGATGCTCAATATATGTTTAGTGAGGAAAGATCTCACTGAGAATTTAAAACAAGATTGATCAATCCGAAAGGTGGATAAGCTTTTAAATATTTTACATTAAGAATTTCTTGGCCAGGTGCAGTGGTACATGCTTGTAATCCCAGCAACTTGAGGGGCTGAGGCAGGAGGATCACATGCTGGAAGCAAGCTTCAGTAATTTATGAGGCTCTAACAACTTAGTGAGACCCTGTCTCGAAATAAAGAGGGCTGGGGATGTGGCTCAGTGGTAAAGCACCCCTGGGTTCAATCTCTAGTACCAAAAAAAAAAAAAAAAAAAAAAAAAAAAAGGGAACAACAGGAACTGTGGAGAACTAGAGATTATTGGAAAGAACTTTAGATGTCCTCTCCAAAGGCAGCAGCTGATGTTCTGTTCTACCGAATTGTTGTCATATAGTATGGTAGCCCCAACGTTGTCAGAACTTCAGAGGGCATGTGAAATTCCTCCATGTTTGTAACTAGGTTAGCCACTTAGGGGATTCTGCTATCAAGGCATTCATTTAAAACAAACAAACAAACAAACAAACAAAAAACATTTTAGGGTTGGGGGTATGACTCAGTGGTAGAGTGTTTGCTTGGCATGCATGAGGTTCAATTCCCTGCACGCACACAAACACAAATTCATTTTACACTGTCAAGTGTTAACAATATTAACATTTCTTAAGAAGACACCTATTTAACATGCTTTCGAAGTTACTTCCTGACTTTGGAGCTCTAATTTAGCTGGCCTTTCTTTCCAATTTTTCAAGGAATACTTTATGAGTGCAGCTTTCTGTTGTATTGTTTACTTGCAGAGGTTACCATGAGGCAAAAAAGAGAGCTGTTAGTTATTGCTGTACTTTGACTTTCTGTTGACAAAAGTACTCCTGGGTAGCTGCTTCTTTAGATTGTTTTCTATGACAATAACTATTGAACATGAGTGATGATAGATTTACAATCAACCAATTGATTATCCCAAAAATGTGCTTATGTGTAGAGAGCATAAAGATTATGAATTCTCTCATGTTTAGATGTGTTTAGCTCAGATGAGAGCAACACACTATCGCCAAGGCTGGCCTTGGCAATTCTGACGCAAAACAACCCGTCAGTTTCAGACACAGAACTGTTCTGTGCACCAGCAGAGGGTAATGGCTCAAGCAGAGACACTTGAGTTTCATAAGACCTTCTCCAATTTGCAGTTGATTTGATCTTGAGGGGAGCTAATAAAGGTAGTAAATGAGTCATTTTCCAGCATGATATAACTAGAATTGGTTCTCGGCCCAGAAAGACATGAGTCAGCTCAGTCCTGGCTCAGTTTCCAGCATGATGCTTGGTGACTCACTTCCCTATGTGATGCCATGTTTGTTCCTTGTAAGACTTGACCTCCTCATTGTTTTGTTGTATCAAGGATTTTTTTTTTTAAGATGAAAAGGAGGATATTGTAGAATAAGATGTTATACTTCAAGTTGTATAAATTCAGACTAGTACAGAAAGCCTCGATGTTCTCACTATGAGCCTGAAAGAGTAATTAAGCTTTAAATGCCTGTATTGTTCATGTATAAGTAGCCTAGTTATTAGCCAACATTTGATTGAAAACATTTTGCATGTAAAAGAAAAAAAATTGGTATCACATTGATTCATCTTTGGGTAGATATATTTACATAAGTCAGTCGTATTTGAAAGAATGTTAACAGTAGAAGGTTGTATTAAAGAGGACCCACAAATGGGTGAGGTGGCACTCTCCTGTAATCCCAGTGACTCAGGAAGCTGAGGTAGGAGGATTGCAAGGTTGAGACCAGCCTGGGCAATTTAGTGAGATCTTGTCTCGAAATAAAAAATAAAATTAAAAAAAAAAAAAAAAAAAAAAAGGGCTGGTGATGTATCTCAGTGGTAAAGTGTTCCTGGATTCAATCCCCGGTACTGGGAAAAATAAAAAATACAGGGCACATAGATTGATTCTAGAGAGATACATTAATTGACACATAGCAAGTGAACCCAAAATAGAACATTTGTTATGAAAACCACAAACATTTTTAGAATATGCCAAATTTTTTAAAAGGGCTTCCAACTGGAAATGAAGTTGGGTGTTCAGGGCTGATGCTGAGGGTCAAGTGTAGAAGCTGAGAAGAAAAGCAGCTGAAGCACATGAAGCCCTAGCTGGTGAAATGGATTCCCTTTGGAGTTCCCCTCAAGGCAGACCAGACCCTCATCCTCAGTAGATAACTCTTCTAGAAAGTCAAAGCTAACTAAGTTAAGGTGGTTTTGATGGCAAGCAACAGAAATCCCTTCTGGTTAACTTCAGAGAAATAGGGGATATTGGAAGGAATTGCTGAATAACAGAGACTCAGAGTGATCTGCATGTTCCCATGTTATGCACTTCTGGATCTCCTAGGGCTCTGCCAACTTGTAGCTCTGCTCCTACAACCTTCTATATCTATTCCTCATCAATCATGTTTCAAAGTGCCAGAAAATCACTCCAATAATTGGCTTACCTTGGCAGATGGTCTTCCTTGGGTCAATCATCCCTGTCAGAGGAAGAAGCTCCTCACTTCCCTCTGAGAGAACTGTCATGAGCAGCAGTTGTCCTAACTTTGTCTGCCACAGAGACTGTTTGGTTTGTTCTCCAACTTCCTTCCCTTCCATTCATAAGAATGTGTTTTTTTTATCTATTCAGAATGGATAAAAGTGCTTCTCAAAGTTCTATTTCTTATGGATTTTCTGGGGATTTTTTTTGAAAAAAAAAAAAAAAAAAAAAATGCAAGTTCTGATCCAGTACAGCTGGAGCTCTCCTGAGATTCTGCATTTACAGTAAGCTCCCAGATGATGCCTGTAATGCTGGTTCCTGAGCCATACCTTCAGTATTGTATAAGATGTTTTTGGATGAATCCCTAGTATCCATTACTTCTTCCCCCTTTCTTATTAGCACAGAGTTCCTTATACTAAGTATCTACTTTCATCACTATATGCTTTGGTGGAAACTGAACATACTCCTAGCTCTGGTGGAGGGTACCAGTTGGGTTAAGCCATTAGTGATTCAATGTTATTTCAGTGTCCCAGTACCTATAATAGTGGTTGGTACATAGTAGGTGTTCAGTAAATATTTGTTAAATGAATGTAGGAATTTATGTGGGCACAGATATATGAATGAAGCTTATCTAATTTAGGTAAATTTCAGGGTGCTGGCTTGAAACACTAGTCCAGAAGTCCTCTCTGACGTTGGATGTGAATGTTAAAGACCTGATTTTGACTGCTAGCTTTCCAACAAACAGTAGGGAGTCAGGCTTAGAATAAAGCTGATCTTAATGAAGGTGGAGCAGGGAGAGAAAAGTAGGTCATTGATAACATCATTGAAACATTGGATTAAGTACCCTCTGCCCACGCCAATAGTTATGTGAATCAGTAAATCAATTTAAAGCCAGTTTTAGTTTTATTTTCTGTTACGACATAGAGTCTTAACAGACAATGGGGAAATGCCTTATTTCATTCCTAGGGCCACCCCACTTTGGCACAATGTAGATGCCTTCACAGGTCAAAAAGCATCAGGGTCAGAGAGTATTCCACAACACCCCATGGCACTAATTTAGAAACAGGCTTTACTATAGGATTGAACAAAGCAAGTGTTAACAGGAAGAAAAGACATCTATAATCTCCCAGCCTCTCATTAATCCAAGGCAAAGCATCTATTGGAATGCAGAAGGTTATGTTCCAGGGAAAGGACCCTACCTTCTTGTTGCTTTCCATATAGGAAAACAATATCCATATGGAGAAGCCATTTATCACTGGGGTACAGAGTGGAGTAGGCAGTCTGTGTTAGATGTGAGATGTCCTGAGCAGTTGTCTGGGAAAGTCAGCTTTCCAGCTCTGGAGATGTGAAGCTTGTGGGGAATTATAGCTCATCTGGCTGGGGTGGGAGAAAAGCTGCCAGTCCTGTAGGAGGCTGAATTTGGGACAGCCCATCCCACTGGGAGAAAGGGGAAGCCCCTGTTCCAGTTGGCTTGTCCAGGCCACCCTGAGTGACTTTTCCGAGTCATTTTTAGACAATTTTGCTTGTCATACATACTAACCTAATCCCTTGACCCAGCCAGTTGCTTAAAATCCTTCACATGCTTCACTGCTTTTGGGATGAAGTCCAAGGGGGTTTGTTGTCCAGGACACTCACCATCTGGCCCAACCTAACCCTTCAGTCTTCCTTGTGTCACTCCCTACATTATGCTGTAACCTCCAGCTCTACCGCGTGACCTGCTACGCTCCCAACATTTCATGTATCATCACTTCTCTGGGTCTGGAAGGCTTCTGCCCCATGCTTCTTCCTGGAATGCATATTACTGAGTGAGCACTCTGCCCACTGAATTTCCTCATGATCAAAGCCGGCTCATCCTTTAAGTTTCAGCTCAACTGTTTTTCTCTCTGGGAAACATTCCCAGATCTTTAATCCCCATACCCAGTATAATTAATCATCGCTTCCTTTGAGTTCCCATGGCACTTGGTTCCCACCACTAGCATGCACTTATCACCTTGTTAAGCAACATACCCACGGCCTCCCCTAGATTACCAGTTTCCTAAGCATTGAGACCTTGTCTTACTTGTCTTATAACTTAAACCCAGCCAGGCTGCTCTCCATGGGACTGCATCTTGCCTTTTATTCTGTACTAGGGAGCACGCTTACAGCCTGGGCTTACTGAGAGACTGTATAGACATTTCCCTGGTGCTAAGAGAATCTCCAGAAGGACTCTCTCGGTACAGTTCATCAAATGCTAGAATTTATATTCACGCTGGAAAGGGACTAACAAGTTCAGGAGAAAAACAAAAATGTGGAAAGAAGATGCCTGATCTTTTAGAAAAAGAGTGTCAGTGGGATCAGTTGCCCTGGGGAACTGATCATAACCACTGATATAGAAGATGATCTAGTATATATAAAAGGAATACATACGATCTTTTTAAAAATAAAGATTTCCCCCCTTTGACCTTTTCTCAGTATGACTGTACGTCTGCTAACTTTATTACTGGAACTTAATGCCCCAGATACCAGGAGGCACTTCTGCAAGCAGCTGTGAATGCGGCCATTCATCGATTTGCACCCACCATTAGGGCATATGGGGAGGGATTTCTGTTACCCCAGCTATGGCGCCTGTGTTCTTGTTAGAAGTACTAATGAAAGGCACTTAAATTAGACCACACAGAGTTAAGGGAAATAGTTCATTCCTTCATTTTCATCACGCCAACAAACGTCAGAAAAGATGTGGAACTATACACCCTGACCTCTGTGCAATTTTAGGACAACAGTGTAATGCCCAGAAAGATAAGAGAGCAGGTCACGTGGTTGTTTTGAAGGTTTATTCAGTCACCCCAGGACACACCTAAAGGTAGGCTGATGCCAAAGTACACAGGGCATTGGGTGTGAGCCTGATGAGAGCAGACTGGGAGGCCTAATGGAGGGGTTGGCACCGTGACAGTCTGCAGGCCCAGTCTGGCCTGCGCAGCAGCTGCACATGTTTCTGGGACCAGAGCCAGCTGGTGGCTCATGGCAATGGTTTCTGGGTCCTGGCTCTGTCCCAAAACAGTCTTGAGCTCCTTTGCCTGACCTGGCAGTGGCTTTGTTCTGACTCCAAGCTGAAGTTTGGCCCTTGAGCCAGACGGGGAAGGCATGTCCTTGCACACTAACCTGTGCCCTCCTTCCAATCTGACATGTGGTCTGCTCCAGGCAGGTTAGGGACAGCGGGAAGCCACACTTCTCCAGGTTGAACTTTGGTCACCCTCAGAACTTCAGTACTGGTTTGACCTCTTGGGGTGTCCCCAGGGCACTTCCGTGTTGCTCTCTGTGCTCTGGGGCTCTAGCTGTTGTAGAGGTCACTCCCTAACCCTAACCAATCCAGGGACACTCTCAGGTGATTCCAGGACTGGATTTCAAAACTGGTCTTGGTTTCCTAAGACATATTATCCAGAATCGGGGTCTCTGAAACAGGTTATCACAAACCCCACAAAACTCTCAAAATAAGATGAGTTTTAATCTCCATCAGAAACTCACAAACACTCCCAATAAAATGTCACTAGGGACATTCTTTGGTATCAATGCTTTCATTTTTCCATCAAGTGTGCATAAAGCATCTTTAGAACATTTTGGTCTCTTTATTGATTGGAACAGGCAATCTAAGTAAAAGCAGAGTGCTTGCTATGCAAATAAAGCTTCTAGACAAAAGCTTCTAGACAAGTCTCCAGTCTCCCGAAGCAGCTTGCCATCCCAAGCCCCTCCCAGATGGAACTCTGAAACCTGCTTGTAAAATATAGTCTTTATTTGCATGTTTCTCCCTCTTGTTTCAATCTAATTCTCTCAAATTGAGAGAAACACAATAAAGGGGAAAAAATTTTGTTTTCAGTGCTTTCCTTTTCACAAACTCTTTTTTTGGAAACCGCAACCTCGGATCCCAGCAGAGGTTCCTGGGGGCTTTAAGAACATCAATCAGTTTCGCAGCTGGAGGCTGAGGCTTTCCTCAGGGAAGACTTTTTACATAAAACAGATTGTACTTTGTCCTTGCCAGGGCAGACAAAGGTTTAAATTAAATATGCAGCAAGCTCCAGTTGGCTGCCTGCCACAGCCCAGGGGAGGGGGAAGGGAGACTGTGTCCCTACTCTCCTTCCTTTCTCAGTTGTTGGTTCTTTTTCCTTTTTCTGTTATTACAGTGGAAGGAGATTGGAGTTAAAAGACCTGGGCTCTGGGCTGGGCATTTCTGTAAATGCACTGTGTGATCTGATACGAATCAGTTAGCCTTCTGGGACCTCAGTTTCCTCTTCCATACAATGAGGAGTTTCAAGGAGATGATCTTTGAAGGTCTTTTTTTTTTTTTTTTTATTTAACCTTTTAAGTTATCTCCAAACTCAGCTGCATGGGTTTTCAGCAAATGCCCTAAGTCTCACCTATGACTAATGACATCCTCACCAATCCTGGGGTGAATGCGGGTCGCTGGCTACCCCCCCATCCCCTGACCCCCCCCCCCCCCCAGCCCCAGACCTCATGGGACAGGCAGTCACATTATAAGAGAGAGAGGTCCAGTAAAACATCATCAGTGGTAACTGGCCTTTCATCTCAATTTGAAAGAGTATTAGAGAATAATATGGATTGTGGGTAGCCCTCAAAATAGGGTCCATCTTCTACCCAGCTCAGCTCAAGTCATTGTTAACACGGTGGATATATGCTCCAGGAATGGCCCTTTCATTTTCTTTTTTATGTTGTGAAAGTTCTAAACTTTTAACTATTGGCAACTAATTATAAAAACAATTTTGTGGGTCTCATAAAATAAACAAGTAGTTCTGTAGGCTGAATTCAATTTGAAGGTCAGTTTGCTAGGTCTTCATGGACCTTAAGAAGATAAGAATTTCTGCCCTCTGTATCTCAGAGTTGTTCTGTTCCTGTTCTTTTCTGGTTTTTTTTTTTTTTTTTTTTTTTTTTTTTTTGCTTTGCTGTGGTTTTTGAGATACTGGACCAGGCTGGCCTCAAACTTGCGATCCTCCTACCTCAGCCTCCCAAGTAGCTGTTAACAGGCCTTGCCACTATGCCTGGCTGGTTTTGTTCTTCTATTGGTTAAAAATAATTTATAATTTCTACCTCTATGTTTCAAAAAATTGATTTCATGCTATTAGGCTTGTGGGGATTACGCAGCTATCAGATAAGTTATATTTAAACTTTAGGATTCTACTTTGTATTTTGTAGTTTTGGTAGATTTAATGTTACAATTACCATGTTAAACGTTAAATATTTTCACATATAATTGAATATTAAAAATTGATGTAAGATTGTATGTATTTTAGTCACCATTTCTATTGTTTGGAAAAAGTATATTATACATATCTTCTATAATACTACAATAATTGCGATAAGTTCGTGAGGTACAAAAGTAACTTGAGAAAAGTTCTCTTTATACTTTTATTTTCTTTCTTTATCTTGAGAAAGAAAATAAAATGAAAACGGAATTTAGTCATTTAAAACATACACATTAGGGATCAACTCTTAGCATCACATATAAATAAATAAAATAAAGGTTCACTGACAACTAAATAATATTTAAAAAATACACATTAGTGGCTACATTTGTAAGGCCCCCCAAAAAGGAAACCCCAACTCTGTCCCATGGATGGACGGCAACCCCAATCAACCGCAGGAGGCGTCACTTGATGCAAACCGCAAGAGGTGTTTATTCCAGCGCGCTGGGACCCAACTCAAGGAGTCGAGTCCCTAGCAGAAAATCTTGTAGGTTTATAAAGGCAGAAACCACACATCGGGAGGGGTCACACATGAAAGGGAAAAGGGGGGACAAAGCTGCCGGGAAATTTCAAAGGGGGGTCTGGGTTTGCTGATAACATACAACATGTTTCACAATGTTTTACAATAGGGCGTAGATTCTGGTCAATAGTTTCTGGTAATCATTGTGTTTGATCACTATCTGGCTATCTGGCTCAATTTACCCTTTTATTCTCTGGGGCTGTTTCTTGGAACAGCTTTAAGGGCTTTGTTCCCATTCCTGGGAGGGTGACCTTAGGGAGTTGAGATGACTGGGAGGGTGACCTTAGGGAGTTAAGATAACTGGGAGGGTGACCTCAGACATCTTAAAAAAATGTCCATTCTTTCACATTAGTTTTCTTCTTGTAACTGTTTAAGAAATGCAAATTTAAATTTCAGGACTATAAATGCAATGCAATGTAATTGTTTAAAATTTATTCAAGTGATGTGCAAGTCATGAAAGGGCACAGGTAATTTTTTAGGAAACAAGACGAAGTGATTTCCTGTATTGAAATGCCATAATTTCAGAGTAAAATAAAGTGGCACATAACTATAAAAGCATTTATAACTATAACTATAAAAGCTCTTACATGGATAGATCACAGTTCTCTCTTTTCAATTTTTTTTCTCTTTGATCTTGGCAATTTAAGACAAAAATACTAGCTGGGTGTGGTTGTGTGTTCTGGGTAATCCTAGCTACTCCAGAGGCTGAGGCAGGAGGATTACAGATTCCTGGTCAATCTGGGTAATTTAAGGAGAGGCTTTTTCAAAATCTAAAGAATGAAAAGGGTTGGGGATGTAGCTCAGTGGTAGAGCGGTTGCCAAACGTGTGAGAACCTAGGTTTACTTCCCAGTAGTGAGGGCAAGGTGGTGGGGAGACACCAGGTTTTAATTTCTTCTTTCTTTCAGAGTTCCTAGATTTTATCTCATTTTCTTCCCCTGTATTTAAGCTTTTAATAGTTTTTGTTGCCTAATGTATATAGTAAGTTGTATGGGTGTGGTGTATTAGTGTGTAGTTTCTGATCATGGGGTTTAAGACACACTGACCCTACAGATGGCACTTGACACTTGGGAAAATAAAAGCAGGAAGGACTTTCTGACCTTCTCCCTCCTTTTTCCCCTTGAAGCAGGCCCTAAAAGAATCCTTTGATCTCCTCCAGGAGATTCAGGTCATTGGATCTTTATGTAAGAGATGCCCACTCTGCACCTAGAGAAAAGGATCATACCTATCCCTGAAGACACGGAGACACAGAGAAAAAGCTAAATAAGCAGCTCTTCTAATTTCCCCCATTTTATTACCATTAGATCATACCCACTTTGTCCACTCCTACTTCTCCACAACCATCATCATCTCCTTCATCAAACTTACCCAACTTTCCTGTTTCTTTGGGTCCTCTTTTCTGAAACCTCCTATGTCATGTAAAATTGAAATTCATTTGCATGCTTTTCTCTTGTTAACCTGTCTTTTGTTCTGTGTTCTTTAGTCACAAAGCTAGCAATGAAACCTTTCTTTCCCAACGCTAACTTACAATTTAAAAATGTATTTTATACTTTAAGCTTTTACTTAGAGTATAAGTTCAAGAGCATGAGTAAGTGCGGTTTTCCTATAAGCAGGGCAATATGTGAAATATTTACCCCATGAGAGAGCGTGGACAGGGCTGGTATCAACATCAGCTGTAAACAAGTGTTCCAGACTTACTAGTTCTTTTTAACAAGTTACCATGATGCGATTACCATCACTAGAATAATTATAATATTGAAAGCACTAGAAATTCTGGTTGCTGTGTTGGTTGTATAATTAACCACTAGCTGCATCAATAGACCAATCCTGAAATCTCAGGGGTTTTTACATATCAAAAATTTATTTTTGATCACATAAAATGATTTCAGCAGAGATTCTTCTTTTCCACTCAGAGACCCCAGACCCTTTGATCTATGATGCTGCCATATTAATCTGTGGCTTCCTAAATTTCTGTACAAGGGATGGGAGAGTTGGAGGGAGCCCCTGGCTTTCACTGACCTTGACTTGGAGGTGACACTTGACACTCACCTTCCACTGGATAGAACTAGACACATGTCTCTGTCTTCCCTCCAAGTGAGGGTGGGAAATGTAGGGATTACAGTAATTATTTTGTGAGGTTACAGCCCCAGTCCTGATGGCGGTTTCTACTCACATTGTGCTTTTACTTCACTCATGGTGACTTGTAACCTTTGTTGCTGATTAATGGCCTGATTTCTGTGACTTTCTTTGATTCTCATTCTCTTGCTAGCTGTATCACATGCTCTCTAGTGTATCTCTGGCTCAGATGTCCAAGAGGGACAATCTGATTAGCTTGTCTAACATCATTGTTTCTGGGTACAGTCTTTGGGTCAAGCCATCTGAGGTGCATGGCTGGCTTACTGATTGTCTGCTTTTGGTTATGTACCCATTGTTTTAACAATCTGGTGAAAGGAGTTGGGGAATAAATTGCATGGAAATTGGAGAAAAAACAGATAAATGTGACAAAACTATTTTGAACATTGAGGATTTAAAAACATAATTAACAATCTTGTTATTAAATTGTTATGGTATGACGAAAAATATGAAATCAGAATTTGTCAAGGTTTTGTAAAGAACTATACTTTTATTTTTTCAAGCATATTCAGTAAAATGAATTAAGAGTGGCTGTTATAAATATCAGTCCACAAACTAAGATGTGCAGAAATGCAACCTCATTTTTTTGATTAGCTGTATTAAATTTTTATTTTATGATTCCATTGAGTGGAAGAAATTTCATTTTGCTGAAGTTTAGCCCCATGTTACTTGCCCAGAGTTGCACTTAAGATTCAAGCGATTTGTGTAACATTGAGTCATATGGTCTTGTATGTATACTCTACTTGATCATGCAGAGAAGACCACTCACCTACAGATATCGTAGATCAGAGATATGTTCTCTTCCTTTTGTCAATGAACCATCTTATTTGTTTCCCCTGGGTCTAAGCCACCCAGTGATTATTCTTCCAAGCCTCTGAAGCCAATGTGGATATGTGTCTAAGTGCTGTCCAATGGGTGGCCAATGGGAGTGATACATCAACTTCTGGGTTGGCCCCTTAAATGGCATTTACTGGCCCTCAGGTTTTCACCTTGCTTTTTCTCTTCCTCCCAGGCTGGAATGAGGATGTAGCAATGGTAAGCCAGCTTTGATTCTGCAAGGGCGAGGGCAGCATTCTTGGGCATGGGGTGAAGCAACAAGAACCTGGGTTCCTGGATGACCTGGTGGAGCAGAGCAGCTCTAGCCCACTGGACCCCTACTACCTTGAACTTTTTCTTTTTCTTTTCTTTCTTTCTTTTTTTTTTTTTTTTTTTTTTGCGGTGCTGGGGATTGAACCCAGGGCCTTGTGCTTGCAAGGCAAGCACTCTACCGATTGAGCTATCTCCCCAGCCCTATCTTGAATTTTTATGTGAGAGAAATGAGCAGTTTGCTTGTTTAAGGCTGTGCTATTTTGATCTTTTTTGAAAACAACTGAACCCATATCCTAAAGGATACACCCACTTTCCAGGGAAGTGCCTGCTGTGGCCCCCCACTGCTTCTGATGGCCAAACCTCTTCCTGTCTGCTGATTCTCAGTGTCTTGCTCATAGCTGCTCCCTGTGTTGGTAAATTCAACTACTTCTTCACCAGCTGCACCATGAGAAACTGCTCTGTGCTCATCTTGCTTTTCTGGCAAGTTCTGCTGCCACCACACCACTTTGTGGGTTTGGAAACTTCTGTGGGATTTATAGGACCATCTGTGAGGCATATCATACAGATTTTCCTTCTATTCTTGTACATACTGGACATGGGAAATTAGAGAGTGCTACAGCTTCCAGATTCCCCCTGGAGCAGAGCAGACTATCCTTCTCTAGAAGCCCCAAACATACCTGGGTGTTTTACTATTCTTTTCTCTGAGCTCAGCCATAGGATTCAGCTTGATAGAAAGGGGATCAGACCTAGGGTTCCTTTTCAGAACCCAATGTTTTCTTTGTTTTTCTTTTAAGTCTTCTTATTCCTCCTCATCAGAAAAAAAAATTTTGAGTCTTGAAAGCAGAAGAGGCTCCATTCTAACAGGTCAGGTTTCCTTCTAAACCTTTTGTCTTACTGCCTGGGCCAAATAAAGCTTTAAAATTATCCTGTGGTGTGGATTCTGTCATCTCATTCCTTCTCTGAGGCAATTAAGGTAGAATACTTCATGACATGGAGGATGGCAATGATCAGAATAAGTGTGTGTTAACATTTCAGAATTTCATTTGCCTTTTTAACTAGCAGCCAGTATTGCTGAATACTTGTCTTTCAGGAATTTCTTCTGTCAATAAATAAAAATAATTTGTCATGCTACAGTAGAAAGTTCATTGGCTCAAGATGGAAGGTTTGTGTCCCATTCTTATCTTATTCCTGTTCTTTGGAAGCATATCTTCTATGTCAATAGTAAAGGACAGAACTAGGGGTGTAGCTCAGTAGAAGAGTGCACAAGACCCTGGTTTCAACACCCTGTATTGAAAAACATAAACAAGACAGAATAACCCACAAAACTACCAAAAAAATGGTAAAGGGCAGTTCCAAGAGATATTGTTTGTCTCTTTTATCTGTGAACTTTGATTCTATTGATTGTGTTTCATGTTTCACTTTTTACTCTATATTTCCACAGTACATTGTACTTCAGATACAGGGAATTGACGTCAACAAATAATAATAGTTAATACTTAAATAGCATCTCTATGTAGGAAGTATTAGTCCCAGTGCTTTATGCATACAAATTCACTTTTGACTCACTTATGAGGTAGGTAAAGAGATTATAATCTACAATAGAAGTAGGGGTGGAGATGTAGCTCAGTGGTAGAGCGCTTGCCTAGGATGTGCAGGCCGTGGGAACAATCCCTGGTACTGAAAAAAAAATCAAAGTAGAACTAGTATTTAAACCTATGCAATCTAGTTTCAAGGTCTGTGCTCTTAATTATTAAGCTAGACAACCTCTTATAATAGGGAATAATTTCAAGGAAAGGAATGAGAAAAGTACTGTAATTACTGGAGCACTTTCCTACTTTGGTCTATAAGTACCAATCTTTCAAAAGTAAACTGTGACTCAACTCCTCCTAAATTACTCCAAATTTCAGATTAGGACTGACTGAATGAATGCTAACAGTGTAGTGATTGAAGTATTATTTTGAAATTATTAAGCTATCAATTTTTATAAACTAATAAATGCATTTACTGACCTCGTTTCAAAAACAGGCTAGGTCACACAAATCAATACATGTACTTTTTGATTCCTAATTAGAAATAATAGTTTAAAAATAGTGTTAACTAAGTAATAAGTAAGAATGTCCTTAACCTTTTTGAGTTATATTCACTGAAATCATTTTAACCATGGCCAAGCGGTGTAATTGAAATATAAATTGCATGATAAAACTTTACTGCCACCTAGTGTCAGTCAGAAACATTGTATTTTTTTTTTTTATTTTCCTTTGTCTCTTGAGCAGTCACCTTCTATCCTACATCAGCTGGACTCCCACGTGGCACCATTTGACTCTTTTGTGGTGACCTTTGATTCTGCATATTATTTTATTAATTTTATTTGAATAATTCACTTCACGACGTTTCTCACTTTTCAGAGTGTTTAAGTTAATGAGAGTACTGCCAGGGGAGTAGAACGATTTCTGATTTCTGTCCAAACCAGAGGCAGTGTCTACCTTCCTCTGAATGTGCTTGCCTCCAAAAGATCCCTTTTCTCAGTTTCAGAGGACAAACATGGGGAAAATCTTTTTGATATATGTTCAAATTATTATGAGATATTTTAAACATTCAGAAGAACATAAAGAGCATTGTATCAAATATTTACGTACCTAGTGTTATTAGTTATCTATTGCCATGTGACAAATTACTTCAAAAAATGTAGCAGCATAAGCAGAAAATATTTATTATCTCACTGTTTCTGGGAGTTTAGGAAGCAAAAGTGGCTTGACTGAGTGGTTCTAATCAGGGTCTTCAAGAGCTTGCATTCAGGTGTGGGATGGGGCTGCAGTCTTCTCAAAGAGCTGGAGAATAGAGCTGGGGTTGTAGCTCAGTGGTACAGCACTTGCCTAGCATGGATGAGGCACTGGGTTCAATTCTAAGAACCACATAAAAACAAATAAATAAAATGAAGGTTAAATTAAAAAAAAAAAAAAGAAAAAAAAAGGCCGGAGAATAAACTTCCATACTTATTTGTGTTGTTGGTAGATGGTTTCTTGTTGCTGTTGCCTACAGAAAGGGAATTTGAAGGGGAAATGGGTCAGGGGGGAGGGAAGAGATGGGGGAGAGCGGGGAGAGGAGGAGAGAAAGGAAAGGGGCGGGGGGAGAAAGAAAGGAAAGAGTCTTTTAAAAAGTCTTAATGTCACTTAACTTTATGTTAAGTAACATTTCACTTCTACCATGTGTTATTGACTACACAGTCCTGGTACCCTGTGACAGGGACTAAACTAGCTTGTAATAGGAGGTGGTGTCTTGAGGTATAGTTACTATACCCACCCCCAAGCTTTATTAAATAGTTAATATTTTGTCCCACTGGTGTAACTGCTTCATAAATGAGTTTAGCCTAGGACTAAAACCTAAGAGGAACAAATGGGAAACAACCCGCAGAACTGCTTTTAACTACCTCATGATAAATCCCCTTATCTCATTCTGTAATTGACCTTTGCTAACATTCACCTGTAAGAAGAGTTCTGTTTTCAGATATTAAAAAGCTTAGTCCTGCTAGGCCCATTGGCACATGACCGTAATGGCAACTAGTTGTGAGGTTGAGGCAGGAGGATCACTTGCTCTCAGGAGTTCCGGGCCAGCCTGAACAACCGAGGGACATGCCGTCTCTTAAAAAATAATTTGAGTCACATCTCAAATGTAATCCAACTTCTCTCTTAACCCTTCTTTTTGCTGACTCTGAGGACGGAGAGCCTGGGTGTTCTTTTAGAATTCTTTTTTTTTTTTTTCTTTCTGTTTCCCACCTCTTTCCTGCTTTTTAATTCCTCTAGGGTGGAAATTTCCAGCTTAAGAGGGACAAAAAGTCACCATACTTAGTTGATATTGTATATCGTCTTCTCTTGGCTAATTCTGGCTGGTCCAAATTCCCTCCATTAATCAAAGCATTCATGTACAGGTTCTTCAGGGAACCTGTGGGGATGTAGGGACTTCATACTATGCTAGTCATTCTTGAAACCCTCTTTCATTTATTTGCTTCAGGTAATCGGGGCTTCATTCTTTACAGCCTCTTCTTGCTGGGTCTCCTAGCTTCAGGGAGTGGTTTTCTTGGTCAGGCTGTCTTCAAGATAGCTCATGCCTTGCTACTCTTTTCAGGTTATTTTGGTCAGTGGGAAAATACCATGTAACCTTTTGCTGCCCAAAGCCTGCCTACCTAAAGAACCTTCTCTCCCACCCTGTAAGTGCATGCTGCTGTAGCTTGTCTCTTGCCTTTGGTGCTCTTGAGATGGGTGAAACCAGACAGGGATACCAATAAATGCTTGTGGGTGCTCTCAGCTCTCCCAAGAATGCTTGTTGGTATTCTCTATGGTTTCAAAGTAATGCTAGGACCTGCAATATTAGAGCTCTGTGAAAAACCAGTGACGAAGTAAGATGCCATCTCCTTTCTTGAAGGCATTCCTGGTCCCAGGGACAAATTTGCTTGGAACTCTCTCACTTGGTTTGGCAGCGGATGGGAAGCATCCCACCAGAGAAAGGAGGGAAAAAAGTCAAAACATTTCTACTCCTATAAATCCTTTTCAAAACACCCCATCGATGAAAGCATAACCTCTTAAACTTGCTAGAGGTGATTGATAGAAACTGATATTTGAAGGACCATTTTTAATAAAATACTGCAGAAATGTGTTTCATAAGTCTTTTTTGGCTCCGGGACCATAACTGACTATCAAAGATAATAAGAAAATCCCTTTTAACATCCTGTTAAATTTTGCTCAGTTTAAAAATGTAGAGATTTACAGATTTAGATGCATTCCACTGTATACTATTTCTCAATTCCATTCCCCTCCTTGGCTACCCAGAGGGTAATCAATATATCGTCATCATGTTGAATTTTGTGTTTTTCAATGCTACATACATTTAATACCACTATATATGTGTATATCCATAAAGAATATATTGAACAAATTCTTCCAATTTTTTTTTTTTTTTTTGTATGGGGAATTGAACCCAGGATTGCTACATCCTCAGCTTTTAAAATATGAGATAGGATTTGTGATCCTCCTGTCCCAGCTTCCTGGGTAGCTGGGATTACAGGTGTGCACCATTGTGCCTTTTTTTTTTTTTTTTTTTAACCACACATCATTGTGTAACTTGTCTCCTGTGTACAATACCTGAATTTCTAATTCTTCATCTTTATTACTTTATAGTAATTTATTGTATGAAAATAATATACTTTAAGATTATCCTCTATCGATCATTGTATTAGACTGTTTTCTGGAGCAACAACAGAATACCTGAGGCTGAATAATTTATGAATGAAAAAAGGTTATTTTGGCTTCTGGTTCTGGAAGCTAGGAAGTCTAAGTTCAGGGAACCACATCTACTGATGGCTTTGTGCTGTATCATAAGACAGAAGAGCAAAACAGCAAGTGGGGTCATGAGAGAGACAAACATGAGTGTCAGCCTGGCTTTATAACATCCTTCCCTGGTGGTGACTAATCTAGTCCCATAAGAAAGGCATTTTGGTGAGCTAATTAACTTTTAAAGGTCTCGCTATCTCTCAGCACTGTTGCATTGGACTTCAAGGTTCTAACGTGAAACTTAGATGATTTTTTCTTTTCATTTTCTTTCTGCTATTGAAAATGATACAGGAACAAACCCCTGTGTATCCTTGTATATAACTCCATATAGATTATACTGTATAGACTTAAAAGAGGTAGAGAGCTATTGCTAGTTTGAAGGCTATGTTCATTTACATCTTTCCTAGATATTGCTCTCTCATGTTATTTTATACTACTACCAACAAATCCAAAATTTCAATGTCACTTAGTATAGTTGGATTAAACAATTTCAGTAAATTATTTTCTTGTGGGTTTGAATTGTATTTGCATGTTTTTGGTTATTAGTGAGATTAAGGGTGTTTTTCATGTGTTCTTTGACCATTTTAATTTCCTAGTCTGTGAATTACCACTTCATAAATCTTTCCAATTTTTCTGTTGTGCTGTTTTTTCTCATTGATTTATGACACCTGATATACTCACATTACAAACACATTACCTCATCATATTTTTCATTTTCCTTTTGATTTGTGTCTTTGAAGAAATCCTTCCCATCTTAAAGATCGTGGCCACATTTATTTACATCTTTTCCAAAAAGTTAATGGGTTTTCTTTTTCTATGTGGGCCTTTAATCTACATGTAATTTATTTTTATGTAGGTAAGAAAAAGGAATCCCCGTTCCTTTTTGGGTGCATGCAAAGCAATATTCCAGGACTATTTATTAAATAATCCATATTTTCTATATTGGTTTATAATGAAACCTTTATCATAGATCAAATTTTTATGTATGTATAACTCTCTGTCTGTGTTTCCATTTCTGGTTATTACTCTATTTTTCCTATCTCAGTCAATACCAGTTTTAATTGCTATAGATTTTTAATAAATCATGATATATAGTAGAGTATATCACCTTCCTCTTTTGCATCTTCTTCCTTTCCCTCTAAAATTGATGTGACTCTTCCTTGCTCATTGCATGTCTATATACATTTTAGTACCAGTTTGCTAAAATTTTAAAACACATGTCAAAAATTTGATAGTGAATATTTTGTATTTATAGAATAATTTGAGGAAAAAGTACATCTTTTTGAACTTGAGTTTTTCTGTTTATGAATATGGTATACCTCCCTACTTTCACTAATCTTTTAAGTCTTTGAGCTGCTATGGCTAGTCCATTCAGAAAGCCTTTCAGCTAGAAAACCACTACAACCAGGAAAGGAAGTCCTTTTGTTAAGCTGAAATCTCTGGCACAGCCTGAAATTCTAAACATAGAAATTAGACATTAGGGATGCACATGGTAATTCCAAGGTCACTGCATTGTTACAAAGGTGGAGCTGGACATTAATGATATAGCTTCCAGGCTTTTAGAAATAAAAGTCTGAAGGCCATGAGATTCAGTATTCCTTTGTTCTAATGGTAACCCCTGAGTCTCTACACAGGGCAGATTATTATACAAAATAAAGAAGTCATCAAAGATCTGTATCCTCTTTCTCTTTGTGTATATTTTGCTTTATCTGTGTAAGTTTCATTCTTTTTTTAAAAATTTATTTTAGTTGTCAATGGACTTTTATTTTATTTATTTATATGTGGTACTGAGCATTGAACCCAGTGCCAGGCAAGCATTCTATTCTTGAGCTACAACTCCAGTCCTGTAAGTTTCATTATTTGCCCAAGCAAATAATTTTTTCTACTATAGTTACTCTGTGTATTCATTTTTGTTTACCTACTGTGTTAGCCTTTTGTTACTGTGACTAAAATACTTGACAAGAACAACTTAGAGGAGAAAAAGTTTATTTTGGATCATGACTTCAGAGGTTTAGTCCATGGTTGACTCAGTCCATTGCTCTGGGTGAGTCAGAACATCATGGTGGAAGGACACTGCTCAACTCATGATAGCCAGAAAGCAGGGTGAAGAAGTCTCAGGGAAGATAAACCCTTCCAGGACACTCCCCTAGTGATTCACCTTCTCCAGCCCCACCCATGCACCTACAGTTACCACCCATTCCATTCCAACTAGGATGGGCTGATTAGGTCACAGCTCTCACAATCCAGTCATTTCGCCTCTGACCATTCCTGCATTAACAGGAGTTTTGAAGGACACCTGATGTCCATAACACCTACTAACAGTAGGTCTACAGGGATCCAAAGAGATCATGGTGATATGTATCTGTATTTAGACTTGAGTGTTAAAAGGGCTAAGGACTGCCCAGTGATGGTAGCCAGAGATCTCAAAGGGGAAAGCGAATCTTGGGAAAGTAGTGTTGATTGTGGCAGCCGCAACCTTTTAAAATTCAAGCTCAATTAGCTAAGAAGATTTGGCCAATCTTTATTTCTGTAGCTTCCATTATGAAAACAAGTGACATTTTCCTTTCTCATACCCATCTCAGTAGAATGTTACACTGAAAGTTGAAATAGACTTGGGAAACTAAACTCACCAGTCTGGAGATCTGACACACCTTCGCTCTGTCTGTGTTATGTAAAGAATGATTGACTGGGAGCATGGTTTAGCTGTTCTTTCCCATAGGAAGAGTTTTTTTTCATTGCCAATATTGGGGGATCGGGTTTTTATTTTTTAAGGAAAACAGCAATTTTCCTTTCAGAGAACAGAAACAAAGATTCCTGTCTTATATTTTTCACACTTAAAAAGAAACATATATTGTACAAGTATGTGTGTTTATTTCATAGTCACCAAATAAATTTTAGAAAGTCTGGGAAAGCAGAGATAAGGAAAAGTGTAGCTGGAATCCTACATTTTGGGAGAAACCATTAATATTTTGGTGCATTAATATATGTAGAAGTCATTTAAAAAGGATCTATGCACTGCATGCTGTTTGACCCACATTTTCACTAGCAATTTGTGAAATCTTCATATGTCAACAAGTCACTTTTTATCAGACATGCTTTTAAATGCCAATGCTAGTATCTGTGGATTTAAGACCATCATAGTCCTACTGCCTCAGCTGTGTTGAAGATTGATGGAGATGACTGAGCCATGTGTTCATTAACTTGTTCATTTTTTAAAAAATTGTCAAGTATGTTCCAGGAACATAAGATCTGGGGGCACAGAGCTGAGTCATGATTTTCTATCTGCATTCTTATTCTCATAGACTCAGAGGTTATTGGCAGAGGCAGCAATGCTAATGGTTAAGGAAAAAAGCACTTGGAAAACACAGAGGGAGAAACAACCCTGTTTTGTTGTCATCAAATCCCTTCTATTGTGAAAGGCACGGCATTTCCTGCACTCTGGAGAAAGGGAAAACAGGTTGAAGAATCTACACAGGTCACGGATGTTGGCAAGAACAAAGGGCTGTGTTCTCAGTGTAATTGTAAATGTGAAAAAAAAAAAAAAAAAAAAACATTCTATGCATAGAGGTTCAAAAAGAAACCTTGGATATTGCAAACTGGCTCTGGGTGGAAGGCTGAGAAATAAATCTCCCTGAAAATTGGAACCACAAATAGTTTCTCATGCTGGTTGTAGTCAATTCACTCCCAAAATATCTCAAAAAGCTTCAATGAAGGAATTTAATTTAAAGCAGTTTCACTTTGGTATGGAGCCATATGACAGGCAGTAGAAAGCTTAAATCCTCTCTAGAAAAAACTTGACTTCAACACAAACTGACAGCAATTGATAAGATTTCATAGGCTCTAACCACATCTCAATTTCAGTGATATTAAAATGTGGAAAAAGTATGTATCGTAGAAATAGTAAAATATAGTTACCACCTGGGGAAGAACAGATCAATGTGCCTTAGAATTAATTTTTTTTTTTTTTTTTTTTTTTTTTTTTTTGCGGTGCTAGGGATTGAACGCAGGGCCGTGGGCTCGCGAGGCAAGCACTCTAACAACTGAGCTATAATCCCTAGCACCTAAAATTAAATCCTTAAGCTTCAAAAATTATGTACAGGTAGAAAATAAAAGGAGGAGACATCACTGACAGGAGCAAATGGGAATTACAGGAAGGGCCCACTAACCCCTCCTCTGTGCATACTAGACTTGCAGAACAGGAGCAGCGCCCTTTGCACAAGTACACACGCTCGCTCACATGTGCCAGTGACGTATGGTTAGCTCAGGCTCCGTCCATACTGTTTACCACAGTATCCCGTTCCCTAGCACAGTGTCCGAGGTGGAGCATGTGTTCCAGGCTTCTCAGGCTGCCGCAGACTGTGTGGCTTAAACAAGACACTTATTTTCTCACCACTCTGGAGACTAGAAATCTAAGGTCAAGTTGCCAACAAGGTTGGTTTCTGGTAAAGACTTTCTTCCTGACTTGTAGACAGCCAACTTCTCACTTTGACCTCCCATAGCAGAGAGAGGGAGAGAGAGAGAAGGGAAGAGAGGGGGAGAGACAGAGAGAGAGAGAGAGTGTTATGGTGCCTCTTCTTATCTTCCTGTAAAGACATCAAACCTACTGGATTAGGGTCTTGCCCTCCTGACCTCACTTAATAATAATTACCTCCTTAAAGGCCCTGTTTCCAAATAAAGTGACACTAGTATTGGGTTTCAACATCTGAATTTTTGGGGGCAGGAACACAGTTTGGTCCATAATAGCATGTCTTCAATAAACATTGTTAATATTGCTTATGTCCATATTACATCTATTTTGATGGTCATATCCCTTGATATAATTTAGAGATGATCTTTTAGGTTTTCTTGTATCTATATGAATTTGATTTCTTTTATCTTCTGTGGATCCTTTCTGAAGAAATTGATATTCTTGGTCTTCCAAGTAGTCCTTATATTTTGAAATTTTGGATGTATACTACATACCTTCCAGAATAGCCAAAATGAAAAGACTGAACACGTGTAGAGCCTGGTGGCAAGGATATGATGCAGTGCGTGTGCTCATCCATGGTTGGTAGGAATGCAAATTGGTGCAACCATTTGGCAAGCTCTTTGGCAGCATGGCATATCTAAATATTTGCATACCCTATGATCTCAAAAAGGCTATTCTAGTTATTCATCCAGTAGAAATACATCCTCACGTTCACCAAAAAGCATAGACAAAATTATTCAGAGCGGCACTGTTCATAAGAGCCCCAAACTAGTAACTATCTAAATGTCCATCAAAAATTGACGAATAGGCTGAGCATAGTGGTGCATGCCTGTAATCCCAGCTACATGGGAGACTGAGGCAGGAGGATTGCAGGTTGGAGGCTAGGTTGGGTGACTTAGCAAGACCCTGCTCAAAATACAAATATAAAAAACATGCCTGGGAATATAGCTCAGTGGTAGAGTGCTTGCCTAGCATGTGTGAAGCCCTGAGTTTAATTCCTGGTGCTAGAAAAGAAAGGATGAATAAATCAGTTAGTGATATTCAATAATATTCTATACAGCAATGAAAAGGAGTGCTCTATGTATACATGTAACCACATGTATGATTCTTAAGTATAATTTACACGAAACAGATGTACTGCCATGAGTGGTTGGTGAGAACAGTTGATTCCAGGTGTAGGTGGTATGGGTTTGTATTATTGTAGAAAATTTAAAAACAAGAATAAACTAAGAATCAGGTTTTCTTTTTATTAGCTTTTTTTATGGGCTGTTAATTCTGTGCAATACTAGTGTTAAAATATTCTTTGTTGCCTCCTTAACCATTCCCCTCCTCACCTCACTGTGAAAGAGGATATATTATACCATTCCACTTATATTCCCCAATTATATTGCCTCTACAAAAGCAGGGAAAGCTCTTCAATACTGTTGGCAGTTGGGATAACTTTTTAATCCTTTGGGATAGTGACTGGAATAGAGCACAAAGGGCTTCTAGGGGCTGGAAATTTCCTGATCCCTAGTTACAAGGGTGCATTCATTTTTGAGAAAATTCATTGAGCTATATTCTTGTGGACAATGCATTTCTTTCTATATTGTAATTCAATAAGATATTTTTAAAAAGTATAACATTTTTAAAAGTAAGATACTCTTAAGAAGTAACATTTCACTCAGGAATGCATTTCTGGGTTGATTTTGGAAGGAAATCTTTGTGTCTGCTTCAACAGAACTTTCCATTAGAATAACTGATACTTTCAGAATCAACTCCCTAAAAACTTAACACTGACATTCACTGAATGCCTGCCATAGGACAGAAATGCTGAGTGTCATGTGCTGATGTTAAGACAGAGGAACTGCTTCTTTTGCTGAGAAAGACTGGCTTATAAAGTGGTTGAATTGCTTGAGACTTAATTACATGAAATCAAGCATGTAATTCTGTCCTCAAACACAGAATTCAGGCAACCTGAAGTATCTCTACTTTTCTATGAATTCTTTTTGAGGCCACTAACCTTGCAAAACAGGGGAAGAGCTGGAGTAGGGAAGAATGATGGGTGTGTGCTGTTGGGGGTGTAGGTCAGTGGTAGATTACTTGCTTAGCATCTCCAAGGCCATGAGTTTGGTTCTCTGTACCAAATTAAAAAAAAAAAAAAAAAAAAAAAAGACTTACTGGTGGAGCCCACCTTGGGCAAATTATCTAACATCTTCAGGTCTTAGATTTCTCACCTGCAAGTGCATTAAATGAGATAATACATATATAAGGCACTAATCATGGTGTCAGACTTCCTTTGAGTGCTCCCTAATGTAAGCTATTTAACGTCATTTAAGTTCATGACTTATTTAAAAGTTTTGTATGTAATAGTTTTGTTTCTTCATCTAAAGCTTCCTGGACTAATGTTTTCCTTGTGTTCTCATATTGTGGGAGAAGCAGGGCCGGCCACTCAACCTCAATGTTGTTTTTAAGAAGACTTCTCTAACCCCAACTTTGTTCGTTTCCCCAAGAAAGCACACTCAGAGTCTAACTAGACTTGTTCTTCTTCACAGGCAGTTTAGCTATCACCTTTACACACCCCCATGGGATCTTACTGTCCTTATTAACTCTCAACCATATGGCACATTCTTCATAGAAGAAATTTTAGTCAATACAGCAGCCTCTCATCTGGTTACATTTCCGGTGATTTCTTGTGCTTGCCTGCCTCCTAACCAAGCTCAGTCTGCAGAAATCAAGTTGCTAGTCTGTTTTGACAAAAGGAGTTTAAAAATGTTAGCCTCTTTGGGAGGTGAGTACAAAGTGTCTTAGATTTAGTTCTCTGATCTTTCTAGTTAGAAAGAGCAAAATGACAAGCTGAGGTGAAGGTATTTCAGAGGATGTTCTGTGAGATAATGGGATAAGCCATTAGTTGTATATTAAAGGAGGACACCAGGGATGGGTGGGAAAGGTATTCTCCACATTCCTATATGGTTTTCCACATGACTTCAGTGCCCAAGAACTTAGGGAGGGTAGGCAGCAAATACAGTTTTGTCTGAGTGGCTCACAAGGTGTTATCTTGCAACTTTGCTGGTGAAGAAGGCCTGGGCAATACACCTCACCCGTTGTATTCACCCATTGAGAATACAATGTGGTAGTGGATGCCCAGAAACCAGTGGGAGAGAGTGTGTGGACATTAGGGACGGGGTGTAAGCACGAGACACTCTACCACTTACTAATAATTCTGGACTATTTCTTCATCTAGAAAATAGAAATAATTACCTACTACATTGACTTGTTGAAAAGATTAAGATAATACATGTAAAGCATGTGACAAGTAATATTAAATATCAGAAAGGGACACAGGTCAGTAACATGAGGTTTTCTGGAAATGTGACCTTGTCTGAGTCTGCGAAGAGTGGTCTTGCATTTAGACATATGAATCACATTTGTTTCCATGTGCCTTGGGTGGCCATGAAATTAAATGAAAATTTTTTTTGTCCCTTAAAAACCACATCCCTTTAATAGAAAACTACAGCAAATTCTACGCAATATGGAAAAGGACCACTTATTTATTATCACTACATGTCAGCAACCATCTGGACCATTTTCTTGTAGCAGATGTTTGCCAAATTAACTTTGAAAGCAGAGAATTCATGTAGGGTATTTCTGTTAGCACAATGAATGCAACTAGGACAGATGCAGATAAATTTTTTCAAAACAACATTAAGCCATATTACAGTCAGGTGAAAAACCATGGTGACTGCATGTGCTTTTCCAATTTGCTCAGAGTGGTCAGGAAATGTCAATAAACTCCCTCTCAATTTAAAAGAAATTAATCTAGAAATGATCTGACATGCAAAAGAGCTTTAAAAACTTGACCATGAAGACTTAAAAAACATTTAATTTATGTTGTTCACAGTAACGGCAATTTTTAAGATAACCCTTCTGTTGATTGTTAAGGAGTATCTAATTTTCTTTCATGCACAAACACACTGTGCTAGGACCTAGGAACAAAAAGATTTTTTTGGAATTAACCTCCGCTCTCAGGGATCTTAGGCAAACAGGTAAACTAGGTCATGCAATATCATTGAGGGCTAAGATTCAGGTGTGCCTAGGATCCTACGGAAGTTCAGGAGACAACCATAAAATAAGACCAAGAGTCAGAGAACACTTCTTGAAGGAGGTGAAATTTGAGAAATAGAGGAAGTTTCCAAAGAAAAAGCATACAGAGTTGGGGCAGAAGGGAGGGCTCAGATGGGGGACCATCAACAACTGGTCTTTCTTTTTAAAATTAACAGACTAGAGAGTAAGATAATTATGACTGCAGAATCTAATAGTTTTAAAAAATTCAATCTCTAATATGTTCAACTGGCTTGTGTTAGCTCGGGATTTAATGTAACTTAAAATTCAGTATTTGCCTTGTAGAGTCATGGGATTCTGGAACATGAAATGATATTTAATATCATTTCCATCCATTTCTAATATTAAGAACCTCTTTTAAAAAGACCAAAGTAAATACATGTTTACATTACTTTTCAGTTAATGTTTACGGGACATTTAGTTAAGCAAAAGGAGAAAAAAAAAATTCACCTTTAATCCTACTTCAAAACTGTCATGAATATTTTATAGCTAAATTTTCAAAATGTTCATGATTATTTTCATGAAGTAAATTAGGAGGAACTCCATGATAGGATTGCACTTAAAATAAAAAAAATTCCATTTAAAGGACTGTGACTAATGTTAACAAATATAGAGAGATTGTTTCCCCATCTGGAAGCCTGAGTTCTGAAGTAGGCTGCCCCAGTTTCCATCATGGTCCACCATCAAGAACCCTAAGACCTTGGAAGGTTATGCAGCCCTCTAAATGTTGACTTCTTCATTAGACAATGGGCATCTCCTTTAGCTTTGGTTTATCATCTAATTTCATGCATAGTAATAGTACTCCTTTCATGGAGTGACCATTATAATTACACTTGATAGTCTCTGAAAAGAATTTATTAGTGTTTGCACACATTAAGCACTCAATAAAGTTCAGGTAATATTACTATTATTGTTGTTGTTATTATCATACTCATCCTAGAAAATGAGAAAAGCACCCAACAGTGGGGACAAAAAAAGTTTTTGTATCTCGATGGATGAAAATGATGCTTGCTTTAATTTACAATTCATAGTAACTCATTCCCCCACCTTTTTTTTAAAGGATGAAGGACCTGAGGTCATGTAGCCAGGTACTAGGAGAATTTTAACTAGTATTCTGATTGCTTGATTTTCAGATCATTATTTCTTCTTTTTTAAAAAATATTTTTTGTTGTAGGGCTGGGGATATAGCTTAGTTGGTTGAGTGCTTGCCTCGCAAGCACAAGGCCCTGGGTTCAAATCCCCAGTACTGCAAAAAAAAAAAAAAAAGAAATTTTGTTGTAGATGGATACAATACCTTTATTTATTTATTTTTATGTGGTGCTGAGAATCAAACCCAGTATCTCACAGGTGCTCGGCAAGTGCTCTACTACTGAACTACAACCCCAGCTAGACCATTACTTCTAGTTCACTGCTGGACCTGAAAGGCAGTGTAGCCTTTTAGTCACGTGTGATCTTGGGTTCTTCATCTCTGAAAATTTAACAATTTCTGCATGTCCTAGTTTCCTCCGTTTAAAATGAGGATATCCAAATCTGAGGTTGTTCCAAGGATTAAACGAGTTCATTTATGCTGTTTTTAGAATAGTGACTAGCAGTGTGAAGGGCTAATGAGGTGACAGCCCCTGGTAGATGTCCCACTGGCCCTGCTTGGCATCTGACTTCCTTGTATGTCATGTATCTGTCCAGGGAGCTTGGCTGCCTTTCACATCAGAATTGGGAGAGTAGGGTAGTTTGGGAATTTGTGAGAACTTCGGCAGCTGTAATGAAGTAGGATGTATAACTGATCCCAATGCCCTTCCCTGGGACAGGTGCCGAGTGACATGGTTAATTTCTTGTGCAGAAGCTTCCATATTTATGGAATTTAGAGACAGGAACAAGGCGAAGATGAAGAGCAAAAGCACATCCATTGTCCCCAACAATCTGCTATTCCTTATATCACCCGTAGATTGACTTATCAGTCTTTTAGAACCTGTTTTAGCTTTTATGTCACTGAGACCGATATTGACAAGACAGCGTAGGGGAGGAAGAATTTATTTTAGCTCACGGTTTCAGAGCTTTGGTCCATGGTTGGCCAACTCCATATTCTGGGTCTGAGATGTGGTAGAACATTATGGCAGAAGGGCATGGTGGGAGCCAAGCAGTCCAGGACATGGCAACCAGGAAGCAGAGAGCGCTCTTCTTACCAAGGACAAAATATAAATCCCCAAATCATGCCCCCAATGACCTACTTCCTCCAGTCATACTCTAACCAGCCTACAGTTACCACCCAGTTTATCCAAATTAGTGGATTAATCCACTGATTGGGTTACACCTCTCATTAATCATTTCACCTCTGAATATTCTTTCATTGTCTCACACAGGAGCTTTTGGAGGATAGCTTCTATCTAAACGATAACAGAACTCAACCTGTCTACAATTAGAAAAATGTATTAAACCACATTGTGGAAATAGTTACAGCATCTAGCTTGGTTTTGTTCTTTGTCCTAAACTTAGTTTCATTAAGAAGTGTTTGTTTGCAGAGGCAAACAATAATGGGACTTGTTTTTTGTTGCTCATGTTTTAAATCAAGACATTTTTAGGATCATATGGACAAAACAGAAAGACAAATTTTTAAATAACCATAGATGCTCAATGTCACTAAAAAGAAAGACAATCTCTACTTTCAAAACAGATTACAGGGCTGGGGATGTAGCTCAGTTGGTAGAGTCCTTGCTTTGCAGCACAAAGCCCTGAGTTTAATCCCAGCACCACAAAAACAAAAAACAAAAACAAAAACAACAAACAAAAAACCCCAAACCAGATTATGTTTCTTTTTTCTTTTGTGATCCTAGGGAGTGAACCAAGGGCAGCACACACACCAGGCATACACTCTGTATCGCTGAGCCACATCCCAGCCCCTTTCTTAAGGAAGATACAATAACTATTTGTCTGACAAATATGCATCACACCTGAATGCTGAAATTATGTAATTTAACATAATTTCACATAATTTTTAATTATTAAAATTAAAATTAAAATTTTTAATTTAACATAATTTTTAATTATGTAAATTATGTAATTTAAACTTTGCCATTTCACAACTGTCTTTGTGACAAACACATAATTATCGGTTATGTGTTTCACAATAAAATACAATTTTTGACTTTATTCTTTTATTTTTTACTTTTTATACTGAGGATTGAACCCAGATACACTGAACCACTGAGCCACATCCCAACCCTTTTTATTTTTATTTTGAGACCAGGTCTTGCTGAGTTGCTTAGTGCCTTGCTAAGTTGTTGAGTCTGGCTTTTAACTTGAGATTCTCCTGCCTCAGCCTCCAAGAGCTACTGGAAATATAGGCAGGCACCACTGTGCTTGGCAACTGACTCTATCTTAAAAAATATCTTTTATAAGCACTGATTATAAGGAAACAATTGAAATTACTCAAAATACCAGTAATTCTGATCTATATGCAGGCATCTTACAAAAAAGTATTTGTAGCAAAACTGTTCATTAAAAAAAAATGCCTGAATAGGGGAAGTCAAAATACATTTTCATTTCCACAGTATGGAGGTGTTGAATGTGAAGCTGCTTCAGAACCGTGGGGTGATGGTGTGGTCCACCCACACTGATAGTAAACAAGTGACGTAAAACAGTGAGAAACCTCTGAGCAGCTAAGGAAGGCTGATCATCAGTGAAAGATTGCAAAGGAAGCTTTCAAAGACCACTTGACCCCCTGAGCTCAAAGGCACATGCCTGTAATCCCAGCAACTCGGGAGGCTTAGGCAGAAGAATCACAAATTCAAGGTCAGCCTGGGCAACTTAGTGTCTTTTGGAGACCATGTCTCCAAAAGAACAAATCCAAATAAAACAAAACAAAACAAAAAACTTCCATTGGACCACCCCTTCACTAAACTCTGATATCACTGCTGGTTGTCAAGACCAAGTATGTGCTGCAGACCAAGAGGATGGCCACATTTCATAGGCAGAATGCAAGAAGAGCATCCAATGTAGAGGACTTTAAGGTCGCACTCCAACTCACTGCTCAGACCTGTGGCCACATTTACAAACATGCATTGACTAGTGTAACATGTTTTCAATTATTTCCTGTTTTCCTTTGCTGGAACTGAATTCAAGCAGCTTCAATGTAAGAGAACACTGGTTTTTTTACATAAACATGTGACAAGCTAATCTAATTAAGGAAGATCATCAGAGAGATCTTTAAAAGTATGGATTATTATTTTAATAATTATGTCATGTCTTCCTTAAGTTCTTCACATTAAATTGTATATGTGTGATATTAATACTGCCGCAAAAAATTACTTTTGATTAAGTTTTGTCTTATGTATCTTTTCTAGCTTCTTCTTTTTAATTGTTTAAATAAATATTTAGCTGGATGTTCTTTCTGTAATCTCATTCAAGGATATGAATGCTTTTGTGTACCAAATAAATTTTCCATTCTTCTACCGTAATAATGTTGTAATAGGGATGTTACATTTCCCAGTCTCCGCTTGCATCTAGGACTCTACATTCTTGCCAATTGAACGTGGGGAGTGGAAACAGCTGCGTTTGCTGGCTTGAGTTGTAAATCTTGCTTGTGTAGTCTCCACACCTTTTGCCTTCTTTGAGTCAGACATAAAGGTGTCTCTTCCTACCTTCCATCACATAGATGACGACAATACCAAAAGGATGGTGGAGAAATAACATTGAAGGAATCTGGATCTTTGAATGACTGTATCAAACAGACTTTACTATTGATTTGAAGTATTCAATTCTTCTATTTTGTTACCTTTTTTTAAACCATTAGATTATTGTTTTTAAAAAGTTATGGTAGCCTAGTCTTGTCCTATGGTGCTTATCATATAATCTGGTCTATATGCTACAATAGCATGAATGAACCTGGAGGAGTGGTCAGAGACTAAGAGGTAAGATGCAGGGTCCTAGAGGACTGGATATCTCATTTGAGCCTTGTACCCACAGGAGGGTTTTGATCTAGTTTGCCTTTAAAACATTACTCTGAGTTCCAGGTGGAAGACTGATTTTAAGGGAGAGAGAACAGGAATCAAGGTGATAACCGGGAGCTGTCCAGGCAGTAGATGACAGTGACCTAGAAGAGGTTAGGAACACTTTGGACAGAGGAATGAGGAAAGACTCAAGTTACAGCCTGGAGGTAGACAGAAGCGGCAGGACTTTGTGATGCTGTGTTTAGATGAGGGGTGATTTGGGGGAGGGGAAGGTACCAATGAATCCTTTCTAGTAGATTTATTTACTTCCTACCCCCGCTTCAGTGGGGAAAGGAAAACTGTTGTTCCTCTCTCTTTGTGATTTTCATTGTGCATTCTCCTGCTCTACAGTCACCTAAGCTTGATTTGTCCCACCTGAAGTTATCCATGCTCTGTTTTATCTTAGGCTGGTGGGATTTTCCTTTCCAACTGGACTGTTGGCTGTGTGAGCCAAAGGACCGTGCTGCTTTCATTTTCTGTCACACATAGCACCTGGCACAGTGCTTTGCTCACAGCAGATGCTGAAAATCATTTTTGAAATACATTTCTTTTGAACACTTTATAAGAAATGCATTTTTTCTTCAGTTGGGACAAAAAAAAATTTTCAATTTCCTTTAGACGTGTCTTTCAGTTTTTAGCCCATTGGTAAATCACAGTGCCTTTGGCATATCGATGACACAGTCAAATCAATTTTTTTGTTTGCTTTGTGATTTTAGTCTGTAATCGAATTGAGCTGTTGGACCAGCCCAGTGCTTCCCAAGTCTGGTATTCCTATCTGTGAGCAGGAGCTCCTGACGAGCACATTGAAGCATTTTGCACATGTGTTTTCCTCTTTGGCTTCTGTGGTAAGACATTTTCCTAGCTGCGCTTGGATTTTTCCCATTCCAGTTTTGAAATTTCCACATGGGGTTTGGCCAGTTGGTGAACTGCTCTCAGATTCCCTGCTCACTCTCAGGTCAGCTTCAGCCGTGAGATCTTTGATATCTTTCTGTTTTTACTGAGCCTGGCTTTCCTGCCCCACTCGCAGGCTTCCTTGCCTTTATCTCTTTTGTGGTTTTAACATATGAGTTTCGCTTTCAAACAGTTCTCTGTCCTCAGGGAAGCACTCCATCTTGTCTGTTGTCATGGGTTTTGATTTTGACTCTGCTGCTGCCCAGCTGTGACTGTTACTGCTTGAATCACAGCGCCCCCAGCATGGCCTACTCTCCTCTAGTTTTGCCTGTTTCTCATCTTCCTTTGACTTGGTTGTTTCAGATAGTTTTTAATTCAGCAACCTTTTTCTCATTATTCTGTTTTTTAGATGCCAATTCCAGTCTGCCTCTTTAAAATAAAGCCAATTTTGTCAATTTCTTTCTTCTCTCTTTTCTATTTGGCAAAGTTGAAATTGCCATTGCTCTTGACAGCTGCTATTCAATATGTCATTACTCAGCCCTGGAAGTAATTTTAGAATGTTGTGTGCCCCTGACTGTAGAACACTGTGTCCTCGCGGTGGTACATCTGAAGGTGGGAATGACCTGAGGAAGAATCTGACATTTGAACAATGTTTTACAGTTGACCAGGGACCTTTAACTGTGATCTTGCTTAGTGCTCACAATAAACCTATAAAGGGTGTCAGGGTGTTATAATTCTGTTTTAAAGTCAAAGAGTGTGATAATCATAAACTCAGGTGTTTTCCCAGTGTTATACAGCTAGCAGGAACTGGGGCGAGGATTTGAACATACATGCCACCAGTGCTTTTTACTATAGAATCCTGTTTGTTTTCAATACCACTTCAATTTCAGGCTAGGCTGGACACAGTGGGTTGCAGGCACAGTTAGATCCAGGAACTCAAACACTGTTATCAGGGCCTAGTCTTCTTTCTTGGTTCTCTACCTTCCTCAGGGTTGACTTTCTCTTTATCTAGGCTCCTTCTTCCGTTGAGAGACAGTTGGCTTCCAGCAGCTCTCTGCTAATGCCCTCCAATTTAGAGGAAAGGAAGTCTCTTCTGGCAGAAATGCAGAGCTTGCTTCTCATGGACTCCAAAATAGGTTACATGTGTATCTCAGAACCAATGGTAATTGGAGGTTCAGGATGCTCTGATTGTTAGAAAGACAATCCACCAGGCTTAAATCACTTGGCAGGTGAGTGAAGAAGTGGTTTCCAGAAGAAAATTGAGTACTTTGCCAAATAAAAGGAATGTCTGCTGGTCTGATAAAGATGCGAGATGTCCTCTGTGTTGGATATTTTCCATTTCTACTTTCCACCCTTCTGTGTACCCCGGGAACCAGCTTGAATAAATTGGGAAGATGGGCTTCCTTTCCTTTAAGCTTCCAGTTGCCTTTGGCCAATGGAGAGCTCTGGCAGATTAGAGTCAAAAAGAGTGAGGGAGGGGGACTAATTCTACCATCCCCTTGCACCTGAGATTCACAGCTTCTTGCAGACAACCCTGTTTTCATCCCCTCTACCCCCGTCTCCAGGTGCTGCTAACTGCTTTTTTTTGCCTCTTCAAGTCTAAAGTTTTGACAACCCTGGGGTAGTATGTAATCCCTTTTATACTTTTGCAAATGTTTCCTTTATTAAACTGTCCTCAGGTCATCAAATTTGAGTGCATCATTTCTTTCCTGCCAAGATTTGATTGATGTATCTTCCATGGGCAGGAACATAAAATCACATTTGTAGCAGGGCATGGTAGAGCCTGCCTGTAATTCCAGCGGTCCGAGAGGCTGAGGCAGGAGGATTTCAAGTTCAAGACCAGCCTCAGAAACTTAGTGAGGCTCTAAGTAACTTAGTGAGAACTGTCTCAAAATTAAAAAAAAAAAAAAAAAAAAATTAAAAAGGGCTGGGGATGTGGCTCAGTGGTTAAGCGCCCCTGAGTTCAATCCCTGTTACAACAACAAGAAAAAATTTACAGGACTAAAGAAAATGTTGAAGAACCAAAGTTGGAAAGGACAATTTTCAGAACAGCAGAAACCAGATCTCTCTCTCTCTCTCTCTCTCTCTCTCTCTCTCTCTCTCTCTCATATATATATATGTATGTATAATTTTTATTTTTACTTTTTAAAATATTTTTAGCTGTAGATGGACACAATACCTTTATTTTGTTTATTTTTATATGGTGCTGAGTATCAAACCCAGGGCCTCACATGTGTGAGGCAAGCACTCTACCACTGAGCTTCAACCCCAGCTCATCTTTTTGTATTTTTTTTGGTTCTTTTCTTTGTGCTCAACAGTAGAATCCATTTTGACAAAATTATATAAGTATGGAATTTATCTTATTCTAATTCAGTCCCCAGTACCTTTCCTTCCCCTTCCCTCCCCCCCTTTCTTTCCCAACGCTAACTTACAATTTAAAAATGTATTTTATACTTTAAGCTTTTACTTAGAGTATAAGTTCAAGAGCATGAGTAAGTGCGGTTTTCCTATAAGCAGGGCAATATGTGAAATATTTACCCCATGAGAGAGCGGGACAGGGCTGGTATCAACATCAGCTGTAAACAAGTGTTCCAGACTTACTAGTTCTTTTTAACAAGTTACCATGATGCGATTACCATCACTAGAATAATTATAATATTGAAAGCACTAGAAATTCTGGTTGCTGTGTTGGTGTATAATTAACCACTAGCTGCATCAATAGACCAATCCTGAAATCTCAGGGGTTTTTACATATCAAAAATTTATTTTGATCACATAAAATGATTTCAGCAGAGATTCTTCTTTTCCACTCAGAGACCCCAGACCCTTTGATCTATGATGCTGCCATATTAATCTGTGGCTTCCTAAATTTCTGTACAAGGGATGGGAGAGTTGGAGGGAGCCCCTGGCTTTCACTGACCTTGACTTGGAGGTGACACTTGACACTCACCTTCCACTGGATAGAACTAGACACATGTCTCTGTCTTCCCTCCAAGTGAGGGTGGGAAATGTAGGGATTACAGTAATTATTTTGTGAGGTTACAGCCCAGTCCCTGATGGCGGTTTCTACTCACATTGTGCTTTACTTCACTCATGGTGACTTGTAACCTTGTTGCTGATTAATGGCCTGATTTCTGTGACTTTCTTTGATTCTCATTCTCTTGCTAGCTGTATCACATGCTCTCTAGTGTATCTCTGGCTCAGATGTCCAAGAGGGACAATCTGATTAGCTTGTCTAACATCATTGTTTCTGGGTACAGTCTTTGGGTCAAGCCATCTGAGGTGCATGGCTGGCTTACTGATTGTCTGCTTTTGGTTATGTACCCATTGTTTTAACAATCTGGTGAAAGGAGTTGGGGAATAAATTGCATGGAAATTGGAGAAAAAACAGATAAATGTGACAAAACTATTTTGAACATTGAGGATTTAAAAACATAATTAACAATCTTGTTATTAAATTGTTATGGTATGACGAAAATATGAAATCAGAATTGTCAAGGTTTTGTAAAGAACTATACTTTTATTTTTTCAAGCATATTCAGTAAAATGAATTAAGAGTGGCTGTTAAATATCAGTCCACAAACTAAGATGTGCAGAAATGCAACCTCATTTTTTGATTAGCTGTATTAAATTTTTATTTTATGATTCCATTGAGTGGAAGAAATTTCATTTTGCTGAAGTTTAGCCCCATGTTACTTGCCCAGAGTTGCACTTAAGATTCAAGCGATTTGTGTAACATTGAGTCATATGGTCTTGTATGTATACTCTACTTGATCATGCAGAGAAGACCACTCACCTACAGATATCGTAGATCAGAGATATGTTCTCTTCCTTTTGTCAATGAACCATCTTATTTGTTTCCCCTGGGTCTAAGCCACCCAGTGATTATTCTTCCAAGCCTCTGAAGCCAATGTGGATATGTGTCTAAGTGCTGTCCAATGGGTGGCCAATGGGAGTGATACATCAACTTCTGGGTTGGCCCCTTAAATGGCATTTACTGGCCCTCAGGTTTTCACCTTGCTTTTCTCTTCCTCCCAGGCTGGAATGAGGATGTAGCAATGGTAAGCCAGCTTTGATTCTGCAAGGGCGAGGGCAGCATTCTTGGGCATGGGGTGAAGCAACAAGAACCTGGGTTCCTGGATGACCTGGTGGAGCAGAGCAGCTCTAGCCCACTGGACCCCTACTACCTTGAACTTTTTCTTTTTCTTTTCTTTCTTTCTTTTTTTTTTTTTTTTTTTTTTGCGGTGCTGGGGATTGAACCCAGGGCCTTGTGCTTGCAAGGCAAGCACTCTACCGATTGAGCTATCTCCCCAGCCCTATCTTGAATTTTTATGTGAGAGAAATGAGCAGTTTGCTTGTTTAAGGCTGTGCTATTTTGATCTTTTTTGAAAACAACTGAACCCATATCCTAAAGGATACACCCACTTTCCAGGGAAGTGCCTGCTGTGGCCCCCCACTGCTTCTGATGGCCAAACCTCTTCCTGTCTGCTGATTCTCAGTGTCTTGCTCATAGCTGCTCCCTGTGTTGGTAAAATTCAACTACTTCTTCACCAGCTGCACCATGAGAAACTGCTCTGTGCTCATCTTGCTTTTCTGGCAAGTTCTGCTGCCACCACACCACTTTGTGGGTTTGGAAACTTCTGTGGGATTTATAGGACCATCTGTGAGGCATATCATACAGATTTTCCTTCTATTCTTGTACTACTGGACATGGGAAATTAGAGAGTGCTACAGCTTCCAGATTCCCCCTGGAGCAGAGCAGACTATCCTTCTCTAGAAGCCCCAAACATACCTGGGTTTTACTATTCTTTTCTCTGAGCTCAGCCATAGGATTCAGCTTGATAGAAAGGGGATCAGACCTAGGGTTCCTTTTCAGAACCCAATTTTCTTTGTTTTTCTTTTAAGTCTTCTTATTCCTCCTCATCAGAAAAAAAAATTTTGAGTCTTGAAAGCAGAAGAGGCTCCATTCTAACAGGTCAGGTTTCCTTCTAAACCTTTTGTCTTACTGCCTGGGCCAAATAAAGCTTTAAAATTATCCTGTGGTGTGGATTCTGTCATCTCATTCCTTCTCTGAGGCAATTAAGGTAGAATACTTCATGACATGGAGGATGGCAATGATCAGAATAAGTGTGTGTTAACATTTCAGAATTTCATTTGCCTTTTTAACTAGCAGCCAGTATTGCTGAATACTTGTCTTTCAGGAATTTCTTCTGTCAATAAATAAAAATAATTTGTCATGCTACAGTAGAAAGTTCATTGGCTCAAGATGGAAGGTTTGTGTCCCATTCTTATCTTATTCCTGTTCTTTGGAAGCATATCTTCTATGTCAATAGTAAAGGACAGAACTAGGGGTGTTCAGTAGAAGAGTGCACAAGACCCTGGTTTCAACACCCTGTATTGAAAAACATAAACAAGACAGAATAACCCACAAAACTACCAAAAAAATGGTAAAGGGCAGTTCCAAGAGATATTGTTTGTCTCTTTTATCTGTGAACTTGATTCTATGATTGTGTTTCATGTTTCACTTTTTACTCTATATTTCCACAGTACATTGTACTTCAGATACAGGGAATTGACGTCAACAAATAATAATAGTTAATACTTAAATAGCATCTCTATGTAGGAAGTATTAGTCCCAGTGCTTATGCATACAATTCACTTTTGACTCACTTATGAGGTAGGTAAAGAGATTATAATCTACAATAGAAGTAGGGGTGGAGATGTAGCTCAGTGGTAGAGCGCTTGCCTAGGATGTGCAGGCCGTGGGAACAATCCCTGGTACTGAAAAAAAAATCAAAGTAGAACTAGTATTTAAACCTATGCAATCTAGTTTCAAGGTCTGTGCTCTTAATTATTAAGCTAGACAACCTCTTATAATAGGGAATAATTTCAAGGAAAGGAATGAGAAAAGTACTGTAATTACTGGAGCACTTTCCTACTTTGGTCTATAAGTACCAATCTTTCAAAAGTAAACTGTGACTCAACTCCTCCTAAATTACTCCAAATTTCAGATTAGGACTGACTGAATGAATGCTAACAGTGTAGTGATTGAAGTTTATTTTGAAATTATTAAGCTATCAATTTTTATAAACTAATAAATGCATTTACTGACCTCGTTTCAAAAACAGGCTAGGTCACACAAATCAATACATGTACTTTTTGATTCCTAATTAGAAATAATAGTTTAAAAATAGTGTTAACTAAGTAATAAGTAAGAATGTCCTTAACCTTTTTGAGTATATTCACTGAAATCATTTTAACCATGGCCAAGCGGTGTAATTGAAATATAAATTGCATGATAAAACTTTACTGCCACCTAGTGTCAGTCAGAAACATTGTATTTTTTTTTTTTTTCCTTTGTCTCTTGAGCAGTCACCTTCTATCCTACATCAGCTGGACTCCCCACGTGGCAGACCATTTGACTCTTTTGTGGTGACCTTTGATTCTGCATATTATTTTATTAATTTTATTTGAAATAATTCACTTCACACGTTTCTCACTTTCAGAGTGTTAAGTTAATGAGAGTACTGCCAGGGGAGTAGAACGATTTCTGAGTTCTGTCCAAACCAGAGGCAGTGTACTACCTTCCTGCTGAATGTGCTTGCCTCGCAAAAGATCCCTTTTCTCAGTTTCAGAGGACAAACAGGGGAAAATCTTTTGATATATGTTCAAATTATTATGAGATATTTTAAACATTCAGAAGAACATAAAGAGCATTGTATCAAATATTTACGTACCTAGTGTGTATTAGTTATCTATTGCAATGTGACAAATTACTTCAAAAAAATGTAGCAGCATAAGCAGAAAATATTTATTATCTCACTGTTTCTGGGAGTTTAGGAAGCAAAAGTGGCTTGACTGAGTGGTTTCTAATCAGGGGTCTTCAGAGCTTGCATTCAGGTGTGGGATGGGGCTGCAGTCTTCTCAAAGAGCTGAGAATAGAGCTGGGGTTGTAGCTCAGTGGTAAAGCACTTGCCTACATGGATGAGGCACTGGGTTCATTCTAAGAACCACATAAAAACAAATAAATAAAATGAAGGTTAAATTTAAAAAAAAAAAAAAAAGAAAAAAAAAGGCCGGAGATAAACTTCCATACTTATTTGTGTTGTTGGTAGATGGTTTCTTGTTGCTGTTGCCTACAAGAAAGGGAATTGAAGGGGAAATGGGTCAGGGGGGAGGGAAGAGATGGGGGGAGAGCGGGGAGAGGAGGAGAGAAAGGAAAGGGGCGGGGGGAGAAAGAAAGGAAAGAGTCTTTTAAAAAGTCTTAATGTCACTTAACTTTATGTTAAGTAACATTTCACTTCTACCATGTGTTATTGACTACACAGTCCTGGTACCCTGTGACAGGGACTAAACTAGCTTGTAATAGGAGGTGGTGTCTTGAGGTATAGTTACTATACCCACCCCCAGCTTATTAAATAGTTAATATTTTGTCCCACTGGTGTAACTGCTTCATAAATGAGTTTAGCCTAGGACTAAAACCTAAGAGGAACAAATGGGAAAACAACCCGCAGAACTGCTTTTAACTACCTCATGATAATCCCCTTATCTCATTCCTGTAATTGACCTTTGCTAACATTCACCTGTAAGAAGAGTTCTGTTTTCAGATATTAAAAAGCTTAGTCCTGCTAGGCCCATTGGCAACATGACCGTAATGGCAACTAGTTGTGAGGTTGAGGCAGGAGGATCACTTGCTCTCAGGAGTTCCGGGCCACCTGAACAACCGAGGGACATGCCGTCTCTTAAAAAATAATTTGAGTCACATCTCAAATGTAATCCAACTTCTCTCTTAACCCTTCTTTTGCTGACTCTGAGGACGGAGAGCCTGGGTGTTCTTTTAGAATTCTTTTTTTTTTTTTTTCTTTCTGTTTCCCACCTCTTTCCTGCTTTTTAATTCCTCTAGGGTGGAAATTTCCAGCTTAAGAGGGACAAAAAGTCACCATACTTAGTTGATATTGTATATCGTCTTCTCTTGGCTAATTCTGGCTGGTCCAAATTCCCTCCATTAATCAAAGCATTCATGTACAGGTTCTTCAGGGAACCTGTGGGGATGTAGGGACTTCATACTATGCTAGTCATTCTTGAAACCCTCTTTCTTTATTTGCTTCAGGTAATCCGGGGCTTCATTCTTTACAGCCTCTTCTTGCTGGGTCTCCTAGCTTCAGGGAGTGGTTTTCTTGGTCAGGCTGTCTTCAAGATAGCTCATGCCTTGCTACTCTTTTCAGGTTATTTTGGTCAGTGGGAAAATACCATGTAACCTTTTGCCTGCCCAAAGCCTGCCTACCTAAAGAACCTTCTCTCCCACCCTGTAAGTGCATGCTGCTGTAGCTTGTCTCTTGCCTTTGGGTGCTCTTGAGATGGGTGAAACCAGACAGGGATACCAATAAATGCTTGTGGGTGCTCTCAGCTCTCCCAAGAATGCTTGTTGGTATTCTCTATGGTTTCAAAGTAATGCTAGGACCTGCAAATATTAGAGCTTCTGTGAAAAAAAACCAGTGACGAAGTAAGATGCCATCTCCTTTCTGAAGGCATTACCTGGTCCCAGGGACAAATTTGCTTGGAACTCTCCTCACTTGGTTTTGGCAGCGGATGGGAAGCATCCCACCAGAGAAAGGAGGGAAAAAAGTCAAAACATTTCTACTCCTATAAATCCTTTTCAAAACACCCCATCGATGAAAGCATAACCTCTTAAACTTGCTAGAGGTGATTGATAGAAACTGATATTTGAAGGCCCATTTTTAATAAAATACTGCAGAAATGTGGTTTCATAAGTCCTTTTTTTGGCTCCGGGACCATAACTGACTATCAAAGATAATAAGAAAATCCCTTTTAACATCCTGTTAAATTTGCTCAGTTAAAAATGTAGAGATTTACAGATTTAGATGCATTCCACTGTATACTATTTCTCAATTCCATTCCCCTCCTTGGCTACCCAGAGGGTAATCAATATATCGTCATCATGTTGAATTTTGTGTTTTTCAATGCTACATACATTTAATACCACTATATATGTGTATATCCATAAAGAATATATTGACAAATTCTTCCAATTTTTTTTTTTTTTTTTGTATGGGGAATTGAACCCAGGATTGCTACATCCTCAGCTTTTAAAATATGAGATAGGATTTGTGATCCTCCTGTCCCAGCTTCCTGGGTAGCTGGGATTACAGGTGTGCACCATTGTGCCTTTTTTTTTTTTTTTTTTAACCACACATCATTGTGTAACTTGTCTCCTGTGTACAATACCTGAATTTCTAATTCTTCATCTTTATTACTTTATAGTAATTTATTGTATGAAAATAATATACTTTAAGATTATCCTCTATCGATCATTGTATTAGACTGTTTTCTGGAGCAACAACAGAATACCTGAGGCTGAATAATTTATGAATGAAAAAAGGTTATTTTGGCTTCTGGTTCTGGAAGCTAGGAAGTCTAAGTTCAGGGAACCACATCTACTGATGGCTTTGTGCTGTATCATAAGACAGAAGAGCAAAACAGCAAGTGGGGTCATGAGAGAGACAAACATGAGTGTCAGCCTGGCTTTATAACATCCTTCCCTGGTGGTGACTAATCTAGTCCCATAAGAAAGGCATTTTGGTGAGCTAATTAACTTTTAAAGGTCTCGCTATCTCTCAGCACTGTTGCATTGGACTTCAAGGTTCTAACGTGAAACTTAGATGATTTTTTCTTTTCATTTTCTTTCTGCTATTGAAAATGATACAGGAACAAACCCCTGTGTATCCTTGTATATAACTCCATATAGATTATACTGTATAGACTTAAAAGAGGTAGAGAGCTATTGCTAGTTTGAAGGCTATGTTCATTTACATCTTTCCTAGATATTGCTCTCTCATGTTATTTTATACTACTACCAACAAATCCAAAATTTCAATGTCACTTAGTATAGTTGGATTAAACAATTTCAGTAAATTATTTTCTTGTGGGTTTGAATTGTATTGCATGTTTTGGTTATTAGTGAGATTAAGGGTGTTTTTCATGTGTTCTTTGACCATTTTAATTTCCTAGTCTGGAATTACCACTTCATAAATCTTTCCAATTTTCTGTTGTGCTGTTTTTTCTCATTGATTTATGACACCTGATATACTCACATTACAAACACATTACCTCATCATATTTTTCATTTTCCTTTTATTTGTGTCTTTGAAGAAATCCTTCCCATCTTAAAGATCGTGGCCACATTTATGTACATCTTTTCCAAAAAGTTAATGGGTTTTCTTTTTCTATGTGGGCCTTTAATCTACATGTAATTTATTTTTATGTAGGTAAGAAAAAGGAATCCCCGTTCCTTTTTGGGTGCATGCAAAGCAATATTCCAGGACTATTTATTAAATAATCCATATTTTCTATATTGGTTTATAATGAAACCTTTATCATAGATCAAATTTTTATGTATGTATAACTCTCTGTCTGTGTTTCCATTTCTGGTTATTACTCTATTTTTCCTATCTCAGTCAATACCAGTTTTAATTGCTATAGATTTTTAATAAATCATGATATATAGTAGAGTATATCACCTTCCTCTTTTGCATCTTCTTCCTTTCCCTCTAAAATTGATGTGACTCTTCCTTGCTCATTGCATGTCTATATACATTTTAGTACCAGTTTGCTAAAATTTTTAAAACACCATGTCAAAAATTTGATAGTGAATATTTTGTATTTATAGAATAATTTGAGGAAAAAGTACATCTTTTTGAACTTGAGTTTTTCTGTTTATGAATATGTATACCTCCCTACTTTCACTAATCTTTTAAGTCTTTGAGCTGCTATGGCTAGTCCCATTCAGAAAGCCTTTCAGCTAGAAAACCACTACAACCAGGAAAGGAAGTCCTTTTGTTAAGCTGAAATCTCTGGCACAGCCTGAAATTCTAAACATAGAAATTAGACATTAGGGATGCACATGGTAATTCCAAGGTCACTGCATTGTTACAAAGGTGGAGCTGGACATTAATGATATAGCTTCCAGGCTTTTAGAAATAAAAGTCTGAAGGCCATGAGATTCAGTATTCCTTTGTTCTAATGGTAACCCCTGAGTCTCTACACAGGGCAGATTATTATACAAAATAAGAAGTCATCAAAGATCTGTATCCTCTTTCTCTTTGTGTATATTTGCTTTATCTGTGTAAGTTTCATTCTTTTTTTAAAAATTTATTTTAGTTGTCAATGGACTTTTATTTTATTTATTTATATGTGGTACTGAGCATTGAACCCAGTGCAGGCAAGCATTCTAGTCTTGAGCTACAACTCCAGTCCTGTAAGTTCATTATTTGCCCAAGCAAATAATTTTTTCTACTATAGTTACTCTGTGTATTCATTTTGTTTACCTACTGTGTTAGCCTTTTGTTACTGTGACTAAAATACTTGACAAGAACAACTTAGAGGAGAAAAAGTTTATTTTGGATCATGACTTCAGAGGTTTAGTCCATGGTTGACTCAGTCCATTGCTCTGGGTGAGTCAGAACATCATGGTGGAAGGACACTGCTCAACTCATGATAGCCAGAAAGCAGGGTGAAGAAGTCTCAGGGAAGATAAACCCTTCCAGGACACTCCCCTAGTGATTCACCTCTCCAGCCCCACCCATGCACCTACAGTTACCACCCCATTCCATTCCAACTAGGATGGGCTGATTAGGTCACAGCTCTCACAATCCAGTCATTTCGCCTCTGACCATTCCTGCATTAACAGGAGTTTTGAAGGACACCTGATGTCCATAACACCTACTAACAGTAGGTCTACAGGGATCCAAAGAGATCATGGTGATATGTATCTGTATTTAGACTTGAGTGTTAAAAGGGCTAAGGACTGCCCAGTGATGGTAGCCAGAGATCTCAAAGGGGAAAGCGAATCTTGGGAAAGTAGTGTTGATTGTGGCAGCCGCAACCTTTTAAAATTCAAGCTCAATTAGCTAAGAAGATTTGGCCAATCTTTATTTTCTGTAGCTTCCATTATGAAAACAAGTGACATTTTCCTTTCTCATACCCATCTCAGTAGAATGTTACACTGAAAGTTGAAATAGACTTGGGAAACTAAACTCACCAGTCTGGAGATCTGACACACCTTCGCTCTGTCTGTGTTATGTAAAGAATGATTGACTGGGAGCATGGTTTAGCTGTTCTTTCCCATAGGAAGAGTTTTTTTTCATTGCCATATTGGGGGATCGGGTTTTATTTTTTAAGGAAAACAGCAATTTCCTTTCAGAGAACAGAAACAAAGATTCCTGTCTTATATTTTTCACACTTAAAAAGAAAACATATATTGTACAAGTATGTGTGTTTATTTCATAGTCACCAAATAAATTTTAGAAAGTCTGGGAAAGCAGAGATAAGGAAAAGTGTAGCTGGAATCCTACATTTTGGGAGAAACCATTATATTTTGGTGCATTAATATATGTAGAAGTCATTTAAAAAGGATCTATGCACTGCATGCTGTTTGACCCACATTTTCACTAGCAATTTGTGAAATCTTCATATGTCAACAAGTCACTTTTATCAGACATGCTTTTAAATGCCAATGCTAGTATCTGTGGATTTAAGACCATCATAGTCCTACTGCCTCAGCTGTGTTGAAGATTGATGGAGATGACTGAGCCATGTGTTCATTAACTTGTTCATTTTTTAAAAAATTGTCAAGTATGTTCCAGGAACATAAGATCTGGGGGCACAGAGCTGAGTCATGATTTTCTATCTGCATTCTTATTCTCATAGACTCAGAGGTTATTGGCAGAGGCAGCAATGCTAATGGTTAAGGAAAAAAGCACTTGGAAAACACAGAGGGAGAAACAACCCTGTTTTGTTGTCATCAAATCCCTTCTATTGTGAAAGGCACGGCATTTCCTGCACTCTGGAGAAAGGGAAAACAGGTTGAAGAATCTACACAGGTCACGGATGTTGGCAAGAACAAAGGGCTGTGTTCTCAGTGTAATTGTAAATGTGAAAAAAAAAAAAAAAAAAAACATTCTATGCATAGAGGTTCAAAAAGAAACCTTGGATATTGCAAACTGGCTCTGGGTGGAAGGCTGAGAAATAAATCTCCCCTGAAAATTGGAACCACAAATAGTTTCTCATGCTGGTTGTAGTCAATTCACTCCCAAAATATCTCAAAAAGCTTCAATGAAGGAATTTAATTTAAAGCAGTTTCACTTTGGTATGGAGCCATATGACAGGCAGTAGAAAGCTTAAATCCTCTCTAGAAAAACTTGACTTCAACACAAACTGACAGCAATTGATAAGATTTCATAGGCTCTAACCACATCTCAATTTCAGTGATATTAAAATGTGGAAAAAGTATGTATCGTAGAAATAGTAAAATATAGTTACCACCTGGGGAAGAACAGATCAATGTGCCTTAGAATTAATTTTTTTTTTTTTTTTTTTTTTTTTTTTTGCGGTGCTAGGGATTGAACGCAGGGCCGTGGGCTCGCGAGGCAAGCACTCTAACAACTGAGCTATATCCCCAGCCCCTAAAATTAAATCCTTAAGCTTCAAAAATTATGTACAGGTAGAAAATAAAAGGAGGAGACATCACTGACAGGAGCAAATGGGAATTACAGGAAGGGCCCACTAACCCCTCCTCTGTGCATACTAGACTTGCAGAACAGGAGCAGCGCCCTTTGCACAAGTACACACGCTCGCTCACATGTGCCAGTGACGTATGGTTAGCTCAGGCTCCGTCCATACTGTTTACCACAGTATCCCGTTCCCTAGCACAGTGTCCGAGGTGGAGCATGTGTTCCAGGCTTCTCAGGCTGCCGCAGACTGTGTGGCTTAAACAAGACACTTATTTTCTCACCACTCTGGAGACTAGAAATCTAAGGTCAAGTTGCCAACAAGGTTGGTTTCTGGTAAAGACTTTCTTCCTGACTTGTAGACAGCCAACTTCTCACTTTGACCTCCCATAGCAGAGAGAGGGAGAGAGAGAGAAGGGAAGAGAGGGGGAGAGACAGAGAGAGAGAGAGAGTGTTATGGTGCCTCTTCTTATCTTCCTGTAAAGACATCAAACCTACTGGATTAGGGTCTTGCCCTCCTGACCTCACTTAATAATAATTACCTCCTTAAAGGCCCTGTTTCCAAATAAAGTGACACTAGTATTGGGTTTCAACATCTGAATTTTGGGGGCAGGAACACAGTTTGGTCCATAATAGCATGTCTTCAATAAACATTGTTAATATTGCTTATGTCCATATTACATCTATTTTGATGGTCATATCCCTTGATATAATTTAGAGATGATCTTTTAGGTTTTCTTGTATCTATATGAATTTGATTTCTTTTATCTTCTGTGGATCCTTTCTGAAGAAATTGATATTCTTGGTCTTCCAAGTAGTCCCTTATATTTTGAAATTTTGGATGTATACTACATACCTTCCAGAATAGCCAAAATGAAAAGACTGAACACGTGTAGAGCCTGGTGGCAAGGATATGATGCAGTGCGTGTGCTCATCCATGGTTGGTAGGAATGCAAATTGGTGCAACCATTTGGCAAGCTCTTTGGCAGCATGGCATATCTAAATATTTGCATACCCTATGATCTCAAAAAGGCTATTCTAGTTATTCATCCAGTAGAAATACATCCTCACGTTCACCAAAAAGCATAGACAAAATTATTCAGAGCGGCACTGTTCATAAGAGCCCCAAACTAGTAACTATCTAAATGTCCATCAAAAATTGACGAATAGGCTGAGCATAGTGGTGCATGCCTGTAATCCCAGCTACATGGGAGACTGAGGCAGGAGGATTGCAGGTTGGAGGCTAGGTTGGGTGACTTAGCAAGACCCTGCTCAAAATACAAATATAAAAAACATGCCTGGGAATATAGCTCAGTGGTAGAGTGCTTGCCTAGCATGTGTGAAGCCCTGAGTTTAATTCCTGGTGCTAGAAAAGAAAGGATGAATAAATCAGTTAGTGATATTCAATAATATTCTATACAGCAATGAAAAGGAGTGCTCTATGTATACATGTAACCACATGTATGATTCTTAAGTATAATTTACACGAAACAGATGTACTGCCATGAGTGGTTGGTGAGAACAGTTGATTCCAGGTGTAGGTGGTATGGGTTTGTATTATTGTAGAAAATTTAAAAACAAGAATAAACTAAGAATCAGGTTTTCTTTTTATTAGCTTTTTTTATGGGCTGTTAATTCTGTGCAATACTAGTGTTAAAATATTCTTTGTTGCCTCCTTAACCATTCCCCTCCTCACCTCACTGTGAAAGAGGATATATTATACCATTCCACTTATATTCCCCAATTATATTGCCTCTACAAAAGCAGGGAAAGCTCTTCAATACTGTTGGCAGTTGGGATAACTTTTTAATCCTTTGGGATAGTGACTGGAATAGAGCACAAAGGGCTTCTAGGGGCTGGAAATTTCCTGATCCCTAGTTACAAGGGTGCATTCATTTTTGAGAAAATTCATTGAGCTATATTCTTGTGGACAATGCATTTCTTTCTATATTGTAATTCAATAAGATATTTTTAAAAAGTATAACATTTTTAAAAAGTAAGATACTCTTAAGAAGTAACATTTCACTCAGGAATGCATTTCTGGGTTGATTTTGGAAGGAAATCTTTGTGTCTGCTTCAACAGAACTTTCCATTAGAATAACTGATACTTTCAGAATCAACTCCCTAAAAACTTAACACTGACATTCACTGAATGCCTGCCATAGGACAGAAATGCTGAGTGTCATGTGCTGATGTTAAGACAGAGGAACTGCTTCTTTTGCTGAGAAAGACTGGCTTATAAAGTGGTTGAATTGCTTGAGACTTAATTACATGAAATCAAGCATGTAATTCTGTCCTCAAACACAGAATTCAGGCAACCTGAAGTATCTCTACTTTTCTATGAATTCTTTTTGAGGCCACTAACCTTGCAAAACAGGGGAAGAGCTGGAGTAGGGAAGAATGATGGGTGTGTGCTGTTGGGGGTGTAGGTCAGTGGTAGATTACTTGCTTAGCATCTCCAAGGCCATGAGTTTGGTTCTCTGTACCAAATTAAAAAAAAAAAAAAAAAAAAAAGACTTACTGGTGGAGCCCACCTTGGGCAAATTATCTAACATCTTCAGGTCTTAGATTTCTCACCTGCAAGTGCATTAAATGAGATAATACATATATAAGGCACTAATCATGGTGTCAGACTTCCTTTGAGTGCTCCCTAATGTAAGCTATTTAACGTCATTTAAGTTCATGACTTATTTAAAAGTTTTGTATGTAATAGTTTTGTTTCTTCATCTAAAGCTTCCTGGACTAATGTTTTCCTTGTGTTCTCATATTGTGGGAGAAGCAGGGCCGGCCACTCAACCTCAATGTTGTTTTTAAGAAGACTTCTCTAACCCCAACTTTGTTCGTTTCCCCAAGAAAGCACACTCAGAGTCTAACTAGACTTGTTCTTCTTCACAGGCAGTTTAGCTATCACCTTTACACACCCCCATGGGATCTTACTGTCCTTATTAACTCTCAACCATATGGCACATTCTTCATAGAAGAAATTTTAGTCAATACAGCAGCCTCTCATCTGGTTACATTTCCGGTGATTTCTTGTGCTTGCCTGCCTCCTAACCAAGCTCAGTCTGCAGAAATCAAGTTGCTAGTCTGTTTTGACAAAAGGAGTTTAAAAATGTTAGCCTCTTTGGGAGGTGAGTACAAAGTGTCTTAGATTTAGTTCTCTGATCTTTCTAGTTAGAAAGAGCAAAATGACAAGCTGAGGTGAAGGTATTTCAGAGGATGTTCTGTGAGATAATGGGATAAGCCATTAGTTGTATATTAAAGGAGGACACCAGGGATGGGTGGGAAAGGTATTCTCCACATTCCTATATGGTTTTCCACATGACTTCAGTGCCCAAGAACTTAGGGAGGGTAGGCAGCAAATACAGTTTTGTCTGAGTGGCTCACAAGGTGTTATCTTGCAACTTTGCTGGTGAAGAAGGCCTGGGCAATACACCTCACCCGTTGTATTCACCCATTGAGAATACAATGTGGTAGTGGATGCCCAGAAACCAGTGGGAGAGAGTGTGTGGACATTAGGGACGGGGTGTAAGCACGAGACACTCTACCACTTACTAATAATTCTGGACTATTTCTTCATCTAGAAAATAGAAATAATTACCTACTACATTGACTTGTTGAAAAGATTAAGATAATACATGTAAAGCATGTGACAAGTAATATTAAATATCAGAAAGGGACACAGGTCAGTAACATGAGGTTTTCTGGAAATGTGACCTTGTCTGAGTCTGCGAAGAGTGGTCTTGCATTTAGACATATGAATCACATTTGTTTCCATGTGCCTTGGGTGGCCATGAAATTAAATGAAAATTTTTTTTGTCCCTTAAAAACCACATCCCTTTAATAGAAAACTACAGCAAATTCTACGCAATATGGGAAAAGGACCACTTATTTATTATCACTACATGTCAGCAACCATCTGGACCATTTTCTTGTAGCAGATGTTTGCCAAATTAACTTTGAAAGCAGAGAATTCATGTAGGGTATTTCTGTTAGCACAATGAATGCAACTAGGACAGATGCAGATAAATTTTTTCAAAACAACATTAAGCCATATTACAGTCAGGTGAAAAACCATGGTGACTGCATGTGCTTTTCCAATTTGCTCAGAGTGGTCAGGAAATGTCAATAAACTCCCTCTCAATTTAAAAGAAATTAATCTAGAAATGATCTGACATGCAAAAGAGCTTTAAAAACTTGACCATGAAGACTTAAAAAACATTTAATTTATGTTGTTCACAGTAACGGCAATTTTTAAGATAACCCTTCTGTTGATTGTTAAGGAGTATCTAATTTTCTTTCATGCACAAACACACTGTGCTAGGACCTAGGAACAAAAAGATTTTTTTGGAATTAACCTCCGCTCTCAGGGATCTTAGGCAAACAGGTAAACTAGGTCATGCAATATCATTGAGGGCTAAGATTCAGGTGTGCCTAGGATCCTACGGAAGTTCAGGAGACAACCATAAAATAAGACCAAGAGTCAGAGAACACTTCTTGAAGGAGGTGAAATTTGAGAAATAGAGGAAGTTTCCAAAGAAAAAGCATACAGAGTTGGGGCAGAAGGGAGGGCTCAGATGGGGGACCATCAACAACTGGTCTTTCTTTTTAAAATTAACAGACTAGAGAGTAAGATAATTATGACTGCAGAATCTAATAGTTTTAAAAAATTCAATCTCTAATATGTTCAACTGGCTTGTGTTAGCTCGGGATTTAATGTAACTTAAAATTCAGTATTTGCCTTGTAGAGTCATGGGATTCTGGAACATGAAATGATATTTAATATCATTTCCATCCATTTCTAATATTAAGAACCTCTTTTAAAAAGACCAAAGTAAATACATGTTTACATTACTTTTCAGTTAATGTTTACGGGACATTTAGTTAAGCAAAAGGAGAAAAAAAAATTCACCTTTAATCCTACTTCAAAACTGTCATGAATATTTTATAGCTAAATTTTCAAAATGTTCATGATTATTTTCATGAAGTAAATTAGGAGGAACTCCATGATAGGATTGCACTTAAAATAAAAAAAATTCCATTTAAAGGACTGTGACTAATGTTAACAAATATAGAGAGATTGTTTCCCCATCTGGAAGCCTGAGTTCTGAAGTAGGCTGCCCCAGTTTCCATCATGGTCCACCATCAAGAACCCTAAGACCTTGGAAGGTTATGCAGCCCTCTAAATGTTGACTTCTTCATTAGACAATGGGCATCTCCTTTAGCTTTGGTTTATCATCTAATTTCATGCATAGTAATAGTACTCCTTTCATGGAGTGACCATTATAATTACACTTGATAGTCTCTGAAAAGAATTTATTAGTGTTTGCACACATTAAGCACTCAATAAAGTTCAGGTAATATTACTATTATTGTTGTTGTTATTATCATACTCATCCTAGAAAATGAGAAAAGCACCCAACAGTGGGGACAAAAAAAGTTTTTGTATCTCGATGGATGAAAATGATGCTTGCTTTAATTTACAATTCATAGTAACTCATTCCCCCACCTTTTTTTTAAAGGATGAAGGACCTGAGGTCATGTAGCCAGGTACTAGGAGAATTTTAACTAGTATTCTGATTGCTTGATTTTCAGATCATTATTTCTTCTTTTTTAAAAAATATTTTTTGTTGTAGGGCTGGGGATATAGCTTAGTTGGTTGAGTGCTTGCCTCGCAAGCACAAGGCCCTGGGTTCAAATCCCCAGTACTGCAAAAAAAAAAAAAAAGAAATTTTGTTGTAGATGGATACAATACCTTTATTTATTTATTTTTATGTGGTGCTGAGAATCAAACCCAGTATCTCACAGGTGCTCGGCAAGTGCTCTACTACTGAACTACAACCCCAGCTAGACCATTACTTCTAGTTCACTGCTGGACCTGAAAGGCAGTGTAGCCTTTTAGTCACGTGTGATCTTGGGTTCTTCATCTCTGAAAATTTAACAATTTCTGCATGTCCTAGTTTCCTCCGTTTAAAATGAGGATATCCAAATCTGAGGTTGTTCCAAGGATTAAACGAGTTCATTTATGCTGTTTTTAGAATAGTGACTAGCAGTGTGAAGGGCTAATGAGGTGACAGCCCCTGGTAGATGTCCCACTGGCCCTGCTTGGCATCTGACTTCCTTGTATGTCATGTATCTGTCCAGGGAGCTTGGCTGCCTTTCACATCAGAATTGGGAGAGTAGGGTAGTTTGGGAATTTGTGAGAACTTCGGCAGCTGTAATGAAGTAGGATGTATAACTGATCCCAATGCCCTTCCCTGGGACAGGTGCCGAGTGACATGGTTAATTTCTTGTGCAGAAGCTTCCATATTTATGGAATTTAGAGACAGGAACAAGGCGAAGATGAAGAGCAAAAGCACATCCATTGTCCCCAACAATCTGCTATTCCTTATATCACCCGTAGATTGACTTATCAGTCTTTTAGAACCTGTTTTAGCTTTTATGTCACTGAGACCGATATTGACAAGACAGCGTAGGGGAGGAAGAATTTATTTTAGCTCACGGTTTCAGAGCTTTGGTCCATGGTTGGCCAACTCCATATTCTGGGTCTGAGATGTGGTAGAACATTATGGCAGAAGGGCATGGTGGGAGCCAAGCAGTCCAGGACATGGCAACCAGGAAGCAGAGAGCGCTCTTCTTACCAAGGACAAAATATAAATCCCCAAATCATGCCCCCAATGACCTACTTCCTCCAGTCATACTCTAACCAGCCTACAGTTACCACCCAGTTTATCCAAATTAGTGGATTAATCCACTGATTGGGTTACACCTCTCATTAATCATTTCACCTCTGAATATTCTTTCATTGTCTCACACAGGAGCTTTTGGAGGATAGCTTCTATCTAAACGATAACAGAACTCAACCTGTCTACAATTAGAAAAATGTATTAAACCACATTGTGGAAATAGTTACAGCATCTAGCTTGGTTTTGTTCTTTGTCCTAAACTTAGTTCATTAAGAAGTGTTTGTTTGCAGAGGCAAACAATAATGGGACTTGTTTTTTGTTGCTCATGTTTTAAATCAAAGACATTTTTAGGATCATATGGACAAAACAGGAAAGACAAATTTTTAAATAACCATAGATGCTCAATGTCACTAAAAAGAAAGACAAATCTCTACTTTCAAAACAGATTACAGGGCTGGGGATGTAGCTCAGTTGGTAGAGTCCTTGCTTTGCAGGCACAAAGCCCTGAGTTTAATCCCCAGCACCACAAAAACAAAAAACAAAAAACAAAAACAACAACAAAAAACCCCAAACCAGATTATGTTTCTTTTTTTCTTTTGTGATCCTAGGGAGTGAACCAAGGGCAGCACACACACCAGGCATACACTCTGTATCGCTGAGCCACATCCCAGCCCCTTTCTTAAGGAAGATACAATAACTATTTGTCTGACAAATATGCATCACACCTGAATGCTGAAATTATGTAATTTAACATAATTTCACATAATTTTTAATTATTAAAATTAAAATTAAAATTTTTAATTTAACATAATTTTTAATTATGTAAATTATGTAATTTAAACTTTGCCATTTCACAACTGTCTTTGTGACAAACACATAATTATCGGTTATGTGTTTTCACAATAAAATACAATTTTTGACTTTATTCTTTTATTTTTTACTTTTTATACTGAGGATTGAACCCAGATACACTGAACCACTGAGCCACATCCCCAACCCTTTTTATTTTTATTTTGAGACCAGGTCTTGCTGAGTTGCTTAGTGCCTTGCTAAGTTGTTGAGTCTGGCTTTTAACTTGAGATTCTCCTGCCTCAGCCTCCAAGAGCTACTGGAAATATAGGCAGGCACCACTGTGCTTGGCAACTGACTCTATCTTAAAAAATATCTTTTATAAGCACTGATTATAAGGAAACAATTGAAATTACTCAAAATACCAGTAATTCTGATCTATATGCAGGCATCTTACAAAAAAGTATTTGTAGCAAAACTGTTCATTTAAAAAAAAATGCCTGAATAGGGGAAGTCAAAAATACATTTTCATTTCCACAGTATGGAGGTGTTGAATGTGAAGCTGCTTCAGAACCGTGGGGTGATGGTGTGGTCCACCCACACTGATAGTAAACAAGTGACGTAAAACAGTGAGAAACCTCTGAGCAGCTAAGGAAGGCTGATCATCAGTGAAAGATTGCAAAGGAAGCTTTCAAAGACCACTTGACCCCCTGAGCTCAAAGGCACATGCCTGTAATCCCAGCAACTCGGGAGGCTTAGGCAGAAGAATCACAAATTCAAGGTCAGCCTGGGCAACTTAGTGTCTTTTGGAGACCATGTCTCCAAAAGAACAAATCCAAATAAAACAAAACAAAACAAAAAACTTCCATTGGACCACCCCTTCACTAAACTCTGATATCACTGCTGGTTGTCAAGACCAAGTATGTGCTGCAGACCAAGAGGATGGCCACATTTCATAGGCAGAATGCAAGAAGAGCATCCAATGTAGAGGACTTTAAGGTCGCACTCCAACTCACTGCTCAGACCTGTGGCCACATTTACAAACATGCATTGACTAGTGTAACATGTTTTCAATTATTTCCTGTTTTCCTTTTGCTGGAACTGAATTCAAGCAGCTTCAATGTAAGAGAACACTGGTTTTTTACATAAACATGTGACAAGCTAATCTAATTAAGGAAGATCATCAGAGAGATCTTTAAAAGTATGGATTATTATTTTAATAATTATGTCATGTCTTCCTTAAGTTCTTCACATTAAATTGTATTATGTGTGATATTAATACTGCCGCAAAAAATTACTTTTGATTAAGTTTTGTCTTATGTATCTTTTCTAGCTTCTTCTTTTTAATTGTTTAAATAAATATTTAGCTGGATGTTCTTTCTGTAATCTCATTCAAGGATATGAATGCTTTTTGTGTACCAAAATAAATTTTCCATTCTTCTACCGTAATAATGTTGTAATAGGGATGTTACATTTCCCAGTCTCCGCTTGCATCTAGGACTCTACATTCTTGCCAATTGAACGTGGGGAGTGGAAACAGCTGCGTTTGCTGGCTTGAGTTGTAAAATCTTGCTTGTGTAGTCTCCACACCTTTTGCCTTCTTTGAGTCAGACATAAAGGTGTCTCTTCCTACCTTCCATCACATAGATGACGACAATACCAAAAGGATGGTGGAGAAATAACATTGAAGGAATCTGGATCTTTGAATGACTGTATCAAACAGACTTTACTATTGATTTGAAGTATTCAATTCTTCTATTTTGTTACCTTTTTTTAAACCATTAGATTATTGTTTTTTAAAAAGTTATGGTAGCCTAGTCTTGTCCTATGGTGCTTATCATATAATCTGGTCTATATGCTACAATAGCATGAAATGAACCTGGAGGAGTGGTCAGAGACTAAGAGGTAAGATGCAGGGTCCTAGAGGACTGGATATCTCATTTGAGCCTTGTACCCACAGGAGGGTTTTGATCTAGTTTGCCTTTAAAACATTACTCTGAGTTCCAGGTGGAAGACTGATTTTAAGGGAGAGAGAACAGGAATCAAGGTGATAACCGGGAGCTGTCCAGGCAGTAGATGACAGTGACCTAGAAGAGGTTAGGAACACTTTGGACAGAGGAATGAGGAAAGACTCAAGTTACAGCCTGGAGGTAGACAGAAGCGGCAGGACTTTGTGATGCTGTGTTTAGATGAGGGGTGATTTGGGGGAGGGGAAGGTACCAATGAATCCTTTCTAGTAGATTTATTTACTTCCTACCCCCGCTTCAGTGGGGAAAGGAAAACTGTTTTCCTCTCTCTTTTGTGATTTTTCATTGTGCATTCTCCTGCTCTACAGTCACCTAAGCTTGATTTGTCCCACCTGAAGTTATCCATGCTCTGTTTTATCTTAGGCTGGTGGGATTTTCCTTTCCAACTGGACTGTTGGCTGTGTGAGCCAAAGGACCGTGCTGCTTTCATTTTCTGTCACACATAGCACCTGGCACAGTGCTTTGCTCACAGCAGATGCTGAAAATCATTTTTGAAATACATTTCTTTTGAACACTTTATAAGAAATGCATTTTTTCTTCAGTTGGGACAAAAAAAAATTTTCAATTTCCTTTAGACGTGTCTTTCAGTTTTTAGCCCATTGGTAAATCACAGTGCCTTTGGCATATCGATGACACAGTCAAATCAATTTTTTTGTTTGCTTTGTGATTTTAGTCTGTAATCGAATTGAGCTGTTGGACCAGCCCAGTGCTTCCCAAGTCTGGTATTCCTATCTGTGAGGCAGGAGCTCCTGACGAGCACATTGAAGCATTTTGCACATGTGTTTTCCTCTTTGGCTTCTGTGGTAAGACATTTTCCTAGCTGCGCTTTGGATTTTTCCCATTCCAGTTTTGAAATTTCCACATGGGGTTTGGCCAGTTGGTGAACTGCTCTCAGATTCCCTGCTCACTCTCAGGGTCAGCTTCAGCCGTGAGATCTTTGATATCTTTCTGTTTTTCTGAGCCTGGCTTTCCTGCCCCACTCGCAGGCTTCCTTGCCTTTATTCTTTTGTGGTTTTAACATATGAGTTTCTGCTTTCAACAGTTCTCTGTCCTCAGGGAAGCACTCCATCTTGTCTGTTGTCATGGGTTTTGATTTTGACTCTGCTGCTGCCCAGCTGTGACTGTTACTGCTTGAATCACAGCGCCCCCAGCATGGCCTACTCTCCTCTAGTTTTGCCTGTTTCTCATCTTCCTTTGACTTGGTTGTTTCAGATAGTTTTTAATTCAGCAACCTTTTTCTCATTATTCTGTTTTTTAGATGCCAATTCCAGTCTGCCTCTTTAAAATAAAGCCAATTTTGTCAATTTCTTTCTTTCTCTCTTTTCTATTTGGCAAAGTTGAAATTGCCATTGCTCTTGACAGCTGCTATTCAATATGTCATTACTCAGCCCTGGAAGTAATTTTAGAATGTTGTGTGCCCCTGACTGTAGAACACTGTGTCCTCGCGGTGGTACATCTGAAGGTGGGAATGACCTGAGGAAGAATCTGACATTTGAACAATGTTTTACAGTTGACCAGGGACCTTTAACTATGTGATCTTGCTTAGTGCTCACAATAAACCTATAAAGGGTGTCAGGGTGTTATAATTCTGTTTTAAAGTCAAAGAGTGTGATAATCATAAACTCAGGTGTTTTCCCAGTGTTATACAGCTAGCAGGAACTGGGGCGAGGATTTGAACATACATGCCACCAGTGCTTTTTATACTATAGAATCCTGTTTGTTCAATACCACTTCAATTTCAGGCTAGGCTGGACACAGTGGGTTGCAGGCACAGTTAGATCCAGGAACTCAAACACTGTTATCAGGGCCTAGTCTTCTTTCTTGGTTCTCTACCTTCCTCAGGGTTGACTTTCTCTTTATCTAGGCTCCTTCTTCCGTTGAGAGACAGTTGGCTTCCAGCAGCTCTCTGCTAATGCCCTCCAATTTAGAGGAAAGGAAGTCTCTTCTGGCAGAAATGCAGAGCTTGCTTCTCATGGACTCCAAAATAGGTTACATGTGTATCTCAGAACCAATGGTAATTGGAGGTTCAGGATGCTCTGATTGTTAGAAAGACAATCCACCAGGCTTAAATCACTTGGCAGGTGAGTGAAGAAGTGGTTTCCAGAAGAAAATTGAGTATCTTTGCCAAATAAAAGGAATGTCTGCTGGTCTGATAAAGATGCGAGATGTCCTCTGTGTTGGATATTTTCCATTTCTACTTTCCACCCTTCTGTGTACCCCGGGAACCAGCTTGAATAAATTGGGAAGATGGGCTTCCTTTCCTTTAAGCTTCCAGTTGCCTTTGGCCAATGGAGAGCTCTGGCAGATTAGAGTCAAAAAGAGTGAGGGAGGGGGACTAATTCTACCATCCCCTTGCACCTGAGATTCACAGCTTCTTGCAGACAACCCTGTTTTCATCCCCTCTACCCCCACGTCTCCAGGTGCTGCTAACTGCTTTTTTTTGCCTCTTCAAGTCTAAAGTTTTGACAACCCTGGGGTAGTATGTAATCCCTTTTATACTTTTGCAAATGTTTCCTTTATTAAACTGTCCTCAGGTCATCAAATTTGAGTGCATCATTTCTTTCCTGCCAAGATTTGATTGATGTATCTTCCATGGGCAGGAACATAAAAATCACATTTGTAGCAGGGCATGGTAGAGCCTGCCTGTAATTCCAGCGGTCCGAGAGGCTGAGGCAGGAGGATTTCAAGTTCAAGACCAGCCTCAGAAACTTAGTGAGGCTCTAAGTAACTTAGTGAGAACTGTCTCAAAATTAAAAAAAAAAAAAAAAAAAAAATTAAAAAGGGCTGGGGATGTGGCTCAGTGGTTAAGCGCCCCTGAGTTCAATCCCTGTTACAACAACAAGAAAAAATTTACAGGACTAAAGAAAATGTTGAAGAACCAAAGTTGGAAAGGACAATTTTCAGAACAGCAGAAACCAGATCTCTCTCTCTCTCTCTCTCTCTCTCTCTCTCTCTCTCCATATATATATATATGTATGTATAATTTTTATTTTTACTTTTTAAAATATTTTTAGCTGTAGATGGACACAATACCTTTATTTTGTTTATTTTTATATGGTGCTGAGTATCAAACCCAGGGCCTCACATGTGTGAGGCAAGCACTCTACCACTGAGCTTCAACCCCAGCTCATCTTTTTGTATTTTTTATTGGTTCTTTTTCTTTGTGCTCAACAGTAGAATCCATTTTGACAAAATTATATAAGTATGGAATTTATCTTATTCTAATTCAGTCCCCAGTACCTTTCCTTCCCCTTCCCTCCCCCCTATCCCCTTCCCTCTATTGATCTTTCTGCCATTTACCCATACTTATTTTTTAAAATTAATTTCTGTGGATGTACACAGAGGTGAGACTCACCGTGGTGTGTTCATATATGTACCTAGGAAAGTTGTGTCAGATCCATTCCACTCTCTTTCCTTTTCCCATCTCCTCTCTCTTTCCTTCATTCCCCCCAAGTGTCTTGAAAGGACATGGCTGGGGTATAAATCAGCTCTCAGGAAGTGTCTGTGAGTCCTTATACTCAGGTGTGGAATTGTGGGGGAAGGAGTCTGAGGGGTTGTTTGGGTCTCAGGCTTTCTTTGGTTGGGGGAGGGCTGGGCAGGGTGACAGGAGTCCTGCTACAGCTGTACACATGAGAGAGGGAACATCCCTGGATGCTGGGAAAATGGGATCCACAGCCCCCATGCCAGCTCTTATAGCAGCTGAGGAATTGGCACACGAGAATGGAGTTCAAAGCAGGTGATACAGTAGTTCTGAAGGACAGCCTAGCCTAGAAAAATGGATATGGCAAATGTAGAAGAGGCAGACAAACTCTTTCTGTAAAGGGCCACCTGGTAAATATTTTAGGTTTTGTTCAAGGGGTTTCTGTTGTAATACTTAATTCTTCCTTAGTAGTTTTCTACTGTGACGTATAGTCATAGATGATATGTAAATAAATGGGAATGGCTGTGGTCCAGTAAATTTACAAAAACAGGTAGTGGTGAGATTTGGCCAATAGCTGAGTTCTGGTCTAGGCTGATGTTGGCTTGGTAGAACCTAGTCAAGGTGAACGGTTATAATCTCAAGGTGAGTCAAGTGTTTGTTCTGTAGCTGAGTCCTTGTACACATTTGTGGTGAACCCTGAACCCTGTCTACTACAGAAGAAAGCCCAGGGAACTTTACTTAGAATGATCTGAGTTCATATTCTGGCTCAACTACTCTACTATTGAGGGCAAGCTACTGGACCTCTCTGAGCCTCAGTTTCTTCATCTTTGAAATGGTGAACATAATTAAAATGCCCATATGATTGTTATTTATTTAAATAATGTATGTAAAATTGACAGCATGGAGTTTAACATAGAACTTAGTGTCCACACTTTGTTTTGGCTCTCTCCCCATTTCCTAGTCACGTGGAAAGCATAAATGGTTAATTAGGTCCTTGCTGAATGATCACTGATACTTCATCCAACTTAGGAAATGTGTGAAGAAAGCCAATGCCATGTCTTTGAAGATTCTTAGGAGCATAGCAGGTGAAAGAATGAGGAAAAGACCTGTCTCCTGGTCTTCACATTCCTCTTTCCAGTCTGGTCTCTCCTGGGGGCAGACTCCTCTGGACGTACTGGGCAGTTTTCAGGTATATTAACAAGTAGGAGTTTCTGGGAAGGGGACTTTAAATCAGGATCCTGGAATAATGGTTTTAGAAAAGTGGGGCTATTTAGCCCAGAAACCTGATAGTGTCAGTACATGTCTGCAGGGCAAAACATGTGGGAAGAGTGTGAGTGCGGACTGCTGCTGGATTGCCACAGGAAGGAGACAGAGACAGCCATGGCAGAGTCAGACCATCCAAAAATGACACGGACATTGGGAGGTGGTGAGTTTCCTGTTGCCGGGGATGTCCAAGCAGAGGACTTCTGGGATGTTGGAAAGGGAATAAGGTCTGACAGGACTCAAGATCAGACTCTTGCAAATCATGAAACCCTTTTAAACTTGTGGAAGCTCAGAAAAGATAGGTCAGAACATGAGATATTCCTGAAGATCAATTGTCTCAAAATAGCAAAAAGTGGTTCAACTCTTGACTGGGAACAGGTCCATTTCTGCGGTAGATCAACATGTCCCCTTGGGTGGGGATGTAGCTCAGTTGGTAGAGTGCTTGCCTTGCAAGCACGAGACCTGCTGCATTCAATGCCCAGCACTGCAAAAACAAAGCAAAAACATGCCCCCTTTAGGGAAGAATAAGAATAACATGGGTTGTATTCTTAGATTGTGCCAGAACTCACATACATACTTTAAACGTTTTCAGTTTTTCCCTTACAATGGGCTCAGGGGGAGAAGATGGCTGATTAGAGGAAAGGTGCCCTCCCAGCAGTTCCTCAGCACAGGACTTAAAAAGCAGGAAGACCACTTCTCAGTGAGGTGGGTAAGTAAGGGAACTCACTGAAATTTTTAATACTGGATTATAAGAACAAAACAAAACAAAAACCATTGAGACTCAGAGAGTCAGAAACTTCAACATAATATAAAAAGTAATGCATTAGAGATGCACCAGCTTGGCCACCAAAGGTGGCTACAGAGACAAGGGAGGGAAGGGAGGATCCTATGGGTGGATAAAGAAATTAATAGTAAAGAAAACCTGACATAGGGGAAACCTGGGGATTAGCGAGGTAGGCTAATTTTAGTGGATACAGAGTTGTTAGGGGAAGGGGCTCAGTGAAAGTAAACCCCAATATAGCTTCCTGGGGCAGGAAGGCACACAGAAAATGGCTACTTGGTGGTGAGGGAACCATCTATAAGTGCTACATAGCTGTTAGCAGAGACAGGTGATTGGGAACTCAAAAGAAATTACCAGCAACTGACTAAAAAAATTTCCAGAAGTGCCTGAACCAGAGAGACTGAAATGGGCACAAAAAGAGCTGTACCTGGACCATGGAGGGTCCCAGTACCAGAGGAGAAGTCTTCCTTTGTTGCTGGTACCACATAAGAGTTATTGGGAAGACTCCTTTAACAGTCACACAGGAGTGCCTGCATTCCAGAGCAGATACCCAGTATTTCATATTCATAGTGGTGAAGGTGAAACCTGTGGACATGTAGTCCCTATGCCCTAAAAGTGGATTTACCAGAGGCCCTAGATATCCAGAGGTCTTGCAGAAACTGGCATCTCCTTAGCAATAGGGATTGTGGATCAAATTCCAAAAACCCACTCACAGAATTCCAGTTTGGTCAAGACTAAACCCCAACTACTGGAACTTCCAATTTAGAACTCTGCATCATCCCCGCTACAGAAATACACAATTTGTCATCACCCAAATTGTACTATCCCACCTTTAACTGGGACACCGAGAGCTGAGATCTACGACAACCAGCTTTGCCTCCTAGCCACAGTGGCTGGCAGCTAAGCGAGGAAAACAAAGGCATTGGATTTGACAACCTCAGCCCAAAACCCAAAAGTTACAAAGTCAAAAATAAATACAAAGAATGAAAATCCATCCTTGCCAACAGTTTTGACATTCTCTGTGGAAAGAAGCCCTTTATTTCTCAGTAATTTTTTTCTTTTACTCTATTTTTTTTCTTTTTTCCCTCTGTACTCTCAGTTTTTAAATCTATTTTTCTTATTCTATTTAAAAAATTTTAACTTTAAAATTTTTTAAGGCATCATTCATTGTACTATATTCTTTTTTCATTATGCATGATTTTCTGTGTGTGCATGCATGAGTATGTTTTCATTGCACAGATAGGTTTGAAAAGCTATATGTATCTTCATGTAATTTTACTTTCATATTAATTGAAAGTAATTACTGCCTCTCCTCTGATCACTTTTTAAAATATTTCAAACTTTCTCTTGTCTTCCCACTCTATTTTGTCTTTAAGAGTGAATAATCCCACTTAATAATAGAATTATATAGTTTATATAACTCCTACCCCAATTTTGATGTTATGATTATTAATACAGTGGATGACATAGTAGATACCTGCTATAAAATACCTGATCTAGCTTACAGATTTTTACTATTGGTACTGATATTAAAATACTGACCTCACCATTCCTATATAGATGTCAATTAGTGTTACAGATGTTAAAGTAGACACTGGACATTTATCTTAAGACTGTAATCTGTTGCTGACACTAGTGCTATTCCTGGATGCCTCCCCAAGAGTGGCTGGAAGGTGATTGGGATACTTCAAGATCACAGAGTAGAGATACTGCTGCTGAAAAATACTCACACTAAGCCAAGAAACAGTGAACCTCACCCCACACATGATCTAGCCCCATGTGAGCTTTAATATTACAATATTACCTCGACTCATAGATTTGGGGAGATAAAACTCCAAATTGACAACCAGACTTCAAGAAATAACAACCTGAGGAGGTTTCAAGATGGCGGCCTAGAGGGTGGCTGCATTTCATGTTGCTCCAGGACTCAGGATTCAAAAGAGGAGATATTGAGACACTTGGGACCAACTCAAAGCAGCCGGGTGACTCTCACCCATTGGGAAGGCGTCCTGGATGGGACGGTGGTCCCGGAAAGCAGGGAACTTTGTGAAGTAGAGCTGCCGGCGAGACACCCCTCCCCCCGCTGGAGCAGTGAACTCGGACAACTGGGAGCGCCGTAAAGGAGGCCGCTCGGCACAGCGCTGGGACTCGGAGCAACCACTGGGGCTCCGGCGGCTGCCCAGGGTAGGAGTGGCGAGGAGAGCTGTGTGGACTCAGAACACCAGGGCCTGCCCTGAGGAGGAGGAGGAGGAGGAGCATGGCTGCTTGGATTCGGAGTGACTGCACCAGAGCTACAGGCGGTTGCCAGAGGAGAAGCTTGGCGGCGAGCTGTTTGGACTCAGACCACTTCTGAACACCGGGGCCTGCCCGGAGGAGTAGGAGGAGGAGGAGGAGGAGCGCGGCGGGTCCTTTGGACTCACAGTGACTGCATTAGCGCTCCAGGCGGCTGCTCAGAGGAGAAGGCGAGTGGTGAGTTGTTTGGACTTAAAGTGACAGCTCCTGAACACAGGGGGGCTGCCTGGAGGAGAAGCGTGGTGGGTCGTTTGGTCTTGAGTGGCCGCACCAGAGCTCCGGGCAGTTGCCCAGAGGACCTGTGCAGCGGGTCACGTGGATTCAGAGCCACTCAGAGTGACCGCTCCTGAACACCCGGAGGGTTATCTGGAGAAGGAGGAGGAACGGGGAGGGTCACTTCGACTCGGAGTGATTGATTGCCCAGGGCTACGGGTGGTTGGTGGGAGGTGGAGGCACGCAGTGAGTTTCTTGGACTCCTAGTGACCGCACCAGAATACTGGGCAGCTGTCTGGAGGAAGAGGCGTGTGGCGGGTCTCTGGGACTCAGAGCGATTGTACAGGGCCCCAGGTGGCTGCTCAGAGGAGGGGCCACACAGCCAGGCGATTAGGTGCAGAGCAGGGTCCCAGGATCTAGGAGGCTTCTTGGTGGAAGAGCCGCACAGAGACAGGCTTAGGGCGGAGCGAAGGTTCCAGGCCTGCGGGCAGATTCTCTGAGGAGGGGCAGCCTAAGGAGATTCATCTGCGAAGGGTGAGGCTCCCAGGCCCAGGAGGTAGGGCCGGGCCCCTGGGAACTTTGCAGAGGAAGGCAGCCCAGCCCAGGCGGTAGCTGTAAATTGAGGGGAACCTCTAGGAGGGAACTGACCAGCGAGACCTCCCCACTGGGTGAGTCTTCCCTGCCGGGTGAGGTTTCCCCACAAGGACGGTAAAACCAGAGACTCAGGCCCAAACAGGCCTTGCCTCAGCCTGCAGCCTAGGTCCCCTTTGGATGACCATTGGTCAACAAGGGATTATACCCCACCTGAAGGCCACCACTCCTAGAGAGGCAACTTCCTTGTGGAGCACCGCATTATCAACTTCCTTCAAGACTTCAGCCTACTGAAGGCTAAGAGGGGATATATATAGAAATCTTCAGGGACATTGTAAGTCAATAGAGGAAATCTGCAATATCTCAGTGGTCCACTGATACCTGAACAATATGAGAAAACAAGGAAAGAAAATGCTGCAAACAAATCTAGATGTTACATCAATTAAACCCAATGACAGCATGGCAGAGAAATGACAGAAAAGGAGTTCAGAATGTACATAATTAAAATGATCAGAGAAGCAAACGATGAGATGAAAGAGCAAATGCATGCACTGAATGATGAGATGAAAGAGCAAATGCAAGCATTGAATGATCGCACCAATCGACAGTTAAAAGAGCAAATGCAGGAAGCAAAAGATAATTTCAATAAAGAGTTAGAGATATTGAAAAAAAACCAAACAGAAATCCTTGAAATGAAGGAAACAATAAACCAAATTAAGAACTCGATAGAAAGCATATCCAATAGGATAGAACACCTGGAAGACAGAACCTCAGACATTGAAGACAAAATATTTAACCTTGAAAACAAAGTTGAACAAACAGAGAAGATGGTAAGAAATCATGAACAGAATCTCCAAGGACTATGGGATATCATGAAAAGGCCAAATTTAAGAATTATTGGGATTGAGGAAGGCCTAGAGAAACAAGCCAAAGGAATGAACAATTTATTCAATGAAATAATATCAGAAAATTTCCCAAATCTGAAGAATGAAATGGAAAATCAAGTTCAAGAGGCTTACAGGACTCCAAATACACAAAATTATAACAGACCCACACCAAGGCACATTATAATGAAAATACCTAACATACAAAATAAAGACAGAATTTTAAAGGCTGTGAGAGAAAAGAACCAAATTACATTCAGGGGGAAACCAATACGCATATCAGCAGATTTTTCAATCCAGACCCGAAAAGCTAGAAGGGCATGGAACAACATTTTTCAAGCCCTGAAAGAAAATGGATGCCAACCAAGAATCTTATACCCAGCAAAACTTACCTTCAAATTTGACGATGAAATAAAATCCTTCCATGATAAACAAAAGCTAAAAGAATTTACAAAAAGAAAGCCAGCATTACAGAACATTCTCAGCAAAATATTCCATGAGGAAGAGATGAAAAACAAAGAAGCAAATCAGCAAAGGGAGGAATTATCCTAAAGGAATTGTCAAATAAAGGAGGAAACAAGTTGTGTCAAACAAATAAATAAATAAAATTTAAAAAATGAACCAAATGACCGGGAAACCAAATCATATTTCTATAATAACCCTGAATGTTAATGGCCTGAATTCATCAATCAAAAGACATAGACTGGCAGATTGGATTAAAAAGAAAGATCCAACAATATGTTGCCTGCAAGAGACTCACCTCATAGAAAAAGATACCCATAGATTAAAGGTGAAAGGATGGGGAAAAACATACCATGCACATGGACTCAGCAAAAAAGCTGGAGTATCCATCCTCATTTCTGATAATGTGGACTTCAAGCCAAAGTTAGTCAGAAGGGATAAAGGTCATTTCATACTGCTTAAGGGAAGCATAAATCAGCACGATATAACAATCATAAACATCTATGCCCCAAACAGTGGCTCATCCATGTATGTCAAACAAATCCTTCTCAATTTCAGAAACCAAATAGACCATAACACAATAATACTAGGTGATTTTAACACGCCTCTCTCACCACTCGACAGATCTTCCAAACAAAAATTGAACAAAGAAACCATAAATCTCAATAACATAATCAATAATTTAGACTTAACGGACATTTATAGAATATACCATCCAACCAAGAGCGAATACACTTTCTTCTCAGCGGCACATGGATCCTTCTCTAAAATAGACCATATATTATGCCACAAAGCTAATGTTAGCAAATACAAGAAGATAGAGACACTACCATGTATTCTATCAGATCATAATGGATTGAAGTTAGAAATAAATGAAAGAGTAAAACACAGAAACTATTCCAACATCTGGAGATTAAACAATATGCTATTATATGATGAATGGATAACAGAAGATATTAGGAAGGAAATTAAAAAATTCTTAGAGGTAAATGAGAACAAAGAAACATCATATCAAAATCTCTGGGACACTATGAAAGCAGTACTTAGAGGGAAATTTATTTCATGGAGCACATTTAATAAAAGAAGTAAAACTCAACAAATAAACAACCTAACACTACAGCTCAAAGCCTTAGAAAAAGAAGAACAGAACAGCACCAAAAGTAGTAGAAGACAGGAAATAGTTAAACTCAGAGCTGAAATCAATGAAATTGAAACAAAAGAAACAATACAAAAAATTGACAAAATAAATAGTTGGTTCTTCGAAAAAATAAACAAAATTGATAAACCTTTAGCCACACTAACAAAGAGAAGACGAGAGAAAACCCAAATCACTAAAATTCGGAATGAACAAGGAAATATCACAACAGACAGGATTGAAATACAAAACATAATTAGAAGCTATTTTGAAAATCTATACTCCAACAAAATAGAAAATTTCAAAGACATCAACAGGTTTCTAGAGACATATGAATTGCCTAAACTGAACGAGGAGGACATAAACAATTTAAATAGACCAATTTCAAGTACTGAAATAGAAGAAGTCATCAAAAGCCTACCAACAAAGAAAAGTCCGGGACCAGATGGGTTCTCAGCCGAGTTCTACAAAATCTTTAAAGGAGATCTCATTCCAATACTTCTCAAAGTATTCCATAAAATAGAAGAGGAGGCAACCCTCCCAAACTCATTCTATGAAGCCAATATCACACTGACACCTAAACCAGACAGAGACTCATCAAGGAAAGAAAATTTCAGACCAATATCCTTAATGAACATCGACGCAAAAATTCTCAACAAAATTTTAGCAAATCACATACAAAAACATATTAAAAAGATAGTGCACCATGATCAAGTGGGTTTCATCCCAGGGATGCAAGGTTGGTTCAACAACAGGAAATCAATAAATGTAATTCACCATATTAATAGACTTAAAGTCAAGAATCACATGATTATTTCAATAGATGCAGAAAAAGCATTTGATAAAATACAGCACCCCTTCATGCTCAAAACACTAGAAAAAATAGGGATAGTGGGAACATTCCTTAACATTGTAAAGGCCATATATGCTAAACTCATGGCTAATATCATTCTAAATGGTGAAAAACTGAAAGCATTCCCCCTAAAAACTGGAAGAAGGCAGGGATGCCCTCTTTCACCACTTCTATTCAACATCGTTCTTGAGACTCTGGCCAGAGCAATTAGACAAACCAAAGAAATTAAAGGGATACGAATTGGAAAAGAAGAACTCAAACTATCCCTGTTCACTGATGACATGATTATATATTTAGAGGAACCTGGAAATTCCACCAGAAAACTCTTAGAACTCATAAGTGAATTCAATAAAGTAGCAGGTTACAAGTTCAATGCCCATAAATCCAACGCATTTTTATACATAAGTGATGAATCTTCAGAAAGAGAAATTAGGAAAACTACCCCATTCACAATAGCCTCGAAAAAAATAAAATACTTGGGTATCAATCTCACAAAAGAGGTGAAAGACCTCTACAATGAGAACTATACAACACTAAAGAAAGAAATTAAAGAACACCTTAGAAGATGGAAAGATCTTCCATGTTCTTGGATAGGCAGAATTAATATTGTCAAAATGGCCATACTACCTAAAGTGCTATACAAATTCAATGCAATTCCAATTAAAATCCCAATGACGTACCTTACAGAAATAGAGCAAGCAGTTATGAAATTCATCTGGAAGAATAAGAAACCCAGAATAGCTAAAGCAATCCTTAGCAGGAAGAGTGAAACAGGGGGTATTGCAATACCAGATCTTCAACTCTACTACAAAGCAATAGTAACAAAAACGGCATGGTAGTGGTACCAAAATAGAAAGGTAGATCAATGGTACAGAATAGAGGACACAGACACAAACCCAAATAAATACAATTTTCTCATACTAGACAAAGGTGCCAAAAATATGCAATGGAGAAAAGATAGCCTCTTCAACAAATGGTGCTGGGAGAATTGGAAATCCATATGCAACAGAATGAAACTAAACCCATATCTCTCACCATGCACGAAACTCAACTCAAAATGGATTAAGGACCTCGGAATCAGACCAGAGACCCTGCAGATTATAGAAGAAAAAGTAGGTCCAAATCTTCACCTTGTTGGTCTAGGACCAGACTTCCTTAACAGGACTCCCATAGCACAAGAAATAAAAGCTAGAATCAACCAATGGGATAGATTCAAACTAAAAAGCTTTCTCTCAGCAAAGGAAACTATCAGCAATGCAAAGAAAGAGCCTACAGAGTGGGAGAATATCTTTGCCAATCATACTTCAGATAGAGCACTAATCTCCAGAATCTATAAAGAAGTCAAAAAACTCTACTCCAAGCATTCAAATAATCCAGTCGACAAATGGGCTAAGGAAATGAATAGACACTTCACAGAAGAAGATCTACAAGTAATCAACAAACATATGGAAAAATGCTCAACATCTCTAGTAATAAGAGAAATGCAAATCAAAACTACACTAAGATTCCATCTCACCCCAATTAGAATGGCGATTATCAAGAATACGAGCAACAACAGGTGTTGGCGAGGATGTGGGGAAAAGGTACACTCATACATTGCTGGTGGGGCTGCAAATTAGTGCAGCCACTCTGGAAAGCAGTGTGGAGATTCCCTAGAAAACTTGGAATGGACCCTCCATTTGACCCAGCTATCCCAGTCCTTGGCCTATACCCAAAGGACTTAAAATCAGCATACTACGGAGATACAGCCACATCAATGTTCATAGCTGCTCAATTCACAATAGCCAGACCGTGGAACCAACCTAGATGCCCTTCAATTGATGAGTGGATAAAGAAACCGTGGTATATATATACAATGGAATATTACTCAGCCATAAAGAATGATAAAATTATGGCATTTGCAGGCAAATGGATGATACTAGAGAATATCATGCTAAGTGAGATAAGCCAATCTCAAAAAGCCAAAGGACGAATGATATCGCTAATAAGTGGAGGATGACACATAATGGGGGGGAGGGAAGGGTTAGTGTTAGGGTTAGAGCTAGGGTTAGGGAGGGGGGCAAGTATGGAGGAAAGAAGTACTGTATAGAGGGCAAAGAGGGGTGGGAGGGGTGGGGGGAAGGGAAAAAATAACAGAATGAATCAAACAACATTACTCTATGTAAATTTATGATTACACAAATGGTATGCCTTTACGCCATGTACAAACAGAGAAACAACATGTATCCCATTTGTTTACAATAAAAAAAAAAAAAAGAAATAACAACCTGAGGAGAACTTCAGGTCCCACCCCTTGGGACATCTACTCATCTACTCATATATCAAAAACAGAGAGAAATCCAAGGATTGAAAAGATAAGTGCACATGAAAGGACATGTATATGAAAGACAAAGGGGCATCCATAACAAATGATGTGAAAATCCAAGACTTCTGAATACTTGAGAAACAAGCAAACAAATCTTTCTCCAAATTCACAATTCTCCAACAAAGGATTCCACAGATAAGTGAATAAAATTCTAGAGAAAGATAATAAAAAATTATTAAAATTTTAATGCATTAAAAGATGATCTGAATAATGAATTAAGGGACCAAATACAGGAGATGAAAGATCATTTAAATGAAGAAATAGAAATATTGAAAAGAAGCCAATTAGAACTCCTGGAAATGAAAGACACAATGAATCAAATTAAAAATTCACTCAAAAGAATCATCAACAGAATAGATTGCATAGAAAATAGAACTTCAGCTCTTGAAGACAGAACATCAGACTTTGAAGAGAGTGTACATTACCTTGAGTACACAGTATACAATAAAAGGAAAAAAGTGGTAGAACATGATCAAATATACAAAAGTCTGGGACAATATCAAGAAACCAAATCTGAGAGTCATTGGGAAAGAAGAGAATGTAGAGATATAGGGTAAAGGCATTAAGAACATTTTCAGTGAGGCAGTAACAGAAAATTTCCCCATATCAGAAACAAAATAGACATTCACATACAGGATGCATACAGGACCCAAAATAGACCAAATTGGAAGAGAAGTTCTCCATAACATAATCAAAATGGCTAACAGAAAGAATATTAAAAGCTGCAAGAGAGAAACATCAGGTCATATTTAGAGGCAAACCAATAAGACTCACTTCTGATTTCTCAACTCAGACCCTAAAATCAATAAGGGTATGGAGTAAGATATTCTAAGCTTTAAAAGAATTTTCATCACCACTGTTTTGTCAGCTTTCTTTCTGCTATGACTAAAAGATCTGACCAGGACAATTTTAGGGAAGGACAAGTTTATTTTGGGGCTCACAGTTTCAGAGATCTCAATCCATAGACAACTGGCTCCATTCCTCCAGGAACAACAAGGCAGAAGAGTGTGGCAGAGGGAAGTAGCTCACACGATGATCAGGAAACAGTGCGAGAGAGGTCTCCACTTTCCAGACATAAATATATACCCCAAAGTCATGCCCCAATTTCCACTTCCTCCAGCCACACTCTACCACTTCAGTTACCACTCAGTTAATCCCTATCAGGGGATTAATTCACTGATTGGGTTAATATTCTTACAACCCAATCATTTCTCCTCTGAATCTTCTTGCATTGTCTCACATGTGAGCGTTTGGGAGACACCTCACATCCAAACCACAACAACCACAAAGTTTTCTCATGCACTTAACTTTCAATCAATTCCCTTCCCCATTCTATAGCCTACCAAATAGTAATCTACTTTCCATTGCTATGGTTTGACTTTTTAAAATTTGCACATATATTGAATCACACTGAGTTTTGTCAAGGACTTTTTTTCTTACACATGATAATACTTTAGGGATTTATCTATTTTACATTTTTATTATTTCACCCATTAGTATTATAGACTAGCATTCCTTTTTATAAATATACTATACCAGAATTTTCTTGTTCATTCAATGAAGATTTGGATTGTTTTCAGATTTTTTTCAGTTATAAACAAAGGTGCTGTGAACATCTGAGTAAATATTTTTGGGTGGACTGTCTTGATTTCTCTTAGATATATATCTAAGTGAAATTGCTAGATATATGTTTAACATTATAATGAACTATAAAACTGTTTTATAAGTGGCTAAGAAAAACTGCATTTCCAACATCAGTTTATATATCAGTATACCAGTGACTCTATATTCTTGTCACCACTTAACATGGTCTTTCATCACTTCGCTGGATTAATTGAACAATACTCTTTTAAATGAAGAATGGATCAAAGTAGAAATGAGAGAGGAAATAGAGAAATTCTTAGAAATGAATGAGAACACAGATACAGCACATCAAAATATCTGAAATAGCATGAAAGCAGAGGGAAATTTATAGCATCAAGTGCCTATGTTAAAAAATTTGAGAGATCCCAAATAAACAAGCTTATGCTCCACCTCAGGGCCTTAGAAAAGGAGGAACACACTAACCCCCAAATAGTAAAAGACAGGAAATAACAGAGATCAGAGCCAAAATGAATGAAATTGAGAAAAAAAAAATACACAGGATCAATGCAATGAAGAGTTGGTTCTTTGAAAAGATAAATAAGATTGATAAACCCTTAGCCAAACTAACCAAAAAAAGGGAGAAGAGCCAAATAAAATTAGAGAAAACAAAGGAGATATCATCACAGACACTTCTGAACCAGAAGGATGATTAAAAACTATCTTGAGGACTGGTATTATAGCTCAGATAGAGCACTTGCCTAGCAGGCAGGCCCACGCGTGAGGCACTGAGTTTGATTCTCAACATCACATAAGAATATATAAATAAAATAAGGTAAAGGTATTGTGTCCATCTACAACCAAAAAAACCAAACAAACAAACCGTATTACTCTAATGAACTGGAAAATCTAGAAGACAATGACCAATTTCTAGATACATATGACCTGCCCATATTGAACCAGGAAAATATACAAAATCTAAACAGGTCAATATCAAGTAATAAAATTGAAACAGCAATTAAAAGCCTATGAACAAAGAAAAGCCCGGGACGAGATGGATTTTTAGTTGAGTTCTACCAGACCTTTAAAGAAGAGCTAACACCAATCTTTCTCAAATTATTCCATGAAATTTAAAGGGAAAGAACACTCCCAAATAAATTATATGAAGCCAGTATAACCTAGACAAAGACAAATCAAGGAAAGAAAACCATAGAGAAATATTCCTTATGGAGACAGATGCAAAAATCCTTAAAATGCAAAATGCATCCAAAAAGATAACCAAGTAGGCTTCATCCAGGCTGATTGCATGGTTTGTTCGACATACATAAATCAATAAATGTAATTCACTACTTAAATAGAATTAAGAAAAAAAAAAGAATCATATGATCATCTCAATAGATGCATAAAAGGCCTTTGATAAAATACAGCACCCATTCATGTTTAAAATGTTGGAGAAACTAGGGATAGAAGGAACTAACCTCAGCATTACAAAGACTATATATTACAAACACAAAGCCAAAGTTGTACTAAACAGAGAAAAACAAAGTTTTTCCTCTAAAACCAGGAAGAAGATAAGGATGTTCACTTTCATCACTTCTATTCAATATAATTTTTGAAACTCTAGCCAGAACAATTAGGAAAGAGAAGAAAATTAAAAGGATTCAAATATTAAGAAGAAAAGTAAAACTATCTCTTTTTGCTGGTGACATGATCCTGTATCTAAGAAGATCCCAAAATATTCCACCAGAACACTTCTAGAGCTGATAAATGAATTCAGCAAAAGAGCAGGATACAAGATCTACCTACACTCATAAATCAATAGCTTTCCTATATTTCAACAGTGATTCGGCTGAGAAAAAAAAATCAGGAAAACTATCACTTTCACAATAACCTAAAACAAAGCAAAACAAAACAAATGAACAAAAAACAACAACTTGGGAATTAATCTAAGCAAGGGGATAAAGGAATGAAAGATCTCTACAGTGAAAACTATAGAACTATGAAGAACAATGAAGAAACCCTTAGAAGATGGAATGATCTCCCATGTTCTTGGACAGGAAGAATTAATATTGTCAAAAAGGCCATATTACCAAAAGCAATATAGAGATTCAATGCAATTCACATCAAAATACCAGGGACATTTTTCACAGAACTAAAAAAAATCAGTCCTCAAATTCATTTGGAAGAATAAGAGACACAGCCTAGCTAAAATAATTCTGAGCAGGAAGAGCAAGGCAAGAGGCATCACAAGACCCAATCTCAAATTATACTACAGTAAAACAGCAAGCAAAAACAGTAAGAAGATCAATGGAATAGAAAACACAGAGACAAATCCATATACTGATAACCATCTGATACTTGTGATGAAGGTGCCCAAAATACATGTTGTAGAAAGATAGCCCTTTAAACAAATGGTGGTGAGAAAATTAAATATCTGTATGTAGACGAATGAAGTTAGAACTGCACAAAAGTCAAATCAAAATGGACCAAAGACTTAGGAATTAGACCAGAAACCTTGCAACTGCTAGGTCAACACTCCTAACTGGAGCAGGTACCAACTTTCTCAAGAAGACCCTAAAGCTCAAGAAAGAAAACCAAGAACCAATAAGTGGAATGCCCTCAAATTAAGAAGATGCAAGGCAAAGGAAACAATTAAGAGCATGAAGAGAGAGCCTACAGAATGGTAGAAAATCTTTGCCTGCTGCTTCTCTGACAGGGAATTTATATCCAGAATATATAAGAATTCAAAAAGTGACCCCCCCAAAACCAAATTACCCAATCAATAAGTGGTCAACAGAACTAAACAGACATTTCTCAAAAGAAGAAACAAAAGTGGTCAACAAATACATGAAATAATGTTCAACATCTCTAGCAATCAGGGAAATGCAAATCAAAACTCTATTAACATTTCATCTCACTCCAGTCATAAAGGTAATTAATTAAGAACACAAATAATAGTAAATGCTAGTGAAGATGCGGGGAAAAACTCACTGATACACTGATACATTGTTGATGGGACTGCAAATTAGTACAACCACTCTGGAAAGCAGTGTAGAAATGCCTCAAAAAACTAGGAATGGAACCAGCAAATGACCCAGTTATCCCACTCCTTGGTATTTATCAAAATAACTAAAATCAGCATGCTATAGCAATACAGCCACTTCAATGTTTATAGCAGCAAACTTCACAATAGTCAAATTATGGAATAAGCCTGGATGGCTGTCAATAGATGAAAGAATCAAGAACATGTGGTATATATGCACAATGGAGTTTTACTCAGTCATAAGGAAGAATAAAATAGTGGCATTTGCCAGGAAGTGGATGGAAATGGTGAACACCATGGCTTTCACTTATGAAATAAGTCAGACTCAGAAAATTAAGGGTCAGATATTTTCTCTCATATGTGGAAGATAGAGCAAAGTAAGGGAAAGAATGTGGTGGGGGTAGGGATGGGCTATCATAAAGATACAGGGAAGGTCAGTGGAGTAGAAGGTAGAAGGGGGAAGGATGGACAAGGGGAGAAAATATGGAATGAATTTAAAAAAATATGTCATATACATATATAAATGTATGAAAGGGAATTTCATCTTTATGTATATGTAGAAATTACCAATTAAAAATAAAGGAGTGAAAAGAAGCCAGTAGAGCAGAGGAAGGGGAGTAGGGTAAGGGAAAGGTGGAGGAAAGGGCATTGGAATCAAATTTCTTGCATGTATGCTTTTGTCAAAATGAACCCAACTACTATGTATGACAAAATGTTCTAATAAAAAACATGAGTAAGAGAATTTGCCAAGACATAGAGAAGATGATTATGCCATATGTTGTAGTTTGGAGCTGAGGTCTCTCCCCAAAGCTCCTATGTTAGTGCAGGAATATTGAGAGGTGTGCAATGATTAGATTATGAGAATTGTAACTAATCAGTCCATCCTAGTTCGAATGGACCAACTGCATGGTAACTGTCAGTAGGTGGGGTGTGGCAGAGGAGGTGGGTCACTGGGAGTGGATTTTCTAAGGAGCACTGTTAGAACTATTCTGGATAACTTTCTTTACAAGTAAAAAAGACATTTTAATTTTTAGTAAAAGAGGTAGATGCTAATTGTTATGTTTATTTTATAGATGAATAAACTGAGGTCCAGGGAGTTTAAATACAGTGCTCAAGACACTTAGATAAGTGATGCCAAGATATCAACATGAATATTCAAATTATAGAGCCCATCCTATTCCAGTTTTATTCTAAATTAATTAATTTGGGGATAGAGGCTGTTTGGCATGGCATTTTGCTATATAAATTGCACTTAATGGCTAAAACATTGACCTAAGTCCAGATTTAATAAGAAAATTATATTTCAAAAGCTAAAAGTTTGAAAATTTAATGAAGATAAGTGGTCCTTTCTAGCAAAATTAAGTAGTGATGCATTAGGCTCTGGCACTCTGCTTGTGGGAGCCCTCTCAGAACAGGAAGCTTTTGGTTTAGTGCTGGCTGAGACTGACATGTGCCTGCATTATAACCTTAAATTGAGATATCTGCAGGGCATCTACCTCAGACCCTGAAGTTTTAAGGAGTCTCTGAAAGGAAGTGACCCAGTAATAACTGGTGTAGGGAGGAGGGAAAAAAAGCTAATGCACCTGCAAATTCAAGTTCAAGGGAGGCATCTGCAAGTTCTAAAGAAATCCCAAGACATACATGCAATTGGGTAAAAAAAAAAAAAAAAAAAAAAAAAAAAAAAAAATATATATATATATATATATATATATATATATATATATGTTCTTTTGACGGCTAGCTTTAGGAGAGAATGGTCTTTGTTTTGGAATATGACCTAATTGACTTTGGAGTGCTAGGAAGAATGATCTGGAAGATAGCATCTGGGTTAGGAGTTCAGGCCCTTTGGTTTGACTCTCAAAGGATAGTGACCCAGGTGACATTCAGGTTGCACACACAATTCTTAAACTCCCTGTTCTCTTACCCAGGACCAAGGCAGAATGTGTCCCTTTGCTGACTTCTTAGACACACTAGGATGAATATTAGGGGCTTTTCCACTTATGGTTTCTCTGGAGATGTTAATTTTAACTTGCTTTGCCTTGGCTGTGAATGCTGAAAAGCTGAGGAGGGAGTGGTAGACATTGATTTGGAAGCATTTTAGTCGAGTGATTCAAGAGGAAAAAACAAAAATAAAAACAACGCACGCCCCCAAACAAACAAACAAACAAACTCGCCACCACAGAGAACACATAGTTGGAACTTTGGAGCTTTTGTCTCAGAAAACACAGTCACCCATCTACCCTGCACCGTGGCTGGTCCCGGCTCTTCTGTGTAAGGTCGGGAGAGGTAGTTATTGGCTCTGATCTTTGGGGTCAAGGCTTTATGCTCTGAATCCTGATATGACAGTATTTCTTCCTTAGTATTGAGGACTTAAAAAATATATTCTTTTTTATTTTAAGAGGAGATAACTTATCCAAATAGAAAATGGCAATGCGATTCTAGAAAAAAAATGTATTTTCTGAACCTTTCTTTTTTTAAATATAAATTTTATATTTCTGTGTGTTTCTTGCTCCCTCTTCTGTCCAAATTTTGGCTTACTTTGAAATTTTTTTTTTCTTCACATTTTTTAAGGCTGTTCACAGGTTTGGGCCCTTTATAGTTCAAAACCTATGCTGTTATTGTCCTGCTCATATTTCCTGCCTCACTTTTTCTATTGAATTGAAATTTGCATAAGGTAAAATTAAGCATTGTCAAGTAAACATTTCAGTGGCATTTAGAATATTCACAGTATAGTGAAATCAACACTTCCTTTGAGTTCTCAGATATTTCATCAATCCAAAGTAATATCCTGTACCCAATAACCAGTAATTCCCTCTCATTGTTTTCCATCCTTTCAGCATCAGACAAGCACCAATCTACTTTCTATCTCTGGATTAACCGTTTTTGGTATTTCATATAAATGGAATCATACATAATGTGACCTTTTGTGCCTGGGTTCTTTTACTTAGCATAATATTTTTAGGTTACCACGTTGTAGCATGTATTAGTGCTTCATCCTTTTTTACCATTTTTTTTTCTTTTGCTGTATTGGAGATAGAACCCAGGGGTTTGTGTATGCTAGGCAAGTACTGTACCACTGAGCTGTAGCTTCAGCCCCACTTTATTCCTTTTTAAGGCTGAATAGTATTCCATTCAATTATCTATATCTAGCTATCTATATATCTGACAATTTGTCTCTCCATTCATCTGTTGTTGATATTTGATTTGTTTCCATCTTTGGGCTATTATGAATAGTGCTGCTGTGAATGTTTATGTTCAAGTACTTATTTGAACACTCGTTTTCAATTTGGTTTATATCTAGGAGTGGAATTACTTAGTCATATGTTAATTCTACATGTAGCTTCTTGAGAAAATGCCAAACTTTTTTCTCATAGCACTTGTATCATTTTAAATTCCTACCAGCAATGTGTAAGGATTTCAATTTCTCCATGTCCCTCCTAACACTTATTTCCAGACATATTCTTTGGTAACACTGATTGGAACCATCAACACGATCCCCTCTTTTATATTCCTGGCCACTTACATTCGTGCTTGCTTAACCCGGCTCCTTAGGTACAATTCTTGGCCATTGTTTGAAAATATCTTTTACTGATCCTTTGCTCATTCCTAGCTGACAATAGTTGTTTTCCCCTTCATCTGTAAAAAGTGCCTGAAAACCCCAAGAATAAAGGAGGAAGTATTTTGGTTTCCATGAACTTTTTTTTTTTTTTTTTTTTTTTTATATAAGAAATTGGGTTCTTTCTTCTGGGGTAGGTGAGGCTGGTCCTGTGTGGAGCTCCTACATCAACTGCATCTTTTTGGACAGGCTTTTCCTGAAGGATCACATCAATCGTTTTGGCCACTTGCTGTCTTTGAGTTCTACACTAGAAGGGTAGTCTTTGTCCTCACCTACCAGAGGAACTGCTGTTTCTGCAGGTGATGCATTTGGATTCTAACAGTGGTGGTTCCCTCCCTGCTCAGGTGGTTCATGTGGCTCAGAGGAAGGTGAGTGCCAGATTTCAGTGTGACATGGTCATCAAGACCTGGCAGGCTGGCAGATGGCTGAGACCAGCAGGGTTAGTTGTTCTCCACTGCCATCTGTGGACTTTTCTAATCAGGAATTTCTTCTCTTTCCTCCCACACTATTCCTCTTGCCAACAGGTCAAGGCTAGCACATCAACAGTCTGTATGAACAGTTCAGTTCTCAAAAAATTGGGAGAGATATTCCTTCAGTGTCTGTCATGAATGAGATTTATCCAACACCTATTAAATTATGCATCAAGGGATTAAGGAAGATTATAACTATTTGAAACTTGGAAACAAGACAAAAAGATGGGTGAGGTGTTCTTTTAATTTCATATAGCGAAGGCTGGGGATATAACTTAAGGTAGAGCATGTGCTTAGCATGTACAAGGCCCTGAGTCTGATCTCCAGCACCCCCAATAGTCAAGTGGGGCATGGTTTAGCAGGCCTGTCCAATGAACCCTTCATAACCAAGCAGAACGATAAACTTTGTTCCATCAATCCATTACTATTAATTAGTTTCCAGACTACGTGAAGTTACTATTAACATGTAGATTTTTCAAATAAATTCTGGTTAGTAGAAAAGAGAACACCAAGGTCATGGCCTATTGCTCTACTCAGTTTTGCATGCAACCCAGCATTCTCATTCTAACATTGTTCCAAATGCTGCAGAAGACCTACCTCTTCAAAACACTCTTTGAACAAAGCTTATTGTCTTGTTGGTTCTCTCATTAATTAATGAACTGAGAAACACCTTTGACATATGTTAATTTCATAATTGTACAAGTCATATTTTTAAGTTTTTGAGGATTTCGCTTTGACAAAGGTTTTGGATAATTTTACTAGAAACCCAGGGGTTGAAGGGACTGGACTGAAGTTAGCATCAGTGCATAGGTTGTGTCCCAAGGGGACTAACCATCATCTGCTTTCCTACACAGGATAGTCACAGATTTGTTTGCTGGTATTAGCTGAGTATTTCAGGTTCCTAGTCTCCTCCTTTAGGTCTGTGGTCCCAGGGTGTTTTGAAGCCTTGAAGTACTCTCAGTGTTTCTTGTGCCCAGCATCCGGTAGCTCTGGTCTTCTGCTTCTGGCTTCTCTGTGTGTCTGCCTCTTCACACTCCAGTCAGCTGCTGTCCTTGCACTCCCCTTGCTTTCAATCTCCCTTTCTCTGAGTGTTTAGTTTTCTGTACTCCAAAGTTCAAGGAGTTGGATTTTCTGGCCACTTCTTCCTGTTGAAATGCCTTTCTCCTGTGGGCTCTCTGTGAGGCACCTGTCTGGTCTTGCTTTGTTTTAGATTGAGGTGTTTTTCTTCCTTTTCTTTTTTTCTGTCTTTGAAGATAAAGTGAGTCTGTGTACTCAATTATGTGTACTTGAGAAGCCACTTTCTGTCATCAACTCCTCAGGAAATTTGATTTCTTACCAGCAACTTGGGCTGTTCTTCTCCCTGCTGTACATATCTTTTCCCACAGTTCAAACCAGAATTTTCTGGAAGGTGGGCTCACTTAGGTATTCTCCTTCTTCTCCTACCTGTTAGAGAGCCTTGCTCTTCTTTCTTTTGGTTCAGGGTTTGTCTGTACTTTGCCTTCTCCATGTCCCTTAGGTGGAAATGGCTCTTGAGATTGATATTATGCTTTCCCCATGTGGGCTGAGGAAAGATTATTTTCATTTGTAGGACTTCTTTCTTTTCTTTCTATTTCTCTCTATTCTAGTGATGCCCCTTCTCCCAGCTTCTGGGACTCTAGGATACATGGGGGCAACACAAGTGAGGAGCTGGCCCCTCATCAGAGGTCTGGTCTGTCTTAAGGGGAAGCTGAGTTCCCTTCCAGCCACACAACCATGTTGTCATCACTCTGGGAGTATACCGGTGGCTTCATTTGTCTGTCTTTGGGTCAAAGATCTCCTAAGGCCTGCTCTGGCTTGACCCCACTGGGGATTGAAGGAAGCTGGGTGCTCCCAGCTTTAGGTTTCTTCAGCAGTACTTTGCCACACTCTGCTGTGGAGTGTGATCGGTGTAAGCTTTAGAGATCCTCCACAGTGCCTAGAATAGTTGAGGAGATGTTGCTCACTTATGTATTTGACGAATACATGAGTGAATCACATTAGTGGGATTTATTTTTGGCTCTTGGATCCCACTTTGGCTCCGGCCCTGATTGGTTCACATATGGTTTTCCATAGATCTGGCTTTGCATATTCATTGTGTAAAACGTTATTAGAATATAAACTTAAGAAATTTCATATCAAATATATATGCCGGTATAATGGAGACTCATTAAAACCTGGGGTCTTCCTATTTTTAAAATTCTGCAAAACACAAACTCATCTATCTTAAGAAGATTCCAGCTAGACATGGCAGGTCTGTAGGCACATGTCAGTCTTGTGCACCAACAACCTGGCCAGGATCTGTGGTCGTGCCAATGAAAAGATGCCAACAGTGGAGTTTGGATGTAGCATTCCTGACCACGGATGAACTAATGTTATTAAATTGTCTGTTTACCTGATACAGAAAAGAAGAGAATCTTCCTTGCATAGACTGGTGGCACTCTGAGAAACAGAGCTTTCTTTTCAGATTTATACTGAAGAAAGATTATTTTAATTTTTAGGTCTTCTTTCTTGCCTTTCTACTCCTCTCGATTCTGTTCTCAAGCTGTTGTTGATGGGATCTAGGTTTTCCCAAATGGGATGACTTAAAACAGAAATGAATTCATTCTCAAATGAGATGGATGAGGAGAGAACAGCTCTGGAATGCATTTTGGTGATCAGCCATCACGCCAGGAGAGGAAGGGTGGCAGTTGGCTGGAACTCATCAGCATGCTGTCTGCATGCGCTTACCATCCTTCTGAATGCATATGTCACTCTCCTGTTTTAATGGAGAAAAAAACTCAGTAAACATTGTTAAGCATGAGTTTTTTTAAAAAATTTGGTCTTAAAATAAGATTATGCACAGTACATGTGCAAGAGAATTTTACATTTTTTAAGAAGTGAAATTAGACACTTCTTTCTGGACCAATGTGATATGTACAAAGAAACAAAAGGGAGGGGTTAGAGTTTCTCTAATCATTCTCGGGTGTGGGCAGTTGAGATATAAGAAGAGAATAAGTTTGGAGGGAATGAATGAAAATCACAGTTACAGGAGGTTCACGAAACCACATCTTTCAATTTCAGCACAGACATATTTGGTATAGAGAAGCAAAACGATGAAAGAGAGGGCAGAATAAAATGTGACACAGTGCGTTAAAGAGATTTTAAAGGTTATTTTGTCCAATCTCTTTATTTCAAAACAGGAAATTGGTACTCAGAGAGGTTGAGTGACTTGCCCAAGGTCACTCCATAACTTAATGGTACATCCTAGAATTAAATTTTATTTCCTCTCTAATAAACCAACATTCCTACGGTGTTACAACTCCCACGGTTCATTAACTTAACATGAACCAAGTTAAAGTTTTGGGAGAATGAAGACACACAGACTACAGAGCAACTTATAACCCCCGTGACTTTGCTTTCTGATCGTGGAGTTTGCAACTCATTTTATTTAGAATATGGTAGTCTCTAATGAACAGTTAAATGGTAGACTTAATATTTCAAAATTTTCATGTCATTTCATTGGAAAGGATTGAAAGCTCCCAAGAACATTCCAGATACCTTGATAAGATTTTGCTGTAATTAAATTTGGGGGCTCTATTCTTCAGTTAGACTCACATGAAGTGAAGACATTTTAACTTCACTACACTGTTTAGCAGCTGAGATTTTTGACATTTATTTTATTATCTTAGCATATGTCTTTGTGAACATATACCTAATTGGTAAGCATTATCATAATTAATTCTTTCTGAAAGTTTTTAAGAAAGCATTTTGATTTTTTTTTGAAGTTTTGTATGGTCTCCTGCAGCTAGACCATTTTTTATTTCTGGCCATGTTCTGCCTAAGTATTTTTTTTTTTTTTTTTGGCTAACTTGATAGATTCTTTTCTTCCTATCCCCCTAACACTTTTTTAGCTTATTTGATTTTGAACAGGCAAGGATCTAGTTTTCTGTATGACTTCATTAGCTGTTAAAGGCATATTTGTTATTGTAGTAAAATATATAACACAAAATTTATAATTTAAATCATTTTTAAGTAAATAGTTCACTGGCATTAAATATATTCACAATGTTACATAATCATTATTCCCATTTCCAGAGTTTTTTCATCATCCCAAACAAACTCTGTACCCATTGAATGTACTTCTCATTTATGCAGCCCTTAGCCACTGGAGATCTGTTTATTTTCTTGTCTCTATAATTTTGACTGCCTCACGTAAGTGGAAGCACACATTTGTCCTTTCATGTTTGGTTTACTTCACTAGCACAATGTTCTCAAGGTTCCACCATGTTGTTGTACATTTCAGAATTTCATTCTTTGGAAGGCTGAATAGTCCTTGATCATATGTGTATATCACATTTTTTTCTACGAATCTGTTGATGGACATTTGCGTTGTTCCTACCTTTTAGTCATTGTGACTAGTGCTCCTATGAACATTGGCATACAAGAATCTGTTTGAGTCCCTGCTTTCAGTTCTTTTGGATGTACATATACCAAGAAGTGGAATTGCTGTATCATGTGGTCCTTCTTCTTTAACAATTTGAGGAATCACCAAATTCTTTCTTGCCACTGCACCATTTCACATTCCCACCTGCCAGACACAAGGTTTCCAACTTTTCTGTATCTTCATATATGCCTGTTAGTTTCTAGAGTTTTGATAATAACCATCTTAGTGAGTATGAAATGGGATTCCCCTCTGGTTCTGATTGGCATTTCCCTAATTACTAGTGATGCCGAGCATCTTTTCTTGTGCTTGTCGGTCATTCGACTAGCTCCTTCAGAGAAATGTCTAGTCACATCCTTTTGCTCATTTTAAAGTTGGGTTGTTGTTTTTATGTTGTTGAATTATAGAAGTTCTTTATGCCTTTCAGACATAGAATTTGTAAATATTTTTTTCTATTCTGTGATAGTGCCTCTTTTTTTTTTTTTCCTGGCTGTGCTGGAGATCAAACTCAGGGCATTGAGCATTCTGGACAAGTGTGTACCATTGATCCACATCCCCAAACTTGATAATATCTTTTAATACTCAAAACCTTTTAATTTTGAAGAAGCCCATTTTGTTGTTGTTGTTGCTTGTTATGCATTTTGAGTGTCCAGTAGGAAGGCGAATCTCTGAGAACTGTAAGGTGTCAGACGTCAGTGACAGAGATGACTCAGGCTCTATTTCTGTGACCCCTAGCCATGCATATGTGGAGTTCTGCTCACTCTAGGGAGGATCTCTTACCTGCTCACTTGAAAGAGGTCGTTCAAACCCTAGCAGAAGACGGACATGTCATTCTCGGATCAATGACTCAGTGACATGACTCTGCTGACCATGGCTCATGTACCTCAACTGACAAGGACTAAGTCAGAAATTTACAAGTGTAGATTTGGGAGGCAACTGCAGTACTATGGCTAACTGGCCAAACATGGGGCTTAGATTGCCCACATTTAAATCCTGGTTTTGCTATTTACTAGCTACAGGACCTGTCAGGTAAATTATTCAATTCTCTCTGCCTCAGTTTTCCCAGAGGTAATATGGAGGTAGGGTTGTTAAAGCCTTTTGTGAGTTAATACACACAAAGTGCTTGAAATAGTGCTTGGCATATTGTAAGCACTCAACAAATGTTCTCTAGCACATTAATGGATTCAAATATGCAAAGCACTTTGAGAAGTCCCTGCTGCAGCCAGTATTATTCCCAGCACATGACATTCAAATGCAAAGTTCTAAAAGAGTTTTAAAGAAACAGAGTGCAGACCAAACAACATATTTCTATGGGCCAAATTCAGTTCCAGAACTGCCAGTTTGCAACGCCTGAACTGAAACTAGAGAACTTTGTCCAGGCTCCCAGTCAGAACTCACTTCTGACTGTGATTCCTTGGGTTTTACTGGAACCATGGTCCTTGATTCCACCTTCTGCCCCTTCCCTGCATCTCCACCTTATGACTCTTGAAAACTGAGATTCTGGGAGGCGAGTTGGCTTTTCTCTTCATTAATTTTACATTAAAAAAAAAAAAATCTATGCTGTATATTGAAGGAATTACCAGGATTGCTTTTTATATAACAATAAATTAATGAAAGAACACATTGTTTGTTATCATTGGTCAAATTGACCTGAGGGCTTTTTGTAAAAGTATGTTTGTATCATTTGTTTATTCAAAGTACATGTATCATGATAGGCAGTATGAATATAAAGATGAAGAGAAGTGATTCCTACTTCTCAGGAAAATACATACCCAAAAGGCATGCCCCCAATGACCCATCTGCCTCCTCCACCCACACCCTATCTGCCTAACCTTAGTTACCACTAAGTTAATCTCTATAGTGAATTAAGGCACTGATTAGGTTGAGGCTCTCATAACCCAGTCATTTTACCTCTCAACTTTCTTGCATTGTTTCATACATACATGAGTTTTTGGGGGATACTGAATATCTAAACCATAAAAGGCATAATCTTATAGGAGAGTAGCAGTGGTTAATTTCATATGATTTCTCTTTATATTATTCATTGTGATAACAAATGTAATGCTTATATTCTTATAAAGCAAATACAAATATGATTTGTTTATACTTTTATGTAGCTTTTTTCAAGTATTATATTTCACAATCATATTTGAGAAAAATGAAAATAGTTTTAGATTTTTTATTCTACTAAAATGATAAATGCTCATTGTAAACAATTCAAGAAATATGAAGAAATATAAAGAAGAAAGAAAATTGCTCCAAATTCTGTCACCCAGAGATAAATACTGTTAGTATTTTGAATGCCCTTCTGGATATTTCTCCTGGATATTTCTCCATGGATATATATTATCATCTATCTAAAAAAAAAAAAAAAAAAAAAAAAAGAATGAATGCTGCATTTTTCTCCTTGCCTTTGGAGTCCTTTGAAATGTTCATTTGATCTATTGAACATTTTCCATATTGACCTATTAAAACAATGAACTTTGTCTACTTATTTACCCATCTGTATATTTTTCTCTATATAAGCTGGTGTTGGATTTATTTACCAGTCTGATTTTTAATTCCTTATTTTCTCCTTTTTTTTTTTTTTTTTTTTTTTTTTCACATTAAGTTCTTTTCATTTTCCTTAGGGTTTTGTTGTTCTTTTCCTAACTTCTTGGCTACATTCTTACTCATACATTATGGCAATCTAAATCGAGTCCTGTTTTCTGACTCTCCTTTTACGGCAAGCAGCAGCTCAGGAGTTCATACTAAATAAACCTCTTTCTGTTTTGTTAACTTTTAACTTGGAGTGCAGAGACAATGGGGGAGGCTGACCTTCTCACATGGCGGTCTGAAACAGATGGCCTTGCTGTTTACTTTTGTTTTGGAAGCTAGAGGCAAATAACCATAGCATCTGGGACGGGATCAGTTAAATTTAAGGATGAAAGAAAAGAGTTTGAGTGTTCTGCTAGATGAAGATGTAATAGTCCACTCTAAATGTCACCACTGAAGGAAATGTTACCCTTTGCATAAACTCAGCATTTTGCTTAACATTTTGTATGACTTGTGGACTAAGGGCCTGACATTCTTAACAGATTTCTCTGACCCAGTAAAACAGGAAGTTTCTGGAAATCATATTTCCCCTGTTGATTTATTTGGTGTGGTCAGTCTGTTCAGCTGTAGGTCCCCAAATCTCCAGCATAAAATCTATCCTCCTAGGAGAACCAAGAGCTCAGACTCTAGTCAGATACAATTTGTACTCAGTTATTTAGGAGCTGTGACCTAGGTCAAATCTCTACCTCTTTGAGCCTTTGTCTCCTCTTCTAGAATACAAAACTAATATAAAAATTAAGCTGCCAAATACATAAAATACAGGGGCAATTTTAAAAATATCGAATGGGGTCATTGACCATTTGGAAGAGGCACAGATCATAACATTGGAGAGGAGTCCTAGAAATGCTCTTCTGTGCATTCTGTTCCCCAGCCAGTGGACATGGCGGGGTGACGCGTGGTGGTTATGGGAGTGTGGATGATCAGGACAGTAGAGACTCCCTAAAGGTGCTCAGGATATCAGCTATTTGCTAACGTGTATGCTAGCACTGCAGTGCTTTACTAGCCAGCGTTCCACCTGGAGAAAACACAGAGCACATTGTATGGCACATTGTAAGCACATAATAATGTGAATTGTTCTTCCTGTCATTATTGTGAAAGTATAGATATTATTAGTATTATTATGATTCTGCATATTCTACCCACAAACTTTTGCCCTCCTCATCACCTGCCTGCAGAATTGGCATGGGTATAAATTAGGAATGTGGCATTTCCTGTTTCTATCAAGATGCTCCTTACTGGTATGAGATTATGGCTCAGTGGTAGAGTGCTTGCCTAGCATGAATGAGGCACTGGGTTCAATTCTCAGCAGCGCATATAAATAAATGAATAAAAATAAAGGTCTATCAACATCCAAAAATATTAAAAAAAAAAAGATGCTCCTTAGTCTCAGCTCTTCTTCCAAGGATCACTTTCCTCACTGACAAATACCATATAGCTCAATCTGTGAGCATGATTTAGCATTTCTAATGCTCCCGTGGCTATGTTAGCATGCAGTCTTGCCCTCAGAGCCCTAAAACACCACATTGATGGCCTCTGTTAATTATCCCAAAGTCTTCAGTGGCTTCCCATGAACTCTGATTACACATTTAAATTGCCATCTTCTGGCACTCATTCACACACCATGATTGAGACTAATAGTCATTTGTTACCCTTCCCCAAACACACGAGGTAACTGCCTTCCGCTCTGCCTGTTCTATTTGTTCTCAAGGCCTATCCTCCCCTCCATGTTCACCAGTTTGGCCTCCCCATGTCTCCCCAAATTCCATGAGGGTCCCTGATCTTTGTTCATGCTACTCCCTCTATATACTACTTTCCTCCCTTAACTTCTCTGCCCACATCTCCCCTTTCTCTATCCTTAACCTTGTGACATCTTCTGTAGAAATTTTCTGGCTTTAGCAAACTGCACTGTTAATTGGGCACCTTACATAAACATGTGCTGGTCTATGAAGCTTCCCTAATTGTATCAGAGGCTCCTGAAGAAAGTTTTGTATCCAAACATTCAAGAATCCACAGTAGGTATCAAGTATTTTGTGGTAAAAATGATGCCACAGCTAATTCTGACTAGGGAAATCACATATGGGGTGCAAGGATTCAGGGGAGATTTTGGAGTGATGTCCAGAATCAATAGAATTAAGAGGAGATGGGCAACAAGGAGGCTAGTGAAGAGTCTATTGAAGTAATTTATGCCAGAACAAAGAAAATGGCAACAGGAGTTGGGAGGAGAGAAAGAACACATCAGAGAGAGTCTGGAAGAGAGACACAGCAGGGTACTGGGAAGATTCTGGTCCAAGGGATGACAGAGTGGAGCCAGAAATAATTTCTGAGGTCTCTAGTCTATGGAAATGGAATAAGGACTGGGAAACTGACAAGGATGTAGGTATAGAGACAGTTGTGTTTTGTATATCAATTTGTGAGGACTTATGGACAAGAGCTGAAGATACAGAGTAATGAGTCATAAGAGAAGGCTGCTAAAGGAAAGGCTCAATGAAAGGACTGTATAAAAAGAAAAACAGAAGTCCATGGAAGTCTATAGACCAAGAATCTATCCAAGGACTGGTCACGGAGCAGAGATGAAGTTGGAAAGAGACATAATGGGAGGTTAGAACTAGAATGAACAATGTCATGGAGACCAAAAGGGGATAGGGTTTGAAGATTGGGTAGTCAGACTCCATGAGGGCTTGTGGAGAGTGAAGAATATTATGGAAAACAGGACAGGGTCTCACATAAATTGGAGATGAATCTACTGTTGGGGGAGGTGCTCTAATATGGTGGAAACCAACTTGTGAGGATACGGTTGGAACTGCCTGTAGAGCACATTGATTTTTTTCTTGCAAGGAGCAGATGTCTATTAGAGAAGCTTCTGGATTAGAATCAAAGAGGGCTAAGATTAAGTATTCAGTTATCATTTGAAATTTCTGAAAGACATTCATTAGGACATACCTTGATCCAACTGTATGGCACAGAGCAGACATTATAGAGGTGGCACAGAGTTGATCTCACCTCTCTACTGCTGTACCTTCTGTTTGAATCAGCCCCATAGCTTACAGGTTCATGAACCTGGGCATGTAGTTCAATCTTATCACCTGTTTAAAAGTCCTGATAATGTATTACCTTTGTGATAACTGAATGAGATCATCTGTGTTAGGTGCTTACTGCAGAACCTTAAGAAAATGCTCAGTTATCATAAGGTAATGATTATGGTCAGGAAGGAATCAGCACCACAAACATACTGGTAATTCTTGGGCTCAGATACTCCTTGGTGCAGTGTCCTTCCTTTGATCTTTGAACTCTTCCATTGCTAGGCTTGCATTGAAAGGTTTAGCAAAATAAAAATACAGGACACCCAGTTAAATTTGAATTTCAAATAATAAGTGAATTTTTTTTTTTTAGTGTAAGATTCCCTAAATATTGTATGGGATATCCTTATACTATTTGTCATTTATCTATTCAAATTCAGCTGGGTAGTCTGGGTTTTGTCTGGCACCTCTATTAGCCTAATAGTTGTGCGGCTTTAAGCAAGTTAACCTAATTTCTCTGTGTCTCAGTTTTCTCATCTGTCAAATGGGGGATTAAATGGATCTTTATAAGCACTTAGAACAGTGACTTGCTCATAGTAAGCACTCTGTGTATTATAATAATTGTTACATTCAAATGGGATTGCTCCTGGTTAATGCCAGATTTCTGTGGTAAGATTTGGAATCATAATATTGAGGATTCAAGGGAAATTTAAAAAATGACATTTTTCACTGCTATTCCACTTGATATTGTCTTTAAAAATGCAACCTCAAATTGAAATAAAAAGAGACTACATCCTCATAATAGGTCCCTTTGGCTTTAATGATTTTTACTCTCCCATAAATTCTTATGATAGGATTGACAACCATCAAAGAAAATTCATTCTCACTTTATTTTTGCAATTTTACCTTGTGGAATAGTGCTGAACCGGAGTTGAAACAAATACAATTGCCCAATTTCTTCCTTTTGCACAAATTGCTAGAGTCTTGTCTCAAGAGTTTTTAGAAGTTTACAACCAGTTCAAAATTATTTTTAAATTATAGGCCTTTGGCACTGAGAATGTTTTACATGAAGGACTCTGAATCTGAGGTGTAATTGCAGTTCTACTTGGTTTCAGATACAGCAGAGGTTGATATTCGCCATCATTTCTACTCTCCCACCTCATCAGAGTCTTAATTACAAGTCCTTAGTCTGAGTAAGTAGCTTAACTAAAATTGTTTCTCCTTCATCTGAAGTGTCTTAGCCTGTTTGTGTTACCATCACAGAATACAACAGACTAGGTTATTTATAATTAACAGAAATGTATGGGCTCATTTGCTGGAGGCTGTAAAGTCCAGGGTCATGGTGCCAGAGTCTGATGAGGGCCTTGTTGCTGCATTATCACATGGCAGAATTTGGGGGAGAGTGAGTGTGTGTGTGTGTGTGTGTGTGTGTGTGTGTGTGTGTGAGAGAGAGAGAGAGAGAGAGAGAGAGAGAGAGAGAGAGAGAGAGAGAGAGAGAGAAACTGGAGGACAAAACTTGCCCTTTTATAATGAACCAACTCCCATGATAAGGAACCTGCCCTCAAGATAGCAGCATTAGCACATTCACAAGGCCATAACCTTCATGGTTCAATAACTTCTCAAAGGTTCCACTTTCTAATATGATCACAATGACAATCAAATCTCAATGAGACATTCAAACCACAACATGAGGTATCCCTCTAACTCCCCATTTCCCCAGAAGTTCACTGCTCAAAATTCTACTTACCTTTCTAGATTCTAATAAGCTCCTGGAGGCCATCTCAGAGTCCAGAATTAGTCTTTATGAGAACATTTCTCATAGTCTGTCTTTAAAGAGATATTTGTACTCTGCCTGAGTCGGTGTGTGTATGTGATGGTGGTGGGGGAGAGGCAGAGACCATCTGTAATTTGTCTTTGCAGATTCTTTGCAGGTGATGGATGGCTCATGTTTGTGGTGTTGAGCTGAAAACATCTGAGTACTTTGTGTCACTACAAACAACTCATGTTTTAATAAATATTCACCTTTGTAGACCATTCTGGAAGAGGGGTTTTCCATAGCATAGGAGAGATTTAAGTATGGAATAGAGGTTTAAAAATGTTCCTCAGCATTGTAGTGTTTATATTTTCAAGTTACCCAGGTAAAATAGGTTGGTTTATGCATGAATAATTTGTGTTGGACATAGGAAATAATAAGTTTGATGGAAAGTATCTGAATCAGTAGAGAGAGGATCCCCATTCCCATCCCAAAAGCAGAAGGTTATTATCTATAGTAGGGAGAAGGGTGGGTCTGAAGGCTCCAAACCTGTATTATTAAAGGACTGGACTTCTCATCTGGGTTGGTTGTTTTCTATTTATCCTGCTTGCTTTTCCTCCCCCACCATTTAATTCTCTGACCTGTCCTGCCCTGTGTCCAGGAGGCTGACCTTTCCCAAACACATTTCCCTTGTTTACCTGCTAACTGTCTTCTAGGTGGGTTTGGCCAACAAGGGGCAGTGACAGGACAGGAGAAAGAGATTGGGGTAGTCTTTCCCTGTGTTTACTCTGCTTTCCTGGCAGCAGCTGGGCCCTTCCATAAGGACAGTCTCTGCTGAATTCTTTCTCCAGACCTGGTTCAGCTCTCATAGGTGCTTTGGGTGGTGATGATTTTTATTCTAGTTGAGTCTGTGGGTGCCTCGTTTCCCAAATGCTGCCCTCACCTCCACTACAAGTGGTTTCACTATTCTTTCTGTCTGGAGCATCTGGAGTAAATGTCTTTATTGCCAAGTCATTGGCATCACAATATCCAAAGCCAAGACCTGGAGCTTAACAGCCTTTGCTTAGCAAGCAAGATTTCCTAAGACACCCATGGCTCAAGCCCTGCCTTAGGGGTGGATGGTAAAGGCAGTCTGGAGAAGAAAACTCCAGGTCTCTTTTCTGAAACTACTCACAGTCAAGTTTTGTGGTTGATCTTTATTTTGGAAGAAAAATGACTACATAAAATTTAAGAAATAAGTTTGATACATCTACTGATAATAATCTGTGAAACAGAACAATTCTGCATGTGAGAGGAATTCCCAACACAGAGATGTTGAACGAGATGTCCTCACTTTTGTTTGCTTTTGGAATATTCTACCTAATTGTGTATGTGTGCACACATGCACGCCTGTGTATTATCAACAAGGTTAATATTATAAAAACAATTCCTTTAATTATAATGAGATTGGGAATGGCTTTGAAAGTTTCTTGTATGACAGAAAGATTTGCTGGTTCTTTTGTGACAATCTAAAATAAAAATTTAGGATTCAAAACTAATCTTAAAGATATTGAGCACTATTTAAAATAAAACAAGCAACTGTTCCTTAAATTTTTTTTTTTTTTTTTTTTTTTTTTTTGGTGAAGACAAGTGGTTATGAGGTATACTTTGTTAAGGAGATTAAATAAAAATTAAACATGCTTAATCTGTCTTTTCAAGTTACAACTTGTTTTATATAATGAAAGAATAACTCTATTGCAAAAAGAACTCCCAAGTAAAACAAACTCATGTAAGAGAGAGCATTTTAAAAAGGAATCTTTGAAAATGTACTCATCATTATGTAATTTTGTGGCCAAAATTGTACTGATTTTTACCACTAAAATTGTTTGATCTGCATGCTTCAATTTAGAAATGATATTTTCTAACATGTAAGTTAATCTTTCAAATGAAGAATTGCAGAAAGCTTTGATCCCTTTTTTATTTGGATAATTTTCTTCCCTTGTTTTTTCATGTTGTTCATGTATCTTCCTCTCTAGCAGTGCAGATCTGGGGTATTGCAGATTTCCCCCTATAGGCTTATAGTGGCCCTATAGGTTTCCAAAACCCTTTCTTTAAGGGGAGATCAATCTTAGCAGTGCCCAAATCAGACACTATGCAATCCTAGAGCAAATAGCCCCTATGAGGACAATAACAAAATTTTCATAATAAACAGAATAAGTTAAAATATATCTTCAATAAAACAAACAGATTTGCAATAAGGTCTGCAGTTTCTAATGGAGGACAAAGAGGATGCAGAGGGTTGTAGAATGTGGCTGTTAATGGGATAAGAAAATATTATACAGAAGTTCTAGATAATAGAAAGGGTGAGAGTGTAATCAAAAGAAATTGGATGTTAGCATGCAAAAAAGGGAGAAAGAGACTCTGAGGGAACAGGTAAATAGGGAAAAAGGAAAAGAGAGCAAGAAAAGTAAAGAAATAAAAACTTAAATTTTTTAAAAAGGAGAAAAAAAGAAAATCTACTGTATAACAGTAATATAGTAATGAAATCTCCCAGAGTTCAGTAGCCTGATGCATGAGAGGTACCTGACAATGAGCTTCAAGCCTCTAGCAGGCATCGCAGGATGGGATTTGCCCCACCTAAAGATTGGAGCTACAGCTTCCAGGATTATCCAAGGTGGCTGCTGTGCCTTCCAAATGTGTTGGTAACTGGGGAGCTGCAGCTCAGGATGTGGACGTGGTCAGCTGGAGGTCCTGGAGACGGGATGCGGTTGGTCAGGCAGGGGTCCTGGAGGTCCGGTGTGTTTGGGTGGTTGTGGGATCCTGGAGGCCCGGTACAATTAGTCGGTTTGGGGTCCTGGTGATAGGGTGCAGTCAGTTGGTCTGGGGGTCCTGGTGGCAGGGAATAGTCAGTCGATGTGAGGGCCCCAGAGGCAGGGAGTGATCGGTCGGGCTGAGGGATCCTGGAGGTGGGGCTCAGTCAGCCCGGCCAGGGGTCCTATAAGGCCTGGCTGTTGTCTCAAAATGGTGGCAGCCACGTGTAATCAAACCTGCAGGTACTGTGACAGAGAACTTCCAGGCAACAGCAGGCAGCTGGTGCTCCACTGGCGGTTGGCGATCAGTTTGCTGACTATTGTTGAACGGGAGGTGAACCTTGTGCGTTGGGTGATGGATAGGTGTAAGGCAGGAGATGGACCCGCCAGAGGCAGGCAAATGGTGGATGATAGGCGCCTGACAGTGAGCAATCTGCACTCAAAAAAGGCGTCGATATGCTGACAGACTGCAGATCATCACAGCAGACAAAAGGGGTAAACACCAGGGGATCGATAAGCAGCAAAGACTGCCTCACAAAGAAACAGGTATCCTTTGCTTGAAACCGGAGTTACGGAGCGACAAGGAACGCAGCCTCCCTCTAGTCTGCCATCTTGATCCCTTTTAAAAAAAATACCTATTGTACATTTTATAATTAGTTTGGAAATGACTTAGAAACATCAAGAAGAGGAAAATTTACCAGGAAAATTTCAAAAAAGTATATTTCATGTTTGATATATGTAATTAAAGACCAAACATGACAATTCAGTAAGCATATACAGCAATGCACTCTGTCCATTTGGCTCTATAAATTTTTGTGAATTTTTCCCCAGCTATGTAAGGTAATAAGCCAAATACTGAAATTAACTAAACCTAGAATCAGATTACTCATGTCTCCATCACTAAATATTTTACCAAGAATTTCATTAAAGAAACATAGATGATTTCTTGCTCTCAATTAATAATAGATAATATTAAACATTTTATTGCTTAATTCAATGACATGTTATTTTAATAATTACTCACTTAAAATAAGTTACAAAAAGTAAAAGGATTTCGCAACTACTAAAAATAATTACAAACATTGCTTATGACATCTTGTCATCATTCGGAATGTTTTTCTGCATGATTTTCTTTCCTGTAATAGAGTAATATAGGAATCCATGTGTAATTTAAAAATATATGTGCACATTGGGTTGTGATAAAAGGTTTTTATTCACTTGAACAAGTTGGTGAAGAGTAAGAGCTTGGAACAGAAGATAGCTGTAAGAGAGATTTGGAAGTACCCTGGGAATATAGGAGAGAAAAAGATTAATTCCCTGCAGGAGTTAAGAAGGCTGCACAGAGGAAGCAACATCTCAACCTTGTTTTCAAAGAGCAGGACCAGAGACGAGGTGGGAAAGTCATTTTGTGCAAAGCCATGGAGATCCATCTCTCTTACACAGTTTCCTCTTCTGTAAAACGATGTTCCTAGTATTTACACTGAAGAGAGGTGGAAACACTGGGGAAATAAGACATAGCAAATAAAAATACAGAGTACTGTCACCCCACAGGTGCTCAAAAATGATAGTGACAGTACCGTTTGTGATAGGATGATTGTCCCAGGGGCACAGAGTAGGCCTGATAGGTGTGAGATTCCCTGGGCAGTCTGAAAATTTTCTGGGAAGGCTGGGTTCATTGGATCAATCTGATTGTGAAATAAAGGTCCCTAGGGTCCAACAGAGAAGCCTCTCTCTGAGGAAGTTTTTTTAGGACATTGATTATTCTGTGTCTTGAACACATTTCTAATATAGTAACTGTACTTATACTTATCCCTGTTTGCATTGTGGCCCCAAAGGCCACTTGGATGAGAATCCTGTCCCAATTCAACTCTTATCTAACATTTGTTGTATCACACACGTTATCACTGACTCATCTATTTGGACCATTTTTCTGTGTTTCTGAAGATCAGCCCAGCCTGGTACATAGCACATAAGAAGAATCCCCCACTTCACCAATGCTTGGAAATGCCTGGGGCTAGCTTACCTATCTTCAGGCAGCCATCTTCACTCATGACCACAGGGGAGAAAGCCAAGAGCATTGTCATAGGATATTTGGGTTGTCATGCAATAGGCGTCCTTTTAACATGTGCTCATGGAAGCCCAGGATTAAACTGGAAGGAGCTTTGGAGTTCTTTAAGCCCAGCTCTGTCAACCTAGCCATGAAAAAACCGAGGCAGAAGTGGTCAGAAGAAACCAGGTCTCCAAATTCTCAGGACTTAATCCTTTTCTCTAGATAACAGTTTCTCTAGGCTGTAGTATTGCAGCAAAAGCAAAATGCAGACTCCAAATGCAGACTTTTTAAAGGGGCAGCCTATGGCTGGCCAAAGTGGAGAATCCATTGAGATGGGAGAATAAGAATTTTACAAGCCTCCAGGCAGTTTGACTTTGTGGAGACATCCCCCTAAACTGTTGTCCTTGGAAGTACAACAAAATCTGGGCTGAGATCATGAACTGGACGTGGAACTCAGGATTTGTGTCACAGGGTCTACGTATTTCCCTTTCAACGCCAGTTATTCATTCCTCCCATCCAAACAAAACCAAAAAATAAAACCACAGACAGGGAGCAGTGTGGAAAAAGCCTTGACTGAGAAGTGGGAAAGCTATGACCATCTTGCAGAAACATTCCCTTCCCAGAGACCAAGCTGTACCCAGTGTTCCTCAACTAGGGGCCTGCCTGGTGCTGGGAACTTGAGTGTGAAGTGAGGAGCTGCCATATAAAGGCTTGCTTTCTTCTTTGATAAGAAGATGCACGGGAGTGAAAAGGAAAAGAAGCCACAACTCCTTCTAAGGTGATATTTCTAACAAGTAGAGTGCACCCACTCAAGGAGGGAAAGTCAGAGTTAGATGCACACCATAGAGAATGGCTACAATTTTATTCTAAGGCTTTCCCCCTCTGTAACCTGGTCCCTGGGATATGGAATCTTGGGTGCCTAAGGTTCTTGAGGGCAGCACTCTAGGCCTTCCTCTGCCACATGCTGGTTGAGGACTTGGCCAGCTGGTTGGAGGACTGAGCTTTAGTCCTTAACTGACATGAGGACTACAGCAGACAAGATGTACTAAACTGCATAAAGTGGTCAAAAAAGTTGTAATGCAAAACATTTGTCATCTAGAGAAGGTGTAAGTGAGTGATCCAATACAGTGCACTCAACTCTCAGCATAATTAAGATCACATAAAGCCTTGATTACATTCTTCTCTCTGCTTCTTTTCTTTCTGTAGGAAAACAATCAGATATTAGTACTTAAATTCTCATTGTTGTCTTTATATTTTTACTAAAAATGAAGTATAGACTATTGTGTGTGTGTGGTTTTAAAAAAAGTTCTTTTTGTGGTACTAGGGATTAAATCGGGGCGTTCTACCACTAAGGTACATCTCAGCCCTTCTTACTTTTATTTTGACACAGGGTCTCCCTAAATTTCTGAGGTTGGCCTCGAACTTGAAATCCTCCTGCCTTAGCCTCCTGATAACAGGCATGTGCTACAGTGCCTGGCTTCATTTGGATGTTTTAAAACATGATGACATACTCTATGTGTTATTCTATAACTGCATTTTTTTTTGCTGCAAAATTTAGTTTCTGAGGTTTATCCTTGTTGATTTATGTACATCTAGTTCATTTCATTTTCATTACTTATTTACTCACCCTTGATGATAGATATATAGGTTGTTTCAAGTTTTTCCTATTACAATTAGTGCTGCAATCACAATAGCTTATGTGCCTCAGTTTCTCTCATTTGTAAAATAAAATAAAAGTCTTGGTGATATATTGGCTGTATTACAATGTCCTTTACGATGATATTTTTATAGCATTTTCCAACCTACAAAGTGCTTTTTTAAAAATTGTTCTTTTTAGTTATACATGACAATAGAATCTATTTTGATGTGTTCATACAAGCATGGAATATATCTTATTCTAATGAGGATCCCAGTCTTGTGGATGTACATGATGGTGAGATTCACTGTGGTATATTCATATATATACATAGGAAAGTTATGTCAGTTCACTCTACTACTTTTAAGTTCATGATTTCCACCCCCATAAAGGGAAACCAGACTCATACTGAGGTTTTCTGGGTTCCAAACCAAGGCTTGAGTTTTAGTTAGCTTTTTCATCACTGTGACCAAAAGACCTGACAAGAACAATTTAGAGGAGGAAAAGTTTATTTTGGCTCATGGTTTCAGAGGTTCAGTCTATGGTTTCCAACTCTATAACTCTGGACTCAAGATGAGGCACAACATCATTGCAGAAAGGTGTGGTGGAGGAAAGCAGCTTAGGACATGCCAACAAGGAGGCAAAGATATATATATATATATATATATATATATATATATATAGCTCTGTTCACCAGGGGCAAAATAAAACCCCAAAGGGACATCCCCAGCCATACCCTACCTGCCTACAGTTACCACCCAGTTAATCCATGTCAGTGGATTAGTCCACTGATCAGGTTACAACTCCCATAATCTAATAATTTCACTTCTGAATGTTCCTACATGTCTCACACATAAACTTTTGGGGGACGACACCATATATTCAAACCATAACAACTTATTATAGCACCTTGTTCTGTGAAAGCTCTTTATAAACTCCAGTGACTTTCCTCAAAATTAAATGGCATCATCATTGCTGAAAAGTACCTTTTGCAGTAGCTCAAAGCCCACTTATTCTGTGTGCTTATCTTTCAAGTGGGGATTCAGATTTCACTGCTGAAATTTTCCAAACCAAAGTCTTGCAAAACAAATTGAATTTCCAATTTTCCACCCTGAGGTAAAAAAATGGTTCTTTGCAATAACCTTAGCATTTTCTGCCTGGCCAATGTGGCTTTTTAGTGAGTTTCTTAATAATCAAGATTTCCATGGTTATTTTTTTGAGTTTTTCCAATGATAAAATTAATACAGGATTGTTATATAAAGAGTTGGAAACTGTAAAGAGAAAAGACATTCAGAAACAAGTGCTGTTATCATTCTAGCACATTTTTTTCCATTTTTTAAAACATATTGTTTATGTAGTAGGGATTGTACTGTTAATCCAGTTCTGTGCCCTGCATTTTCCACTTAATATTATAATGTAGGCTTTCCCTCTGTGGATTTTTAGTGGCCAAAATTTACCCAGAAAGGAAGTCTGTGTCTCCAAGGAAGCTCATTCTCAGAAAGGAAAAAAAAAATCTGTTCATTATAAGGTTATGGGAAAAATGCCTCTTTAGTGGTTTTAGCCTGTCCCTGAGTAACTCTTCATTAAATGTGCCAGTAAACTTCTGTTTTTTAGCTTAGTTTGGTTTCCATAAATTTAGTGGCTGGAGTTTAAAAATATGTAAAATGTGCATTCATATACATATATTATTGTGTACATAGGAGCATGTCCATATAAATGTGCATATATAGCTAGATGTTTGCATTTATTCACACATGCTCACATAGTGACTCACACCCCTTTAGAGAAACAACTACAATAAGACAGGCAAAAAGTACCATGTTACCATTTTAAGCAATCAGCTTGACTTTATTCTGACTCTGTGTTATGATATTAATCTCTGACTTCTCCCTGAAAGGGGGTGAAATAATTACTAATGACAGCTTGTAGTCCGAGTTAATTTGTTGTTGGAGGAGCTAATTATCCATTCCAGGTGTTCTCCATCAATGTAACAAGACAACCTGTAACAATCGACTTTGTTTATGATGAGGCTAATAAAAACTAATTAAACAGATTTGAGTTTACAATACAACTAATTACAAGTAATTAGGTACATTAGGTTTGTAACATGCATAGAACAACAACCTTGGAAATGAGAATCTAGTTTCCTCAGATTCAATGAACATGTTCATAATATAAGCAAGGACCAAGCCAAGAAATTTGCCATGGATTTTAAAAAAATGATCTATCATCATCTTTCAAAAACATCATGGAATGTTGCTTAATATTTTAATTCATAAAATATGTAAGGGGATGGATTTTCCCAGGCAGGATGTATTCTACAAAGGAATCAATTAACTGTGAAGTTATAGAATAGATTATTTTTTGGAAATGTTAAAATATTTTTCAAGAGTCAAAGTAAATAATATTGAAGGATAGTCCCCAGTTGACCTGAATTCACCATAGCCTTCTTTTCTATACTAACAACTTCACCCCCATTGATACAGATGGGACAAAAAACATCTCTTGGCTCCTGACCTTGGACAGGCTGGTCCAACAGAGAGTCATTTTCCTTGCTAAGGTGTTTGGATTACAGACCAGCCCAGCCCATCTCTGGTTTGTGTCACTGGAGGAGCAGAGAGGCACTGCCATTGTTACATTCTGACCAAGAGTAACTGAAATTAATTAAAGAGAATCAACATTGGGAGTTACTCATTCGGGTATCAGTCCTTCAAACACCCCAGTTGGGCGACTGTTGCAAGAAGCAATGAAGCTGGGTGTGGTTGCCCACCTCTGTAAGCCCAGCAACTTGGGAGGTGAGGCTAGCCTCAGCAATTTCGTGAGATGTGTCTTAAAATTAAAAATGGCTGGGAATGTAGCTCAGTGGTAGAGCACTCCTGGGATCATTCCACAATATGGAAGGTTGGGGAAGGGGAGCAGTGAAAGGGACAGGGAGCCTGGATTAAGTATCTGGCTGTGAATATGGAGAAAGGGGGAGTAGACAGTCAAGATCTATGTTTGTAAAACACAAAGGATGTGGCAGCAGTTGGATGTGGGTTGTGTTGAACACGTCTTGCACAGCACTTCAAGTCCTATTGGCCTCATCTCTTTTTCCAACCAGAGCCTTGGCAACCAGCTCCTCTCAGGTTTTGAGCAGCTTTGTGCAGAGTTAACCTGCCACTCTCAGGCTAGAGCTATAAACTTCCTGTCTACTGCCTCAGGTTTCTGTGACCTTGAGGACCTGCTTGACACTCAGTATTTATAGCAGCAGGGTATGGGGGAGTTCAGGCCCTGTGGGGCAACTCTTGACCCACTGGGTTGGAAACCAAGAAACACATGCCTCTCTCCTTTTATTGGGGGTGCTGGCAGACATGATATTGCATTCTCGTTTTGGTTTTTGTTCATTTCCTGTTTCACTGTCTCACTTCTGATCCCTGAGATCCTGCTACAAACAAATGATTTGAATGTCAGCTACCACCATTGGCTCAGCTTTTAGGATAATCCAGGCTTAGACATTGTCTTAGTCTATTTTCTGTTACTGTAACAGAATACTTGAGACCGGGTGCAATCATCCTTCCAATATCTATGGGAGATTGCTTGCAGGAACTCCTTTAGATATAAAAATCTTCAGTTGTTCTAGTCCCTTATTTAAAATGTCATAATTCTTACATGCAAGGTAAATAAGTATTATACTGTATTGTTTAGGGGATGATGACAGGGAGAAAAATGCCTGTATGTGTTCAGTACAGATGCAGATGTGAAAACCTGAGTAATTTCAATCCAAGTTTTGTTGAATCCAAATGCTCTGGTTTCTACTTGGCTTCTGGTGAGGGCCTCATATGGCTCCATGAATGCCAGAAAAGTGGAAGAGGAAGCAGGTGCATGAGGAAGGAGCTCTGACCTGTTTCATAACAACCTGCTCTTTGGAGAACAAATTCATTTCCATAAGAGCTAATCCAGTCTGCCAAGAAAGACATTAAATCTTTCTTAAAGGTCCCATCCCCCCAAATTGCTACATTGGGGAATAAAGATGCAACACGAGTTTTGGTGGGGACAAACCACAGCAGATATGTTAGGTTTGGGTGCATAGGGGGATGGTGGGCCCAAGACGAGGAATGGAAAACCATGGATGGGACGAAAGCTGAGGAGTTCAGGTTGGGTTACACTGAGCTTGAGGCAACAGACAGGACTTGCTCAAAGAAAGCCCAGTTAGTGTATTGAGCTTTCCTGAGATTAGAACCTGGGTTAAAGTTCCTAGCTTCTGACCATGCAAAGATGGTTCTTCAGTTGCTTTTATTTCTCTAGGGATAGCAGTCTGTATTGATTATCCATTTTTGCATAATAAATTACAAGGTAGAAGCTTAAAACCACAAGCAGCTATGATCTCCCACGGTTTCTGAGCATTAGGAATTCAGCAGTGGTTTAGCCGGGTGGTTCTGACATTTGCTGCCTAACCAATGTGACTTGTTATATAAGATGAGAAACTTAGCAACATTTCTTCTTCCTCTTCTCCTTACTTCTGACTTTTGTCAGCTCTATCATTCCTTTATCTTGTGAGGTTAGTAATATATTCTGTTCTATCGGGATACTTGCTTTTTATTCTTTGATGTAGATTGACTCTAAAATTTTAAAGCCATAAAGCAACACTATGTGTATGTAACTATTTGCAGAAAATGCCTATAGCAAGTTGGACCAATACTAAAGGCACACAGAATATCCCAAGTGATAAGAGCAAATGAATTTCTTTTTTCTTTTTCAAAGCTAAGAGATTGCTCAAAATATATCATATTTTTGTTTGCATCACATTTTTCCCAATGACCTTCTTATGTAATATTTTATTTTCCCTGGTATTTCTAACTGCCTTTCTTTTTATGCTTTAGATGAAGTAAAGCAGGCAATGCCTTCATTTTAGCTCTAAGAACTTTCTGGTTCTTAATCAGACATTTGTGTAATGGAATTCTCCTTCAGCCTAATGACATTCTTCACAGATCTCTGACTTCCTGTTCTAATCTGGAATAATTTATTTTCCATCCTGATGCACAGTATTTCTTCAGCAGTCCTTTTGGTTTAGCTCATTCCACTAGTTTCTTCTTACTTTTAGATCCTTTTCGTTTTGGTGTAGTATGTCGTCATATGGAGAATTTTTAAAATGGGTTCATGGGAATTAAACTTGCTGAGCTCTTGTATGTCTGAAAGTATCTATTTTGCACTCACATTTGATGGATAGTTTGGCTTAGCATAGAATTATAAATTTATAAAAAATTTCCTTAGAATTCCAAAAATATTTTTCACTGTCTTTTAGTGTCGAGTGATGCTGATAAAGAAGTCTGATGCTAATGGGAATTTTGTTCTTTTTGAAGGTAAACCTTTTTGGAAGCCTGTACAATTCATTTTAAGTCTTTAGCATTTTAATTTTCGGAGTGTTTGAGTGTGAGTCTTTACTTAAAAAAATGAACCCCATGTAGCTCATGGTGGCCTTTTTGTTTTTAAGTCCAAAAACCTTCCTTCAGTCCAGAAGAAAGGTCTCTGTTCTTTCATCCTATAACTCTTGTTACGCAGACAAGGACCTTATTGATTGATCCTCTGTGTGTGTGTGTGTTTTTAATCTTTGCTTTCAGAATTTTTGTTTTTGTATTTTTGCACTGCATCCTGGGAAACAGCCTTGACTATGTCTTTCGGATTAAGTGTATTCCTAACAGAACTGAGTAACTTCAGTTCCTCTGTTGGATTTGCTGTTTGCTTTGACTGCTTCTGCGTTTGTGTGCTAATTTCTCTGCGGATACCCTGTAAGCGGTGAAACGAGGTCGTCCATGTTCTTTGGCTGTTCTCTGGTTCCTCTTGGTCTTTCTTGTTCATCTTCTCAGCCTTCTTTGTTCTCTCTCCAGTCCCATCACATATGTAATGTGCTCTTCCAGCCTACTGTATCTAGACAGCAGTTTTTCAGATCCCTGGCAGGGTAGCATTGCTGAAGTCGTCCTTCAACCGTCTGTACACTCAGGGGAAAGCAGTGGATGAATGGTGCAGCATTTAACCCTGGCAGCCTAACTCTCCGTGGAGAGAACCTGTCATCCGTTATACAAATGGGAACATATTAGTTGAGACTCCTTTTCTTAGAAGGATTGGGGATCTATATCTAGGATGGTTATAAGACATAGCTATCATTTTATGACAAATAATAGCTATTTATTGAGTATTTGAATGCCATAGACTTGACATATATTATCTCTTTCTCCCGAACAACTCTGAAAAGGAGTTGTTTTGACTCCATTTTATAAAGACACAGGCTTAGAGAGTTAAGATAACTCTTCAAAGTCACCTAGTCGGTAAATTAAAAACTAGGCTTTGATCCTGGGAGTTTTGGAGGCTCTGTCATTGCTTCTAAAAGGGCTTCTCTCCAGGGCTTGACAAAAGATGAATAAATACTGTAACATTTCAGAGTCTCAATTCTTAAGAACTGTTTTCTCAATTATGCAAAAAAAGAGTGTTTTTGAAAGTAGCATTTGGCATAATTCTCATCTTCCCTCATGTACGGTACTATTTTAAGAGACCAAGACCTGTTGTTTATTGGGAGAAAAGCTGGTATAGAATTTTGAAGGACTCTCTTGAAAATAGATGGGTCTGTAACTTGTGGAGAGAAAGGGAGAAGGTTTTTATTTGGAAATGAGAATAAAGTTTGAGTGAATCTTGAGGGAAAGGGAGCTATACTTGAACTAGAATAACATACTGCATGAGAATTGCTTAAAGTGAAACTTAGATGATTTTGGTAGAAAAAGATCTTTATCAAGATCTTTAAGGGTTAACCAGAGACTATGATATGTGCGGGTATAGGCCAAAGTGTTCCAGATTTCAAAATATAGGTCTAAGAGAGAAAATGAGTAATCTAGTAAACCAAAACTTTTAGTTTGGACAGATATCCCAGCATTATATGTTAGCAGAAGTAAACAAAAACAAACAAAAATTGGAGTGTGTGTTTGTGGAGATAAAGGGGTAAATGGAATCTGTGCTCTACACCCAACTATCACTTCTACAGGGTGCTGATGTTTCTTTTTGAGCATTTAAGACCCATGCAATTTTACCAACAAAGTATTGTCATTAACTTGATTTTATTCTTCAATTTAGTAAGCCCATTGCTCCTAGGATCCTTCCATAAACTCCGGTTTCTGAAACTCTCTTGTTAAATTTGACTTGCACTCCCCCTACTGGCAGACCCAATGATTATTCCCAATTAGGTCTTGTGAATTTCCCCATTTGCCAAAGTCACATGATGTTTATGAAGTACCAAGAAAAACTTGTCTTTAATTTGATAACTGTTAGGATAGCCAGAGGATGAAAAGGAAAATTGTTATTAATAGACATTCAACCTGCAAAAACATCCCTCCTTAGATGGTGACTTCCTGTTTGCAGGTTTGTTTCATAATTGTTTCATAACAATGCCCTTGACAGCAGACCAAATTAAAATGCTCATCGAGGAGAGCTTTAATAGTTTAGTTGTAATTATATGATTCTGTTTTCTTAAACGTAAATGGCCTCTCTTCCTACTTGAGATTTGTTATTTAAGGTCTACTAAGTACAAATTTTAGATTAAAAAAAAAAAAAAAACAAATCTACTTCAAAGATAAATGCCTCCTACGAAACTTGTCTTCAGATATTGCTCAGTGGACTCATGTGGGCCTGAGACAATATCAGTGATGTTGCGGATGGGAGAGTTTTTAATTTCTGTTTTATATCCTCTTCGCTCTTCCCTTAGCCAATAAATGGTGGTGAGCTGGTTTTCAGCCTGCAACTCTCCCCTCCCAGCAGCTATGAGAATGTGAATGTGCCTTTCACAGAACTCCCTTCCTTAAAAAGTGCACAATGCTTCTTCTCAGAAGAAGAAAAAGGCAGAAACCAAAGTAACAGAAGAGCCAGCATCCTTTTGTCACTGTCTAGTTATAATTGGATGTGTGATTGTTCTATTATACTTGACATTTTTGCAGTATGAATACTAAGTACAATGTCTCCTTTGGAAAAAGTGAATATAAGATGTGTTGCAGGCAGGTCATTGTCTCCATTTTCTTATCCTTTCTCAAACAATAAGATTTTTACTTAAATTTCATTTTTTTCCTTCCTTCCTCTTTCTCTTTTCTTTTCTTTTTTTTTTTTTTTTTTTGTGGTGCTGAGGATCAAACCCAGGATCTCACACAAGCTAGGCAAACATTTTGCCACTGAGCTACATCCTGGCCCTTGAATTTCACTTTTTCTATGTAATAAAATGTGTTAAGTAAATAAAGATCACATAAAATTTACTTCTGCGCCAGAACACAGGTAACCAAAAGGCTGAATTTCATAAAAGTGAATGCAGTAGTTAAAAATTATGCTTTTCTTCTTCCTTATAAAATTGATTGAGACTTGCTAGGCAAAGATAAGAAGTAAACAATTAAGCCCAAATAGAAACTTGTCAGTAAAGATTCCCTCCCCACGATAGGCTGAAAAACAAAAATAAAAGTCAGCAAACAATCTAATTCCTTTTTTAAAAAATATTTTTTAGATGTTGATGGACCTTTATTTTAATGTAGTACTGAGAATTGAACCCAGTGCCTCATACACGCTAGGCAAGTGCTTTACCACTGAGTCACAATCCAGCCCCAACAATCTAACTCTGTGTGGTATTTCTGCTTAGCAAGATAAGGTATGTTCTGAACAAATATTTAAAAACCTGTGACTTCCCAAAAGATCTACCAGGTAGAAGCAATTCCACCAGATGCAGGGATACAATCTTTATGTATGTGTGTGTGTATGTGTGTGTGTGTGTGTGTGTGTGTGTGTGTGTGTGTGTGTAATGATCATAACACAGACTCCCTATTTCACAGAAATTGATGGTTATCAGATAAATTTTAGATTACTAAGAAAAACCCATGGCCAATAGAGCTGAGGATGGGGAAAGACAGATACTTGACCCAATTCCTTTATTTTGATCATTTGGAGGTCGCAAAGGATTGATTTGTTACTTTTGTCTTTAAACTCTCCCTTTTCTTCCTTCTCACATTGTCTTAAATTTTCCTGTCCTTGTGTTTTGGGTGACTATTAGGAATGAATGAGTTTAGTTGATAATTAAATGATTCTTTCTTGGGAGTCATTAATCATCAATGCCAGGTTTCTTGGTAGAAGGACTCAACCCCAAAGGACTGAATTCTCTGAAAGACAGGCTTTCTGCCTGTTGATGGTGGCTGAAGCCTGCCCATTTGGAATGCTTCAGTGCTGTATGCAAGAAATACAAAGAACTGACGAGAAGGGTTAGAAATCGTGGAACAAAGGAAAGTACATGCCCATATATATATATATATATTTTTTTTTTTTTTTTTTTTTTTTTTTTTCTGTTCAGAAAGTGTAAAGTCCATCTTTTCTTTTTCTTTTCAGACTCTACGCTTTGGAAGAATTGTCCTCTCTCCATGCAGTGTTGATAGTGGGATGTGGCCTGTGACTGGTGGGATTGGGGGGCAGGTGATGAGCACCTGACCCAAGCTAAGCCAATCTATGTCTTTTTTTTCTGAAGTTTGAATCCTTAGGGGATGTACTCAGGTGGACAGTGTACTGAGTGGGCCGTCTGGTGACTGGAGCAAAGCAGCCATCCCTGAATTCCTGAAGTGCCGGGAGTGACCTGGCTCCCTGTCCTTATGTAATCATGGTGTTCCAAGTTTCTTTCACAACTCTGATCATCCCTCAAAATTTCCAAAATATTCTCCTTTCTTGTTCAATATTGCAGGATGAATCCCATTGTTTATCATTAAAAACCAAACCAAACTGAACCCTAACACTTTGAATATAGCAGCAGTTGCTGGTAGAATTTAAATTCAGCCCCTGCATGAGAGAAAGTTTTTCAGTGCTATGGCTCTAAATGGTCAGCGGCTGACCTGCAGCCTCTTGATTGGTGTCTGTCCCACATCGTTCGTCCCTGCAGCCCTAGGGCTCGCTCAGTGTAAGGCAGTGAGGGATAGTGCAGTGTTTCCCAAAAGTATTCTGGGGAACATTTGTTCCTTGAGAAACTCTTAAACAAACAAGTGAAAACACTTCATAGCCAAATAAGAAGGGGAGACAGCTCATCTTGCATGTGCTTCTGGGAGATTCACACTGCACAAAAATATATTAAAGGCTCTGATGAGTTATGTGGGAAACAGAAACATTTAACTTTAACCCACCCATTTCCAAACTTTCTCACTACAGAGCTCTTTTCCTACAGAATGCCTATTAATATCTCAAGGAACCAGGACTTTGTGAAACACATTGGGGGAATCGTAGGCATAGAGGAATTAAACAATCTAGGTTTTAGATATTTAAATATCTATTTGATAGAGTGCTGACAGATTAATTGTACTTTATTGCCTTGTTTCCTAAAAAAGCATTTCCTCCTTAGTTATACGATTTAAAAAATAAAAGTATTTTACTGAAATCATATTTAGGTCATCAAAATGGGTATTTAAGGGCTGGGGAGATAGCTCAGTTGGTAGAGTGCTTGCCTCGTAAGCACAAGGCCCTGAGTTCAATCCCCAGCACTGCAAAAAAAAAAAAAAAAAAAAAAAAAAGTGGGTATTTAATGATTTCAGATATCCATCACTAACTCCTTCATTTCTCATGGGAGGACAGATGAATTGATCCCAAGTTCACTAACCAAATGAAAACACATTTTGATTTTATTAATCTGAGCATGTGTTTTAACATCTGAGGACTTGGGTGAGTTTATTACTTAATTAAAAAATTAATGATTTTTGAATTTGGCAATTTTATCCCTAGGAAGGGCCCCCCCCCCCCCCCCATCCCCTGCCAAGGGTGTCAGAAGACACGTGACTGTGTCTGGGATTTTTGACTGTCACAACTGGGTTGGGGGTTAATTCTCTTTTGCATCTAGTGAGAAAAGGTTTGCTCTAAACGTTCCAAGATAGAGTAACGACTTTTCACGTCAAAGTGTCTTTCAGACCACAATGTCAAGAATAGTGCTGAGGCTGAGAAACCCGAGTAATGCAAATAAATGCTCCTTGAGAATAAATAATCTCACACCAAAACAAAATCGAGATGCAAAGAGACCTTCAGTACATTCTGTACTCCTAAACCTATGACATACTCCCCATATGTAGCACTGTGTTTGAGAGCTTAATGAGTCTAGGCTTTATCATTATTTGAAATCTGATGCCTACGAATCACTTGGAATTTCATTTTACTTACATAAAAAAAAAACAGATTAGATGAGATTATTGAATGATTTCTTGTGACAGATTCATGAAGAACGATTCTAAACCCTGAGTGTTTTTCACGTAAGATAAACAATTATTGGACTTAAAATTGGGGGGCATGTAACTGTGTGGACATCTGAATGCAAAGATGGTGCCTGCCTGTGCCTGGACAGGTTTGGTGAGTCATGCAGCAATCATGAGCCAGAGATGAATGGCTCCTTGTGACTGCTAAAGAGTCTTTATTAATGCCTATTGTTTTACAGAACTTAAATGCAAGCCCTGCCTCCGCCTACACTCATCCTTTGGCCATCTCTGCCTCTCTTATTACGCTCAGCCACAACTCTCATGTTAATACATAGCTCTACCTCAATACATAGCTCATCCTTCTCCTGAGCCCTGCCCAGTGATTTTAGGCATCTCCAAATGTATGGGAGTGCTGGTGCTAGTGAGGACAACAACAGTAATAATAAAAATAGCTAACACTGCTGACCTCTTGCAATGAACTAGGCATTATGTGAAGCTCTTTATTTTTATTAGCTTATTTAACCCTCACAGGCACAGAGAAGGTAAGTAACTCGTTCAAATCAAATCATTAGCTGGGTGTGGTAGTGCTCTCTTATAATCCCAGTGACTTGGGAGGCCAAGGCAGAAGGATTTCAAGTTTGAGGTTCCCCTTGGCATCGTAGCAAGACTGTTACAAAATTAAAAAAAAATTAAAAAAAAGGATTGAAGATGTAGCTCAGTGGTAAAGCACCCCTGGGTTGAATCCCCAGTACCACCACCACTGCCCCCCCCCAAAATCAAGATTAATTAGAATATGGCAGATCTGGGATTTAAAATGGCAAGTGTTTTAAATTCTGCATCATCCCTAATGGATCAGCTTCTCTCTTATGTGGCCTCCTTGCTTTATTCCCTAAAACAATAGATGACATAAACTGGACCAGAATTCTTAAATCCTTTTCTTATAACCTTATATTTACAACGAATCAGTTTCCTAAAATTTAGCATCAAGTTCATCTTTTCTTTTTCTTGCCAACCCTACTGCCACGGCCCCACTGTAGACGTTCATCACTTTCCATTTGACGTATTGCAATAACCATTGTACAAAGTGACCTACTTCTAAGTCTTTCTTCCTATTATTCATTCTGCCACCATAGTTTCCCTTACAATGCAGAGATTTAGTCACTTCATTCCATTCTCACAAACTTCTAGTAGTCCCTTCCTGCTTATGGAATGAAGAGTACAATTCTTGTGTTGGTGTTCTACGCTTCTAGGAACGAGGCTCCACTATGGTACTGACTACAACACCCACAAGAGTCGTGTTTATTATTCCTTTGATCATATCATGTACTTTTTTTTTTATTAAAAATCATAAATTTACATAGGGCAATGTTGTTTGATTCATTCTGTTGTTTTATCCCTTCCCCCGCCTCTTTTCCCTCTATACAGTCCTTACTTCCTCCATTCTTACCACCCTCCTTATCCCTAACCCTAAACCTAACCCCATCCCTAACGCTAACCCCTCCTACCCCCCATTATATGTCCTCATCCGCTTATCACCGAGATCATTCGTCCTTTAGTTTTTTGAGATTGGCTTATCTCACTTAACATGATATCCTCCAATTTCATCCATTTGCCTGCAAATGCCGTAATTTTATCATGCTTCATGGCAGAGTAATATTCCATTGTATATATATATGCCACAGTTTCTTTATCCATTCGTCAACTGAAGGGCATCTAGGTTGGTTCCTTAATCTGGCTATAGTGAATTGAGCACCTATGAACATTGATGTGGCTATATCTCTGTAGTATGCTGATTTTAAGTCCTTTGAGTATAGGCCAAGGAGTGGGATAGCTGGGTCAAATGGTGGTTCTATTCCAAGCTTTCTGAGGAATCTCCATACTGCTTTCCAGAGTGGCTGCACTAATTTGCAACCCCACCAGCAATGTATGAGTGTACCCTTTTCCCGACATCCTCTCCAACACCTATTGTTGCTTGTGTTCTTGATAATCGCCATTCTAATTGAGGTGAGATGGAATCTTAGGGTAGTTTTGATTTGCATTTCTCTTATTACTAGAGATATTGAACATTTTTTCATATATCTGTTGATTGCTTGTGGATCTTCTTCTGTGAAGTGTCTGTTCATTTCCTTAGCCCATTTGTTGATTGGATTATTTGTATTCTTGGTGTAGAGTTTTTTGAGTTCTTTATATATTCTGGAAATTAGTGCTCTATTTGAAGTATGAGTGGCAAAGATTTTCTCCCACCCTGTAGGCTCTCTCTTCACATTCCTGATAGTTTCCTTTGCTGAGAGAAAGCTTTTTAGTTTGAATCTATCCCAGTTATTGATTCTTGCTTTTATTTCTTGTGCTATGGGAGTCCTGTTAAGGAAGTCTGATCCTAAGCCAACAAGTTGAAGGTTTGGACCTACTTTTTCTTCTATAAGATGCAGGGTCTCTGGTCTGATTCCGAGGTCCTTGATCCATTTTGAGTTGAGTTTTGTGCAGGGTGAGAGATAGGGGTTTAATTTCATTCTGTTGCATATGGATTTCCAGTTTTCCCAGCACCATTTGTTGAAGAGGCTATCTTCCCCATTGCATATTTTTGGCCCCTTTGTCTAGTATGAGAAAATTGTATTTATTGGGGTTTGTGTCCATGTCCTCTATTCTGTACCATTGATCTACCTGTCTATTTTGGTACCAATACCATGCCGTTTTTGTTACTATTGCTTTGTAATAGAGTTGAAGATCTGGTATTGCGATACCCCTGCTTCGCTCTTTCTACTGAGGATTGCTTTAGCTATTCTGGGTTTCTTATTCTTCCAGGTGAATTTCATAATTGCTTGCTGTATTTCTGTAAGGTACATCATTGGGATTTTAATTGGAATTGCATTGAATCTGTATAGCACTTTAGGTAGTATGGCCATTTTGACAATATTAATTCTGCCTATCCAAGAACATGGAAGATCTTTCCATCTTCTAAGGTGTTCTTTAATTTCTTCCTTTAGTGTTCTGCAGTTCTCATTGTAGAGGTCTTTCACCTCTTTTGTGAGATCGATTCCCAAGTATTTCATTTTTTTCAATGCTATTGTGAATGGGGTAATTTTCCTAATTTCTCTTTCTGAAGATTTATCACTTATGTATAAAAATGCGTTGGATTTATGAGCATTGATCTTGTAACCTGCAATGTTACTGAATTCACTAATGAGTTCTAAGAGTTTTCTGGTGGAATTTCCAGGTTCCTCTAAATATATAATCATGTCATCAGCGGGAACAGGGATAGTTTGAGTTCTTCCTTTTCTATTTGTATCCCTTTAATTTCTTTGGTTTGTCTAATTGCTCTGGCTAGAGTCTCAAGAACGATGTTGAATAGAAGTGGTGAAAGAGGGCATCCCTGCCTTGTTCCAGTTTTTAGGGGGAATGCTTTCAGTTTTTCACCATTTAGAATGATATTGGCCACGGGCTTAGCGTAGATGGCCTTTACAATGTTAAGGAATGTTCCCACTATCCCTATTTTTTCAAGTGTTTTGAGCACGAAGGGAAGCTATATTTTATTGAATGCTTTTCCTGCATCTATTGAAATAATCGTGTGAGTCTTAACTTTTAGTCTGTTGATATGGTGAATGACATTTATTCATTTCTGGATGTTGAACCAACCTTGCATCCCTGGCATAAAACCCACTTCATCGTGGTGTACTATCTTTTTAATATATTTTTGTATGTGATTTGCTAAAATTTTGTTGAGAATTTTTGTGTCAATGTTCATTAAGGATATTAGTCTGAAATTTTCTTTCCTCGATGTGTCTCTGTCTGGTTTAGGTGTCAGGGTAATATTGGCTTCATAGAATGAGTTTGGGAGGGTTCCCTCCTCTTCTATTTCATGGCATACTTTGAGGAGTATTGGAATGAGCTCTTCTTTAAAGGTTGTGTAGAACTCGGCTGAGAACCCATCTGGTTCCGGATTTTCTTTGTTGGTAGGCTTTTGATGACTTCTTCTATTTCATTGCTTGAAATTGATTTATTTAAGTTGTGTATGTCCTCCTCATTCAGTTAAGGTAATTCATACGTCTCTAGAAACTTGTTGATGTCTTCAAGGTTTTCTGTTTTGTTGGAGTATAGATTTTCAAAATAGCTTCTAATTATGTTTTGTATTTCACTCATGTCTGTTGTGATATTTCCTTGTTCATTGCGAATTTTAGTAATTTGAGTTTTCTCCCTCTTTCTCTTTGTTAGTGTGGCTAAGGCTTTATCAATTTTGTTTATTTTTTCAAAGAATCAACTCTTTATTTTGTTAATTTTTCCGATTGTTTCTTTTGTTTCAATTTCGTTGATTTCGGCTCTGATTTTAACTATTTCCTGTCTTCTACTACTTTTGGTGTTGGTCTGTTCTTCTTTTTCTAGGGCTTTGAGCTGTAGTGTTAAGTCGTTTATTTGTTGATTTCTACTTCTTTTGTTGAATGCGCCCCATGAAATAAATCATCTTCTAAGTACTGCTTTCATAGTGTCCCAGAGGTTTTAATATGATGTGTCTTTGTTCTCGTTTACTTCTACTAATTTTTTAAAATCCCTCCTGATGTCTTCTGTTATGCATTCATCATATAATAGTGTATTATTTAATCTCCAAGTATTGGAGAAGTTTCTGTTTTTTATTCTGTCATTTATTTCTAATTTCAATCCATTATGATCTGATAGAGTACAAGGTAGTATCTCTATCTTCTTGTATTTGCTAACAGTAGCTTTGTGGCATAAAATATGGTCTATTTTAGAGAAGGATCCATGTGCTGCTGAGAAGAAACTGTATTCGTTCTTTGTAGGAGGGTATTTTCTATATAAGTCGGTTAGTCTAAATTGTTGATTGTGTTATTTAGATATATGGTTTCTTTATTGAATTTATTTTGGATGATCTATCCAGCGGTGAGAGAGGTGTGTTAAAATCACCTAGTATTATTGTGTTGTGGTCTATTTGATTTCTGGAATTGAGAAGGATTTGTTTGATGTACATGGATGAACCAATGTTCGGGGCATAGATATTTATGATTGTTATGTCTTGCTGATTTATGCTTCCCTTAAGCAGTATGTAATGTCCTCCTTTATCCCTTCTGACTAGTTTTGGCTTGAAGTCCACATGATCTGAAATGAGGATGGATACTCCAGCTTTTTGCTGTGTCCGTGTGCATGGTATGTTTTTCCCATCCTTTCACCTTTAGTCTATGGGTATCTCTTTCTATGAGATGAGTCTCTTGCAGGCAGCATATTGTTGGATCTTTCTTTTTAATCCAATCTACCAGTCTATATCTTTTGATTGATGAGTTCAGGCCATTAACATTCAGGATTATTATTGTGATGTGATTTGTATTCCCAGTCATTTGACTCATTTTTGCTTTTTTGACATAATTTGGTTTCTCCTTTATTTGGCTATTCCTTTAGGCTAGTTCCTCCCGTTGCTGATTTGCATCGTTGTTTTTCATCTCTTCCTCATGGAATATTTTGCTGAGAATGTTCTGCAATGCCGGCTTTCTTTTTGTAAATTCCTTTAGCTTTTGTTTATCATAGAAGGATCTTATTATTTCATCAAATCTGAAAGTAAGTTTTGCTGGGTATAAGATTCTTGGTTGGCATCCGTTTTCTTTCTTTGTTCCAGGCCCTTCTAGCTTTTAGGGTCTGGATTAAAAAATCTGCTGATATATGTATTGGTTTCACCCTGAATGTAATTTGATTCTTTTCTCTCACAGACTTTAAAATTCTGTCTTTATTTTGTATGTTAGGTGTTTTCATTATAATGTGCCTTGGTGTGGGTCTGTTGTAATTTTGTATATTTGGAGTCCTATAAGCCTCTTGTACTTGGTTTTCCATTTCATTCTTCAGATTTGGGAAATTTTCTGATATTATTTCATTGAATAGATTGTTCATTCCTTTGGTTTGTTTCTCTAAGCCTTCCTCAATGCCAATAATTCTTAAATTTGGCCTTTTCATGATATCCCATAATTCTTGTAGGTTCTGTTCATGATTTTTTACCATCTTCTCTGTTTGTTCAACTTCGTTTTCAAGATTAAATATTTTTTCTTCAGTATCTGAGGTTCTGTCTTCAAGGTGTTCTATCCTATTGGTTATGCTTTCTATGGAGTTTTTAACTTGGTTTATTGTTTCCTTCATTTCAAGGATTTCTGTTTGGTGTTTTTTCAGTATCTCTAACTCTTTATTGAAATGATATCTTGCTTCCTGTATTTGCTCTTTTAACTGTTGATTGGTGCGATCATTTAATGCCTGCGTTTGCTCTTTCATCTCCTCGTTTGCTTCCCTGATTGTTTTAATTATGTACATTCTGAACTCCCTTCTGCTGTGCTGTTATTGAGTTTTATTGATATAGTGTCTAGGTTTGTTTGGGACATTTTCTTCCCTTGTTTTCTCATATTGGTCAGATGTCAGTGCGACTCTGTGATATTGCAGATTTCCTCTATTTGCTTATAGTGTCCCTGTAGATTTCCAGTGTATCACCTCCCAGTCTTCAGTAGCATGAAGTCTTGGAGTAACTTGATAATGCAGTACTTCCGAAGAATGCTGTCCCTAGCCCGCTACTGGTTCCAGGGCTTGGAGCTGGCTCTGTGTGGAAAGGCTCTCACTGGGGGGCCTGCTCCGGGAGCCCACCGCCGGAGTGCTCAGGGCTGCCTGGGGGAGACTCTAGCTGCCCTGCCCTATTCTAATAAGCCGCCCGAATCCGGGCCTGCCGCCCGGGCCGAGCTTCACCGTGTGAGGGAGACTCACCCCATGGTTCTATTTTAGTCCGAGTCTCTGAATGCCTCCCCTTCTTGAATCCTGGGTTCTGGAGCGACTGGAGGTGCAGTCACCCTCTAGTCCGCCATCTTGGATCGCCTCGTGGTAAAAGCCTGCGGCCAGAGGGGGACAGGGCCGCCTGGAGAGGTCTCTGGCTGCCCTGCCCTAGTCCCAGAGGCTGCTTGCGGGTCGGAGGTCTCCGCTGGCTTCTGGACTTGTGGCTGGCTCTGTGTAGAAAGGCTCTCACTGGGCGGTCTGCTCCAAGAAGCTAGCCTGGAAAGGCACTTCCCACCTGAGGGAGCCGGGCTGCTTTGGGAAGTCCCTGGTTGCCCTCTCCTGGTCTCTGAAGCAACCTGTGGGCGGGCCAGAGCTCGCCGCGTGCTGGCTCAGGGACTTGGAGCTGGTTCTGTGCAGAAAGGCTCTCACTGGGGGGCCTGCTCCAAGAAGCTGGAGTATCTGGCCCTGTGGAAGAAGCCCACGGCCGGAGTGCTCAGGGCTGCCTGGGGGAGACTCTAGCTGCCCTGCCCTACTCTAATAAGCTGCCCGAATCCGGGCCTGATGTCTGGGCCGAGCTTCACAGGGTTGGGGAGACTCACCCCGTAGTTCTGTTTTAGTCCGAATCTCTCAATGCCTCCCCTTCTTGAATCCTGGGTTCTGGAGCGACTGGAGATGCAGTCACCCTCTAGTCCGCCATTGGATAGCCCATATCATGTACTTTTAAAACTTAAAATTTTGAGATAGGTCTCACTAAGTAGTATAGGTTAACCTGGAACTTGTGGTCCTTCTCCCTTTAGCCTCCCAAGTAGCTGGGATTATAGGCATTTGCCACTATGCCCAGCACCCACTTTAAATTTCTTAAGGGTTGCATCACTCAAGGTACTCCAGAGGGAGAGAATGCAAAGAACATATAATTATAAGAGGAGAGTTAGCAGAATGGCTTAAACCATCAGGGGATGAACAGTCCTACAATGGGCCTCTGCAGCTGGAGAGCCAAGGAAACCAGTAGCTCAAAGAAGCTGGAAGCCTCAGGAGGAGGGGGACCAAGCACGCAGTCCCAGTATAAGGCTGAGGACTGAAAGTCCCCTGCTGAGCTGCTGCAGTGTGATGTCCATGTGTGCCAACAATAGCAAAAAATGACCTACTAAGAAGTGTCGAGCAGCCCAGGTGAGCTTCCCCTTCTGCTTTTTCATTCTACCCAGGCCCCCGGCCTCTTGAATGGTGCCACCATGTTCAGTGCAGGTATTCCCTATTCAGTTCAATGACCCACCCATCAATATGCTCTGGAAACACCTCCAAAGACACACCCAGACATGCTTCACCAGTTTTCTAGGCATTTCTCAAGATCTAGTTAAGTTAACAATCAAAATTAACCATCACAGGATTCTCTATTTTTTTTTTAACCCTAATTATAACACCAAATATAATTCTCCAGGTTGAAAAGTATAGCTTACCTTTTTCTGGCACTCATCAAAGTGTAAAGTTCTTCTTTGTTTAGAAAACATAAACAGGGTTCTCCTGGTCTCAGAATGGGTCTGCTTTCTTTCATGTTTCTTCACTCTGGAATGTCTGTCCTCTGCCTCCCACCATATCTGTGACCACCCAGATCTTTCAAAGCCCATGTCTTCCATTTAGCTTTCTCTGACTTTGATAAAGTTGCTGTATACCAAATCAACATATAAAAATATGTTGCATTTATATATACTAACCTATCCAAAAAAGAAATTGAGAAAAATTTCTTAATTTACATTTACTTTTACAGTAGCATCAAGAAAAAACAAGATACTTAGGAGTAACCAAGGAGGTGAAAGACCTGTAAACTGAAAATGGTAAAATATTGACGAAAGGAATTAAAAAGATACAAACAGATGGAATGATATCCTGTGTTCATGAACTGGAAGAATGAATATTGTTAAAGTGTCTCCATTCTACCCAAAGTGATCTGTGGATCCAATACAATTCTAGTCAAAATTCTAGTGACATTTTTTATACAAATAGAAAAAAAAAAAAAAAACCCTAAAATTTGTATGTGATCAAAAAAATTCCAGGGAGAGATCCAAGATGGTGGACTAGAGGGAGGCTGTGTTCCTTGTCGCTCCGTAATGCCTGATTCAAGCAGAGGATATCTGTTTCTCGGTGAGGCCGATTTTGCCGCTTATTGATCCCCTGGTGTTTACCCATTTGTCTGCTGTGATGACTTGCAGTCTGCCAGCATATAGACGCCTTTTTTGAGAGCAGATTGCTCACTGTCAGGTGTCTATCATCCGCCATTTGCCTGCCTCTCACCTGTCCATTGCCTGCCTTACACGTTTCCATCACCCAATGCTCGAGGTTCACCTCCCGATCGTCCGACAACAGTCAGGAAACTGATCGCCAACCGCCAGTGGAGCACCAGCTGCCTGCCATTGCCTGGAAGTTCACTATTACAGTACCTGCAGGTTTGATTACACGTGGCTGCCACCATTTTGAGACAATAGCCAGGCCCTGTAAGACCCCTGGCCGGACTGACTGAGCCCCATCTCCAGGATCCCTCAGCCTGACCGATCACTCCCTGCCTCTGGGGCCCTCACATCGACTGACTGCTCCCTGACACCAGGACCCCCAGACCAACTGACTGCACCTTATCACTGGGACCCCAGACCAACTGATTGCACCGGGCCTCCAGGATCCCACAACCACCCAAACACATCGGACCTCCAGGACCCTGCCTGACCAACCCCATCCCATCTCCAGGACCTCCAGCTGACCACATCCACCCCTGAGCTGCAGCTCCCCATTTGCCAACACATTTCGAAGCCACAGCGGCCATCTTGGATAATCCTGGAAGCCGTAGCTCCGATCTTTGGGTGGGGCAAATCCCATCCTGCGATGCCTGCTGCAGGCTTGAAGCTCATTGTCAGGTACCTCTCATGCATCAGGCTACTGAACTCTGGGAGATTTCATTACTATATGACTGTTATACAGTATATTTTCTTTTTTCTCCTTTTTAAAAAAATTAAGTTTTTATTTCTTTACTTTTCTTGCTTTCTTTTCCTTTTGTTTACCTGTTCTCTCAGAGTCTCTTTCTCCCTTTTTTGCATGCTAACATCCAATTTCTTTTGATTACACTCTCACCCTTTCTATTTTCTAGAACTTCTGTATATTCTTTTCTTATCCCATTAACAGCCACATTCTACAACCCTCTCCATCCTCTTTGTCCTCCATTAGAAATTGCAGACCTTATTGCAAACCTGTTTGTTTTACCAAAGATAATATTTGAACTCATTTAGTTTATTATGACAATTTTGTTACTGTCCCCATAGGGGCTATTTGGTCTAGGATTGCATAGTGTCTGATTTGGGCACTGCTAATATTGATCTCCCCTTAAAGAAAGGGTTTTGGAAACCTATAGGGCCACTATAAGCCTATAGGGGGAATCTGTAATACCCCAGATCTGCACTGCTAGAGAGGAAGATACATGAACAACATGAAAAAACAAGGGAAGAAAATGATCCAAACAAATCTAGATTCTATAGTAATAGAATCCAATGACAGTATGTTAGAAGAAATGTCAGAAAAGGACTTCAGATTATACATGATTAAGATGACTTGCGAAGCAAAGGATGAGATAAGAGAACAAATGCAGGCAATGAATGATAATACCAATAAGCTGAAAGAACACCTGCAGGAAGCAAAAGATCATTTCAACAAAGATATAGAGATTCTCAAAAAAAAAAAAAAAAAAAAAAAAAAAAAACCTAAAAAAAAAAAACACCAAACGGAAATCCTTGAAATGAAGGAGACAATAAACCAAATAAAAAACTCAATGGAAAGCATAACCAACAGACGAGACCAGTTGGAAGACAGAACCTCAGACAATGAAGACAAAATATTTAATCTTGAAAACAAAGTTGCCCAAGCAGAGAAGATGGTAAGAAATCATGAACAGAATCTCCAAGAACTATGGGACATCATGAAAAGACCAAATTTAAGAATTATTGGGATTGAGGAAGGCACAGAGATACAAACCAACGGAATGAACAACCTATTCAATGAAATAATATCAGAAAATTTCCCAAACCTGAAGAATGAAATGGAAAATCAAATACAAGAGGCTTACAGAACACCAAATGCACAGAATCACAACAGATCCACACCAAGGCACATTATAATGAAAATGCCTAACATTCAAAATAAAGATAGGATTTTGAAGGCTGCGAGAGAAAAGCATCAGATTATGTATAGGGGGAGACCAATACGGATAGCAGCCAACTTCTCAACCCAGACTCTAAAAGCTAGAAGGGCCTGGACCAACATATTTCAAGCTCTGAAAGAACATGGTTGCCAACCAAGAATCCTATACCCAGCTAAATTAACCTTCAGATTTGAAGATGAAATAAAATCCTTCCATGATAAACAAAAGTTAAAAGAATTTACAAATAGAAAGCCTGAGGTACAGAATGTTCTCAACAAAATATTCCATGAGGAGGAAATGAAAAACAACAATGTAGGTCAGCAAAGGGAGGAACTACCTTAGAGAAAAACCACTCAAAGGAGAAACCAAGCCAACTTAAAAACCAAAAATAAGCCAAATGACTGGGACTACAAATCATTTCTCAATAATAACCCTGAATGTTAATGGCCTAAACTCATCAATCAAAAGACATAGATTGGCAGAATGGATTAAAAAGAAAGACCCAACAATATGCTGCCTGCAAGAGACTCGTCTCATAGAAAATGACATCCACAGACTAAAGGTGAAAGGATGGGAAAAAACCTACCATGCACATGGACTCAGTAAAAAAGCGGGGGTTTCCATCCTTATATCAGATGAAGTGGACTTCAAGACAAAGTTAGTCAGAAGGGATAAAGAAGGACATTTCATACTGCTTAAGGGAACCATAAATCAGGAAGACATAACGATTGTAAATATTTATGCCCCAAACAATGGTGCATCCCTGTACATCAAACAAATCCTTCTCAATTTCAAGAATCACATAGACCACAACACAATAATTCTGGGCGACTTTAATGCACCGCTGTCACCACTAGATAGATCTTCCAAACAAAATCCAACCAAAGAAACCATAGAACTCAATATCACAATCAATAACCTAGACTTAATAGACATATATAGAATATTCCATCCATCAACGAGCAGATTCACTTTCTTCTCAGCAGCACATGGAACCTTCTCAAAAATAGACCATGTGTTATGCCACAAAGCAGCCCTTAGGAAATGCAAAAAAAATTGAGATACTGCCTTGTGTTCTATCAGATGATAATGGACTGAGAGTAGAAATCAATGACAAAATAAAAAAGGGAAATTACTCCAACACTTGGAGACTAAATAATATGCTATTGAATGAAACATGGATAACAAAAAACATCAGGTAGGAGATTAAAAAATTCTTAGAGGTCAATGAGAACAATGATACAACATATCAAAATCTCTGGGACACTATGAAAGTGGTACTAAGAGGAAAATTCATTGCATGGAGTGCATTCAAGAAAAGAATGAAAAGTCAACAACTAAATGACCTAACATTACAGCTCAAAGCCCTAGAAAAAGAAGAACAGAATAACAGCAAAAGTAGTAGAAGACAGGAAATAGTTAAAATCAGAGCTGAAATCAATGAAATTGAAACAAAAGAAACAATTCAAAAAATTGACAAAACAAAAGTTGGTTCTTTGAGAAAGTCAACAAAATAGACAAACCCTTAGCCACACTAACAAAGAGAAGGAGAGAGAAGACTCAAATTACTAAAATACATGATGCAAAAGGAAATATCACGACAGACACCTCTGAGATACAGAACATAATGAGAAGCTACTTTGAAAATCTGTATTCCAACAAAATAGAAACTACTGAAGACATTGACAAATTTCTAGAGACATGTACTCCTCCCAAACTGAACCAGGAGGACATACACGATTTAAACAGATCAATATCAAGCAATGAAATAGAAGAAGCCATTAAAAATCTACCATTCAAGAAAAACCCAGGACCAGACGGATTCTCAGCCGAGTTCTACAAGACCTTCAAAGAAGAACTCATTCCAATACTTCTCAAAGTATTCCAGGAAATAGAAAAGGAGGGTACCCTACCGAACTCATTCTATGAAGCTAATATCACCCTCATACCCAACCCAGGAAAAGACACATCAAGGAAAGAAAATTTTAGACCAATATCTTGATGAATATAGATGCAAAGATCCTTAACAAAATATTGGCAAACCATATGCAAAAACATATTAAGAAAATTTTGCACCATGATCAAGTGGGGTTCATCCCTGAAATGCAAGGATGGTTCAACATTCGTAAATCAATAAACATAATCCATCATATCAATAGACTTAAGGATAAGAATCATATGGTTATTTCAATTGATGCAGAAAAAGCGTTCGACAAATTACAACACTGCTTCATGCTCAAAACACTAGAAAAAATAGGGATAGTAGGAACATATCTGAACATTGTAAAGGCTATTTATGCTAAGCCCATGGCCAACATCATTCTTAATGGAGAAAAACTGAAACCATTCCCTTTAAAAACGGGAACAAGACAGGGATGTCCTCTTTCACCACTTCTATTCAACATTGTCCTGGAAACTCTAGCCAGAGCAATTAGGCAGACTAAAGAAAGTAAAGGGATATGAATAGGAAAAGAGGAACTTAAGCTGTCACTATTTGCGGATGACATGATTCTATATTTAGAGGATCCAAAAACCTCCTCCAGAAAACTTCTAGACCTTGTCAATGAATTCAGCAAAATAGCAGGCTATAAAATCAACATGCATAAATCTAAAGCATTTTTATATGCAAGCGATGAAACAGCTGAAAGGGAAATGAGGAAAACAACTCCATTTGCAATAGCCTCAAAAAAAATGAAATACTTGGGTATTAATCTAACCAAAGAGGTAAAAGATCTCTACAATGAAAACTACAAAACATTGAAGAAAGAAATTAGGAAGACCTTAGAAGATGGAAAGATCTCCCATGTTCTTGGATAGGCAGAATGAATATTGTTAAAATGGCCATACTACCAAAAGTGCTATACAGATTCAATGCAATTCCAATTAAAATTCCAATGATGTACCTTACAGAAATAGAGCAAGCAATCATGAAATTCATCTGGAAGAATAAGAACCCCAGAATAGCTAAAGCAATCCTTAGCAGGAAGAATGAAACAGGCGGTATCCCAATACCAGAACTTTAGCTATACTACAAAGCAATAGTAACAAAAATGGCATGGTATTGGCACCAAAATAGACAGGTAGAGCAATGGTACAGAATAGAGGACACGGACACAAACCCAAATAAATACAATTTTCTCATAGTAGACAAAGGTGCCAAAAAGATGCAATGGAGAAAAGATAGCCTCTTCAACAAATGGTGCTGGGAAAACTGGAAATCCATATGCAACAGAATGAAACTAAACCCCTATTTCTCACCCTGCAAAAAATCAACTCAAAAATGGATCAAGGACCTCGGACTCAGACCAGAGACCCTGCATCTTATAGAAGAAAAAGTAGGTCCACATCTTCACCTTGTTGGCTTAGGATCAGACTTCCTTAATAGGACTCCCATAGCACAAGAAATAAAAGCAAGAATCAATAACTGGGATAGATTCAAACTAAAAAGCTTTCTCTCAGCAAAGGAAACTATCAGCAATGTGAAGAGAGAGCCTACAGGGTGGGAGAAAGTCTTTGCCACTCATACTTCAGATAGAGCACTAATTTCCAGAATATATAAAGAACTCAAAAAACTCTACACCAAGAATACAAATAATCCAATCAACAAATGGGCTAAGGAAATGAACAGACACTTCACAGAAGAAGATCTACAAGCAATCAACAAACATATGAAAAAAGGTTCACCATCTTTAGTAATAAGAGAAATGCAAATCAAAACTACACTAAGATTCCATCTCACCCCAATTAGAATGGCCATTATCAAGAATAGAAGCAACAATAGGTGTTGGCGAGGATGTGGGGAAAAGGTACACTCATACATTGCTGATGGGGCTGCAAATTAGTGCAGCCACTCTGGAAAGCAGTGTGGAGATTCCTCAGAAAACTTAGAATGGACCTACCATTTGACCCAGTTATCCCACTCCTTGGCCTATACCCAAAGGACTTAAAATCAGCATACTACAGAGATACAGCCACATCAATGTTCATAGGTGCTCAATTCACAATAGTCAGACTATGGAACCAACCTAGATGCCCTTCAATTGATGAATGGATAAAGAAACTGATATATATATACACACAATGGAATATTACTCAGCTATAAAGAATAATAAAATTATGGCATTTGCAGGTAAATGGATGAAAATGGAGAAAATCATGTTAAGTGAGATAAGCCAATCTCAAAAATCCAAAAGACGAATGATCTCACTGATAAGCAGATGATGACACGTAATTGGGGGTGGGAGCGGGGCAAGAATTGAGAAAGGAGAGACTGTACAGAGTGAAGAGAGGTGGGGGGGAAGGAAAAAAAATAACGGAATGAATCAAACATTATTACTCTATGTAAATGTATGAATATGCAAATGATATGCTGTTACTCCATGTACAAACAGAAACAACATGTATCCCATTTGTTTACAATAAAAATAAATTAAAAAAAAAACTCCAAATAGTCAAAGTGATCTTGAGCAAAAAGAATAAAGTTGGAGACATCTTACTACCTATTAAAAAATATATCTCAAAGTTATAATAATCAAAACATCATGGTACTGGCATAAAACAGACATAAATATACCAATGGAATAGAACAGAGAGCCCAGAAACAAATCCACACGTTTATGACCAATAGATCTTTGACTAAGGTATTAAGGATATATAATGGGGAAAGAGTCTCTTTGGTAATGATTTTGGGATAACTGGATGTCCAAATGCAGATGAGTGAGATTTGACCCTTATTTATCCCCATATGCCCAAATCAACTCAAAATAAAGATGTAAACATAAGACCCAAAACATTGAAATTACTAGAAGAAAACAGTGAGAAAGCTTCTTGATATTCATCTGGGCAATTTGTTTTTTAATAAGGCACAGGCAACAAAACCAAAAATAGACAAATAGGATTGCATCAGACCGAAAAACTTCCATAAAACAAGCGGAAAAAAATCAATGAAACAGGGGCTGGGATTGCGGCTCAGTGGTAGAGCTCTTGCCTAGCATGTGAGAGGCACTGGGTTCAATTCTCAGCACTGCATAAAAATAAATAAAGATTCAACAATAACTAATAAAAATATTTTAAAAAATCAATGAAATGAAAAAAGAACCTTAAGTGGGAAAACGTATTTGTGAACCATATATCTGATAAGGGGTTAAAATTTAAGATATTTAAGGAACTCAAAAAACTCAATCGCAAGGAAACAGTCTGACTTAAAAAAATGAAGAAGCAGACATTTCTCAAAGGAAGATGTATAAATGGCCAACAGGTGAATGGAAAGATGATCAAAATAACTAGTCCTCTGGTTATGCAAATCAAAATCACAATGAGATATCAACTTGCACCTGTTCAAATGGCTATTGTAAAGGCAAGTGTTAGAGAGGATGTGTTGGTAGTAATATAAATTAGTACAGCTGTTAAGGAAAGCAACATGGTGTTTCCTAAAAAAATTAATCATAGAACTATCATGTGACCCAGAAATCCTACTACTGGGTATATATCCAAAGGAAATAAAATTATTTTGTCAAGGAGTTATCTGTATTTCTGTGTTCACTGCAGCATTATTCACTATAGTCAAGAGATGGAATCAGGCTAAGTTTCCATCAATGGATGGATGGATAAAGAAAATGTGTTTCATATACAAGGGGATGTTATTCAGCCATATAAAGAAGGAAATCCTGCCATTTTTGACAAAATGGATGAAACTGGAGGATGTTATATTAAGTGAAATAAGCTAAGCCCAGAAAGATAAATACACATGATCTCACTTTTATGTGCAATATAAAAGTCAAATTCTTAAGAAGTACAAAGTGTCAACTTAAAAAACTTTACACCAAAATGCAAAGAACCCAATCAACAAATGGGCTAAGGAAATGGGCAGACATTTCACAGAAGAAGATATACAGGTGATAAACAAATATATGAAAAAGTGTTCATCATCCCTAGTAATTAGAGAAATGCAAATTAAAACTACCCTAAAGTTTTATCTAACTCCAATTAGAATGGCTATTATCAAGAACACAAGCAATAATAAGTGTTGATGTGGATGTGGGGAAAAAGGCACACTCATACATTGCTGGTGGAGTTGTAAATTGGTGCAGTCACTCTGGAAAGCAGTATGGAGATTCCTCAGAAAACTTGGACTGGAACCACCATTTGACCCAGTTATCCCACTCCTCAGCTTATACCCAAAGGACTTAAAATCAGCATACTACAGTGATGCAGCCACATCAATGTTCATAGCAGCTCAACTCACAAGAGCTAGATTGAGGAACCAATCTAGATGCCCTTCAACTGACGAATGGATAAAGAAACTGTGGTATATATACACAATGGAATATTACTCAGCTATAAAGTAAAATAAAATTATGGCATTTTCTGGGAAATGGATGAAGTTGGAAAATGTCATGCTAAGTGAAATAGCCCAAGCCCCAAAAACCAAAGGCTAAATGTTTTCTCTAATAAGTGCATGACAATATATAGCCAGGTGGGGTGGCGGGGGATGAGGGGAAGAGCAGAATGAAGGAACTTTGGATGGTGTAGAGGAAAATGGGGTGGGAGAGGGTGAGGGACAGAAAGATAGTAGAATTAGACAGTATTATCCTATGTCTATGTATGATTACATGAATGGTGTGAATCTACATTGTGCACAACCATAGAAATGAAAAGTTGTACCCCATTTGTGTACAATGAATCAAAATGCAGTCTGTAAAAATAACAAAAAAAAAAAAAAAAAAAAAAAAAAAAAAAGGAAGTACAAAGTGGGATAGTGGTTGCCAAGGGCTAGGGTGGGGCATGCCTGTAATCCCAGTGACTTGGGAGGCTGAGGTAGGATGATTGCAAGTTCTAGGTCAACCTCAGCAACTTAGACTCAAAATGAAAAATTACCAAAAAAAAGTACAAAGTTTATATGAAAGAGGAATAAATCAATTCTAAAGATCTAATGTACAGTATGATGACTACAACTAATAATACTACATTGTGCAATTGAAGTTTGTTAAGAGAGGAGATCTAAATGTTTTTATCACACATACAAAAGGTAACAATGTAAGGAGGTGAATATGTAATCAACTCAATTGAATTGTGGTAATTATTACACAATGTGTATGTGAAACCAAACATCATGGTGTGCATTTGAAGAAAATACAACTTTTATTTGTTTTGGTAGCCTCAATAAAGCTGGAAAAAAAGATAATGAACTCCTTTCTCATGAAAAGTATATTCTTGTGGGATATTTCCTTTAAAGAAAGTGAGAATTGTTCTTGAGAAATGTCAATTTTCATACACTGCAATTAAAAAAAATTATTTGTCTTTATTTCCTGCATGAAACTAACCTATGCAAATTATTGATTAAGCATTAAGGCAGCAGGACTCAAGATGACCCATGTATTTATTTTAGTTTGGTCATATTAGTAACTTCAAAGCTTAGAAAGACAGAAGATAGAAGTTAGTAGCAAAAGTCAACATCTAGTCCTCTTTTCCTTCTTGGGAATACCATTCCCAGCCTGCTTGTACTTAAGAGGAGCCATGTAATAGTTCTACCAAGAAAATATAAATGAGAGTGATGTGAGGCAGTGAGAACCCAATGGGATTTTTCATTCTCTTCCCATATCTTAGCAATCTCGGAGGAGACCCTATGTTGAGATGGCAGAACCAGCAGGTTAAAGCAGCAGGGACTGTTGACTCATCATATGGAGGCATGATACCTTGGAGAGTTACCAGGGCCCACAGTGATCTTTGAGTGAGAAAACAGTTTTATGTGTTTCAGTCAGAGAGATTTTGGGTTAATTTATCACTGCAGCATCATTTTACCTAATCTGACTAATACAGGGGCAGGGGAATTGTAGTCATTACAGATAGTAGAAAAAAGCAATTGTTAACCCTTACTCAACAGGTACTCTCCAGGCTTCACGGTATGTTCTTGTGAGTTACCTTTTTTAGTAGGCTCCACAACAGCCCACTTAGTAAAGGAGGAGATGAGGCATAGAGAAATATAAGAACGCCACCTGGGTCACAGAGTTCATAGGTTTTAGCGGGGATTCAAACATACATTTGATCCAAGAACAAAGTTAGGTTACTTCTTGACTATGCTCTAGAGTAATTTGGTTTATTCACGTACCTGTCAGTTTCTAAGTAAATGCAAATGTGAATTTGGTTCTAAGGTATTATGTGAATATTTTTCAGATGAGCATGGCAGATTTTTGGAAATTTTTTTGGATTTATGAAAACTTTATTTATTTTGAGACAAATGGGAAATTTCTGGTTCATGTGACCTGCTTTGCTTCTGTAGTGCTGCTATGTTGGGTGCAGAGTGGGATTAGAACAAAGCCCTGTTAGAATTTAGAATGCTAACATGATTAATATGTCATGATTTAACAGAGGTGACAGCAAAGAACAATTAGCAAGCTAATGAATCAAATTTCATTTATATGTCTTCTGGGAAAGACTCTTTATCAGATTAAGGAAGACTGTGCTTTGGTCACCCAGGACCATATGAACTGAACATGGCTCTCCACGATGAAGACCTAATTCCAGAGTCCTGGCTTTACTTATCCATCATTTTTTAGACTCTGTAGGGAGCCATAATTCTAGTCAAGATAAAATCTGTTACTTTAAACATTTATTCTTGATAATAAACGTCCAACCAGGATTTTAATTAATAACTAGAAAATTATTGTACTGTATTCTGGCAACAGTATTAGTTGGTATTGGCTGCTCTGGGAACATTTAGTTATATTTTTGTTTTAGAAATATATGAAATATGAATTTTTTTAAAATTTATTTTTATTGTAAACAAATAGGGTATGTCTTGTTTCTCTGTTTGTACATGAGGTAGAGGTGTACCATTTGTGTAATAATACATTTACATAGGGTAATGGTGTTTGATTCATTCTGTTATTTTCTCCTTCCCCCACCCCTCCCACCCCTCTTTTCCCTATATACAGTCCCTTCTTCCTCCATTCTTGCCTCCTCCCACCCCACATTATGTATCATCATCCACTTATCAGGGAGCTCATTTGTCCTTTGGTTTTTTGAGATTGGTTTAACTCACTTGGTATGATATTCTCCAATTTCATCCATTTGCCTGCAAATGCCATAATTTTATTATTCTTTATAGCTGAGTAATATTCCATTGTGTATATATATACACACATACACCACAGTTAGTTTATCCATTCATCAAATTGAAGGGCATCTAGGTTGGTTCCACAATCTGGCTATTGTGAATTGAGCAGCTATGAACATTGATGTGGCTGTATCTCTGTAGTATGCTGATTTTAAGTCCGTTGGGTGTAGGCCAAGGAGTGGGATAGCTGGGTCAAATGGTGGTTCCAGGTTCCATTCCAAGTTTTCTGAGGAATCTCCACACTGCTTTCCAGAGTGGCTGCACTAATTTGCAGCCCCACCAGCAATGTATGAGTGTACCTTTTTCCCCACATCCTCGCCAACACCTATTGTTGATTGTATTCTTGATAATGGCCACTCTAACTGGGGTGAGATGGAATCTTAGGGTAGTTTTGATTTGCATTTCTCTTATTACTAGAGATGTTGAACATTTTTTCATATATCTGTTAATTGCTTGTACATCTTCTGTGAAGTGTCTGTTCATTTCCTTACACCATTTGTTGATTGGGTTATTTGTATTCTTGGTGTAGAGTTTTTTGAGTTCTTTAAATATTCTGGAGATTAGTGCTCTATCTGAAGTATGAGTGGCAAAGATATTCTCCCACTCTGTAGGCTCTCTCTTCGCATTTTCTTTGCTGAGAGAAAGCTTTTTAGTTTGAATCTATCCCCGTTATTGATACTTGCTTTTAATTCTTGTGCTATGGGAGTCCGGTTGAGCAAGTCTGATCCTAAGCCGACATGTTGAAGATTCGGACCTACTTCTTCTATAAGATGCAGGATCTCTGGTCTTTGGGTTTGTGTCCATGTCCTCTATTCTGTACCATTGATCTACCTGTCTATTTTGGTGCCAATACCATGCTGTTTTTGTTACTATTACTTTGTAGTATAGCTAAAGTTCTGGTATTGCAATGCCCCATGCTTCACACTTCCTGCTGAGGATTGCTTTAGCTATTCTGGCTTTTTTATTCTTCCCTATGAATTTCATGATTGCTTGCTCTATTTCTGTAATGTACATCATTGGGATTTTAATTGGAATTGCATTGAATCTGTATAGAACTTTAGATAGTATGGCCATTTGGCAATATTAATTCTGCCTATCCAAGAACATGGGAGATCTTTCCATCTTCTAAGGTGTTCTTTAATTTCTTTCTTTAGTGTTCTGTAGTTCTCATTGTAGAGGTCTTTCACCTCTTTTGTGAGATTGATTCCCAAGTATTTCATTTTTTTTGAGGCTATTGCGAATGGGGTAGTTTTCCTAATTTCTCTTTCCGAAGATTCATCACTCATGTATAAAAATGCATTAGATTTATGAGCATTGATCTTATATCCCGCTACTTTACTGAATTCACTTATGAGTTCTAAAAGTTTTCTGGTGGAATTTCTTGGTTCCTCTAAGTATATAATAATATCATCAGCAAATAGGGATAGTTTGAGTTCTTCCTTTTCTATTTGTATCCCTTTAATTTCCTTGGTCTGTCTAATTGCTCTGGCTAGAGTTTTGAGGACAATGTTGAATAGAAGTGGTGAAAGAGGGCATCCCTGCCTTGTTCCAGTTTTTAGGGGGAATGCTTTCAGTTTTTCACCATTTAGAATAATATTGGCCATGGGCTTAGCATAGATGGCCTTTACAATGTTAAGGAAAGCTCCCACTATCCCTATTTTTTCTAGTGTTTTGAGCACGAAGGGATGCTGTATTTTATTAAGTGCTTTTTCTGCATCTATTGAAATAATCATGTGATTCTTGACTTTAAGTCTATTGATATGGTGAATTACATTTATTGATATCTGGATGTTGAACCAAGCTTGCATCCCTGGCATAAAACCCACTTCATCGTGGTGCACTATGTTTTTAATATATTTTTGTATGCGATTTGCTAAAATTTTGTTGAGAATTTTTGTGTTGATGTTCATTAAGGATATTGGTCTGAAATTTTCTTTCCTCGATGTGTCTCTGTCTGGTTTAGGTATCAGGGTGATATTGGCTTCATAGAATGAGTTTGGGAGGGTTCCCTCCTCTTCTATTTCATGGCATACTTTGAGGAGTATTGGAATGAGCTCTTCTTTTTTTTTTTTTTTTTTTTTTTTTATTGTAAACAAATGGGATACATGTTGTTTCTCTGTTTGTACATGGCGTAAAGGCATACCATTTGTGTAATCATAAATTTACATAGAGCAATGTTGTTTGATTCATTCTGTTATTTTTTCCCTTCCCCCCACCCCTCCCACCCCTCTTTACCCTCTATACAGTAGTTCCTTCCTCCATACTTGCCCCCCTCCCTAACCCTAACTCTAACCCTTCCCTCCCCCCCATTATGTGTCATCCTCCACTTATCAGCGATATCATTCGTCCTTTGGCTTTTTGAGATTGGCCTATCTCACTTAGCATGATATTCTCCAATTTCATCCATTTGCCTGCAAATGTCATAATTTTATCATTCTTTATGGCTGAGTAATATTCCATTGTATATATATGCCACAGTTTCTTTATCCACTCATCAATTGAAGGGCATCTAGGTTGGTTCCACAGTCTGGCTATTGTGAATTGAGCAGCTATGAACATTGATGTGGCTGTATTTCTGTAGTATGCAGATTTTAAGTCCTTTGGGTATAGGCCAAGGAGTGGAATAGCTGGGTCAAATGGTGGTTCCATTCCAAGTTTTCTAAGGAATCTCCACACTGCTTTCCATAGTGGCTGCACTAATTTGCAGCCCCACCAGCAGTGTATGAGTGTACCTTTCTCCCCACATCCTCGCCAACACCTGTTGTTGCTCGTATTCTTGATAATCGCCATTCTAATTGGGGTGAGATGGAATCTTAGGGTGGTTTTGATTTGCATTTCTCTTATTACTAGAGATGTTGAACATTTTTCCATATGTTTGTTGATTGCTTGTAGATCTTCTTCTGTGAAGTGTCTATTCATTTCCTTAGCCCATTTGTTGACTGGACTATTTGAATTCTTGGAGTAGAGTTTTTTGAGTTCTTTATAGATTCTGGAGATTAGTGCTCTATCTGAAGTATGATTGGCAAAGATATTCTCCCACTCTGTAGGCTCTTTCTTCGCATTGCTGATAGTTTCCTTTGCTGAGAGAAAGCTTTTTAGTTTGAATCTATCCCAGTGGTTGATTCTAGCTTTTATTTCTTGTGCTATGGGAGTCCTGTTAAGGAAGTCTGGTCCTAGACCAACAAGGTGAAGATTTGGACCTACTTTTTCTTCTATAATCTGCAGGGTCTCTGGTCTGATTCCGAGGTCCTTAATCCATTTTGAGTTTAGTTTCGTGCATGGTGAGAGATATGGGTTTAGTTTCATTCTGTTGCATATGGATTTCCAATTCTCCCAGCACCATTTGTTGAAGAGGCTATCTTTTCTCCATTGCATATTTTTGGCACCTTTGTCTAGTATGAGAAAATTGTATTTATTTGGGTTTGTGTCCGTGTCCTCTATTTTGTACCATTGATCTACCTTTCTATTTTGGTACCAATACCATGCCGTTTTTGTTACTATTGCTTTGTAGTAGAGTTGAAGATCTGGTATTGCAATACCCCCTGTTTCACTCTTCCTGCTAAGGATTGCTTTAGCTATTCTGGGTTTCTTATTCTTCCAGATGAATTTCATAACTGCTTGCTCTATTTCTGTAAGGTACACAATTGGAATTTTAATTGGAATTGCATTGAATTTGTATAGCACTTTAGGTAGTATGGCCATTTTGACAATATTAATTCTTCCTATCCAAGAACATGGAAGATCTTTCCATCTTCTAAGGTGTTCTTTAATTTCTTTCTTTAGTGTTGTGTAGTTCTCATTGTAGAGGTCTTTCACCTCTTTTGTGAGATTGATTCCCAAGTATTTTATTTTTTTCGAGGCTATTGTGAATGGGGTAGTTTTCCTAATTTCTCTTTCTGAAGATTCATCACTTATGTATAAAAATGCGTTGGATTTATGGGCATTGATCTTGTAACCTGCTACTTTACTGAAATCACTTATGAGTTCTAAGAGTTTTCTGGTGGAATTTCCTGGTTCCTCTAAATATATAATCATGTCATCAGCGAACAGGGATAGTTTGAGTTCTTCTTTTCCAATTCGTATCCCTTTAATTTCTTTGGTTTGTCTAATTGCTCTGGCCAGAGTCTCAAGAACGATGTTGAATAGAAGTGGTGAAAGAGGGCATCCCTGCCTTGTTCCAGTTTTTAGGGGGAATGCTTTCAGTTTTTCACCATTTAGAATGATATTAGCCATGGGCTTAGCATAAATGGCCTTTACAGTGTTAAGGAATGTTCCCACTATCCCTATTTTTTCTAGTGTTTTGAGCATGAAGGGGTGCTGTATTTTATCAAATGCTTTTTCTGCATCTATTGAAATAATCATGTGATTCTTGACTTTAAGTCTATTAATATGGTGAATTACGTTTATTGATTTCCTGATGTTGAACCAACCTTGCATCCCTGGGATGAAACCCACTTGATCATGGTGCACTATCTTTTTAATATGTTTTTGTATGCGATTTGCTAAAATTTTGTTGAGAATTTTTGCGTCGATGTTCATTAAGGATATTGGTCTGAAATTTTCTTTCCTTGATGAGTCTCTGTCTGGTTTAGGTATCAGTGTGATATTGGCTTCATAGAATGAGTTTGGGAGGGTTCCCTCCTCTTCTATTTTATGGAATACTTTGAGAAGTATTGGAATGAGCTCTTCCTTAAAGGTTTTGTAGAACTCGGCTGAGAACCCATCTGGTCCCGGACTTTTCTTTGTTGGTAAGCTTTTGATGACTTCTTCTATTTCAGTACTTGAAATTGGTCTATTTAAATTGTTTATGTCCTCCTCATTCAGTTTAGGCAATTCATATGTCTCTAGAAACCTGTTGATGTCTTCGAAATTTTCTATTTTGTTGGAGTATAGATTTTCAAAATAGCTTCTAATTATGTTTTGTATTTCCATCCTGTCTGTTGTGATATTTCCTTGTTCATTCCGAATTTTAGTGATTTGGGTTTTCTCTCGTCTTCTCTTTGTTAGTGTGGCTAAAGGTTTATCAATTTTGTTTATTTTTTCGAAGAACCAACTATTTATTTTGTCAATTTTTTGTATTGTTTCTTTTGTTTCAATTTCATTGATTTCAGCTCTGAGTTTAACTATTTCCTGTCTTCTACTACTTTTGCTGCTGGTCTGTTCTTCTTTTTCTAGGGCTTTGAGCTGTAGTGTTAGGTTGTTTATTTGTTGAGTTTTACTTCTTTTATTAAATGCGCTCCATGAAATAAATTTCCCTCTAAGTACTGCTTTCATAGTGTCCCAGAGATTTTGATATGATGTTTCTTTGTTCTCATTTTCCTCTAAGAATTTTTTAATTTCCTTCCTAATATCTTCTGTTATCCATTCATCATATAATAGCATATTGTTTAATCTCCAGATGTTGGAATAGTTTCTGTGTTTTACTCTTTCATTTATTTCTAACTTCAATCCATTATGATCTGATAGAATACATGGTAGTGTCTCTATCTTCTTGTATTTGCTAACATTAGCTTTGTGGCATAATATATGGTCTATTTTAGAGAAGGATCCATGTGCCACTGAGAAGAAAGTGTATTCGCTCTTGGTTGGATGGTATATTCTATAAATGTGCGTTAAATCTAAATTATTGATTGTGTTGTTGAGATCTATGGTTTCTTTGTTCAATTTTTGTCTGGAAGATCTGTCCAGTGGTGAGAGCGGCGTGTTAAAATCACCTAGTATTATTGTGTTGTGATCTATTTGGTTTCTGAAATTGAGAAGGATTTGTTTGACATACATAGATGAGCCACTGTTTGGGGCATAGATGTTTATGATTGTTATATCTTGCTGATTTATGCTTCCCTTAAGCAGTATGAAATGTCCTTCTTTATCCCTTCTGACTAACTTTGGCTTGAAGTCCACATTATCTGAAATGAGGATGGATACTCCAGCTTTTTTGCTGAGTCCATGTGCATGGTATGTTTTTCCCCATCCTTTCACCTTTAATCTATGGGTATCTTTTTCTATGAGGTGAGTCTCTTGCAGGCAACATATTGTTGGATCTTTCTTTTTAATCCAGTCTGCCAGTCTATGTCTTTTGATTGATGAATTCAGGCCATTAACATTCAGGGTTATTATAGAGAAATGATTTGGTTTCCCGGTCATTTGGTTCATTTTTAAAATTTTATTTATTTATTTGTTTGACACAACTTGTTTCCTCCTTTATTTGACAATTCCTTTAGGATAATTCCTCCCTTTGCTGATTTGCTTCTTTGTTTTTCATCTCTTCCTCATGGAATATTTTGTTGAGAATGTTCTGTAATGCTGGCTTTCTTTTTGTAAATTCTTTTAGCTTTTGTTTATCATGGAAGGATTTTATTTCATCGTCAAATTTGAAGGTAAGTTTTGCTGGGTATAAGATTCTTGGTTGGCATCCATTTTCTTTCAGGGCTTGAAAAATGTTGTTCCAGGACCTTCTAGCTTGTAGGGTCTGGATTGAAAAATCTGCTGATATGCGTATTGGTTTCCCCCTGAACGTAATTTGGTTCTTTTCTCTCACAGCCTTTAAAATTCTGTCTTTATTTTGTATGTTAGGTATTTTCATTATAATGTGCCTTGGTGTGGGTCTGTTGTAATTTTGTGTATTTGGAGTCCTATAAGCCTCTTGAACTTGATTTTCCATTTCATTCTTCAGCTTTGGGAAATTTTCTGATATTATTTCATTGAATAAATTGTTCATTCCTTTGGCTTGTTTCTCTAGGCCTTCCTCAATCCCAATAATTCTTAAATTTGGCCTTTTCATGATATCCCATAGTTCTTGGAGATTCTGTTCATGATTTCTTACCATCTTCTCTGTTTGTTCAACTTTGTTTTCAAGGTTAAATATTTTGTCTTCAATGTCTGAGGTTCTGTCTTCCAGGTGTTCTATCCTATTGGATATGCTTTCTATGGAGTTCTTAATTTGGTTTATTGTTTCCTTCATGTCAAGGATTTCTGTTTGGTTTTTTTTCAATATCTCTAACTCTTTATTGAAATGATCTTTTGCTTCCTGTATTTGCTCTTTTAACTGTCGATTGGTGCGATCATTCAATGCTTGCATTTGCTCTTTCATCTCATCGTTTGCTTCTCTGATCATTTTAATTATGTACATTCTGAACTCCTTTTCTGTCATTTCTTCTGCCATGCTGTCATTGGGTTTTATTGATGTAACATCTAGATTTGTTTGCAGCATTTTCTTTCCTTGTTTTCTCATGTTGTTCAGATATCAGTGGACCGCTGAGATATTGCAGATTTCCTCTGTTGATTTACAATGTCCCTGAAGATTTCTATATATATCCCCTCTTAGCCTTCAGTAGGCTGAAGTCTTGGAGGAAGTTGATAATGCGGTGCTCCACAAGGAAGCTGCCTCTCTAGGAGTGGTGTCCTTCAGGTGGGGTATATTCCCTGCTAGTGGGCAGAGGTGCCTCCACTTGTTGACCAATGGTCATCCAAAGGGGACCTAGGCTGTGGGCTGAGGCAAGGCCTGTTTGGGCCTGTGTCTCTGGTTTTACCGTCCTTGTGGGGAAACCTCACCAGGCAGGGAAGACTCACCCAGTGGGGAGGTCTCGCTGGTCAGTTTCCTCCTAGAGGTTCCCCTCAATTTACAGCTACTGCCTGGGCTGGGCTGCCTTCCTCTGCAAAGTTTCCAGGGGCCCGGCCCTACCTCCTGGGCCTGGGAGCCTCACCCTTCCCAGATGAATCTCCTTAGGCTGCCCCTCCTCAGAGAATTTGCCCACAGGCCTGGAACCTTCGCTCCGCCCTAAGCCTATCTCTGTACGGCTCTTCCACCCAGAAGCCTCCTAGTTCCTGGGACCCTGTTCTGCACCTAATCGCCTGGCTGCGTGGCCCCTCCTCTGAGCAGCCACCTGTGGCCCCGAACAATCGCTCTGAGTCCCAGAGACCCGCCACAGGCCTCTTCCTCCAGACAGCCGCCCAGTATGCCGGTGCGGTCACTAGGAGTCCAAGAAACTCACTTCGTGCCTCCTCCTCCCACCAACCACCCGTAGCCTGGGGCAATCAATCACTCCGAGTCGAAGTGACCCTCCCCGTTCCTCCTCCTTCTCCAGATAACCCCCCGGGTGTTCAGGAGCAGTCCCTCTGAGTGGCTCTGAATCCACGTGACCCGCTGCACGGGTCCTCTGGGCACCGCCCGGAGCTCAGGTGTGGCCACTCAAGACCAAGCGTCCCACCACGCTTCTCCTCCAGGCAGCCCCCCTGTGTTCAGGAGCTGTCACTTTAAGACCAAACAACTCACCACTCGCCTTCTCCTCTGAGCAGCCGCCTGGAGCGCTAATGCAGTCACTGCGAGTCCAAAGGACCCGCCGCGCTCCTTCTCCTCCTTCTCCTACTCCTCCGGGCAGGCCCTGGGGTTCAGAAGTGGTCAGAGTCCAAACAGCTCGCCACGCAGCCCCTTCTCTGGCAACTGCCTGTAGCTCTGGTGTAGTCACCCGAATCCAAGTGGCCGCTCCTCTTCCTCCTCGTCCTCAGGGCAGGCCCCGGTGTTCAGAAGCGTCGTTCTGATTCCAAACAGCTCGCCGCGCAGCTTCTCCTCTGGCAACCGCCTGTTACTCTGGTGCAGTCTCTCCGAATCCAAGTGGCCACGCTCCTCTCCTCCTCCTCAGGGCAGGCCCCGGTGTCCTGAGTCCACACAGTTCTCTTCGCCACTCTTCCCCTGGGCAGCCGCCGGAGCCCCAGTGGCTGCTCCGAGTCCCAGCGCTGTGCCGAGCGGCCTCCTTTACGGCGCTCCCAGCTGTCCGAGTTCACTGCTCCAGCGGGGGGAGGGGCGTCTCGCCGGCAGTTCTACTTCACAAAGTTTCCTGCGTTCCGGGACCCCCGTCCCATCCGGGATGCCCCCCCAGTGGGTGAGAGTCACCCGGCTGCTTTGAGTTGGTCCCAAGCGTCTCAATATCTCCTCTTTTGAATCCTAAGTCCTGGAGCAACATGAAATGCAGCCACCCTCTAGGCCGCCATCTTGAAAACCGAATGAGCTCTTCTTTAAAGGTTGTGTAGAACTTGGCCGAGAACCCAACTGGTCCCGGACTTTTCTTTGTTGGTAGGCTCTTGATGACTTCTTCTATTTCATTGCTTGAAATTGGTCTATTTAAATTGTGTATGTCCTCCTTGTGTAGTTTAGGCAATTCATATGTCTCTAGAAACCAGTTGATGTCTTCGAAATTTTCTATTTTTTTGGAGTACAGATTTTCAAAATAGCTTCTAATTATGTGTTGTATTTCAATCGTGTCTGTTGTGATATTTCCTTGTTCATTCTGAATTTTAGTGATTTGGGTTTTCTCGTCTTCTCTTTGTTAGTGTGGCTAAGGGTGTATCAATTTTGTTTATTTTTTCGAAGAACCAACTATTTATTTTGTCAATTTTTTGTATTGTTTCTTTTGTTTCAATTTCGTTGATTTCCGCTCTGATTTTAACTATTTCCTGTCTTCTACTACTTTTGATGTTGGTCTGTTCTTCTTTTTCTAGGGCTTTGAGCTGTAGTGTTAGGTAGTTTATTTGTTGAGTTTTACTTCTCTTATTAAATGCGCTCCATGAAGTAAGTTTTCCTCTACGTACTGTTTTCATAGTGTCCCAGAGATTTTGATATGATGTTTCTTTGTTCTCATTTACCTCTAAGAATTTTTAAATTTCCTTCCTAATATCTTCTGTTATCCATTCATCACATAATAGCATATTGTTTAATCTCCAGGTGTTGGAGTAGTTTCTGTTTTTTACTCCTTCATTTATTTCTACCTTCAATCCATTATGATCTGATAGAATACATGGTAGTGTGTCTATCTTCTTGTATTTGCTAACATTAGCTTTGTGGCATAATATATGGTCTATTTTAGAGAAGGATCCATGTGCCACTGAGAAGAAAGTGTATTCACTCTTGGTTGGATGGTGTGTTCTATTAATGTCTGTTAAGTCTAAATTATTGATTGTGTTATTGAGATATATGGTTTCTTTGTTCAATTTTTGTTTGGAAGATCTGTCCAGTGGTGAGAGAGGTGTGTTAAAATCACCTAGTATTATTGTGTTATGGTCTATTTGGTTTCTGAAATTGAGAAGGATTTGTTTGACATACATGGATGAGCCAGTGTTTGCGGCATAGAAGTTTATGATTGTTATGTCTTGCTGATTTATGCTTCCCTTAAGCAGTATGAAATGTCCTTCTTTATCACTTCTGAATAACTTTGGCTTCAAGTCCACATTATCTGAAATGAGGATGGATACTCCAGCTTTTTTGCTGAGTCCATGTGCATGGTATGTTTTTCCCCATCCTTTCACCTTTAGTCTATGGGTTTCTCTTTCTATGAGGAGAGTCTCTTGCAGGCAGCATATTGTTGGATCTTTCTTTTTAATCCAATCTACCAGTCTATGTCATTTGATTGATGAGTTCAGGTCATTAACATTCAGGGTTATTATCGAGATATTATTTGTATTCCCGATCATTTGGGTCATTTTTTAAAATTTTATTCATTTATTTATTTTTTGACACATCTTGGTTCCTCTTTTATATGATAATTCCTTTAGGTTAATTCCTCCCTTTGCTGATTTGCTTGTTTGTTTTTCATCTCTTCCTCATCGAATATTTTGCTGAGAATATTCCGTAATGCTGGCTTTCTTTTTGTAAATTCTTTTAGCTTTTGTTTATCATGGAAGGATTTTATTTCATCATCAAATTTGAAGGTAAGTTTTGCTGGGTATAAGATTCTTGGTTGGCATCCGTTTTCTTTCAGGGCTCGAAAAATGGTGTTCCAGGCCCTTCTAGCTTTTAGGGTCTGGATTGAAAAATCTGCTGATATTCTTATTGGTTTTCCCCAATGTAATTTGGTTCTTTTCTCTCACAGCCTTTAAAATTCTGTCTTTATTTTGTATGTTAGGTATTTTCATAATAATGTGCCTTGGTGTGGATCTGTTGTAATTTTGTATATTTGGAGTCCTATAAGCCTCTTGTACTTGATTTTCCATTTCATTCTTCAGCTTTGGGAAATTTTCTGATATTATTTCATTGAATAGATTGTTCATTCCTTTGGTTTGTTTCTCTAAGCCTTCCTCAATCCCAATAATTCTTAAATTGGCCTTTTCATGATATCCCATAATTCTTGTAGGTCCTGTTCATGATTTCTTACCATCTTCTCTGTTTGGTAAACTTAGTTTTCAAGATTAAATATTTTGTCTTCCAGGTGTTCTATCCTATTGGTTATGCTTTCTATGGAGTTTTAAATTTGGTTTATTGTTTCCTTCATTTCAAGTATTTCTGTTTTTTTTTTTTTTTCCAGTATCTCTGTTTATTGAAATGATCTTTTGCTTCCTGTATTTGCTCTTTTAACGGTTGAGTGGTTTGATCATTCAAAGCCTGCATTTGCTCTTTCATCTCATTGTTTATTTCTCTGATCATTTTAATTATGTACATTCTGAACTCCTTTCTGACATTTCTTCTACCATGCTGTCATTGGATTTTATTGATGTAGCATCTAGGTTTGTTTGGGACATTTTCTTCCCTTGTTTTTTCATATTGCTCAGGTATCTTCTCCTCTAGTAGTGAAACTCTGAGATATTGCAGATTTCCCCTGTTGACTTATAGTGTCCCTGTAGATTTCCAATAACTCACTCCTAGCCTTCAGTGGCCTGAAGTCTTAGAGGAACTTGATAATGCAATGATCCACAAGAAAGCTGCCCCTCTAAGGGTGGTGGCCTTCAGGTGGGATATATTCTCTGCTAGTGGGCAAAGGTGCCTCCACTTGTTGCCCGATGGTCAGCCAAAGGGGGACTAGACTGTGGACTGGGGCAGGGCTGGTCTGGGCCTGGGTCTCTGGTTCTACCACCTTGGTGGGAAAGCCTCACCTGGTGGGGAAAACTCACCTGGTGGGGAAGTCTCACTGGGCAGCTCTCCTCTGAGAAGTTCCTTTCAGTCCGGAACTACCACCTGGTCCAGGGAGCCTCGCCCCATGAATGAGTCTTTCGCTTGACAGTCCTCTTCTGCGACATTCCCTGTGTCCAGAAATACCGCCTGGGCCGAGGAGTCTGGCCCTGTGAGGTAGTCTCCCTCAGCCCTGCTCTGAGAAGCTGCCTGTGGTCCGAGTGTGCTGCCCAGGCCGGGGAAGCCTAGCTGTGTGTGGAAGTCTCTTTCTGGGCGGCCCTGCTTGAAATATGAATTCTTAAGGGCCCCTTGGAGAAATGGTTTGTTCTGGTTTGGGAGTAGAAAAAATACAAAATGATTGAGGACATTTTGTTGAGTTAGAAAGTCAGGGAAATGCGCAAATGCCAATGAGGGTGTGTTGCCAGAATAGTCAAGCCAACTGGGAGCCAAATTGGGGAGTTGGGGAACTATTTGAACAACAAAAAAATAATGACTGTGATTGATTGGAGAAGAGAAGATGTTGTGGGTGGGGCGAGTATGTGTGTTAGTCTTAACACTGACTTATCTGCTACCATTGACCATGACATTATTGTGAGGTTTACTCTAAAATTGGCCATCAGAACGGAAGTATGGGGTGTGCGTCTAGACAGGATAGGAGGACTGATAATAGTTCTTTCAGCTGCAGACAGAAAGTTCCCCTTTAAGGTAGAATTCCAGATCATAAATTTGATAGTGGTATAAATAGCTGCAATTTTGCAATCTTCAGAGAAATATTTGATTAAAGCAAAGATCATTAATGGTGCTAAATTTGGCAAAGGAATATTTGCATAACATGGGGATATCAACCTATGTTCTAATTGCTAAGGAAAAAATATACTTTTAAGATGGAAACATCTTTTGTGTTCACCACCCATTTAACAAGCTTTTGTGTCCCTGTAAGGAGGAAAAGTTTTCTTGAAGCTTATGTTTTATAGAGGTCTCAGTTCATAGATGGCAGATTCCATTGCTCTGGGCCCAAGGTGAGGCAGAACATCATGGGGGAAGGGCCCAGTAGAGGAAAGCTGTTCAGCTCCTGGTGGGGTCAAGAAGCAGAGAGGGGTGGGGACAATGGGTCACAGGAAGAATAACCCTTCCAGGTCATGCTCCCAGTTATCCACCTCTTCAGCCACTCCCACCTACCTGTAGTTACCACCCGGTTAGTTAATTCAAATTAGGATGGACTGATTAGTTTACAGTTCTCCCAATCTAATCATTTTACCTCTGATATTCCTACATTAGCAGAAGATTTTGGGGTACTCCTCATATTTAAACCATAAGACTACTTTTACTGAGTGATCAAAATCCTTATGGCTAAGAATGGGGCAATCTGATATTCTATTGTTATAACAAACTAACAGTACACATATCATATCATACCTGCAGTATTTTTTTGCCAAAAATCTTTAACTTGAATCTAACTAAGATTCTAGTCCTGACTAACTTCTAGTTTATAGAAAAAAGAATGATAGCAGATGAGTCAATGATACCACTAGAAATTGCCCATAGAAATTCAGAATGTAGTCTATTCTATAAGACAGTGGGTCTTCTTTTTTCCAAAATGTCAATGTCATTAGAAAGGGATTAAGAAAAGATTAGAGATATAACTAAAAAGCAAAGTGTGAACTTTGATCAAATTTTACTTTTGACACAATATTTTATTTCAATAAAAACTGCATAATAAATTTTAGGTAATTTTGAATGCTATCAGTGAATCATTGTTAATTTTCTTAGGTGTAATGTGTTATTGTGGAGAGTGTTCTTTCTTTTAGGAGATGCAGGCTGAAGTATTTAGGCATGATAAGAGATGAAGTCATGATGTCTTTGTGTTTCAGCAAAACAATCTATATCAATACATCTATCAGAAAAAGCAAATATGGCAAGTTATCAGCAATTGTTGAATCGAAGTTTCCTAGCACAATATATAAAAATATTTTGATTTGAGTTCGTTTAGGGACTTTAAACTTTTACAGAGATCTTAACTAAAGGGGCAATTCTCTGTAGAAGCAGGGTAATGAAGGTTAAGAGTTAAGACTTTGGTCTGTATTCTTCTTTTTTTTTTTTTTTTGCAGTGCTGGGGATTGAACCCAGGCCTTGTGCTTGCAAGGCAAGCATTCTACCAACCGAACTATCTCCCCAGCCCCTACCTTCTTTCTTTAACCATTCTGAGATTCAGTTTCCACATCTGTAAACTGGGAATAGACATAATGAAACTGGAGTATGAGATGAAACTAGACTTCTGCTGGAGGGTGTGTGGGGGGGTCTGTGTCAACTGCAGGCCTCTGCAGGTGAGAAACTTGTGGTAGTTCTTCATAGTGGGCTATGCCCTCCAGTGTTGCAGCAGACCTCAGCAGCTCACTGCCCAGGTTCTTCTTTCTGGGTTCTTGTCTGGTGAATTCAAAGAATAAAATTTGCAAAGATGAGTAATTGTAAGAGTAGGATTCATTCAAGTGTGAAGAGAAACAGAACTCCACAGGGTCAGAGGGCAAGTTTGCCACTTGATTGTGCTAGCCTAGGCGTTTATAGAGCATGTGAGTCAAAGATGTTGCTCCAAATTTATGCTAATCAGGGTTTAGAAAAGTACTAATGTTATTAGTTAGCCTTGCAATCCCATTTAGGTCTGCCTTACTTTCATTTTCCTGTTGAAGTTGGCGGACTGTGAATGCTGGGAGGTTCAGGGCTTTGGTGCGGTGTGGTGTGGGCTTCTGCACCAGGCCTTGGGCCACTGAGGGCTGACAGGCTGGTGTGCCCTGGCTTGCCTTGGCGCTAACCCACCATGCCTCAGGCCAGCCAAGGCATGGCTGGCACTGTGTAGCCACAGCTCACCACCCACGCTCCAGCCCACGGGATCTGCCACCGCTCCAGGACAAGGGCTTTGTTTCAACAACATCTACTTCAGAGGGATGTTAAGGGAATCAACTCATATAAAATATGTAAGTTAAGTGTTTAGAACAATGCCTGGCACACAGCTTCTGCTAAATAATTATTTATAATTGTTACTTTTGTCTATCTGGGCTCCCTACTTATTAAGGAGCTGCCGTACTTCCTAATAAATCACTCTGAACTTTGGACTTTTATTTTTTTAAATCATGAATACACTTCACACTGGATCTTTGTTACAGCTGAGCTATTATCTCACGCAGTCATCTCAGAGGCTGTTGTGGTACTAAGGAAGACTGTGAGATCAGAGGTTGGGAGACAGAGGTTGTCTGTGGACAAGAGAGAGAAGCAGGGGCTGGGGAGATAGCTCAGCTGGTAGAGTGGGTTCAACCCTGGGTTCAATCCCCAGCACTGGAAAAAAAAAAAAAAAAAAAAGAGAGAGAGAGAGAGAGAGAAGCAAAAACCTCTCCTTTGTGTTAAGAGCAGCTCCAGGATTCACAGCCCTGTGAGACTTCAGTCTCAGTGAAGGGATGGGGTGAGAGCTGGGGAGGAGCTGCAAGGCAGAGCTTCCAGCTGGCTCTTCCTGTGCTCTCCAGCTGAAAAGCACTACTGACAAGGGATCCCCACCCCAGAGAGCTGACTAAAGGAAAGGCAGTCTGGATGGGGGCACTCTGACCACATGTGGTGAGTCCCCAGCACTGGGATGACTTGGGCCAGTGATTTCTGTTGCTTCTCTGTCAACTTTCCTGTGTGAAACCCAGAAAGCACTTCATCAAGCTACCTGTGAGGAAACACATCTTTACCTCTCTTTTTGTCTTTCTGGAGTGTTTTAAGGTTATTACGTTCATTGGCAGCATATTATATGAAGTAGTGTTAGTTTGCTATAAAGTATTTTAGCCTTCCTTAAGTGATCTGAAACATGTATGTATAGGAGAAGGGAAATAACATAAAAAATGTATATGTAGTTGTAGATGGACACAATACCTTTATTTTATTTATTTTTATGTGTTGGTAAGAATTGAACCCAGTGCCTTGCATGTGCTAGGCAAGTGCTCTACCACTGAGCCACAACCCCAGCCCTGAAAATAACTTTTTTTTTTTTAAAGGATAATTTCTAGCTTCACTGTCTAAAAGAAGTTGATTTTAGAAAAGCATGGTTTACTATTGAATGTAGCTTTAATTTTCTAATGTTAGATAATGACAAAGTTAGGCTTTATGATTCAAATTTTCATTGAATGTAAAACTTTTTTGGGACAGAGCAAATATCTCAATCAAGGGAGAGTCATTTTAGCCCTTATTTTAAGCTTTTGACCAGTGTAGTTGGTGGTATGAGTGTGTGAACTTGAGTAAATTCGGTAGGCGCAGTTTTTCCACACATGGTAGGATGCACATGGAGCTGCTGAGCATTCATGGGGCAGCTTCAATGCCTGTTCCGTCAGTCCCTTTGCTCCTCCTGTAAACCCCTCTGTTCTAGTGGACAGGGTTGACTTTATTTACACTACTGGGTGTGCTGCTCAGTTTCTGTATTAGTGTTTCAACATGACTCATTTATGTTAGGAAGGGTCTTTACTTGGGTCTTTGCAAATTTCCTCAGATTTTAAGCTCTTGTTGGAACACACAAATGGTATTGGCATCAGATCTGCTATTTTGCTGCCACCATTATTCTGCCTCCCCGACACCATTTTACAACCCAGATTGTTAGCCCGAGAACCTCCTAGTCAGTCATTGGTCCGATGTTAATAGCCAGCGAAATTCCACTACTTAAGAATAGCTCCCCCACCATTTTCTCTCTCTCCTCCTCACTCTTGCTGCCTTCTCTCAGGCTTTCTCTCTGTGTCTCTCTCTCACCCTGCGGGCACTCTGCCTGTCCACTTAATAAAATCTCTTGCGTAAGTTCCTGCGACCGGAGTGGTTTCTGGGTGCTTCCATTGGTGCAGTGACTCCGATGGGCTCTTTTACCGCCACTTAGGTGGGTGGAATCCCATCTGTCACCCCAGACCCTGAGACGCTGGTCTCATCTTCCATTTGCCTGGACGCTCTCTTCCACATCCAGACACCAGCCTCATTCGGTAAGTGGCTTCTCCCCTGGCGTTTGGTTACCGGGGATGTGACCATTGAGCGTCCAGCACCTCCAAGGCTCTCCGCAGGTCCGGGGAACTACGGCTGAATCCCTATACTGACTGCTGGGGAGAGCTCCGGGCTGCAGGGCACTCGTCCCTGAGGGGCGGGAAAGCTCCAGACTGACGGGGACTCTTTCCTAAGAGGACTGCCTCTTGCGAGATCTACTCCAGTCCTGGGTTCTTTCCATGACATTTTTGTCTCTATGAAAGGCCCCAGCGCTGGACACCCAGGTACCCCTACAGGCTTAGCCTCCACGCTTATCTAGTGGTAGTGACGATTCCCTGGATAACTCGTCCTTTGCTTGGGTAATTCCCTGGGGGCTGAGGGACGCCTGGCCTATATATTCACCAATTCCTCTCTCGCAATGGGCAGCTCACTCTCAATGCCCACCCATACTCCCTGGGTTGCCTCTTAGTTAATTTAAGAGTCCCTCCATTTCACCCCGACCTCAAACCAAACGGCACTTTGGATCCCAACATTTGTAGGGATCTTTTTAATTTCTGAGAGCGCCCAGGGAGATGGAAAGAGATTTCTCCACATTCACGTTTTCTCTTTCTTGCGATCTTTGCTGTTCTTGCAAACCTGAACACGCTCTTTCTCTCTCTTCCTTTCTCTTCTTCTCCCTCCCTCTCTCTGCCTTTCTCTTTCTCATTTTCTCATGCTATAATTAATGGCCATTATCATTTTTACTTCTAGGACTCTTGTTTTTCTTAAATGCTGCATTCTTCAAGCTCACAATTTTGATCCTACATACCTAGGCTAATGGTTTTTTGATCAGTTCTATTTCTATTCAACTCTAGAGTTATTTTTGAACATCTGTTACATTGCAATGGAGATTCACCTATAGAAGGCTACAAGGCCTTTGCTTTTGTGTTATGTGTATATTGCGTTGTCTAATGTTGGGTTGTCTATGTATGTACATAACAAAATTGACATAAATAATGAGTGCATAAAATTAAAATTAAAATGGATCCAGATACCTTAATTCACGTGCTTTAAAAGGTTCAATTTAAATTGGGTAAACAAATGAAAGTAAAATGCCTTTGAAATTACTTACCTCACAAGTCTCTAGGTGGTCAAATTAATAAAATGTTGATATCTATAAAATATCTAATATCAGCTGTTTCTAGGACTTCCACAGGAAAAAGACAGCAGATACTATTCTATACACTTGTCTGATATCTTGGTTTTTAAATTAGATTTGACATGCATGGGATTACTCAAATGTGTTTATTAGAGACATCTGATTAGTTGACAAAGTTAAAATGCTAACTCCTTAAAAAATTGCTTTGTGTCATCACTAAAAACAAGGTTACTAAAACTTAAGTCCTAACAGGTATGATTCCTTATACAAAGGGATCCAAAAATTTCAACTGTGTTTCAATTAGAGTAAAATGGAGTACTTTATCTAAATTCAGAAATTTCATAAGAGTTCTTTCAGAATGTGAATAAAAATGGGGTCAACATATAGGGAAGAAAACGAAAAGGTTCTGGGTACAAAAATATATTTAGTGGAAGGGAGAAGAAAATATTTCTGGGTAGGAAAGTCCTTTTGTGATGAAACCTGGGATGGGATCCATGGTCATTGCCTACTGGTTCTCCCCTCACAGGGATCTGAGCCACCTTGACTGTGCCCCCTCCTCCCTGGCCAATGTTCACCATGGGGTGTTTCTGCCTTTTACCGTTGCTGACCTCATCACCCACCACAGAATTCGACTCTGGACAGTCTTCCCTCTACTGGTGGTGAGTCCTCAGAGCTCTTCTGCAGTGGCCCTGAACTCTCTCTCTCTCTCTCAAGAAAACCTCAGCTCTGGGTCAGGGTCTCCCTCAGCTTTGGCCACAGACCTGTCAGGGATGGTGATGACCCTCACTGATGGTCTGTTCCTACATGGGAAATCAGAGAGGTTGTGGGGACACCCCTTCCTCTCCTGTTTCCCTTCTCCAGGCTCCTGAGAACTCTTAGCCACGGGCTCTGCCCAATCTAAAATTTTCTGTGACCTCCAGCCCCTTGGCTGTCTCCTCAAATACATTTGGCCTCTCCATTTGACTCCAGATCTCAAACCTCACAGGCTCATTTTCTATTGCAACATGGTCTGACCCCAATATAAGTTAGATATATCATTTAATGTTCTATAACAGGACCTGTTAGAGCCTGATTTGTTTAAAGGTTAATAACCTGAAATGTGAAAGCATTTTGCTACTTTGCCACACAAAAGGAAAGTTAAAAGCTCTCTCAACCATTCCTTGATTTATGTTTTGGATGTAATGTCATTGTGTTAACTAACACTCATATAGACTCAGGAAATGATGCATGTAAACTTTGTAAAATGATGTTAAAGGAGGAGGCAAAGATCAACTTCAGAACTAGAACACTTTATCTAATATTTGTAAAGAGCCCCGCCTTACCTGAGATAAGGCTCTGCCTCCCACCCTGCTGCATGTCAGAATGGCTCCAAAAGAAGCCAGAATTCAGTTTATTTAAAGTTATATTCAAAAGATTGTTTTTTGTTGTAAAATTACTGTGATCTCAAACAGGGGATATAATGTATAGATCAGCCAAAATTCAAGACAGCTATTACACAAACTAAATGTTTTACTGTTGTTAATTCCATTTTATATTTTCCTTGTAAACCCTATAACTGTTGCCTGATTAATGTTTTGCAGAAGTACTACTTCAAGAACAAATGACCTAAATTAATTTGAGATATTAAGCCATCACCTATAGGATAGATAAGATAATACAGACCCCAATTAAATAAAAGGGGGTAAATAACTGTAAAGTCATAAACATTAAAGTTAAAGCCCAGTACTCTTACTTTATGACTGGTGAGACTGGTTTGCTGGATGTTCAAGATCAAACTTAAACACTGAGATTAAAATACAGGGGCGAAGAAAACCAATATTTGATTCTTGTCCTCTAAGTCAGCCTGAACCCAGGAAATGGGAGAGCTTCTCTAAGGAGCTTTGCAACTCTGGGCCACATGACCTCCCGATCAGGGAGATTAATGAGACCACTAGAGGATGAAAAGACAATCAGTGCACCTGCTGCAAAGAGGAGGGTCATTGAAAAAGGGAGACATGCCTGATGCTTCCAAAGTAAGCAACCTCATCAAGGAGACCCTTCCTAGAAAATGGCACTAAAGGAGTTAAGAAGCTGCTCTCAAGTTTCTCCATGAGTGACCCCTGTGGGAACTCAGGTGACCCTTAACAGATAAGAAGAAGGTCAATTTGACCAGCTTTATCTTGAACACTTAGCAAAACAGTTAAAACCAAAACATAGTCATTCTTGGGTTTAAAAGAAGAAACAATAGTTAAACATAACCTAAGATGTACACTTATGTTAGCTCCAAGAATAAGTAATACTGGAGGCTACTAAAGAGATTCTTAGGCAGGAGTGCCTGATAACCATCAAGAGAAACTACCAGAGCCAGAAATTTTTCGTTGTTTTAAGGTCTACAGATCTTCCCAAATGGGACTATGCCTGCTAAATTGCCTATAGAAGTTCCTACAAGATACACAAGTTCCGGAGCTGGCTGACACACACAAGTTCACCAACCAATCAGCCAATCAACCACTTCTCCTTCAAGACTACCAGCCCCTGACACGCAAAGCCAAGACCTGTGATTCACTGTTGACACCTCCAGCTCCAAAAACTGCTCCCACCTAAAGCCCTCCCTAATCCTCTTTTTTTTTTTTACAGGAATGAGACTTTTTACCCCTAACCAGCAGGAAAAAAACTACAGAAGAAAGACCATCGTCCCACCCCCAGTATCTATAAAAACAAAAAGGGAGGAATATTGACATAAGATCTACTATTTTGTTGCTGCCATTATTCTACCTCCCCCGCACCACTTTACAACCCAGATTGTTAGCCTGTGAACCTCCTAGTCAGTCATTGTTCCGATGTTATTAGCCAGCGAAATTCCACTACTTAAAAATAGCTCCCCCACCACTTTCTCTCTCTCTCTGTCCTTGCTTTCACTCTCTCTCCTCCTCACTCTTGCTCCCTCCTCTCACGCTTTCTGTCTCTCTGTCTCTCTCTTTCACCCTGCGGGCACTCTGCTTGTCCACTTAATAAAATCTCTTGCACGCGTTCCCGCATCCAGAGTGGTTTCTGGGTGTTTTCAAATGGTGTGTCTGCTCTTCCTAAGAAACCAACATTCCAATAGAAAAAAAAATCTCTGAGAACATCTTGCCTCTACTTCCCACCAAGTCTATCTCTATTATATGTGGCAGATAAGAACTTTTTAAGGAATACTTAAAGAGAGGGACAGACTCTTGTTTCTTTTTCTTTTCCTAACTCTATTTCTTTCTCTTTCTATTCTGTTTGAATACCTGTCTTGCATTTATGGTAATATTCCCCTCATGAAGCATTTGTATATGCGGATTTAGTTCCATAAAATTTCCTGAAGCTGCATTTGGTTCACATTTTATGTAAGGTGCATATGAATTCATATGAATTTCTAGTCACTTCTGATGATGATAATTTACAAACAAGGTACCTGAGAACTGGGAAAAGAAAATGGAGGCCAAGTGACTGACAAAGCAGGAGCAGAAGTTTTTGCTTTGCAGCCCTGAGGAAGTCAGGAAACTGAGGTGAGATGCACCTGAGCTAGACAGAGGTATTCCCCTGCAAGGGGCAGAGAGGCTGGTCTGGGCATGAGAGACTGCTGGAGCCACTTGGGTCTTGTGACCTTCTAGTGTGTTTCTAGCCTGATAGTATCACTAGGGGCACCAATGCTTTTCGACCCAGAGCATAGGTGAGGAATCAAAGAAATACCAATTCAATTATAAGAATATCTAAGTAATTTAGGTAAAGTTTACTCAAAGCTTCTTCATTTCAATGTTTGGATAATTATGGAGTTTGCTTTGGCTTACTCAATACTGTACAGTAACTATTATTGCTGTTATATGTAAAATCTCACTAATAAACTTCTTTTCCTGGATGAGTATTTCAAACCCAAGTTCCTCAGGGTCAGCAGATAACCTGTGGTATTCTTCCACAGGGAAAAGAGAGCTCATGCAGTGGAAAGTCTTCCAGCTTCTACCTCCCCCTGACTCATGTCTTTGGTCTCAAGATCTGTGCTTTCCATCTGTGCACTGATGCTTTCCCTTCCATCTCCTCCAGAGCTTGCACCAGTCTTTGTTCTCTCTCTCCTGGTTCTTCACTCTCTACTTCTCTTTTAGCTCTTTTCTACTCAACATATAAAAATGTCTAACTCTTCTTTATCCAAAGATATAACAAACCCTTTTTTTCTAACCTATGTCCACTGCTAATTGTTACTGTTTCTGTCTTGCATTACAGCATTGCCCTTGAAGTGGGGTCTTTATCTGCAGTCTTCTCTTCTTCACATTACACACAGATCTAGCTTTTGTCTCTGCCATGCAAATGATTTTCTAAGTGGCCCAGTTGGTGCAACTTATTTTCTTGTTTTAATTTCTGCAGCATCTGCTTCTGTTGCTTGCTCACTCATTTTGATGTCTTTCTTTGTATTCAGGACATCACACACCTTTGTATTGTGCTTCTCTATCTCTTCTGGGATATTCTCAGATTCTATTTTCTAAAAAAATCCTAATTTCGACTCCAGAATTTCTATGTAGAAGTGGCTTACTGATGTGGAAAAAGGAGGACCATGGGTAGGTGGGTAGGTGGGCTGATGCTGTGTTGGCAAGCACATTAGCTTGAGAAAACAGTTGTCTTATTAAAGATTGGGAATGTGGCTAACCAAGAGTAAAAGTAAGCCAGAGTCCTGCCCTTAGTACTGTTATTAGGCACCTAACCGACTTCCACCAGTCACCAATAATTTGCTGATAGTTGTTAAAGGTGTAGAAAACCAAATATACGCCCTGGGATGAGAGAGTTAATAAGAGCCCTGCTAATAATCAGGCACATATGTAGAACTAACTGCAAAATTAACAGGAATCATTATTTCTCCCCAACTCATACTTCAGTCATAAACTACTATAAAAACCTCACTTTTTTGAGTGACTACTACTTCCATACCAATGATTTTTAAGCCCCTCTTCATTTCTTCTGCCTTCTGAAAAAAAGCTAACAAGATATCCACTTGCTATTGCCCTTACTTCAGACTGCTTCCAGTTCCAGAGCAGATCTTTATTTCTCCTAGCCACCCTCTAACCAAAATTTTTAACAACCCTAATCCTCCAAATCCTCCCTTCCTATTCCCTCTGATCTAGATGCTCCAAGATATGAGAGGGTGGCCAGCATTCTGACAGAGCAGGTTCCTGCTCAGGAGGTGTGAGGTGCTTAAGAAAATAAAAGGTCTGAAATAACCAGTAAGAACTAAGACAAAGTCAAAGATTAGATTTAAAAAGCGGAGTGCCTGATGGGTTTTCCCGTCCTGATAGAAATTGGAAGTGAACAACTGAAAACGGCCCCAATTTTTTATTTAAGGGTGAGTGCATCAAAGCAGGGATAAGGTTTCAGTGGGAGGAGTGTTGTTTTGGTGCTTGTTTCTTGGTGTGGCAGGGGTCTTGCAGTAAACAGGTTGATTGGCATTTGGCAGGCTACACCCATCTCTGGAAGGCTGTGCTTGAACTTGAGCGGTGTGCTAGGATAGGGTGCCACATGAATCAGGTGCTCTCAAACCAGTGGATTCTGACTGGGAGTTCCCAAAACCAGGCTTCCCTGCCTAATGGCTTGAATATCACTTTGTGCCTCCAGCACCAATATTTCTCAAGGTGCATGTTCTTTTCTGTTGCAGCAAGTTGAATAAATCTAATTTTGCTGGACGGAGTTTGTATTGCTGATAATCTTTTTTGGATTGACCTTTTTTCTATAGTTCTCATTTCCTGATTGATATTCTAAGTATCTATTGAACATCTTCACTTAACATTTTACCTGTGACTTGAATAAAGCATGTCTACAATTGAACTCATCATTTTCTTCTAGTTTGCTTCCTTCCTTTCTCTTCTCTTGGCTAATGGGTTCATTATGGATCTAGATTTGGAAAGTCAAACATTTGGGAATTATTCTAGACTCCTCTCTCTTTTTCATCTCATTCATCACCAAGTTATGTGAATTCTATTCCTTAAACACATTCCAAATGTTGTTCTTCATCTTTATTATTCATGAGATTAGGTTGCTATCATGATGAGATTAACCTTTCATCATTTCACACTTAAAGCTCCCTGCCCCTGTTACACTATTATATCTCCCTGAAGAACTAGGCATTTTATATGAGTAGTTTTTATTAAACACATACTGTGGTCCTTAAACTCTCTGGCTACATGAGTTAAAATAATCCCACTTTAGACTGAGGGCTAGTGTCTTACTGATGTCAGTTACATAAGCAAGAAATGTAACGCTCAGAGGAGAAACAAAGATGTAATGCCTTAGTGGGCAACATAGTGGAAATGTGCTCGCTTGTTCTTGCCCATGAAGGTGTTGAAGTCTAGTAGAAGTGGCGTGTTGTAAGTCTTTTGCTAAAGCCAGAACTGGGGCTGGGAGGTGGGTGACAAATATTGGGTTTCTGATACAGCTATCTTGGACGGCGTACATGGTAGAACGGCACCTGTGAGACTGAGGAGCAAACCTCCTCTGGAGCTGTCTGAAACCTCCAAGTGGCACGCTTGGCTGACTATGGTCCTATTCTTCCTATTCTTCAAGTTGAATTCCTTTTTATTCAGCCTTAGAATAAAGTAAGTTGTTATCAAATGGTTAGCTTCAGGTATAGGGGAAAGAGTTTTTATCTATTCCCAAGGCAGGCTAGAAAGGGGATGGAGGGGGGAAGGGAAAGGGACGCCAGGATCCACTTGCTTAGCCTTAGGAGATTTTACTCTAGGGTTACATATCAGAGAGTTGAGCTTTGTTAAATTAAGAGATGTGGAATGCTGTGATTAACCTATTTCAGTGAACTCCCTTCACTTTCTTTGAGAAGGCAAGTCCTAGCCCCGATTATGAGGCCTTTAAAGCTCTGCCCACAGTCTATTCTCACTACTTCATTCTTATACATGGATGGACACACACACACACACACACACACACACACACACACACACACACACTCCAGCCATTTAAAAAATTACAGCGGTTTCATAAGAGCATGCTTCTCTCTCTGCACTTCATTTTTTCCAAGTTTTACTTCTATTACTGTTATTATTTTCTTTCATTATCTTTCTTGAATGTATTGGGAAACATGGCTATTGATAGCTCAAGAGGTATATTCTGTAATGTCTATTCTTAGGAAGAGATGGACTTTCTAACTTTTGTAACAGAGGTCAGAGGCCATGTCCTTGGTTAGGTCAGGCGCCCACTCCTGGATCTATAGATGCTGCCCGGTCTGGGGCTGGGGTGGGGTTTGTGAGATTAAGCAGAATATAGCAGCATCCACTCAAACCCTGTGGTAGAGCAGGGAAGGAACATTTTTCAGGAGTAGAAGGTCACTACATCTGTTCCCAGAAGAAGGGCAGTATCCTAGACAATTGGTAACTTGAACTCTCTTTTCTTCTAGTTGAAATAAGACTAAGTTTTATTTGACTTGTGCTTCCATCCCTCAGCCTTCTACTCAGTCATTGTTCAGTAAGTGCTATACTGCAGCAAGATGCCATCTGTTTCAATGGCATAGTTTTTATACTTTTATTTTAAAAGCATCCCACGTAGTTAATACTAAAAGTGGACCCTACAGGTATGTTTCTATCTGGGAAGATATAAAAGGTTAATTTCAAGTTAGCTAGACTTTTTCAGTTTGTCATTAATGAGGTCAATCCCTTTTTAAATGGATGAACTTTTCATGTTTCTGGGTTTCTGTGAGTTCATGCTGAGTTAAAAGAAATTTCATGCCACCATTCATTCAACTATTTTACTTTTCCATTTTATTTAATGTAGCAGAAAAAGCACAGAATTTTTCAATCATGAAAACCTAAAACATCAAAGGATATTTGATATTCATGGTTTGAATTTCATGATTTCAGGGGAAACTCTTCCCTAATGAAAATGATCCAGAATGGGCTCCCTGAACATGTAATAATGGTAGCACTTCTGTGAGTATTCAAGCAGCTGCTCCATTCAGTTTGTGAATTTATAGTCAACATTTTAATTTAGTGTTTAAAAGATGGTTTGGGGGTATTATAATCTATGGGTATTTATCTTGATTGAAAAGAAAGCTGAGGACTTTCTGATTGGAATTACTAAATGTGTGATGACATCAGTTCCCTCCAGGAAACGGCTCCTGAAAGACATCACTTGAGATGAAGAAAAGGAAAAGCCACGGGTGAAGACATTTTTCCATCCCAAATGCTTTTGGATAAGGGAATAAACAGAGGAAGACCAGGATTTCACCCTTTGTGTTGGATTGCCTGTTGTTAAGTTGGAGCCAGCTCCAGCCCCAGGTGTGATCTCTTTGGCAGGGCAGAGAAGCTGGATTGCCCAGAATCCTTTTCCCCTGAATCTGGGTTGGGGTCTAAAAATAGGAGGAGATTGGGAGGTGGAAGAGGAGAGACCAGGATTGTTTCAGGAGGCTCTGAGAGCAGCTGAAGAAGTGAAGTCTGGGGGGCTTCTTAGTGAGTTTCTCATAAGGCATTGTAGTCTGTGCCTTGGGCTGAGATTTTTAGCAGTGAGTTTCCTAACTTTCACTCCCTCAAGATCTTCCCTTTAATTTTTGGGATGTATACAGTGGCTTCTGTTTCCCAGACTTGGTCTTGATTGATACATCCTTCATGTTAGTCATCTCAATCTTGTTGAATTCCAGGCATCCCCACTCCCCCAATACTTAGCCACATGGGTGTTAGAGTGCTCCAAGATGATGGCAGGGCTTAGAGGAGGCCTCAAGAGGTAATGTTTAAAGTTGCTGATAAAAATGGCAGAATGAACAGGAAATTGGGAAATGATAGCTTGAGGAAGGACCAAGCTGTAGAGAAAATATTTTAACATTTCTGTGCCATCCAAACCGTGACTTCTGCAATGCTTTCCTCCTTTAGAAGGAATTTGTGAAGACAGGATTTTCAGCTTTAGTATAAATGCCAGTGAGAGAGAGAGAGAGTAGGGGAGGGGTGGGGGATTCTGGAGGCCAGAGGCTTTTCTCTGTGTCCCATACCCTGTAGATGACATTCAGTCTGTCTTATGCCTGGGGCTGCTTTGAATTGGGCTTCTGGGGACATCTCCTTAAATGTGACATGACTAACTTCTAGGTAAGCACAGCTTCAGAGGCTTGGAATGGGAGAGGGGAATGAGGGATGATGGCAGAGGGGTAGGATTGTGGGAGCTTCGTCCTGTCTGTATTTATTTCTAGAACTCTTTCACCCAAGAGAGCGCTGTAAATGCATTTCTTTTCCTCACAGTGAAGGAGATGCAGAATAGGAGTGTGGACTCCAGCAATTCACTTTAAGAATTCAGCAAGGCTGGGTTTGGGGAGAATTCCTGCTATGGTGTGTATGGTGATGAATTGGGAAGCAACTTGGCATTCTTAATGGCTCCTCTGCTTTGATAATACAGGCTGTACCTTATCAGAGGCACATGTCCCTGGGCATTCTATTTGTTTCCTATTTTGCTTAGATAAGTAATGTCTCTAATGATCATGATAGGATCAATAAATCTAACTTTAAAAAGATTAGATGCTGGCTGTTATGATTTCACTGCTGTTGGAATTTTGATGAAGAAGGAATTCTCAGTAGAGAATGGGAAGTGGTAATGCTCCTTTGATTAAAATCACTCATTTACTAAATGCTTATGTAAAAGGAAAGACAAAAAGATTTACTAGATAAAGCTTGTGTTCTCTTTGGTAGATTTGTGTGTGTGTGTGTGTGTATGTGTGTGTCCTGTCTTAGCTAGACCTGAATTTATATTTGAAATGAATATTTGCTTTCACGGAATTTAAGGCTTCAAACATTTTCTCCCCTTCAGAGAAGGAGATAGATCTTGTCCCCCATCTATGTTCATTCTGTCATTTTGTGACAGTTGGAGCCTACCACTATGTACAGTTCAGTGCTAATATTTTATTGTTCTTGGTGAATGCTTACTTCCATTTTCCTTGCACACATAATCAATGGCCCCTTCCTCTGTGACTCATCAAACTTAGTCTATATTTCATTAAGTGAATATTTACTAGGTCCTAACCATATGCTATTAATGTGATAGTCATCAGATACATTATGCTGAGAAAGACACACACACACACACACACACACACACACACACACACATTTCCTCTCTCTTTCATAGTTGAGTGAAGGAGATAGACAAAACTGCTGTGAAGGAGATAGATAAAATAAAATAAAAGATGATATGTTCCATGGTTGAGGAAGTATAGCATTTTTTTGCATATAATGGAGACAAATAACCTAGTTTGGGGAGTCATAGAATGAAGGAATGCTTAAATTAAACCCGAAGAATAAAGGCAGTTGGGTGGTTAGAATATGTGCTATAGCACATAATAATTCTGTGAGTAAAAACATGAGAATCTTTGTTGAAGGGCTACACTTTTTTCTGCTTTGGTTGTGCTCTGTGATTAATTGTGTCCTTGAAACTCATGATACTTGATAGTGAGTAAGATCTCTGATTCTTGTTATTCTGATTTGACAACCTGATATGGCAACTGTGAAAATGCACTGCTCAGAACTACTGCTATAGGAAATAGGATTGACTGACAGCCTTACCTGTTCCTCTTCTGAATTCACCATGGTGTTCACACCTAGGCTATACTTCTCCATTTGGCTAGCCCATAACTAAGCATGGTGAAGCTGTTAATGCAGGTCATTCCTACAGGATGTATGGCTTCTCTTGTGGGTAACTTTGGTTTAGGAACTTTCCTTGATTCTGGTTGAGACTTTCATGGAACTTCATGGCAGTTTGAGAATTTTAATCTTCTGCCTTTTCCAGAGACATTAAATCTGCATTATGATCTGAAAACTCTCCTTGCTACCAGGAAAGTCATCTAAGGGTGAAGAATATAAAAAATGGATAGGCAAGGAAGAGTATCAGTTGTAGTAGCAAGATCAACTACAGTGATGGAAGCCATAATCCATCTCTCTAACCTGCTTTTTAAGTTTCTTTCAGGAAGAAAGGCCCATGGGGACCACAGAGGAACTGTTCATCAAAGCTGCATGGAGAAGCAGATCTGTGAAGTAAAATCTGTGAGTTTCAGTATCCATGAAAATGTCCTCATCATACCTTCTGTTGTGGGGAGCTTTGTTGACTGATTACCCCACTATCCCATCTCTGAACCATAGCTGAATTTATATAAAGGCTACATAACCCCTGGGATGCTTTTAGGTAGTCACTGAACCCAGTGGTTCTACTGGGGCAGGACTCTTTCTGAGATGTGAATCATCTAATGATTGATTTTGGTGTAAGGACTCTCTATCAACTTGGCCAAGATGGTTTTAGAATTATCCTGCAGCATGAAACACTTTCTACCTGATTCTCTTTCCTCTACTATTTCATAATTGTCAGACCTGGATCACAGTCTGAAGTTTTTCTCTGCCTATTCTTGCTTCCTTGCATTTATCCTTAACAGACATTTTCCTAATAAATCTCTTTTACATTGTGATCATTACTTTTCAACTTGACTGAGCTAAGGGATGCCCAGATAGCTGGTAGAGCATTATTTCTGGGTGTGTCTATGTATTTCTGAAAAAAATTATCATTCGAATTGGTAGACTGAGTAAAGAAGATTTCTCTTACCAGTGTGGGTGAACATCATCTGATGCATTGATGGAGGAAGTTTGAATTTACTCTCTTTTGTTCCAGTTTGGACCTCCATCTTCTCCGATGCTCAGATATTCCCCTACCGGAAGGTTGGCTTTTCAGACCATCAGATTCTGATTGAATTATATCATCAGATTTTCTGTTCTCCAACTTTCATACAGCAGTTCTTTAGATTTACCTGCTTCCATAATCATGTGAACCAATAATAATAAATGTCCTTTTATTTATGTTTATATAGATATCCATGTATCTTTTTGGCTCTTTTTCTCTGAAGAATCCTGACCAATATACTCACATTCATCTTGGGTCTGTTCTCTGAGGACTTGAACTAACAGAGATCAACAAGTTTATGGAACTGAAAGGAGAAGAAACAGTATCCTGAAGAGTTGAAATAGAGGTGGAGAAGGACAAGAGGGTCAGATGATGGTCCTCTGCCGGGTAAAGCCAGCCATTCCGATGTTGTTCTCATCTCAGTGAAAAGTCATAGAAAGATTTTAACAGCTGAGTGACAGGTTTTAGAAAAATTACTTTAGTTGTGGGGTGGAGAATGAATTGGGAAAGAGCAAGATTGGAGGCATGTGTGGGTTTCAGTTTCCCTGATGAGTAATGTTGGTGGCCTGGTTGGTAGCTCATTATAACTTGTCTGTCCTGGGAAATTAGAAACAACCTGAGGGACAGAACTCAATTTTAGTGGTCTTACTGCCCTAACACAATAGTAGTTACTCAAGAAATGTTTGCTAAAAATATTTAATTCTTCATTTTTTTGAGAAATACAAATACATTTTAACATCTTAAAATCTTTTTCTGTGTATAAGGAAGCTAAAAATCAATTGGTCTTTTCATACCAAGTTGTTCATCTAAGCTAGAAGGCAATTTAGGAAATTGCCTAGGTGATCACTGTTTTTTGCAGTTCTGTTAAATTTTCCTATACAGAATTTATACTGTTTTAGTACCAGCTCTGGGTGAAAGCAATAAGTTAGCTGTTACTTTCCATCTTAAGTCAATTTAAGTTTCACACTGTCAGATGTTTTTGAAAATCATTACTTGTATATTCACCTGTTCTTTTTCATTTTAATCACAAAAGAGATAGACGACCAGCACACGGTCCCTCCATAATCAAGTAGTCAAACAGCAAAGGGTGGGAAGTAAACAGGGATGAGTAAGACAAGGATGTCTATCTTTGTACTGAGCATAGTTTATTCTTAAGAATTATTCTTTCTTATAAAATCATAAAATGTTAGAAATGGAAGAGATCCTTATTATTATAATTAATTAATTAGTTATTATTATTGTTTTTTTGGTGGTTGTGGTTGCTGAGGCAGTCTTAACTGGTGAAGGCTGCCTGACATACCTCTTTTCTAGTGCTGATAGTTAGAAACTGTGGGAGGCTTCTCTATCAACCCATCATCCAGAAGAAGAGTGTCTATGTTTCCTGCAACTGCTATTCAAGTGTCCATTAGCCTGATGACACTGTGGCCTAATCTCTTGGCAGGGTCAATGCATGTGAGTTCCAACCTTTTCCCTACCCTGTCTTGCCTCTCCTTAATGCCACCTTCCTTTGAGTATCAGCCCTATCTGCCGTCTGGCTCTCAGTGTTGGGCGGCCCACACCCCGGCTCTTTTATGGGACCCCTTACCTCACAATGATGGTGCCTCATTGGCAGGACCCTCGCTTCCAACCCACATCTGCATTCTGTTTCCCCAGAACCAAAGGAGTTGTCTCTGTAGCATTGCTGCCTACGTGTGCTACACTGTCACTTCTCATCTGCTGTCACCATCTATTGGCACTGGACAAAATACAAGTTAGTGACCAGCCAGAGGTTTGTGTAAGGCCACTTGGGTTGTGGGATTCCCAAAACCAACAGGAAATAGTTCTTTTCTCCATCTTCCATTTTTTCCAATCTCAATTATTCTCCGTTCCTGTGTTTCCTAAAAAGTTCCCATTAGCTTTATCCCCTTCCAGTGTTGTGGGACACTGCTCCTCCCTTATATCTTGTATTATCTACACTCACAGCCAAAACTCTGTTTAGTTCTCTAAACTTGGCCCTCGGATGGTGAAAATATTGTTTTGAAGATTCTGAGAAAGTTTTTCTCTTTCTAGTTTCTGGATTTTGCTACTAAAAGCCAGGGCCTTCTTTAAGAGTCAATTTTGAAAGCCAAAATATGAACAACGAGATGCTATTAATTTTATGCCACGTCAATGTTTATATTGGTTAGGTTTACCTTAAGTACTGTAATGCACTCATCCTTCCACCCCTGTCAGAGCTTTAAAAATCAATGAAGTTTTTTTCCTGTATATAATAGTCTAATGTGAATATGGTTGGCTGATAAATGGTTTTCTTCCATGCAATGATTCAAGGACCCAGGTTTTTTAATTTTGTGGCTCAGGTATCCCCAGGGCTGATCTTCCTTTTCATTTAGTGGAGTGGAGGTGGGAGTAGAAGATGGAATGGGGTAAAGGTGGGGGGTGTGTTTTGGGATTAGGTGAAGTGGGGGGAGAGAGGCTACTCCTGTGTCTCCAAAGCCTTATAGGAAATGGCACACAGTCATATATTCACACTTAGATGTGGGGATATGGAATGGATAGGCTGGAAATATGGCCTTAGGTACATTTGGGTAGCTACTTTCTGATAACCATGTATTAAGAAAGGGGAGCATCAAATTTGGTGGACCACTAGTCATCTCTGCTATAGTATTTCTATTTCAGTATATACCCACATGTCCATATTTGTTAATGAATTCTCCTAAAAACAGAATTCACTAGAAACCTCCTGTAAAGCCATACCATCTCCTATAACTGTCTGTTCATTTGATCTAATTGGTAGTATTCACCATTGCTTAATCGAAAGTTTCACTTTTAAAGCCTCCGGCTACTCTTGAGACTTTAGTGTATCTGTGACTGTTTGATCATAGTAATCATTTTGAAATATGCTTTCCTAAAGTCTAGGGAACAGTCTCAGTTTGAATTGTGGTTTTAGGAGAGACTGTGGAGTGATTCCCAGGAGTCTAACAAGCCTTAAGTGTATCTGTCTTGGCCCATAGAGTGAATAAATATGATTTCTCTCTCTCTTCCTTTTAAAAAATATGCAGAGGCATCTGTGATTAGTGACACATACATTAACTTAAAAGATTGCATTTAATATGCATGTGTAATTGTGGGGAGCAATGGAAAATTTTCACATTAAAAATTGAGAGTACAGGACTGGTGTTGTGGCTCAGTGGTAGAGTGCTTGCCTAGCATGTGTGAGGCACTGGGTTTGATTCTCAGCACCTCATATAAATAAATGAATAAAATAAAGGTCTATCAACATCTAAAAATATTTTTAAAAAATTGGGAGTACACTTAAAAAACGTATAATCCAGTGATTAAGGACTCTCACTATGCCCATCATATCCCTTCTTTATTTTGAATATGATCACTTTCTCCCAAAATATACTCACCTGCACATATGAACTACTTCTTGTTTAGAAGAAAGTCCAGAGTTGCTATCATTGTTTATTCCATATTATTTGTTAGACTTAAACCCAGTAGTCTGCTTCCCTTGCTTATTCTATTTCTGAGGGATATGTCATTAGGGCATATCAAGAACTTATTGGAATCTCTGTCTTATCGGTGTTAGACTTCAGGCAGAAGGTGGGTGGGCTCTAGTCTGCCTTGCTTTGCTTACTATGGCATCACGAGCTTCAGTTTTGCTTCCCCAGCTTGGCTGTGTGTAAGGAACAGAAACATGCTCTCCTGTACCCAGCTGTGTCCTGAACAGTGCTGAATAAAACAGAAATGCTCATTTCTCTTTGTACTTAGAAGTGTTTCCACTTAACTTGGGAATTATTCATATTTTCATAGAATCATAAAATGTTACAGATGGAAGAGATCTTGGAATTCATTTGAGTCGATTTCCCATGTATAGATGAGGAAATGGAGGCTCAGAGATACCATATGACTTGCTTGTTAAGGCCACTATTGTGTTAATACGTGTTTCATCTCAACATGGCTAGAGCTGAAAAAAAAATCTCAGTGGCTTCTAAGAAATAATAAAGTTTTATTATTTACTCACATCGTTGTCTAAGTGGGTCCTGGGGAGTGAGTGATGTGTGTGATCCATGTTGTCATTTAGGGACTCAGTGTTTCCACCATTGTATAGGGACTCAGAGACTGGATCTTCTGCATCTAGCCAGAAGACAAGGACAGAGAAAGCATGGAAAAGGCATGCTTGCTCTCAATTGCTTCAGACCCAAAGTGACAAATCAGTTTCACTCATGTGATATGGGTAAGAATTTACCATATGGCCCCTAAAAGATACAAGGGAAACTGGAAAGTGTAGTTCAATCGTTTGTCCAGTAGGGGAGTTTGGTGAACATCTGGCTAGTCTCTGAATTACCTGTCTTTCCATATGGCAGTGGTTCTCAAAGAGTCATCCAGCAGTATCAACATTCCCGGAAAGCTTGTTAGGAATGTAGATTCTTAGTTCTCACCTACACCTGCGGAATCAGAAACTCTGTGATTCTGGATGCTGAAGTTTGAGAACCACTGACATATCATATTAAATCTAATTAAGTGATTCTCAACCTGGGCTACACATTTAGAATCAAGTAGGGACACCCACAAATGAAATAAAATTGCTGGCACTCATCCACAATCAATAAAACCAGCATCTCTGGAGGAGGTGGGACCCAGGCATTGGTGGTTTACAGTAAATGTTCCTAATATTTCTAACTATGGCCAGGGTCAGGGATTGTTATCCTGGATGACAAAAAACTATAGTTTATATTTATTTTGGTAAACAGGGCAGTATGCAGCTTATTCCCTGTGTAATTTTAGATAGAACTCTGAATTTCCATCTTCTCACTAATAAAATGGGCACAATCCTAGAAGCTATTGAGTTGTGAGAACTGGAAGAAGTCATGTTTTTAAAGGATTTATAAAACAGTTGGTACACCATAGTGCACACGAGTAACTTTTTTTTTTAAAAAAAAATTAAATTTTGGTGCTCATTTGAGAGAACTATATAGAGAAAATAAGGTTGCTAAATCAAAAGTCAGGAAAGTATTCATTATATCTTCTCTTTCATTTTCAGTTATCTCTCTCAATTTCCCCCTGGACTGAAAATTTGGGATTTGGATTTGGAATCATTCACCATATGGGATTGTCTGTGTTATTTTTTATTTCAGTGCCCATACTGCCATTACCTCCAATTATAACCATCGCGACTGCTGAATTTGGGCAGGGGGTTGGATCTAGTGTGTGAAGTGAAAATAAGGGGATTCTCTTACAGCAATATCTGCCTGGTGAACCCATTGTGTCTCATTGGAAGTTGGGTACCAGGGAGGCCTGGTCATCATCTGTGAGAGTCACTGCTCTAACATCTGACAAATGCAGAGATGCTTCCCGCTCTGAATTTGGTTTGTTGCTGAAAAAAAGAAAAAGAGACAATTACATGTCATATGGTGGCATAGATTTTCTTTTGCATGAATTATATTGCTTTGTTTATTTGTTTTGGTACCAGGGATTGAACCCAAAGGTGCTAATCACCGAGCCACATCCCCAGTCCTTTTTACTTTTTATTTTATTTATTTATTTTTTTTGTTTTTTTTTTTTTTAATTGTAAACAAATGGGATACATGTTGTTTCTCTGTACATGGCGTAAAGGCATACCATTTGTGTAATCATAAATTTACATAGGGTAATGTTGTTTGATTCATTCTGTTATTTTTTCCCTTCCCCCCACCCCTCCCACCCCTCTTTACCCTCTATACAGTAGTTCCTTCCTCCATACTTGCCCCCCTCCCTAACCCTAACTCTAACCCTAACACTAACCCTTCCCTCCCCCCCATTATGTGTCATCCTCCACTTATTAGTGATATCATTCATCCTTTGGCTTTTTGAGATTGGCTTATCTCACTTAGCATGATATTCTCCAATTTCATCCATTTGCCTGCAAATGCCATAATTTTATCATTCTTTATGGCTGAGTAATATTCCATTGTATATATATACCACGGTTTCTTTATCCACTCATCAATTGAAGGGCATCTAGGTTGGTTCCACAGTCTGGCTATTGTGAATTGAGCAGCTATGAACATTGATGTGGCTGTATCTCTGTAGTATGCTGATTTTAAGTCCTTTGGGTATAGGCCAAGGAGTGGGATAGCTGGGTCAAATGGAGGGTCCATTCCAAGTTTTCTAAGGCATCTCCACACTGCTTTCCAGAGGGGCTGCACTAATTTGCAGCCCCACCAGCAGTGTATGAGTGTACCTTTCTCCCCACATCCTCGCCAACACCTGTTGTTGCTCGTATTCTTGATAATCGCCATTCTAATTGGGGTGAGATGGAATCTTAGGGTGGTTTTGATTTGCATTTCTCTTATTACTAGAGATGTTGAGCATTTTTTCCATATGTTTGTTGATTGCTTGTAGATCTTCTTCTGTGAAGTGTCTATTCATTTCCTTAGCCCATTTGTCGACTGGATTATTTGAATTCTTGGAGTAGAGTTTTTTGAGTTCTTTATAGATTCTGGAGATTAGTGCTCTATCTGAAGTATGATTGGCAAAGATATTCTCCCACTCTGTAGGCTCTTTCTTTGCATTGCTGATAGTTTCCTTTGCTGAGAGAAAGCTTTTTAGTTTGAATCTATCCCAGTGGTTGATTCTAGCTTTTATTTCTTGTGCTATGGGAGTCCTGTTAAGGAAGTCTGGTCCTAGACCAACAAGGTGAAGATTTGGACCTACTTTTTCTTCTATAATCTGCAGGGTCTCTGGTCTGATTCCGAGGTCCTTAATCCATTTTGAGTTTAGTTTCGTGCATGGTGAGAGATATGGGTTTAGTTTCATTCTGTTGCATATGGATTTCCAATTCTCCCAGCACCATTTGTTGAAGAGGCTATCTTTTCTCCATTGCATATTTTTGGCCCCTTTGTCTAGTATGAGAAAATTGTATTTATTTGGGTTTGTGTCCGTGTCCTCTATTCTGTACCATTGATCTACCTGTCTATTTTGGTACCAATACCATGCCAGTTTTGTTACTATTGCTTTGTAGTAGAGTTGAAGATCTGGTATTGCAATACCCCCTGTTTCACTCTTCCTGCTAAGGATTGCTTTAGCTATTCTGGGTTTCTTATTCTTCCAGATGAATTTCATAACTGCTTGCTCTATTTCTGTAAGGTACGTCATTGGGATTTTAATTGGAATTGCATTGAGTTTGTACAGCACTTTAGGTAGTATGGCCATTTTGACAATATTAATTCTTCCTATCCAAGAACATGGAAGATCTTTCCATCTTCTAAGGTGTTCTTTAATTTCTTTCTTTAGTGTTGTATAGTTCTCATTGTAGAGGTCTTTCACCTCTTTTGTGAGATTGATTCCCAAGTATTTTATTTTTTTCGAGGCTATTGTGAATGGGGTAGTTTTCCTAATTTCTCTTTCTGAAGATTCATCACTTATGTATAAAAATGCGTTGGATTTATGAGCATTGATCTTGTAACCTGCTACTTTACTGAATTCACTTATGAGTTCTAAGAGTTTTCTGGTGGAATTTCCAGGTTCCTCTAAATATATAATCATGTCATCAGCGAACAGGGATAGTTTGAGTTCTTCTTTTCCAATTCATATTCCTTTAATTTCTTTGGTTTGTCTAATTGCTCTGGCCAGAGTCTCAAGAACGATGTTGAATAGAAGTGGTGAAAGAGGGCATCCCTGCCTTGTTCCAGTTTTGAGGGGGAATGCTTTCAGTTTTTCACCATTTAGAATGATATTAGCCATGGGCTTAGCATAAATGGCCTTTACAATGTTAAGGAATGTTCCCACTATCCCTATTTTTTCTAGTGTTTTGAGCATGAAGGGGTGCTGTATTTTATCAAATGCTTTTTCTGCATCTATTGAAATAATCATGTGATTCTTGACTTTAAGTCTATTAATATGTTGAATTACGTTTATTGATTTCCTGATGTTGAACCAACCTTGCATCCCTGGGATGAAACCCACTTGATCATGGTGCACTATCTTTTTAATATGTTTTTGTATGCGATTTGCTAAAATTTTGTTGAGAATTTTTGCGTCGATGTTCATTAAGGATATTGGTCTGAAATTTTCTTTCCTTGATGAGTCTCTGTCTGGTTTAGGTATCAGTGTGATATTGGCTTCATAGAATGAGTTTGGGAGGGTTCCCTCCTTTTCTATTTTATGGAATACTTTGAGAAGTATTGGAATGAGCTCTTCTTTAAAGGTTTTGTAGAACTCGGCTCAGAACCCATCTGGTCCCGGACTTTTCTTTGTTGGTAGGCTTTTGATGACTTCTTCTATTTCAGTACTTGAAATTGGTCTATTTAAATTGTTTATGTCCTCCTCATTCAGTTTAGGCAATTCATATGTCTCTAGAAACCTGTTGATGTCTTCGAAATTTTCTATTTTGTTGGAGTATAGATTTTCAAAATAGCTTCTAATTATGTTTTGTATTTCCATCCTGTCTGTTGTGATATTTCCTTGTTCATTCCGAATTTTAGTGATTTGGGTTTTCTCTCGTCTTCTCTTTGTTAGTGTGGCTAAAGGTTTATCAATTTTGTTTATTTTTTCGAAGAACCAACTATTTATTTTGTCAATTTTTTGTATTGTTTCTTTTGTTTCAATTTCATTGATTTCAGCTCTGAGTTTAACTATTTCCTGTCTTCTACTACTTTTGGTGCTGTTCTGTTCTTCTTTTTCTAGGGCATTGAGCTGTAGTGTTAAGTCGTTTATTTGTTGAGTTTTACTTCTTTTATTAAATGCGCTCCATGAAATAAATTTCCCTCTAAGTACTGCTTTCATAGTGTCCCAGAGATTTTGATATGGTGTTTCTTTGTTCTATTTACCTCTAAGAATTTTTTAATTTCCTTCCTAATATCTTCTGTTGTCCATTCATCATGTAATAGCATATTGTTTAATCTCCAGATGTTGGAATAGTTTCTGTGTTTTACTCTTTCATTTATTTCTAACTTCAATCCATTATGATCTGATAGAATACATGGTAGTGTCTCTATCTTCTTGTATTTGCTAACATTAGCTTTGTGGCATAATATATGGTCTATTTTAGAGAAGGATCCATGTGCTGCTGAGAAGAAAGTGTATTCGCTCTTGGTTGGATGGTATATTCTATAAATGTCCGTTAAGTCTAAATTATTGATTGTGTTATTGAGATGTATGGTTTCTTTGTTCAATTTTTGTCTGGAAGATCTGTCCAGTGGTGAGAGAGGCATGTTAAAATCACCTAGTATTATTGTGTTATGGTCTATTTGGTTTCTGAAATTGAGAAGGATTTGTTTGACATACATGGATGAGCCACTGTTTGGGGCATAGATGTTTATGATTGTTATATCTTGCTGATTTATGCTTCCCTTAAGCAGTATGAAATGACCTTCTTTATCCCTTCTGACTAACTTTGGCTTGAAGTCCACATTATCTGAAATGAGGATGGATACTCCAGCTTTTTTGCTGAGTCCATGTGCACGGTATGTTTTTCCCCATCCTTTGACCTTTAGTCTATGGGTATCTTTTTCTATGAGGTGAGTCTCTTGCAGGCAACATATTGTTGGATCTTTCTTTTTAATCCAATCTGCCAGTCTATGTCTTTTGATTGATGAATTCAGGCCATTAACATTCAGGGTTATTATAGAGATATGATTTGGTTTCCCGGTCATTTGGTTCATTTTTTAAATTTTGTTTATTTATTTGTTTGACACAACTTGTTTCCTCCTTTATTTGACAATTCCTTTAGGATAATTCCTCCCTTTGCTGGTTTGCTTCTTTGTTTTTCATCTCTTCCTCATGGAATATTTTGCTGAGAATGTTCTGTAATGCTGGCTTTCTTTTTGTAAATTCTTTTAGCTTTTGTTTATCATGGAAGGATTTTATTTCATCGTCAAATTTGAAGGTAAGTTTTGCTGGGTATAAGATTCTTGGTTGGCATCCATTTTCTTTCAGGGCTTGAAAAATGTTGTTCCAGGCCCTTCTAGCTTTTCGGGTCTGGATTGAAAAATCTGCTGATATCCGTATTGGTTTCCCCCTGAATCTAATTTGGTTCTTTTCTCTCACAGCCTTTAAAATTCTGTCTTTATTTTGTATGTTAGGTATTTTCATTATAATGTGCCTTGGTGTGGGTCTGTTGTAATTTTGTGTATTTGGAGTCCTATAAGCCTCTTGAACTTGATTTTCCATTTCATTCTTCAGATTTGGGAAATTTTCTGATATTATTTCATTGAATAAATTGTTCATTCCTTTGGCTTGTTTCTCTAGGCCTTCCTCAATCCCAAAAATTCTTAAATTTGGCCTTTTGATGATATCCCATAGTTCTTGTAGATTCTGTTCATGATTTCTTACCATCTTCTCTGTTTGTTCAACTTTGTTTTCAAGGTTAAATATTTTGTCTTCAATGTCTGAGGTTCTGTCTTCCAGGTGTTCTATCCTATTGGATATGCTTTCTATGGAGTTCTTAATTTGGTTTATTGTTTCCTTCATGTCAAGGATTTCTGTTTGGTTTTTTTTTCAATATCTCTAACTCTTTATTGAAATGATCTTTTGCTTCCTGTATTTGCTCTTTTAACTGTCGATTGGTGCGATCATTCAATGCCTGCATTTGCTCTTTCATCTCATCGTTTGCTTCTCTGATCATTTTAATTATGTACATTCTGAACTCCTTTTCTGTCATTTCTTCTGCCATGCTGTCATTGGGTTTTATTGATGTAACATCTAGATTTGTTTGCAGCATTTTCTTTCCTTGTTTTCTCATATTGTTCAGGTATCAGTGGACCGCTGAGATATTGCAGATTTCCTCTATTGACTTACAATGTCCCTGAAGATTTCTATATATATCCCCCCTTAGCCTTCAGTAGGCTGAAGTCATGGAGGAAGTTGATAATGCGGTGCTCCACAAGGAAGCTGCCTCTCTAGGAGTGGTGGCCTTCAGGTGGGGTATAATTCCTGCTAGTGGGCAGAGGTGCCTCCACTTGTTGACCAATGGTCATCCAAAGGGGACCTAGGCTGCGGGCTGAGGCAAGGCCTGTTTGGGCCTGAGTCTCTGGTTTTACCGTCCTTGTGGGGAAACCTCACCCAGCAGGGAAGACTCACCCGGTGGGGAGGTCTCGCTGGTCAGTTCCCTCCTAGAGGTTCCCCTCAATTTACAGCTACCGCCTGGGCTGGGCTGCCTTCCTCTGCAAAGTTCCCAAGGGCCCGGCCCTACCTCCTGGGCCTGGGAGCCTCACCCTTCACAGATGAATCTCCTTAGGCTGCCCCTCCTCAGAGAATTTGCCCGCAGGCCTGGAACCTCGCTCCGCCCTAAGCCTGTCTCTGTGCGGCTCTTCCACCCAGAAGCCTCCTAGATCCTGGGACCCTGCTCTGCACCTAATCGCCTGGCTGTGTGGCCCCTCCTCTGAGCAGCCACCTGGGGCCCCGAACAATCGCTCTGAGTCCCAGAGACCCGCCACAGGCCTCTTCCTCCAGACAGCCGCCCAGTATTCCGGTGTGGTCACTAGGAGTCCGAGAAACTCACTTCGTGCCTCCTCCTCCCACCAACCTCCCGTAGCCCGGGGCAATCAATCACTCCGAGTCGAAGTGACCCTCCCCGTTCCTCCTCCTTCTCCAGATAACCCCCTGGGTGTTCAGGAGCAGTCGCTCTGAGTGGCTCTGAATCCATGTGACCCGCTGCACGGGTCCTCTGGGCAACCGCCCAGAGCTCTGGTGTGGCCACTCAAGACCAAGCGTCCCACCACACTTCTCCTCCAGGCAGCCCCCCTGTGTTCAGGAGCTGTCACTTTAAGACCAAACAACTCACCACTCGCCTTCTCCTCTGAGCAGCCGCCTGGAGCGCTAATGCAGTCACTGCGAGTCCACACGACCCGCCGCGCTCCTCCTCCTCCTCCTCCTACTCCTCCGGGCAGGCCCCAGTGTTCAGAAGTGGTCTGAGTCCAAACAGCTCGCCACGCCGCCCCTTCTCTGGCAACCGCCTGTAGCTCTGGTGTAGTCACCCGAATCCAAGCAGCCGCGCTCCTCTTCCTCCTCCTCGTCTCAGGGCAAGCCCCGGGGTTCAGAAGTGTCGTTCTGAGTCCAAACAGCTTGCCGCGCAGCTTCTCCTCTGGCTACCGCCTGCAGCTCTGGTGCAATCACTCCGAATCCAAGTGGCCACGTTCCTACTCCTCCTCCTCAGGGCAGGCCCTGGTGTTCTGAGTCCACACAGCTCTCTTCACCACTCCACCCCTGGGCAGCCGCCGGAGCCCCAGTGGTGGCTCCGAGTCCCAGCGCTGTGCCGAGCGGCCTCCTTTACGGCGCTCCCAGTTGTCCGAGTTCACTGCTCCAGCGGGGGGAGGGGCGTCTCGCCGGCAGCTCTACTTCACAAGTTCCCTGCGTTCCAGGACCACCGTCCCATCTGGGATGCCTTCCCAATGGGTGAGAGTCACCCGGCTGCTTTGAGTTGGTCCCAAGTGTCTCAATATCTCCTCTTTTGAATCCTGAGTCCTGGAGCAACATGAAATGCAGCCACCCTCTAGGATGCCATCTTGAAACCCCCTTACTTTTTATTTTGAAACAGGGTTTCATGAGGTTGCTTACTACAGTCTTGTTAAAGTGCCGAGGCTGGCTTGGAACCTGTGATCCTCCTACCTTAGTCTCCTGAACTCCTGGGATTACAGGCCTTCTTCACCATACCCAGCAGTATGAAGTTTGCTGTTAATGATGAAATTTTAGAGAAGCCTGAAACACCTTAAAAAAAAAATGCTCAGACATTTCTTCCAAACACTGTGGACTTCCAGCGGGACAACTCAATCTTGTAGAAAGGTCAAACAAAATGGCTCATTGGCAGAATAAAATAGCTCATTTGTCCTTATCTTTATAGAATTAAGATTAGATTCTATTTCTACGTACAATTGAATGATTTTGCTGCAAAATTAACTAAAATGTTAGATAAACCTTATGTTGGCTAGTGAAACTCTCTTGTTTGAAGTAACCGTATTTTAAAGAAATGCTTTGGATGACAGTTGTGATGGATTGAGGCTGGAAACAAGACAGAAATTGGTACTACATTTGATAGAGAGTAGATGAATCATGTTAGGGTTAATATTCTGACAGCAGAACACTTGCATTTAAACTTCTGAATGGATATAGATGGTTCCGTCTATTCAGGCATCCTGGCAAGAGTAAATTTAGGGCCCTGGTAGGATGCTGGCTTGTGAGAGGCATAATTTTCAAGGAAGTAATCACAAGGCTGGGTGCTGACAGCTTTGAGTTCAAATTTCAGACTCTCTCTGTAATATCATATAAATCATTCAGTTTCTCTCTGGATCTTTTCTACTACCTGTAAGATATGATTCACTGTGTTTCTTTCACACATATCTCATTGCAGTTCTCACCAAATACTTCATATTTCAAGGAAATAATTAAAAATATTTCTTGCCAAATTATTGTCACTTGGAGGGCACATACTTTTTTCCTAGAAAGTCCTATACTCCCAGGCCTATTAGAAAAGCTAGGGAGCCTTCGACAATTAGCTTCTGGAAGCAATCTGAAGCACGAACCAAGTTCTATCATGGGAGCCAGACATTAGCATCATTACTCACCCAGCTCTGATCGTTTCTGTGAGCAAGGAGAAAATCTGACTTTTGCACCATCATTTTTCTCCATGGGTTTATTATTTTGGTTGACAAATGGAGAGGTAAATTGACAGTGACTTCTCAGCTAAGAATAGTGTGCGTGTTTACCACCGTAGGGAGATGATATTTTGTCATTTAGCTTGGTATCTTTTTAGCTTTCTGTACCAATGTTTTTTTTTTTTTTTTTTTTTTTTTTTTTTTTTTTTTTTTTTTAACAAAATTCTATTGCTCTCCATGAAAAAAGGTAGGGGAGTTACCATTGGTACTGTATGTTCCTGAGGTAGACCTTGATGAGACTGTGCATTAAGCTGTCATCACGGTTGACATCAGGTCTGATGGGGAAATTCTTCCATCATCAGAAACCATTGACTCTGCACAGACTAGGTGAAGCCTGTGAGGGCAGGAAGTAGGGCTTGGAAGTGTTTAAGTCATTCTAAGGAGTCAGTACAGAAGTGTGGTTATGGGCTTATGCTTTGGGAATCAGATAGGCTTGGGATGTAATCCTGGCTCAACACTTTGGACAATGCCTTAACCCTTTCTGTCTAAATGATCCCTTCTGTCATTACCACCTCTCTTTATATATAGGTTTGTTGTGAGGATTAGTGAGATCATATGTCCTAAATATCTAGCAGGTCAAGACTTGGCCTGTAGCATATGCCCACCTTTCTCATGTAGCTCTTCCATCAGTCTTTCTTTTCTGGTTCCATATGTAAATGACAATTAAGAATCCCCGGTATTCATTGCTCTAGTAAAAAAACCTTAGAATTGTCATTTGTCTTATAATTTCAAGTCACTGGTCTTCCTCTAACTCTGAATGTAGCAGGAGTCCTAACTTGGGATTTGAGACAGCACATGCTCCAACTCAGTTATTTCTGGAAGATGAGATGGGGAGTTCCCTTAGAAGTCAATTACATGAGACCCTGAGTTGGAATCATTCCAAAAGAAGATAAAAATGAGGCAGTTTGGTTTGGTCCAAAGGCAGTGTGCAGGGGCAGAGGAGAGGACTGATTCTGAAAATAGCACTGTATTCATCCTTCAGGTCTGTTACTGTGTTACTTACCCTCTGCTCCTGGTTCACTGCCCTTGGACAAGTCTGAGATCTAATTCAGGTAGCTGTCACTAGGGGTTGTGAGTAAATCCCCAAAAACCTTTCATTAAAATCTTGTTTGAACAACAAGGACACAGGATACCAGGGATTTGGGTGTTGATGGTAGTGAGGGGTGGTACCTGTTTTCCAGTTGTGAGTAATAGCATGGTTGGTATCAGCAACAATAGGAGTTACTTAGGCATTAGCTGCATCAGTGTAAGGTGTTCGCTGCCTAGGATCCAATGATATTGTGCCCCTGTAGCAGGGGGGACACCTTTTTCAAGCTTTAGCTGTGGTGCCTTTGGTGACTCTAGGGAATTCAAACAAGTGGCAACTTTTCTTTTACCATCCATCTCACCAAGAGGCTCAGTCTGTTTACCTTGGTGCTGTTCCTTTTTTTGACCAATGGAATATAACTGTGTAACTTCAGGGGCTGGACTTCAGGAAATCTGCAATGTCTAACTTTGCTGCCTGGAACACTCCTCTTGGAATTCAGGCCTCATCCTGAGAAAGTCCAAGTAGTGGGTGAGAACCAGGCTCCCAGGTGACAGCTAGCATCGGTTGCCAGTCATTAGTGAGGCCATTTTGGACAGGGTTATCTTCCTGTCCACATGACATCATGTGACTCAGAGGAACCACTCAATCAATTCATGAAATCATTGGAAGTAATACATTCCCATTCATGAAACCATTGGAAGTAACAAATTCTCAATAGTTTAGGCAAGAAAATTTGTGGTGGCTTGTTGGGATTAATGACACGTTAACTAACTCAGGCTGACTCCTAACTCCCTGGTGAGTGAGCAAGATCAAGGCTCAAAGGCGGTTTCAAAGGTTAATGACGATAAATCGGATCACCGTCAGGGATTGGTTAACAACAGTTCCGCGGATGTGATCAGCTCGTGCTTGCCATATAGTCCTATGGGACTCTCACCTGTGTGAAACCCCCCATGCCTTGCTGACCTTTAAGCTGATTGGTTCCCACCTAGCCCCCACCCTACATAAAAGCTGTGTGATTTCCTCAATAAACGAGTTCCTGCTGTGACTGGTCTCCCTGAGGCGTCTGATTGTCCTCTGGCCCGGAGGGCTGGGAGTGGGTGGTCAGGCCCTACCTATTCTGGTCTGACCTTGTTGGGGAGTGTCCCCTTCCCTTGTCGCTGGTCGAGAAGAGCAAGGGGGCTTAAGACCCTGACAGTGGCTTATTGCTTAGGAATAGATTGCCAAAAAGTGCTTATTTGCAATGTGAGAGGTAATGCCCATGAGCTGGAACAGAAAAGAAGGAAAGTAGCAGATCCCTTGGAATAGTCAGTAGGACTGTTAAGTGAGCACACTAGAGATGGATCGAGGACTTGCTGAACTATAAGGAAGATTTTTTTTTGGGGGGTGGGGAAAGGGAGGTGAATTTCTCTTACAGAAAGAAGATGGTAATAGCAATCCCTTAGGGTTGCAGTGTAGTTTAAATGGGATAATCAATGAAGTTTTTGGGCATATATACACTTAATAATAGAGCCATTATTGTTACCCTTATCTGAAGCTAGCCTTGTAATTTGACATTCAATAGAAAACAGCTACATTAATTTGTACCCATTTTAGTTTCACAGTTGGATAAAAGAGCTCTTGAGGGCAGATTCTGTACCTTATATTTCTCCATGTGATGTAAGCCCTGAGTAAGTATTTGTTTATTGATTGGCTAGAAATGGTGCAGAATATAACACATTTCTTTAAGATTCTAGTCTTGTTCACATTAGGCCCATGCCATCAGTTTGTAATTTCAGCTAAATTTCTAAAACTGAAAGATGAAAACCAATGGAATTTCAACTCACACGGGCATTTACTGGTCAGATACATGGGAGTCCCATGTGTGTGTTTCAGGTGGTACTGTGAAAGCCAGGCACTGTGTTGTCAAGGAGCCTGGTCTATTTGATTGTCCTTAGCTGAGTTAGCTGCACACCTGCCATGTCTCTGGAGATCCTAACAGCTTTTTCTCAGTCAAGGTCTGGCACCAAAACAGACCCATAGTTACCAGCAGAACAACCTCAACGGGCTTTGTGGAGTTGAATTGTCATACAATCTTGTACATGTGGTACACGATTGTTCTCAAGCACCATGGTTGCCACCTGGGCTATGCACGTAAGCAACCACTAGGGTCTCCTCAACCAATCAACTGGATGACAATATGGCCTTGGTCCATTATAGCGATGGCTGTGTGTGTGTGTGTGTGTGTGTGTGTGCGCGCGCGCGCATGTGTGCATGTGCATGTGCTTGTGCACAGGCATAATAAAGCTCTCTGACCAACACTGCTCATTCCAACTTCTTTTTAGGGTCTGTCTGGTCACTTATATCTATTCACAAGGAATTAGATTCCATGTGTGTGGGGTAGCTGAAATTTTATCATTTTTCAGGAGAAACGAGAAATGATTTTAAGCATCACTTTATATGAAGCTCCTAAAGTCTCCTCTAACCTATCCTATTAATCACCAGGGGTTCCTGGTCTATGAAGATTGAAAAGATGAGAAACTGGTAAACAGTTTCTCTAAATAAAATGTGTGAAATGATTAGTTGTGGTTCTTAACACACACAATGGAAAGCAGTAAATTACATAAAGAATTTGGAACTAGAAATCCTCCTGTGAAATTCAGATTAATGACTGGTTTTATATTTAGATGGTGTCCCTCTTCCAAGAGCTGAAAGCAGGGCTGACTATAAATTTAATAACTAATTGTTTATATGATGTGATGTGGAAGGCATCAGGAAGAATTCTCTGCTTCAGTGAAGTTTCTTTTTTTTTTTTTTCTTTTTCCCCCAAATGAAACATGCTTTAAAATCCCACCATTAGAGAGATTCATTCTTTTAGGTTAAGAATTGCCTCCATAACAAGTCCTCTTTGTTGGAAGAAGATAATTCATTACACCATTTATACTTGATATAAATTCTTTTATTCAGTATTTCTCTACTCCTTAAAATGGGAAGTATGTGTGTGTGTGTTTGTGTGTAAGTGTTTGTGACTCTGTGGTAATCACAGAGTGATGGCTGTAAAGATACCAGGGTAGGAAGCATTTGTGAGAGATCACAAGTTTGCAAAGGGCATTTTATTTACATGCTTTTGAAGTTACAGCCTTTTAATTTTTGATATAAGATAGGCAATTTCTTTCTTTCAGTGATCGTATTTTAAAACCTAGGTAACAATTCTGTTAGACTGAGCTGTTATCACATGCCTAGACCTGGGACCAATCACTGTGACTGCAGGTTGAAATCCCTGTGATTGATCATTATCCACCCTTGTCCCCACTTAATTTTTTTATGGTATAAAATGATTGATTCTTACCTGAAGGGTGTAGGCAGTGCATGAATTACATGTTTGACATGTGTGCTCTCCTGGGGACTGTGATTCTGAAACTCTGGTTCTCTTGTGCTGAAGTAAGTCAACATAAAATGGTTGCATTTGGCCACATAACACTATCACATAAACATGGGTCATCCATGAATGTGCTACTTGACACCAAGACGTTTCACAATTCTGCATCAAAGGGGCATCTTCTAGACTATGCCTTTTCAATAGAGGAGTCCTTTGCCTTCAAGGGGGTGAAGAGTGGTTACAGGGATGGGAGAGGAAAGTTTAGATATTATAAGTGTTTGTGATTTTTCAAAGGCTACAGTACATAAACATATAAGCAATACCATGGGGGGCCTTTAGAAAAAGTATCTAAAAAGGGACTTTAGAGATCGCTCAGAGTGGGCACGAGATCCCTCCGAGAGGGCCCGAGAGCGCGGCGGCTGCTGGACCCCCGCCGGCCGCTGGACCCCCGCCGGCCGCAGCATGGCGGAGGAGGGGCTGGAGACGCTGAGGAAGCAGAGGGTGGCCGAGCTGCAGGCGAAGCACGGGGATCCCAGCGATGCAGCACAACAAGAAGCAAAGCACAGGGAAGCAGAAATGAGAAACAGTATTTTGGCCCAAGTTCTGGATCAGTCAGCTCTGGCCAGGTTAAGTAATTTAGCACTTGTAAAGCCCGAAAAAACTAAAGCAGTAGAAAATTATCTTATACAGATGGCAAGAGATGGACAACTCAGCGGGAAGATATCAGAACAAGGCTTAATAGAAATTCTTGAAAAAGTAAGCCAACAAACAGAAAAGAAAACAACAGTTAAATTCAACAGAAGAAAAGTAATGGACTCTGATGAAGATGATGATTACTGAACTAAAAATGTTTAGAGACTGGACCTTAATGGAACAACTCTAGTACAGAAGTTAAGATCCGTTTAAATGTTTACTTTGTTATTGTCTATATGCCTTTAAAAAAATAAACTTGTTATTCAAAAAAAAAAAAAAGGGACTTTAAAGGAAAATAACAAAAAAATAAAAAGACTGAGCGGCAGTGTTCTTGGAGACCCAAGCGAGATGATTTATCTCAGGAAGAAGAGAACTGGAATGAAGCAGATGTTATGAGACTTGTGATCTGAGATGCATAACTGGTGAAAACAGAGCCTGGATTTGAATCCAGCCCCCCTTGCAGCTGTGTGGAAATGTCTGGCTAACTTAATCTCTGCATTGTGGCTTCTTAACAGTGATCTTTTGTGGTTCATCTTCCCCAGCAACTGACCTCAGGCAACCATGGATGTGGTTTCCATCTCTACTGTCTCCTAGGATTTCATATAAACAGAGTTATGTGGTATATAGTCTTTTGTGTCTCACTGCTTTTGCGCATCATCTTGTTTTGAGGTCATCTGTGTTGTGCACATCAAAATTTCATTCTTTGTTGATGCAAAGTTGTATTCCACTTATGAACTGGTGGGTGTTTGAGTCATTTCCAGTTTGGGGTAGTTACAGCTGATGCTGGTATGAACATCTGTGCATGAATCCTTGTGTGGGCATAAGTTTCAGAACATTTTCCCATACTTCTTGATTCTTGCTTCCAAATGCTATTGGATCCCAGATACACGATTTGACTAGAACACATATAAACTGTACATCATGCAAAACAAACAAAAGACAAAAAGGAGGCAAGGAAAAAAAAATGAGACTGAATTGAAAAAACTAGTTTTGAAATGCTGCAGATTTTGTATGTATTTATTGCTAGATGTAGCATATTTTAAAAACGACTTGAAGTTTGCTAATGTATACAAATACAAGAGGCACCCACAATGTACAAAATAATCATGCCATGGCAATATGCTGCAAAAATAATGCATAATTAAGTAAAAAGTAAAACTAGGTTTAATGTATTGGGTTCATATTGGTTATAATAAATCTTAATCAATAATCCATAATAACAATTTCAGGCAAAAATATACATATATTTAATTAGGCATATTGGTCATAAGGCAAATAGGTTTCAGGTAGACAAAATAAAGGGCAAATTCACTTTAGATAAATTTCCCCATTGATGGAAAGGAATCTGTGATTAATTACACATGAATGTCAGAAAGAATGGTCAAACATGGAATGGTACTTAGGTTTCTCTTGTGTAATACCAGATAGATAGATAGAAGTGTCACTCATGCAGACCAGGAATCTAGGGGAGAATTTGTAAGATCAGGGTCTAGTATGGGGACAAAGTTCTGCAACACACAGGTCTTCAAACACATGGGCACACATGGACTGGAGGATCTCTGTTGGAGGCACTTTTGACACTGTGAGAGGGAATGAGGCTTTTCTGCCCACCTAGCCTGAATGTTTCTGGGTAGAGCTCTTCTAGATGTTTCAAGGTACCAAACGTGTCCATGGGTCCCTACATCCTGGGGACACATGGCTTTGGCTCACAAGGAGGAAGGGATGATTCTCAAACAGCAAGGATTCATTCCTCTCTTCTTCTACATTGGATTCACATCTGAATTCAACGTGTATTTATAGATTGGTGAAAAAAGAAAACTGACTTTGAAAACAATATAGAGGCTTAGGTGTCACTGCTTTGGAGGTCCTTGAACAGCGTAACATAAAGGAGTGGCAGAGCATGGCAGACCCTTTGGTGCCCATGTCATCTCCCCAAATCTGGTTCCAGCTGTGGCTGTGGCAGATGGTTCTGGTGAGCTCAGACTCACTTTGTGCATCTTTCTAATATCTTCTTTAGGACTTTCTCTGGTTCTGTATGATCCCTCTTGAGTCATGTGCAATTTCATACCAAAAATGTGCAGAAGTGGGGCTGGGGTTGTAGCTCTGTGGCACAGCGTTTGCCTAGCATTCATGAGACACTGGGTTCGATTCTCAGCACCACATAATAAAATAAATAAAGGCATGCTGTCTATCTACAACTAAAAAAATTAAAAAAAAAAGAAGAAGAAATGTGCAGAAGTCATTATTCCCAGGAGCAGTCCCCAAGTTGTAGACACAGGATAAATACTCCAGCCACCCATGCTTCAGGTGGAAAACACTGGAGGCACCCTGTGTGCTTCTTGGGTGTCCTGGTTGAACCATTTCCTTTTCTTTGAATGGTGACCTGTATAGCACACCCTTATATTTCTTTTTTGCTTACTTTCTCTCACTCTCGTTTATCCACTCCATATTCCTGCATCAGTTCTCATGTAAGCCATCTGTACCCAAGTCCTTTCCTCAGGCTCTGCCTTTGAAGAAACCACCCCTAAGACAGCTAGATAGCTATCTTCATTCTTCAGGAGAACACTTTCAGCTGGGTGATTCCTACTCACTGTAGCTGAAGGAAGAGACTGTGGTGCCCCGTGGATAGAGCTCCACTCAGGCAGGGAGAGCCAGAAGGTTAAGGTGAAGGGGGAAAAGGAGGATGATACGGGGTAGCTTTAGGACTGTAGGCTGGTGGGCTGGATATGTCCATGAGACAACCTTGCAAGGCTCCAGAAGTACCTGGTAGCCACTTTTCTGGAGGTAAGAGCCAGTAAAATAATGCTTTTGAATAAGATTCGAAATTGTCAGAATATGTGTGGTTGTGGGGTTAATGACCAATGCCAGTGAGTAAAACTTCCTGTGAGAAGTTCATCAGTTCTCAGCCTCTGGTGTATGTGAGAATCACCTGAGGAACTTGTTCAAAATACCGATGCTCCTAATGGATACTGATGCCCCATAAATTTGAGGACCTCTGTGCAAAAGTCAATCACAAATAAGGCTGGAGAAAGAAGTCCGAGTAGGCATTTGCACTGAAAATGTAGGCCAAGAAAGATGTTGGCAAATAAAGGTAAGACGAGCAGTTTGGAAAGGTAGGAAAGATCATCTCAAAGACTTATGTGAAGTAAGACTCATGAAGGAGAAGACTAAAAGGGACAATGGGTAAGGATGTTGGTAGTGCCAGGTTCAGGGAACAGTGGGGGTGGGTGTCAGAATCACGAAGGATTAAAGAATGAATTGAAGAGGAAGAGAGACAAGAATGCACCATACCACCTTCACATGGCTCCCACATCAAATCCTGTCTCCCACCAAGTCATAGCCACTTTGTAGAATAGCACCTACGCTGGTGAGTATATAACCCAGAGTTTGCTGTCATCCTCCTGGTAGTGGGTTGCTACCACCAGGGAGACTGTGGTGTGCTGCCTCTAGAAAAGTACTGTAAGGATTTCTAATAGATAACAACCTCCAAGAAATCAAGGACACCAACCTTTAAGAAATTGAGTGTTTCAGAACAGTGAGCAAAAAAAATTGGAATTGCATTTTGATATTTTAGAAGAGAGTTACCTGAACAGCATCCTGTCCCCTCTTGAATGGCATGTGACTGTGAACACCCTGTATCTTGCCCCCTGGAAGACTGAAGCACCAAAAAGGAAAACCCTCTTTCAGAACATCTCATTAGGCACATTCGTCTTGCACTGTGACGCCACATCCTCTAGATGGCGATACATCTCCAAAGAACACCAAAGCATCCCCTCCCGGCATTAAGTCTTTCGGAAAATTGCTTTCTCGGTAGAGAAAAATGAGAGGTATTTCCTCAGAACTGTGTGGAAGCTGCTGAGAAAGCTCTTCTTTTTGCCTCTCAGTTCTTGAAAGAGCTTTGAAATGCTGGCGAGAGTCCAGCGTTTGGAATATTGAAATCTGCCAGAGGAAGGAGCTGCTGCATTTATGAGGACCCTGGGGCTGGTATGTTAGTAGGGATGGTGGGCTGTAAAGAGCACCCAGGACAGATGTCCATGATCCTTAGGATCTGCCTCTCGCCCATGTCCTCATGCCTCTTCACTCCTACCATTCTTAGTGGGGCATAGTGGTTCATTTCCACAGAATAGCTAATGCTAATATGAGCTCACATTTTTGTTTTTGCATTTATCTGCCATATGCCACTGTGTGCCAAGTGCTTTAGAAATCTCATTCATCTCTCTCAAATAGGGTTTTAAATTTATCTCTTATTTAAATAAGGGAAATACTTGGCCAGAGTCACTCTGACTGGGATTTGATTCTAGAGCTTGGGTTTTTAGTTGCTGTGCTACATTCTCTTAAGGACAAGGTCTAAATACTCTCAACCCTCTGAGAAAGGATCATTGTGATGGGTCAGGGATTATTCAAGTATCTCCGTGGAAACTGGGTCAGGACATGAGAAGGTGAGGTGTCTGGGGGCTCAGGTTATGTGGCGGGGGCACGCTGGAGAGGGTTAAAGAGTTCAGAAGAGAACTGGTGCGTGTGTGTGGGGAGCTCAAGATGCATAACTCTCCTACCCAGGGCTTTCAGGGACCAACTCCATTTATGATTTGGAATTGGACTATTCATCAGCAAGGGGATTCAGACATTTTAGTGACAGTTTAGTGACTTCCGTGGAAAACAGACAAAAGACCTGTTCAAAGCCATGAGTAAATGCAGATCTCATTCAGAAATAGAACTAGCGATTGCCAGTCCATTGGGTCTCTTCTCCGGGTGAGCCCAGCTCTGGTTTCTGACTGAGCATTAGAGAAAGGTCCCGCCTGAAATATGAATGAGAAGGGCTTGAGGTCAGTCTTGGTGCAGCCTCCACTGTGAACTCCTTACAGGGGAGTCACCAGGATGGATGCTCAGGTTCTCCTTTGGGGAATTCAGGCAGCAGAACTGATGTCATATTAATTGCTCTTTCCCCAGTTTGTTATTAGAATGATTAAAAATGATCATTTCTTGATCAGGTGCTTGCTATGATTCTGGCCCTATAATGAGTTATTTATCTTATTTAGCTCTCACACAGTCCTGTAAGGTAAGCATTATGATCTCCATTCTACAGATGAGAAAACCAAGGCTCAGGGTGGTTAAGTAATTTACCATAGGTTACACAGGTAGAGCCCTTGTCTCTCTTATTCTGAGGTCTTGCTCTTAACTACTCTCTTAGGTAGTCTCTTCCTTCTCTGCCTGAGATTGGGTTCAATAACTGAGGCAGAGAATGTTTTCTCTGATAAGTGGATGATGATACATAATGAGGAGGGGTGGTGGGGGTGGGGAAGAGAAGAATGGAGGAACTTTGGATGGTGTAGAGGAAAATGGGGAGGGAGGAGGTGGGAGAAGGAAAGAGTAGACTGAGACAGACAGCATTACCCTATGCACATGTATGATTACATGAATGGTATGAATCTACATTGTGTACAACCATAGAAATGAAAAGCTGTACCCCATTTGTGTACAATGAATCAAAATGCAGTCTGTAAAAGTAAAAATTTAAAGTAAATAAATAAATAAATAAAGGGTGACCATTAATAAATAAAAAAAAAATAACTGAGGCAGAAACAGGGACGCACGATTTTTGCTGGAACTGAGGAGTCACTGACTCCACCGTGCCCCTTCAGAGCAGAAGAGATTGGGCCTGCAAGGAATTCAGTAAAATGTAAAGGGGGACTTGAAAACTGAGAACTACCTGACCGAAGGAATGAAAGCATTTTGACTTCCAGTCTGTGACCAGGGGAGAGAGATTTGCTAGCCAGGAGGCAGGCCATGCACTTCTGTAGTGAAATCCTGAGGCCTCTCTCCTGCTTCTAGGCCTTTGTCTGGCTGTGTGGTTTTGTTTATTCTACTAGTTCCTCAGTCAACGGAATGTGTTTAATAGTAACATTAATATTGATGACACCATGATGGTAGCAGGGGGTTACAGTGGACGGGACAGCTCAATCCTGGTGATCAATGGGTGACCGACGTTGCAGCCATATTTGCCTCAGCCCCACCTTGAGACTCAAGTGCTCTTACTATATTATCAACATCCATCCTAAAAATGCTGCCAATAGCTATTTTCTCTTTCCCCCAGGATCCTGAAATGCTTTGCATGTGTTCCTCCTATAAAAGATAGAAGCCTGATGTTAAAGTTTAATCCCATTTACGAGATGGATATCCTGAAGAACAGATTGGAAGCTGAGCTGTGTCCCCACACAGTGGCCTCCTTTTATATACCATGATTCTCTCTCGAGACACAAGAATATACAGAAACAAAGAAGCCTTACTTATGGAAATATAGAGGAAAATTTTTGAACATCTGCATTTTTTCCTTAACATTAATCCTTTGGTTCATTTTCAATTCTTTGATAGAAACACATGCCCATGTTAGCAAAGAAAGAAAATTAAAACCTTGTCAGTCATAAAAACTATTTCATTATGCAAATGGTTTTATCTAAATGTATTTTTCTGCTTCATAGCCTGATTTTTCTCTCTCCATATACTTATAAGAAAAAAATATGTTTCTTCAGCCTATCACCTAATATTTATTAAGTTCCTTCTGGGCATATGGCACTATTCAAGGTGCTGTAGGTTTGTGTATAATTATTTTCCCTTCACAGGACAGGCTACAATCTAGCTGGGAAGAAACCTGCCTATCATGACTATGTCAATAGAGAGTCACCGCCTCTTTGTTAGTTGTGGCAGATAAGCAGAGGTCCAAGGCACCTCCAGGACTTCACAGGAAGGGAACTTCCCTGTGAGTGGGCTGTTCAAAGCGGAATCCCAGGAGGTGGGGGATCATTGATTCATCCATTCAACAAATGTTTGTTGTGCCTGTCACTGAGCAGTTTGCTGGGGCTATGGAGGTAGATGAGAACAGCTCTGAGGAACTCAGGGATAGTGGAGAAACATGAAAAAACAGCTGGTTGTAACTGGGGCCAACAGAGCTGGGAGAGGCTGAGTGGTGTGTGCACCAAGTGTGGCCTAAGGAGACTATGGATTCCCAGTGGGGCTGGCAAACAAACTATGTCCTCTGTCTAGGTGGGAACAGTTGGGACTTTTGTCACCAGAAGGAACCCCCTTTAGCAAATCCGGCTATGGCACTGTAAATGCCAGTGGTTGCCCTGGGCAAGATCAATTATTATTTTTATTTTGAAATTTGTTTTTAAATTTGCACACAATATAACTCACTCTTTTTGGTGTACGATGCCATGAATTTTGGCAAATGCATTAAATCATGGAACCACTGCCAAAATTGCAATACATAAGTGTGCTATTGCACTCTTAAAAACATTCCCTCCTACTTCTTTGTAGTTAAAGATCCTTCCCAGCACCTAGTAATCTCTGGTCTGTTCTCTATGGTTTGTCTTTTTCAGAATATATAGCAGCTCAGTTCACAATAGCTAGATTGTGGAACCAACCTAGATGCCCTTCAACAGATGAATGGTTAAAGAAACTGTGATATATATACACAATGGAATATTATTCAGCCATAAAGAAGAATAATATTATGGCATTTGCAGATAAATGGATGGAATTGGAGACTATCATGCTAAGTGAAACAAGCCAATCCCAAAAAACCAAAGGCCGCATGTTTTCCCTGATAAGTGGATGATGATATATAATGGGAGTGGTGGGGTGGGGGGTGAGAGAAGAATGCAGCAACTTTAGATTACATAGAGGGAAATGAGAGGGAGGAGGAGGTGGGGGGAATGAAAGATGGTGGAATGACAGACATCATTACCCTATGCACATGTATGATTACACAAATGGTATGAATCTATATCATGCACAACCATAGAAATGAAAATTTGTACCCCATTTGTATACAATGAATCAAAATGCAGTCTGTAAAAATTAAAAAAAAAAAGAATATCATAAAAGTGGATCCAAAGTCTGGCTCCTCTCACCCATGTTTTGACATGTATTCATTATTTGTTCCCTTTTATTTGTGAGTAATATTCCATTGAATGGAGGTTCCACAGTTTGCTGATACATTTCCAACTTGGTGGACATGATGTTTGTTTCTAGTTTTTGGCAATTATGCAGAAGGCCACTGTAACATTTGCATGTTAGATTTTGTGGAAACATAGGTTTTTATTCCATTCTGGTAACTTTCTAGAAGTGGGATTGTTGGGTTCTCTGGTAAGCACATATTTAATTTCATGAGAAACTAAAAATAAAATAAAATAAAACTAAGATAGCAACAAACTATTTTATAGTGGTCATGCCAATTTATACTCCTACCAGCAATGGATGGAAAGTCCTGTGTCTCTCTATCGTTGCTGATATTTGATAGTATTAGTATTTTTTCTTTCAATTTAAGTCATTTGTCATTATGGTCTTACATTGCATTTTCCTAATGACTAATTATGTTGAATATACTTCATGGGCTTATTTGTAACTTATATTTCTTCTTCATAAACTATTTAATGAAATCTTTGTGTCTTTTGAAAATTGGATTTTTTGATTGTTATATTTTCAAAGTTCTTTATAGGGTCTGAATACAAGTCCTTTGTCAAATATAGAAGTTATTATTATTTCTTCCAGTCTATATTTTCTTTCACAGATCAGAAATTTAAAATCTTGGTGAAGTTCATCTTATTAGTTATTTTCTTTTGTTGGTTATACTTCTGGTGTCATATCTAAGAACTTCTCATCTAACTTGAGTGTACAAGATATTTCTTCTATGTTTACTTCTAGAAGATTTATAGTTTTGGTTTTATATTTATGTCTGTTATTCACTTTGAGTTAATTTTTGTCCATGGTGTAAGGCGTGTTTCAAGGCACTTTTAAATTTTTTTTTGGCATATCAATATCCAGTTTTTCCAGCATGAGTTTAGTTGAAAAGAAAATCAAGTCATTTGCTTTTTTGCTTTTTGTTTTTAGTGGCCATGTGAGTGTGGGTTTATTTCTGGGTGCTCTATTCTGTTCCATTAGTCATGGGTCCATCCTTTCCTCCCACATGAGCATGGAAAGTCTTTACATTAGGAAGCCAGAGTGAGAGGGGAGCAGGTGGGAGGGGGCGTGGGAAGGGCGGGAAGGGTTGGAGTTTCCAGAGAGCATCACCTTTAAGCTGAGCTCTAGATGGGGTAAGAGAGGGTCAGAAGAGGATGGGCAAATTTTATAGGCTGTTTATGGTCATGGAAACATTATGGGACAAGGTTAGAGGGCAAGAGAAAGTGTGTGGGGGCATCTGTGTGATTCAATAGACAGTGTTTGGGACAGGATGGAGATGACCCAAGTCAGGACCAGGTCAGGATAGGGGTGGATTTGATCCCAAGGGTAGGGTGGATGCATTCATTTCAGAAAAGGGCGCTTGAGTAAGTCAATAGCATGAATGAAACCATCACATTCCATCGTTCTCCTTTGTTATTCAATCACAGTATCTTTTTTATCCCTAGGAGCGGGAGTCTGGCTTCTCAGAAAATCAGACCCCAGGCCCAGTTGCCCAACCACCTCCTGGAGGAAACAGACTCCTCAGTCCAGGACTAACAACACCCTCTTTAGAAATACCTGCATGAATTGAAAGCTGCTCTTATGTCCCCTCTTGCCTTAGTTCTGTGACAAGGCCTTGGTGACTTGTGGCGCATTGCTCAGAGAAGAACAGCAGAGGGCAGCAAAACCAAGGTTCCCGGGTGGTGGCTGCCCAGCCAGTTCACTGTCAGGTCAGAGCAGCTTTGATATTGCAGCAATGTGGTGTCTGCATAAAAGCAGCCTTGTCTCTCCCGTCCCCCGCCCCTGGAAATATTATTCTCTAAATCTTTTGGAATAAAACCAGCCAAATAGAGTGTAACGTGTTTCCTAATCATTTGGGCCACATTCTCCTTTCTGAATGGGTGTTGGTTTCATTGGGAATGTTTGCTGCCGCTGTGGACCATTGAGAAGATGGTGCTGATTTGCTCTGGTAAGCTGAAGAAATAACCAAGCACATGGCATGAAGTAAAATAAGGACAAACGCAGGAGACAACCTGGAGGCAGGAACTAGGGGAAAAAAAAGGCAGAGAAGGCAGGGATCTGGACAGGTGCCCAACTCCCAGCATTATGCTGAGGCACAGCTCAGCCAGGTAAGCCTCTTCCTCAGAAAATACTCTTTCCCTATCGTTCCCGACTTCCAGAATCCCTTCCTGGAGGACTAAGCTTTGCACAGAATTCAAATTTCACTTCCCCAGGGTTTTGTCCTCACACTCACTCCTCCTTCCAGGACCTCCTACCCTGGTTATGCACTTGCTGGTTGCACTGTTTGATAATATATTTGATATTTAATATCTCTATTATTACCAGTCAGTAAACCCCATAAAGGCAGGGATTGTTTTGCTCTGGCTAATTTTGTATCCCACAGGCCTGCCACAACTGCTGGCACAGCTAGGGCACAATTATTCATTGAATAATTCCATATAGAAACAGAAGAGGAAGTGTAGACTAGAGGCAGACAGCCAGATGGACCTGGGTGGAAATCTTGTGTCTGTAAGTTCTTGGGGATGTTGTTTCAGAGTTCCAAATTTCAGTTTTCTCATCTGTGAAATGGGGACTATAATACCCATCTAGCAGCATGATCATGGATATACAATGAAATAATCTATGCAATGTATTTAGCACAGCACCTGAAAATGAGTTAGGAGTCAAACAGGATAGTTACTTTCATTTTTATGGTGGAGCCTAGATATGCAACCTACCTGGGGAACCAGCCTTGATTTGGTTTCTTAAGGAGCTGGAATGAGTGACACCAGAGGATGAAGAGAGAGTTGTTGGAGGTGATGGTGGTGATGCTGCTACTACTGCAGTGGGTGATTTGGAAGACCTGAAATGGTTGGAAAGTTCTGCGCTTGGGTGTTTTGTGTGGGAAAATGCTTCTCTGAGTCAGAAGAAGTGATGAGCTGACTAGGTGAAGCCATACTGGTTAAAACAGGAATGCATGGGATCATTGACATGATGTCAAGACGGAAGGCTGAGCAAAGCAATTAGACCCTTACGTCCCACCGAGACAGCTGATGGAACTGTGCTCAGTTCCGCACCCCACAATGCGAGAGGAGTGTGGTTATAGGAATTGACAGAGAGGAGGTGAGTGCCTAAGAGACACTTTCAAACTGCTGCGTGCATGTTTTATGTTACTTTAAAAAGCTGATCTTTTGGAAGTGCTTTTAAAAGCAGGGAATTCTTATAATAGCTAAAAAGTAGATGCAAGCCAAATGTCCACCCATTGAATGGATGAGCAAAGCCTTGTATATTCATATAATGGGGTATTATGCAGGTGCAATAGGAGTGAAGTTTAATACATGCTATAACGTGGATGAACCTGGAAAGCATTATGCCATGTGAAGTAGGACTCAGGAATCACACTCAGGACTGTGTGATTCCACCTGTATGAGGTACCTCGACCAGTCTCACGTGTAGAGGCAGAAAGTAGACTGGTGGTTGCCTGTGGCTGGAGTGGGCGGGTGGGGTATGGGGAGTGACTACAAACATACAGGTTTCATTTTGGGCTGATGGAAAATTCTAAGATTAGATTGTGGTGATAATTGTTCAATTCTCTGAACATTCTAAAACCCACCAAAGTGTATCCTTTAAATCAGTGAATTTATTGTATATGGATTATATCTCAATAAAGATGTTAAAAAAATCTTAGGAATAGATCAGTAGTTCTCGCCCTGGCTATGAATTACAACCACCGGATTCCCAAGGCGCGATCTGCATCAATGAAATCAGAATCTCTGTGGGGAGGACAGGGTTGAGAGGCTGCATTGCGTGATTGAAGGAGCAGATTTTGACTTTTCTATTCTTAGAAAACTTGCTATGAGTACTGAAGAGGCACTTTGTCTTGCGGCTGTTGTTTTTAATGATATGAATCTGTATCTCCAAGGTCATTTCCCTTTAGTTTTTCTTGAAGGCAGAAGAATGGCCGAGCTTACCAGATGGTCTTACTAGAATTTTTCCCACTTTAGAATCATATAATTGAATTCATCTGTTGCAAAAGTCATAAAAGGTACAAGCATTTGCTCTGCTAATAGCTGGAGCTTCACTATAACTAGAAACATTCTATTCCTTTATTTTTCTTGTCTTTCCCATCAGCTTTATTGAGGAATAATCAGCAAATAAAAATTGTATTTTATTTAGGGTGTACAATGTGATGATTTTATATATGTCTACATTGTAAAATGATTTATAATGAAGCCAATTAATGCATTCATCACCTCATGTAGTTATGTGTGTTGGTAAGGAGAACACTTAAGATCTAATCTTTTAGCAAATTTCAAGTACACAATACAGTAGTATTAACTGTGGTTACCATGCACATTTTAGACTCCCAGAACTTACTCGTAGCTAATAGTACAGCATGATCAATGACTCCCCTTTCCACCTCCTGCACACCTGACCCTCTTCCCAAGCCTCTGGTACTTCCAGTACTATGTGGAATAAAGTGGTGAGAGTAGACATCCTTGTCTGGTTCCTGATCTTGGAACATTCAGCATTTCACCAGTGAATATGATGTTAGCCGTGGGCTTGTCACATATGGTCTTTATTATGTTTGGGTACATTCCTTCTATACCTAATTAGAGGTTTTTGTTTTCATGAGATGTTGAATTTTTTCATTTGCTTTTTATGCATCTGTTGAAATGATCAAGGTTTTTGTTTCTTGTTCAGTTAATGTGGTGTATCACAGTTATTGACTTGCATATGTTGAGCCATCCTTGTACCCTAGGGATAAATTTAGCAGGATCATACTATATGCTCTTTTTAATATGCAGTTGAATTTGGTTTACTAGTATTTTGTGGAGAATTTTTCTATCTATGTTCACCAGGAATATTAACTTGTAATTTTCTTTTCCTGCAGTGTCCATGTTTGTTTTGTATCATAATAATTCTGACCTTGTAATATGAGTTTGGAAGAATTCTGTCCTCTGTAAAATTTGAAGTTTGACAAGGATTGGTATTAATTCTACTTTAAATATATGGTTGAATTCATCCAGGTTGTCTTATGTTCTGAGCTTATTTTTGTTGGTAGGTTTTTAATTACTGTTCTAATCTCCTTACCCATTATTGATCTGTTCAGATTTTTTATTTCCTCTTGATCTAGACTTAGTAAAGGGTATGTTTATAGAACTTTATCCATTTTTCTAAGTTTTTTTTTTTTTAATCTTTTAAAGATGGTACTGGTGTTAGTGGTTTTTTTATCATTGACCAAAATACCAGACAAGAACAATTTAGAGAGCAAATGTTTATTCTAGCTCATGGTTTCAGAGGTCTCGGTTCATGATTGGTTGACTCCTTTGCTCTGGGCCTGAGATGTGGCAGAACATCATGGTGGAAGGTCATGGTGGGGGAAAGCTGCTCAGCATGTGGGAGCCAGGAAAGGAGGGAAGAAAGGGAGGCAGGCTCCAGGGACAGTTGTCTCCTACCATCCTTTGCATTTCCAGTTATTAGTTATAATAGCTTATCTTTCATTTTATGGCTGTTTTTGAGTTTCTTCTTTGTTTTCCTTTACTTTAGCTAAAGATTTGTCAATTTTCTTTCTTTTCAGAAAGCAAACCCTTAGTTTTGTTGATCATTTCAATTGCCTTTTGGGTCACTATTTCATTTATTCCTGCTCTAATATTTATTATTTCCTTCTTCTGCTAACTATGGATGTAGTTTGTTCAAATTTTTTCCAGTTCCTTGAGGCATTTATGTTAGGTTATTTATTTGAGCTCTTTCTTTTTTGCTTACTATGGGCATTTATCAATATCAACTTCCCTCTTAGGACTGATTTTGCTGCATCTCATGAGTCTTGGTATGCTGTTTTACTTTTGATTCTTTTTGATTTCCCTTTTGATTTCTTCTTCGACCCATTGGTTTTCCGGAGAATGTAATTTAGTTTCCACATATTCGTGAATTCTAATTTTCCTCCTGATTTTGATTTCTAGTTTCATGCCATCATGTTCAGAAAAGATACATATATGATTTCCATCAACTTAAATGTGTTAAGACTTGCTTTTTTTTGCCAACATATGCTCGGTCCATTCCTTATGAAAATGGGGTATATTGAAAGTGGGATATAGAAATCACTACTATTATTCTATTGCTTTCTTTTCCTCCCTTTGGCCCTGTTTTTATTTTCTTTATGTATTTAGGTGCTCCAAGTATAGGTGCACATATATTTACAATTGTTATATTCTCTTGATGAATTGACTGCTTTATCACTATAGAGCAACCTTCTTTGCGACCCTGTACAGCAATCTTCTTTTGATGGATTTTGATGAAAAGTTTATTTTATGTACATATAGCCACCCCTGCACTCTTCTGGTTACCATTTGCATTGAATATCTTTCTTTACCACTTCACTTTCAGAAGTATGTCTAGAAGTTAAATAAGTCCCCTGTAGGAAGCATATTCTATCTTTGTTTTAAAATCCATTCAGACACTCAGTGTCTTGACTAGAAAATTTAGTTCACTTACATTCAGAATACTGTTGACATTTCATAATCATTTTCTGATTGTTTTGTGGTTCCTTTGTTTCATTTGTTCTCTCTTGCTGTCTTCCTTTGTGATTTGTTGGGTTTTTTAGTGATATGCTTTGATTCCTTTCTCTTTATCTTTTGTGGAATCATGACAGGCTTTTTCTTTGTGGTTACCGTGAAGCTTACCTAACATATCTTATAGTTTTTACAGTCTATTTTAGGTTTATAACAACTAACTTCAGTCCTGTACAAAAACTCTGTATGTGTAATCTTCCCTCATCTATCTTTCAGGCTATTGTGCCATATTTTACATCTTTTTACACAGTGTATATATAAATATGTTATTTTACTTATAGTCATTTTTAATACTTTTGTCTTTTATTCTTCATCCTAGAGTTAAAAGTGATTTATGTACTGCCATACGGTATTATTCTCAATTTGAGTATTTATTTACCTTCACCAATTGAGTTTTATACTTCCTTATGTTTTCATCTGGTTACTTAGCATTCTTTTGTTCCAACTTGGATAGGTATTACTTCGACATTTCTTGTAAGGTGGTTCTCGTGGTGATTAACTCCCTGAGCTTTTGCTAGTCTCTCTTAGTTCTAAAGGACAGTTCTCATTGACTAACATTCTTGGTTGGCAGTTTTTCTTTCATCACTTTAAACAAATCATTCCACTTCCCCCAGGCCCATCCTGGATCTCTTGGTGAATGGTGTTTGTGACAGGATCAAGAACCAATTGGGCTATAGCCAAGTCCACAGGGCAACGGGACTTGTCTGTGCTAGAACTATGGTCAGTAAGCCGTCCAGCCAGGCATGGGCCTGCCTTCTCATGATGGCTGTCCTTGGACCTGAAGTCTCTTGCCCACATCCAAAAGCTTCCACAAAGGCACTTTTGTCCAAGGACAGTTGCCTGATTATCATTGTTGTTGGGGGAGGGAAACAATTCTACCATCTTGACATCACCCCCTCTGTTCATTTAAATTTAAATAACAGAAGTAATGACCATCAGTGATACTTTACTGTCAAAACTACACTTCCCACTTAGACAAATGACAATATTTAATGTGTATAAAAATTTTTTTCTTTCATTACTTTGTCATCGTTATCAATACCATGATCAAAAGCAATTGTTTATTATAAATTTCCACACTGGTGGGACCAAGGCATGTCTGTCTTGTCAGGTAAATCAATGTGTTCCCTGAACAACAGTAATAAACAAATGCCCTGTCAGAGTCCTTTTGAAACCTGACAAGAACTTGTTTGCATTGCAATAATCTTTTAAAGAATGGAGGGGGTCACCAGTATTTTGCAGTGCAAAAACTAACATTGGAAACTAACATTCAAATTGAGCACAGTAGAACACAATGACCATCCTTTAAAATTAAATTTTGGAAGGGCAACTCTGGTAGCACAAAAGGAGGAAGCTATTCTTTATTTTTCATTTATGGAGCATCTATGAGTCAGAGTCAAAGATTAATGCTTTATATGCAGTGTACCATTCCATTCTATCTCCAGTCATCCTTTTAGGTGAGGATTGTCTTTGTTTTTCTTTTGTTCCCAGTTGAAGAAATGAGGCCAGGGAGGCCACTTAATTTATCCAAGGTCCCAAGCTTGTTGAATAGAAGTCCTGAGACATGGCCTGGGTGGATGTAATTCTGCTATCCTGTTGTTCTGAAGAAAGTGTCTTTGTGTTTTGTAGCTTTGTGAAGGAAAATGCATTACTTTAGAAGATTCCACTTTCAAGTTGGTATGGTCTTGGGGGAGTCACAAACCTTGTATCCATTTTCCTGAGCTGTGAGAGTGAAAATATTTGCCTCATGGGATTAAGAGGCAAAGAAGTTCATGTAGGTGAAAGTGCTCGGCACCTTGCCTGACACCAGTGATACTGCTGGTTATTGGTGACGAGTTCTGCTTCCTCAAATGTTGAAGCTTGAACATTAAGAAGCACGCCAAGTCAAGCATATAAAGCAGGTTTTATTCAAAGGCATTAACACAGACTTCTCCTGAAAGGGAGAAGGGGCCATGGCCGGTATTCTTGTATCCCAAGAAGTGAGAGTGTTCTGCTTCTCTTACAGACTGAAATTTTCTTTGTTCTCCTCTCTCCCCCCGCTTATCTTTCTCCTTCCTGCCTATGTGACTAGGACCAGGAGATGCTTGTGGGATGGCCAAGGGGTGAGCAGGTGGGCTGGAAAGACCAAGATGGAGTGCTATGGAGAAAGGGAGCAGCAGGCAACCTGGAGTACGTTGATTAGTAGCTCTCTCTCTGCCCAGAAGTTGCTTCATTAACAACCTTTTTGGGAGGGGTGGTATCAAAGGGCTCTGGAGACTTGAACATCCTAATCTCCCAGGGGTGGTTTACAGCTTCCCAGACTCAGATTGGTCAGCATTTTCTTCATTCGATTCAATTACCTATTCTGCACTAACTGCCTGTATTTAATTCTGGCTTTACCAGCACAGGTGGAACGTTTCAAATGTTCATCTAGTGGCTTCAATTTTGGGTTGCTAAGATGTGAGTATCTGAAGTGAAAGAAGAAACCCATCTCGGTAAAGTCTCCAGTCTCACTCTCTGACCAGCGGCAGGCATGAAAGCCCAGAGTGAAAAAGCTTCCCAGGGGTTCTGTGTGTATTTTGGTTTCCAAAAGAATTTTTTTTTTTTTTTTTTTTTTTTTTTTTTTAGCTTGAGTTCTTTCAGAAACCCATTAATTTATAAATCAAAGGAACATATCAAGCACCTGCTCTGTGCTAGGGGCCTGTTGGGAATATCTGCCCTCAAGGAACTTAATAGGTAGTTGCAGGAAGCAGAGCAAACACATGCAGAACAACAGTAACTCCAAATGAGATAGTATTTCTATTTTAAAAAATAACACATGTGTATAGTAAAAACTCACAAGTACTAAAGGTGGAAAGTAAGTCCCTGTTGCACCCTGCTCCTCTTGTCCTGGTTCTCTTTCCCTCTAGTCCCTCTAGTGTCTTAGTAACTTTCCAGAGATTCTTTCCATATGCAAACCTAAGTACACATAGCACCTTCTTTTTTTTTTTTTTTTTCAATCTGAATGACAAATGACACATACTATAATACTCTTCTGCACTTTGCTTTTTAAAATTCATAAAATATCTCAGATATTGTGTTATATCAGTACATATTGATCTCCCTCATTCTCTCTAATGGAATTCTTTTGTATGAATGTACTGCACTTTATTTAATGGCCCCCTATCAGTGGTCCTTTAGGTTGTTTCCAGGCTTTTGCTACCTGAACAATGCTGCAATAAATTCTCCTGACAAAGCCATAATTAAGGGCTAAATTGTGTGGCTCAGACTGTAAGTGATTCCAATTTTTCAATGTGGGTGCTAACGGCATTTTGGGTGGGGCAGTTTTTTACTGTGCAGACGGGTCTTGTCCGCTGCAAGTCACGCCATCCTCGACTCGATTCCAGGAGGCTCACCCCCTCCCCAACAATTTCTAAACATAATTTAAAGGAATTATGTTGGCCAGGTTGGAAACCACTGCAAGAGTAGGGAGGTGGATTTGGAGGTCTCCTGGAGAAAAGGGGTGGGGGGATTGAGCATGCTATAATGTGTTTGTGTCCTCTAGGAAGTATATGATAAAACTTCGTCCCTAGTGCAGGAGGATGTAGAGGTGGGCTGTTAGGAGGTGATTAGGCCATGAGGACTCCCCCTTCATGGGATTAGTGGCCTTATAAAAGGGCTTGAGGAAGTGAGTTTGGCCTCCTCATGCCTTTCTATCATGTGCAGACATAGTGAGGACACGGTGACCCTTCTGGAGGATGCAGCCACAAGGTACTTCTTGGGAACAGACAGCAGTGCTCACCAGACACCAAACCTGCCTGCTCCTTGATCTTGAACTTCTCAGCCTCCAGAACTGTGGGAAATAATTTTCCAGTGTTTATAAATTACCCAACCTGTGCTATCTTGTTAATAGCAGCACAAAAGGACTAGGAGGAGCACTTGAAGGAGCTTCGGTTCAGCTCTCTTGGGTTTTTGTTTCAGCTTCTTTCCCTGGGTTGCCATGTTGACCCTGGGTCTGTGGGGGTCCCTCGCCAGAAGTGTGGAGTCACCAGCCTCTTGACTGTGTTTACGACAAAAGGAGGGGAGAGCCATCAGCACCGCAGATGGGCCACTGACCAGGCTGGGGACCTATCATGCAATGCTTGAATTTCACTCTAGGACTTCTGTACTAGTGAAACATAAGTTATAGAAAGTTAAAGTTGGAAGGAAATGTTTATACCATGTAGCCTCTCTCAATTAGAGTCAGGTTAATGTGAACACCAATGTACTCCTTGAGAGGGAAGATATCACAAAAGAATGGATGGGTAAAGCGGTGTTGTGGACATGGAGAGAGGAATAAAGATGGCTGTCTATGATGGACTCCAGGCCAAGGGAAAAATGACCTCGATACATACTTTCCTAACTGGGTTTTACATCAGAATTACTTAGAAAAGTAATAAAAAGGCAGGTTTCTAGACTCCACCACAAACCAAAGAAATTGGAATCTCTGGGTCAAGGGCCTGGGAATTTGTATCTCTGATTCATGGGTGGTTCACATACTTGGTAGTGACCTGACAGTCAAGCTTGGGAAGATTTGATTTAAATGGACTGATCAAATAATCCCCACATCATAAATGAGAGTGCAGAGGGGCCTTGAGTGCTGCTTTGCTGGCTATCTGCCCTATTGGTAAAGGGAGTGAGCAGATAATATGCTATGTGGTTAATTATGTTGGCATTTATTCATTCCGAAATGTTTACAAAAGTAATTAGAAGTCAGATTAGGTGTGATGCTCACTGACCTTTAAGGAGAGCTTGGCCTCAAACAACCAGGGGGGTGGAAAAAGAAGGAAATGCCTATTTCAAAGGTTAATCAGAGCAAAACACTGCATGATAAGCTGGGATCTCTAGCTTGTGAAAGACAGCTTTTTTTGTTTTGGTATTAAGGATGAGAATTAGGAAAGGAATGAGCTTTCATTCCTTCTGGGTGAAGTTTTCCTGGATTTGGAACCATGCAGTGAGAAGAGACACAGACCAACTCTTCCTAGACTTGCATCTTCTCTGGCTGGCCTAGCAGCTTTCAGGTTTCTTTTTTTTTTTGCTCCATGTGGGCACATGATCAAACAGGTTCACTGACCATTCTTGCCTCATCATCTAGAGACCATAACTCTATATTCTGACGGCATCTGGTGGCACCCAGGGAAACTTATCCCTTGCCTTCAAGTTCTCCCCAGCAAGGAATGTGCATCTGGGTTCACAGGTGTTGCTGTGTTGGCAATGAGGGGAGGCTGAGTGACTATGTGACCTTATGTTTGTCTTCCAATTTCGGTCGGCTTCTTCTTTGCCCTTCCAGATTTTCTACCCAGTTTTATACCCTTGGAAGCTGACTCCTGTAAACTGTATCATTTGAGCTGATTTGCCAGGTGACTTCTTGCTGGGATGTCAACAGGGAGTCCCTGGAAGGAGGTATGAGTCTTCCCTGCTTCATTTGTTGTTATGGCAATAGAAGCGGTCACATGCCTCCACCAACTCACCCAGCTCTGCTAATTCCATTCCACCATGTGCACCTTCCCACTGACTGGCTGGAAGAGCGCCCTCTGTTGATGGTCACTGGATACTTCACCCATACCTGATGTTTTCCTTTCTCCTGTACACATTTCAGCAACTAATCCTTTTCCAAAAGTCTCTTCCTCTGAACACCCTAAGGGCAATTGTTTTTATCCCTGCTTGATAGGCACTATTCTCTCTCTCTCTCTTTTTTTTTAACTTTCTTTTTTTCTTTTTTAAGCTGTCAAACAGGGAAATATACCTTCTTTTGCCTGTCTTAGTGTAACTGTGAAGATAATGTGAGATATTTCCTGGGGTAGAGTGTGCTTCAGAAGTAGAAAACATTCAAATTTAGGGTGATATTATAGGTACTGCTAGGGTGATTATTCATAAGGTCTGAAGCCTCTTTATAAGCCTAAAGCATTTGGGACAGTTTTTCATATTTGATATTTGCAGAATAAAACTACTTGATTAATTCAGGGAACAGAAAGAGGGGAGCAATGACAGGAACATCTACCTACTTTCAAGTGTACAGTCTCGCCATGTTTCTGAAAGATACAAGAAAGTCTAGTTTTATTCTATTCCTTGTAAATGGAAATTCTTCCCAGATTCTGGCCACAAGTTGACAACATAGCCCTAGTTTTCAGAGTTGTATCAAGTTTTTATTTTCATTTGGACTCTTTAGGTGTTTTGTTGAAGGTTAATAAAAGCCCTATTAGGGGTTACTGGACAGATTTCAATTTAACATGGAAAGTCTTGAAAACATACCTTTATATGGCTTCACACATATGTCATAATTCATTTGACCATTGCCCTATTGTTAGATAATAAGTTTGTTTCTGGTTTTGCTGTATGATGAAGTGACAGAATGACCATCTTTGCACTTAACAGTAGTCTGCCCATCCCTCAAAAATGCCACCACTGCCCACATCAGATGCTGGCAGAAAAGTAAACAGAAGCAAAGCTCTGCCTTCCTGAGCTCCTATTCTAGTGGGAGACAATAAACACCAACAAGAGTAAATAAGGTAAATTGGGGGAGGAGAGATAGGGAATGCAGGGGATAAGGGTTGCTATTTTTAAGTAGGGCAACCACAGAAAGGCCCTCTGACTTGGTGACATTTGAGCAGAGATCTGAATGACATAATTTGAGGGAGCAAAACCAAAATTGATTGGTCTGGTGTTCCCACTGCTTCAATTCTGTGAGTCAGAGGATGACCTCTTGTGACCCTGAACACTTAAGGGCATTCCCAGTAGAGGGAACAGCAACTGGAAAGGCCTGAGACAGGAATGTGCTTGACATGCTTACAGAACAGCAAGGAGGTCAGTGGGATGGGAGAGAATGAGTACGGGGAAAAGCAGCAAGAGGCGAATTGGAGGGGCGGAGGGCAATATCTTGATGGGTCCTACAGGCCATTACAAAGACTCTGGTCCTTACAGTGGTGGAAGACCCTGGAGAGTTTGGAGTGATATGAGAACTTTGATTTTACAAGCCTGTCTTCAATTGCAGTGTGAAAAATGGTCTGCAAAGGGCAAGCATGGAAAGACAGTGCCCAGTTAGGAGGCTTTGGGTAAGAAGCCGGTTAAGGATGACCCAAGTTTTGCCTTGAGCAATAGTTGTTGAAGGATAAATGAATGTCTGGTTAGGGAGCTGGTTCTTAACTTGGGAGTTATGATGCCCTCCAGGGGACACTGGCAATATATGGAGGTAGTTTTTCTGGTACAGTGGGGTGGAAAATGCATGCTATAGACACTTCTATTATGCAGAGGCCAGGGTGCTGCTAAACCTCCTGTGACACATAGGACAGTCCCTATAATAAGGACATCTCCAATTCCAACAGTTCTGAGGCTGAGAAACCCAGTTAGAGAGGTCACTTCTTTTTATTTTCTCAGATTCTTTTTACTTTTGGCATTGTTCTCCTCTGTCTTCCAGATCATGTCCTTTGCTTCTTCTTGTGGAAGCCAGGAAATGGACAGCTCAGCTCTCCCCCATCCTCCTCCAAACATGACCTTTGAGTTCCCACATTCAAATTCAACTCAGGAAATGGAGTCTTTTTGTTCCAATCCCACATTTTAGGAGAGAAAAATTGATTGGCCATGTGTTCTCTCTGCTTCCCTCCTACATGACAGAGGATGAGCTCATGTGGATCTTGGGCCACTTAACAAAGATGGAAGGAAAGATACTCTGGGAAAGAGTGAGGGTCAGGCAAGAACATTATCTGGAGTGTCTGCATATGAACTTGGAGGACATATGCAAAGCCCAATTCTGTGGGCTCTGCTTGGTCTGCAGAATTGTCCAGGCTTCTGCTAATTCAGTCCAGACATTTTAATTTAGCAGGAAAGGGGAACAATGGGTGAGGAGGGATTGTTAAGTATCGCTCAGCCCATATTTGAAATTTGGATTCCCACTGGGCTGGACATAAAGAGAAAGCTGCTTGCTGTGTTTTTCCTTTCCCTTTTTAATTGAATTCAAATCCAGCATATCTTTGGAGGAAATCATTTAGAGCAACAGTCATTTCTTGACTGGCAAGAAAAATAAGAGTGGGGAGAGAGCGTGGAAGGCAGAGTACATTTATTGCGACATATGGCTCTCCTCCTGGATTTCCACTGACTATATTATCCAGGCAGGAACTTGTTTTCAGAGAGAAAGGGGTATTCTGCAGATGGCAGCATATTGGAATCATTGTCAGAGAGAGGAGAGATTATATCATACTCATATTGAATCAAGCGTTCAGTTAAGAATTAGTCTGAGATCATTTTTCCATGCAGTAATGAGCATTTTCATACTTCAGCCTGCTGTTCCACATGATTAGTGTACTTCTTACAAAGGGATGTCTCTGAGGGCCTCAAGATAGTGCTAATAGAAACTGTCATGGGAGAGAGTGATGTCGTGAGGGAGGTGCTGGTGGGCACCTGGCATGGGCCAAGGAGGAGAACTTCCTTTCCTCCTTTATGTGGGTGTTGATTCAGTGAAGCAGGAAGACAGGTGAATAATAAGCCCCGTAGACATGTGGGGCTTATAGTGAGAGTGGAGCCTTCTTGGACCTGACAAAGGACTATATTGCTATTGCTGACATAGTCAAAGTGTAGTTGGGGCTTCTCTTGAATATCTGTTCAGCTGGTTCTGCCATCTCTTGGATATTTTATAGGAAATTGCTACGGTTTCTTTAAGGTTCTCAGGGCTCTGTGCACTTGAGCTTTTGAAGGTGATGCAGTCACTCACAGCCCAGAGGCAAACGTCACATTGACAGGCTGGTTTCTGGACCATTGTAGCCAAGGCTGCTTCTTCTCACCCTTAGGTCAGCTGTGTCCCTCAGTGTGCCTGTCACTCTCTCACAGCACTCAACTCCTCTTTGAGACGCTCATTCACAATGAGGTCTGTGGCTTCACCATATCGATGCTCCTGGAAGGTCCAGATTTGTTTGAACTCTGTCTTTACAGAGCCAAGCACAGTGTACAGGTTGGTGGTGACTTGTTTGAATGGGCCACATCCTGGCATACCTTTAGGGGCTGGTGAGGAGAGAAGTACAAGATGGAATAACTCTCCAGGTGTGTGAGACAAGAATCTGTGAGTGTAGAGTGAGACTGGAGACCTGGGCACGGTTTTGCTTAAAAAGGGACAATCCTGGAATGGAAACTTTGTTCTGGCAAGCTTGTCTAGATGGTCTTCTATGTCTTCTAGTCAGATGGTATCTCTTCATCTATTCTTGGGGTGCTATACCTTTACACAGGAATGGTTTCCCAGCTCTGAACTTTTAGAAAAAGTATGTGACTCTGAATTATCTTCCTTTTCTGACCTGGAATTGCCTCAGCTTGCTGAAGGCACCTTAAAGGATCTGTTTGTTTTCACTCTAATGATAAATCTCTGTGCACGTGTATGTAGCATTTGGTTTCCTTTCCAAGAGTTCGTAAAGAATTCTTTCATGAACCCCACACTGTCTCATGGTGCTGAGGCCTCGTCTTGTCCTTCTATCATTCTGTATTTCCTTTGCTTTCCTCTTCTGTTGTCTGTTCTTTGAGAATGAACAGATAGGTAATCAAATCAGTGGGGCATCTGTGTTAGGCAAAACAAAATCCCCCAAATAACACATTGATATTCACCTGCAGATTTGGAGAGAATCCAACCACAGAGGTGTGAATATAAAAAAATAAAACAGAATTCCAGGCTCAGAAGCATAACAACACCAAAGGACATTTCAGGTGTGTGGGACACTAGGAATGATTAATGTCCTTCATTCTCACTAGTGATATCTGCCCTGCTATTAATCAAGTCCTGCTTGAGCAGCTGTGCCACTCTCTCTTCCGATGTAAGCTTATTTTTACTGATTCCAAAGACCAAGCTCTGTGAGGTCAAGTCTTCTGCCTCTGTGCAGCTCTTACCAGGATTCCCACAGACTGAAATCCAATGAAGAGTTGATTTTGGACATTTATATAAACTGATATTTCCATCTGTCCATCCCACCTTTAGTTCAAAAGCAGTATGCGTTATCTTAGTGTCCTCTTTCCTCTAAAAAGGATTTCAATGAGCTTATATGGCATATGGAGAGAGAATATAAATTAGAGATGGGTAGGGAAGAATAAAAACAACAGTAGGACTGAAACGGGGAGCACCCCTGAGGCCTCCATGCTACAGGTGAAGGAGATTTGTCTTTACAAGACTAAATGGGAAACCAGATTACTCACACAGTTCATTGTTCATCCAACAACAGCAAGTTGGCTTCTCAGGAGCAGCATAACCAGTGGACCCTAAGAGCCTAACGGAATTTTTTTGCAGGTTGTCCATGAGATTCACAGCTCTCTACTGGCCTGACTTCTCCAAGAGGCAGTTTTTCAAGCATAGAGAGGAGAGGATGGACTGGACAGTTTTAAACCAGTTTGTCATAAATTTTATTCCTCTCAACTGAGCTTTTGCTCAAATGCAGTTTATTTTCAAGAGAACATATCCATCTTATTCCTAACTAACTCTCCCTTCTGTTTCTTTTATTCTGAAAGAAAACTATAATCACATAGCTGCATACATCTGTAAAATAACAGTTGCGTGGACTTCTTTGTTCATTTGTTCTCATATCAACATTTGTCCTTTTTTTCCCCCCTCTCATTCTTTCTCCTCATCCCTTTCTTTCCCCTTCTCTCTTTCCCTTTCTTCTTCCCTCCGTTCCTGAATTTCTTCCTTCAATAGTTACTGTATATCAAGAGCTGGGATAAACTTATGAAAGCATGGTTTTAAACCTATGTGACAATTGACAGAGGGATTGTCCAATCAAAAATATCAGTTTTTGTGCAAGAGAAAAGTACTCAATGTCCTTTCCTGTGTCAAGCATGAATTCTTCAGTCTTTGGCTCCAGGAGAACTGGTTTGGGGTATTCAGGGGAAGGCTGGGGTGAGGGGTGGACATGCTGACTGGATGGTGGTTTCAGGAATAGGGTGGTTTTTATACTCCCAAGTATAGAAATAAAAATGTTGCAGTATTTCAATGGCTGGCACAACCCCATTGGTGAATGCTGACTGCATTTCAGCCTGGGATACAGAGTCACATAGTTGAGTTACTGATGATTCCTACCCTAAAGGACACTGGAGTTCACTGTCTTCAGAATGTGTTTCCAAAATATCTTTTCCACTGTCTCTTGTCATGACTTTAGACACTCACTGTCCTAGGTTTCATTGATTATAATTAACTGATCTACTGGATTTTAATTTCTTTCCTCTTTTATTTTTCCTTTTTTCAATGTTTCAGATATGTGCTGCCAGAGACAATTATTCCCAGGACTACTTCTATCATGCAATTGCTTTCTACCCCCAAACACTCAAGGTTTTTTTTTTCCTCCTTTTTTAGCATAATATTTGAACTCTTTACCATGGCATTTAAGGCCCTCCATTCTGTACTCACAGCACTGCATCAGTGATTGGGCGTTACCAGAGAAGGACAAGCCCTGTTCTTCAATAGCTTAAAATGGGTGATGAAGGAATGGAAGAAATGTCTGTGAAGATTGTTGTGTAGTAAAAGTGAATGTGAGAGACAGGTAGGCTGTGGGGTGTGCAGTGCTGCAGGCCAATGGTGCTGACAAGATTGACAGGCAGGACACAAAATCCCTTCGAGTCTTACTTTTCTTGACTGGCTGAGAAAAATGGGTCACTAGTCAAAGGCCTTTGATTTCTAGAGGGAGAGCCTGGGATGATGGAGGGAGGTTTGACAACCTCAAAATGAAATTCATTATATTTTCTGAGATGTAAACCCAGGATGTGCAGGTTTTTCCTAGTTTGAACACCCTGAGTACACCTCAAACAGGGTTAGTACAAGTGACTTTGAAGCTCACTTTTGTACATCCTATCAACTCCCTCAGTAATCTTGCTGTCAGCTCTGAACAGATGTATGGAACCCTGAGCCCTACTGGATTTTCGAGTCCCTTCACTGAAAGGAAGAGAAAGCCTGACTCAGTAGTCCTTGGGCTTAGGCCAAGAGAAGCGATTCCTACCTCCCAGGTACTGAGAACCTAGCATCGCTTTGTTTGACTTCAAAAAGTTAGGTATTTTGCTAACATTTTCATGCACTATCAAATTTGATCTTCACTATTATCTTGTAAGGTAGATGTTATAAAGTAAACAGAGACCCAAATGCTAATGTATCTAAGGTCACCCAGTGGGTAAATTCCAAAGTCAGGATTGTAGGATGACCAGAATCTATGTATGTAATGTCTTTCCAAAGCTTAATCTTTTGGGAACATTGGAAAGGCAAAGAGTAAACATCTGGCACATTGTAATTAGACTTTTTATTTTTTTAAATTTTTAAAAATATTTTTAATTTTTAATTTTTTTATTGTAAACAAATGGGATACATGTTGTTTCTGTTTGTACATGGAGTAAAGGCATACCATTTGTGTAATCATCAATTTACATAGGGTAATGTTGTTTGATTCATCCTGTTATTTTTTCCCTTCCCCCCACCCCTCCCACGCCTCTTTTCCCTCTATACAGTCCTTCCTTCCTCCATTCTTGCCCCCTTCCTTTAAGTTCCTCTTTTTTTTTTTTTTTTTTTTTTTTGTACCAGGAATTAAACTCAGGGCCACTCAACCATTGAGCCACATCCCCAGTCCCAGGATCTCACTGAGTTGCTTAGCGCCTTGCCATTGCTGAGGCTGGCTTTGATTTTGCAATCCTCCTGCCTCACCTCTCAAGTCGCTGCGATTACAGAAACACACCACTGGTGCCCAGCGACTTTTAAGTTCCTAGACCCCACTCCAATTTCCCTTCATTAATAAAGGCAGTTGTGTGTTCATCTGACCTAGGGAATGAGCATATCCACCCTCTTGGGCCTAAGTGTCTTTATTTCAGGGCTAAGTGATCACAGCAAGACTGTCTTAATCTTTTAATCCTATGCCTTTACATGAACTTTAGTAGCTTAAAATATTTTTTTTTCCTTCAGTAGCTTTTAAAATTTCGGATATTGAAGTTCCTTTTAGACAGAGTGTTATGTTCTAATCTCTAACACCCTACCATCATCCCTATTTTACTTCAATCATTTATGCTACTTCTGTGTGTAATTTGATTTGGGTTGTTGTGCAATTAGTTTAAGATTGTGCAAGTAAAGTGCTTAGTACAGTGACGGGCACATTTTAAGAGCTCAATAAATGGTAGGAACTCCCCTGGTCTCACTGAGCTGAGACTGCTCCATGATTGCAAGACAAGTTCTTGATCCACATGGATTCTTCAGATGAGCATTAGTTGCTTGGCAAGACTGGCTTGAGATGGGGCACAGGTCAGGTAAATTTCAGGTGGTAAGCCAGGGAAAGCCTAGTGTGTGTGATGATGTGCCCCTGAGGATGTCCCAAGCATTTAGAGGGACTCTAAGACAGAATTAAATGATGGCCCCTGGGTCAGATCTGGCCTGCTGCTTGTTTATACTTGACCTATGAGTTAAGAATCTTTAAAATAGTTTTAAGTGGTTAAAAAAAATCTATGGAAGAATAATATCTTGTGACACATGAAAATCATAAATCCATAAATAAAATTTGTCCACACATGAAGTTCAGGTATGTCCATTTATTTCTGTATTGTCAGTGGTTATTTTTGTTCTGTAATGACAAAGTTGAGTAGTTGCTGAGCTTATATCACTGGCAAAGCTAAAAAGATTAGTTATCTAGCTCTTTACAGAAAAAAATTTGCCCTGGTGTAAGGTAGAGTGGTTTAAGAAAGGAAGGTGAGGGAAAACCCAAACATACATGTATAACTCAGTTCACAAAGCTTCCATGGAGAGGCCCTGATAACTTGCCGTGGAAATTAGATTGTCTATTTTCAATTTAGTTCAGGTAAATACTAGTGGAATGCTCCTTACATGACAGAAATGTTCTCTGTCCATGGAAACCTCAGAATATTATAAATTCATAGGTTTGTGGAAGGAACATGGGACCACCTGGTCCAAACCCTGGTGACATTACTTATTAGTTCTATACTTTGTTGGCATCGTCCAAATTCTTCTTTCAGTCTCTCCTCCCTCTTTGCCATCTTGCCCTGGACCTGGGAGACTGATTTGTGGATTTCACTGATGAACTCCCTTGTTATTCAGCTTCTAGTTGGATTTAGTCAGTGGGAGGCAAGGGCAGGGGGAGAGGGAGTCAGGACCTTATTCTCCCAGTTCCCTTCTCACCAGATTGCTGTGGTTGGCAGCATACCTCTACTGAAGGCCACAGCTCTTGCAGGAAGGCCTTTTCCATGTATCTATTTTCTCAGCTGGGTACTGGGAACTATTCCCTTCTCTGTCCCTTGGGCTTAGGCGTCTAATAGGTTTTATGTCAGCAACTGAAGGAAATAGCTCTTGTTGGTTTTTAAATATGACTCCAGCATTTATGAGCAGTTTGAGTGAGCTTCAGCCTCCTCATCTGTAAAATGAGGGTGCTGTATGAACTGTGATCACAACACATAGAAGCTCCTAGCCCAGTGTCTGGGCATGCTATAGGGCTCAGCAGATTCTGTTTACTTTCTGCTTTCCTTAAGCACTTAAGATTTCCCAAGGGAACAAGTCAAATGACTACAGAAAAGCGTAAGCCAAATGAGGGCATTAGTTTAGGGATTAGCAATAAAGGACACATTTAGGAAATAATTTGTAAGTGAAACTAGCAGAGTCTTGATGTATGAAATAAGGGAGGGGGAAAAATCAGTCTTAAGTGTGAATTTTCTGCTTGGTTTTTGTGTGGATCTTGGGGTCACCAACACTAAAGAAAAGGCAGGAAGAGTACACAAGATGAGAGATGAAGATGATGAGTTCCATGAGAACAAGTAGAACTTGAAGGGCTTGAGGGATAACCACGTGAAAATGTCAAGTGGGAAGTTAACTGGGAGGCACTGGTGAAAGTTTGGGTAGGAGAGGAGCATTTGGAAGTCATTATACTGGGAAATAAAGAAGAGAGTCAAAGAGGTTGAAGCCTGTCATGAGTTTGGGGAGAAGTGAAGATGCTCTAATGGCCAAAGGAAGTTAAGTGACTGTGCCTCTTGATTTGGTTTGCCACTTTCAGACTGTTTAACCTTGGATGTTACTTCACTGTGCTGACATTCTGTTATCTCCAACAAATGCACAATAAGGTTAGACTAAGTAACATCTATAATGCCATAGGACTTGGAGTCTAGCTGGGAGGCAAACCATCAAATAACCTGAGATTAATACCAGCATTATCAAGCGCTACATTGGCAAAAGCCCCAGAGAACCATGATCTTCCTAATCAATGACTATTGTTTAGTGAGAAGGAGGTACACAAAAATTGTCTACGGCACAGTTCCACGGAATCATAATAATAATGATAATAATAACTATGGCCAATAGTCATTGAATGCTAACTTTGTACCAGGATTTTCATATATTAATATTTAATCTTTATAACAACCCTACAAAGTAGGTGCTATTAAGAACCTCCATTTTACAAAAAAATGAGATAATAAAAAGGTTAATTATCCCATTCAGAGTCATAAAGGGAGCAAGGATTCAACACCAAGCTGCCTGTCTCCAGAGCCCATGCATTTAATCCTGTCCTATCTGCTCACTGGGCAAACCATGATCTCTGGGGAAATAAGAGGCAGAGGCATATGCATTGGAACTAGTCATGATTTTAGGTCAACTCAATTTTAAGAGAGGTAGGGTCAGGACACAGACTCATCAGCTAAGATTATACTCACTAGTTATAGTTGTTGTGTAGTATTTTCACCATACTTACAGATAGTAGAAATACTCTTAAAACTGGTGCTCACATATATTAATATATACAGATTTAGTTTTTGTACACCTTAACCCCTCTACTGTCTACCCCAAGAGTTGTAGTTTCCTAGTTGTGCCTGGCTCTTTTGCGGTCATCTACTATGAAGGCAGATGCAAGAGGGATGAATCTGATCCTTGTTTGTACTATGAGAGTTTTGTTGAAGTCATTGCTGGTTTACATTCTATAGTGTCCCTAAAGGAGGCCCCAGGTGAAATTCCCTTGTGGTCTTGTTAATATTAATGACATGTCTCAAAGCAACCACTTTGCCTTTCACTAGAGAGCCTTCCGTAAAGTAAAGGACCAAGTTGTTCTCCCAGTCAGTCCCTGAAAACCTAAGAGTAAACTCTGTGGCCAAAGGCAGCATATACGTATTTGCATTTTTTAGCTTTATTCCTGGTCTCCCTTTGTGATCCTTTGTTTGCTTTTCTTTCTGTTTTTCACCTGCTTTTCTTTTTATAGCATCTTATAATTTACATAATCATAACTGGAAACATCAACATCTGTGTGTAGGTAAATCCAACCACATACACATGTTCCCATCACAGTACATTTTGGACTCTTCAGGAGGTCATTGCTGGCTTGCCAGCACAGGGACCATTAAGGGTCTGTAACTTCTCCACATCCTTGCTGATAACAAGGAGGGCATCAAAAAGAAACTGATAATTAGGAGGATCATCGCAACCATCAATTTACCATCCCTTTGATGAGTTTTGGATGCACTTAACGACTCACTGAAGATCAAGTCACACTCCCTTTCTGCAGTAATGTGGGCTTAATAAGCATTAGCCTGATGATGACAATGAGTCAACAATCATCTTCGTAATGACAACCATTTGGTCTAGGCAGGAGGGAAAAGATTCCTGACTGGGCTCGCCTGACTGTGACGGGAGGTGGAGAGGCGGAGAGGTGCTGGTGGAGGGAAGGAGCAAGCTGGGGTGGGGGTGGGGTCACAGGTATCCATGAAATGGGCTCCAAAGACCTGGTGTGGGAGAGGGAGTGCACGTGTAGGACGGAAGGATGCGGCAGTGGGAGTGTGGTGCACAGTGAGGAGTGACTATTGTTTAAGTGAGAAGGGGGTACACTAAACGATAGTCAGGGTGTGGGTCCACTGTCAGCTCCATGCTGAGTAGCCATGTGACCTGGGGCAAGTCACTTGGCCTATGTCGTCAGGTGGAAAAGAAGCATCAAAAAGTCCCTACCTCCCAGGGCGGTGGGAGATTAAATGGGACAATTCACGTCAAGGGCTTTGGTCGGTGCTGGGTGCAAGTTTTAGTTGTAGGATGATTGGTGCTGTAGCACAGAGAATGCAGAGTCTCATCTCAGGCTTCTATGGGGACAGTGCAGCATTTTGAAAGTGGGGACATAATTCTAGAGACTGTCTTCTGTTACTTAAGGAACATGCAGATTATTATTTGTTCGACATAGTACGGGCCACATGTTCCACCTGACATCTCGTCTAAGCTGTGTTCTCATTCTGGCATCTCCTGTAGACCTCTGTACCAACACATAGGCCTATGCACACCACAGATGTTCAGAAAACACTCACCAGGATGCAGTGGGGGTGTACTCAGTAAATAATATTTTTAAATAACGAGTATGTGAGTGAGCTTAAAATTGTGAAAGACAGCATCACCATGAAAATGTCAATAACAGTAAGCCCAAGATTGTATGGGTTTTGGCTTTTTTCAGGCCTGTTATACACCTATGAATCCTCTTGTACTTCCTGCGGTAGACAGCATGTCAACTCCATTTTACAGATGAGGGAATGTATGACTTAGAGAGGTTCTATTTGGTGTCTAGATGCCACTGCTAATAAGTGGTGGAGCTGGAGTCAGAATTCCAGTCTTTGGAACCTCCAACCAAGAAATTTTGCTGGTCAGAGCATTCAGAGTTAGGACACCTTGGGATTTGTCACTAACTTCACTAACTAACCTGAGTGGAGTTTCTCTTTTTGACCTGAAATGTGAAGGAGTTTATAAACCTGATTTTTCACTGAGTCCAAGAGGGCACATATATGTGAATGGTAGGTTGGTGTGGAGAAGCGGAATGGTCACTGATCTGTGCCACAAATCCATGCCCAACCTGAAGAGGCAGCTGTTAATTAACTCCAACTGATGGTTGGCAGAAGCAAATAGAGACCCGGAACATTGACGCTGATTTTTTTTTTTTCTCCAAGAAGACCCTCAAATTTGACTTTTTATGTAAAATCCTCAATTTTGATCATTGATAACTATTTCAAATTAAAAACAAACATGCACATTACAGGGGTCAAATTAAAAAAAATACATGGATCAAATCAGACCTAACTTGACAGTTTGCAAACTCCGGTGTGTTCCAAGGTCTCCTCCACCTCTAAGACACAACGAAAACGGTCAATAGCTTCCTGCTGAAAGGTGAGAAACCACTTATCTCCACTCATGATCAAAATACATCATCTGTTTCTATTAAAGGATATGCTCTGGTACCCGGGGATGATGGCATCTCAAGCCTTCAGCTTCTTGCTTGTGCAACAGAGCTGGAATTATCATACCACTACAGCCGTGAGTGACAGATGTAGATACAGGGTGGAGAAAAGCAGACCTGGGTTTAATTATGTAAATCTATGGCTATGCTTTAATAAGGCGCTGCAATAAAACTGTCATAACTGCCAACTTTGGGAAATAGGATGAACGAAGTTTTCATTCCTGGCACTATATTTGGGAAGAAGAAAAAAAAATGAAAAAAATTCAGAAGAGCTGGTTCATCTTTGAAGCCCTTCAGAAACGTCAGAGATTCCTGAGCTTCTTGCTCCTGCCAAGCAGCATTTGCAGTGACAACTGGTGCCGAAACCCCAGCAGCCCACACAGAGCATCTCCGGAAAGGAAAAAGCTGAAGTTTCAAGGTTGATGTTTTCTAACGAGATGTTAGACGGAGCTTTCTATCATCACCTGCCAATTCTTCCTCCAACTAGTCAGGCCTGTCTGTGCCCCACAACCTTGCTTCTGCTGCCTGTTGCTGGAATGTGACAAAAGGTTGGTTCCTGGACTTGGCCTTTTTTGAAAGCTGGTGGTAGTGGGCCTGGTGGTGAGGGTAGGTATTTCCTTCCCGACCAGGTGAAGGGGACAGGTAAGCTGCTCCCTGTGTTTTAACTATCCAAACGTGTGTGTGTGTGTGTGTGTGTTTTGATTTTAGTATTTAAAACAAAAACGAAACAAAACACAACAACAACAACAAAAAACCCAACTTCATTTTATAGGGCTAGGATTATCACCAGGGCTCCACTGGTTGTGAGCAACAGATTCCTTCTCCAAAGATCCAAGTCAGAAAGCCCATAGGAAAGGGAGCTCCCAGAGCAGCATCTTTACTTTCTGGAATGCTGTTTTCTTACCAGGTTAGTTCTTTCCCCAAGAGAAAACTGAAAGGGCAATCTACACTCCCATTTCTTCAACAAATGACCAAATATCTTGCATGAAACAAGAGAGAAGAAAGTGAGAGGGAAAAAGAAAAGAAAGAGAGCGTGGGAGTGAGGGAGGAAGGTGGAGGACTAGATTAAAACAGTCTTCTGAGCCTTACCAATCAGTGAAATGTTTATTGACCTCATTGCATACTGAATTAAACACATTACTAAATATTTATGTGCCAGTTAGAAAACTATTAGGGAATATTATGGATTATTATTAATTTTAATTTAATTTTTAATTTTTTTAGTGTCAATGGACCTTCATTTTTATTTGTTTATTTACAGGTGGTGCTGAGAATCAAACCCAGTGCCTCACACATGCTAGGCAAGAGCTCTACTACTGAGCTACAACCCAAGCCCTTATTATTATTTTTTTATGTGATAGTTGTTTTGTAGTTTTGTTTTTCAAAAGGGGCTTCATCTTTTGGAGATACATTCTGAAATGTTTATGAATAAAATGATACATCTAGGAGTTTGTTAAAAAAAGTCATCTGGGGATGAAGAATGCAGTGGAGGGCTAGGTAGCTTGCACTCATTGGCAAGACCTGACTTAAATTTTCAGGAATTTTGTGAGCCAGTGATAAACAGTTGTTATTGAAAATCAAGTCCTATAAACTTAAAATTAAAATACAAGAAGAATGGTAACAAATACTCCAAACGTACCACTTCTTAGTTATTTTATCTCAATTGTTATCATCTGTTCTCTCAATATTATTTCACCCATTGTGTCTGTATGCTAGCACACTGTACAATAAGCTGGTCCTGCACATCTCTTCCTGTCCTGTCCAGTGTCTTCCTGCTGGTGACTTGAAAGCAGCTGCAGAAATCCAGAAACACTATGGTCAAGGATTGCTCTAGGGTGAGTGTGGTTGGCATTTACCACCATGCCACTGGAGGAATGGGTGGGGTTTGGATGAAGCAAGACCACTCATGACTAAAACAAAGAATGTGGAAACTCATCACATTCTTCCATCTCTCTTGTGTCTGTTAGGAGTGTCTGTATTGGAAGGTTTAAAGACAGGTGCTGATTCTAGCAGATGCTTGAATACATGAAGGTTGCAGTACTGAAGAATCAAACAGGCAATGGAGACCTCATGTGCGAAGGAAAGCAACAGTCACGAGGCCAGGGGATGAGGATTCTTTGACCTGCTCTGCTCCTGGTGAACTGTGGAACTTGGAGGAGTCAGGTTTTCTGTGTCTTGTCTTTCCTAAAACATAACTTGTACTTAATAAAGGTTTGTAGCATTCAATAAAAGTTGTGGCATTCATGACTATCAAGTGTGAGGATGAGTTAAAAGTATAGATGAGATTGTGGAAACATATTACAGAGGGTTGTAAAACAAGAGAATTATCCTTCACTATTAATTTCCACTTATTATAGAAAAAAATCCTCTGAGTGACTGAATTATCTCCCAGGAGCCTTTTTTTTTTTTCTGGAGTAATTTTAACTTCTTAGCTCATGGTGATGGATCTTTTGGAGGAGAGAATTACTTGTGATTAGTGCAGTATAGAAGTTTAAAGTGCAGGCTACCAAAAAGTGCATCAACTGATAAGTAGATACAGTGTGGTAGGTCCATATGATGGAATATTATTTGGTCATAAAAAAGAATGAACTACTTATAAAAGTTGTGACATGAGTGAACCATTATACCAAGTGAAAGAAGTCAGACACGAAGACTACATTGTTCGATTTATTTAACATGAAATGTCTAAAACAGGCAAGTCTGGAGAGACAGAAAGCAGATTATCGGTTGCCAGCTCTGAAGGATGGGGATTGGTAGGCAACTGCTAAGGGATAAGGGATTTCTTTTTGTGATGATGAATATATCCTAAAATTGATTGTGGTGATAATTGAAAATGCACTAAGACCACAGAGTATACATTTTAAATGGGTGAATTGTGTTGCATGTGGGTCACATCTCAATCAAGGTGTCAAGAAAAGTATAGGCTGCCTGGATTTAAATCCTGGTCACTTTACTTATGGGTTGTGGGATCTGTAGCAAGTTTTCTTTACATGTCTCTGCTTATTTTCTCATCTGCAAAATGAGGATAAAGATGGTGTTTGCCTCATGGGATTTTCATGCAGATTTAATTTAGTCCTGATATAGAAAATATCCAAATGCTTACAATGTGCTCTACACATGGAAATCGGGTAATAAATGATAGCTGCTATGATACTTTTATAGGGTAAGAATTTAATAGTGGAGGAGAAGGGGGAAGAATCTGTGGATGTTTGTTTGTTCGTTTTCATTTTTTAATCTTGGCCTTGTAACCAAAGAGCTTTAGGTGTAACTAAAGCTGTTGTAACCAAAGAGCTTTAGGTGACATCAGTACAGTGGAGTGAATAGTGGTAACAGAAAGATAGGACATGTCTTAACTCTCCTAATCTGTGAATCTGAGCTTATTTATAAAAATGGTCTTTGCATAGGTACCTAAGGGTCCTGAATGAGATCATTCTGAATAAACCCACTTGGGCCCTAAATCCAATGGCAGATGCCTTGCAGAAGAGAGGCAGAGGGAGTTTCTAGGCATGGAGGAGAAATCATGTGGAATGGAGGCAGAGGTTGGAGCTGTGTCTTCAAGCCAGGGAACTTCCAGGAGCTGGAAGAGGTGAGAAGTATGCCAACATAGAGGCTTTGTTGAGAACACTTCTGGCCCCACACTGAGAGAGTTGAATTTCTATTGTTTTAAGCCACCAAGTTTATGGCAGCCCTAAGAAAGGACAATACAGTGAAAGGTTACATCTCCCCAAACTGCTTTCATGATAGCACTCCTTGGAACTTTCCCTCCCAGTTTGCACATCAACGATATATGCTTCATTCAGAAAACCAAGTTCCTCTCTACAGACCCAACCTCCTCCACTCACTTCCCAAAGGCTCCTTCAGGCCTTTGTTCTCCCGATTCAGCAACTCTGAGCCATTCTTCCTTTGGGCTTGGCTTCCACTCTGCACTTTGCTCTTTACCGTCTTGTTATACTTGCTGTTGTTGCTGCACAATTTATTATTTGCTTGTGTGCCATCATCTCATAGTGCTTTCTGCTTAGTTGTGTATCCTGGTATCTTTACAGCTAGACAGTCAACTTCTTCAGTACAAGGAACCTATTTCCTGAGATTTGGCCATAGCACCCAGCACAGTATTAGACCTAGTAGATGATTGAATTAAAGGACCGCAGGCAAGTCACACATTCTGACACAACGGGGAATTCATCCTTCTGCCTACTTTCCTGATCTCTGTTCCTCTTCCCCAGCATGTCTTGGGCTAATTCATATCCCCAAGGGACTGCAAAGGCTATTAGAAATAAACATTAGATAAATTCTTTTTTTCTTTTTTTTCAATAGCAGACATTTGGAACTGATAGATTCTCCAATTCTCCCTTTGTCAAATTTGGCTTTACCCAACCAGCTCTCTTGAATCCTCTAACAAGAATGTCAAAGGAGAGCACATTGTATTTTTAATTATCCCAGCATTCTTTCTTTGTAAATAGGCAAACAGCTCTATAAGAGAGGCATGTGATGCAGAACAGATATGGAACACATGGAACGAGGAATTTTCTCAGAACATCATTTTCTCTTGCCTTTGAGTTTAAGTATAAGCATGTGGCACTTTGTAGATGAAGCATGAAGAGCGCTGGTTCACACCATTTGACCCAGCTATCCCACTCCTTGGCCTATACCCAAAGGACTTAAAATCAGCACACTACAGAGATACAGCCACATCAATGTTCATAGCTGCTCAATTCACAATAGCCAGATTGTGGAACCAACCTAGATGCCCTTTAATTGATGAATGGATAAAGAAACTGTGGTATATATATACAATGGAATATTACTCTGCCATAAAGAAAGATAAAATTATGGCATTTGCAGGCAAATGGATGAAATTGGAGAATATCATGTTAAGTGAGATAAGCCAATCTCAAAAAACCAAAGGACGAATGATATCTTATATGCTTATAAGTGGATGATGACACAGAATGGGGGGTGGGAGGGGTTAGTGTTAGGGTTAGAGTTAGGGTTAGGGAGGGGGGCAAGAATGGAGGAAGGAAGCACTGTATAGAGGAAAAAGAGGGGTGGGAGGGGTGGGGGGAAGGGAAAAATAACAGAATGAATCAAACAACATTACCCTATGTAAATTTATGATTACACAAATGGTATGCCTTTACTCCATGTGCAAACAGAGAAACAACATGTATCCCATTTGTTTACCAAAAAAAAAAAAAAAAAAAAAAAGAGTTCTGGTTCAGGAGTCAAGGAATTCACACTCCAGTCCTGTGTCAGTCTCTACCAGTGTGACCTCAAGGGAGCCAGTTACTCTCGCATCTGTTTCCCCACTGTTAAAGTGTTAGAGTTGAACCAGGTGATCGATGAAAAGACCCTTTCATTTCAATGTTCTATGATTTGGGGTCTCATCCTTATTCCTCTGAATCGTCTATGTCTAACATAGGCAGGATCCAATTGGTAAGCAGAACCTACATTAGGTATTTCAACAGAGGGATTTTAATACAGGGAACTGGTTACACAGGTGGTGGTGGGCTGAAGTCAAGGACGGGGAACACTGCCCTCACTCAAAATCGATAACTGCAGGAACAGCTGGCTGCCATTTATGTGGTAACGAAGGGGAGATTTTGTTATTGCCAGAACCTAGAAAGAGGCAGGTGAAGCCCTTCAGTTCTGAGGCTCAGATATCCGAGGAAGGTGTTCTATGTTGCTGATGCCGTTACTTTAGGAGCTCAGAGAAGGAATATTGCAGAGCGGGTACTTTCACTTCTGAGGAAAGGGGTCTAATACCTTGGAAGGGGGTGATGAAGTCACTCTCCAAGTGCCCATGTAGGAGAAGGCTGGGAGGAACTGCTGCTGCTGACAGGTGGAGGTCATTGATGGGGTGACAGTGCAGCATTAACAAGCTCCACTCTCCTCCTGTCCTCCAGGCTCCCTCTGGGGTCTGTATTAGTAGAACCGACCATGAAACCAAGTGGCAACAGATAAATGAGGTTTTCAGAACCCCTGCTCTAGTGTGGGAAGACAGCACAGAAAGATGCATTTAGGGTGGAGACAGTAGCCTAGTGACTCGTGCAGAGGTGTTAAATGAATTTGTGATAATAAATGGCGCTCTGCAAGTTTAGGGCCTGCCGGTGGGGCAAGAATTCAGGGAGACTTCATTTAGCCAACGATTGAGTATTTGCTAAGAAGTGTAAGAGATGCGATGGTAGAAGAGGAAACATGAACAGGAAAAGAGAACGGTGGCTTGCTTTATCTTGGTTTGATCAATTATACTTACACTTTTTTTTTCTTTTTTCTTTTGCTTTTTTTTTTTAGTGGCACTGGGGATTGGACCAAGGCCTCGCATATGGTTGGCAAGTGCTCTATCACCAAGTTACATCCCTAGCCTTTTTATTTTGAGACAGGGTCTCACTAAGTTGCCCAGGTTGGCCTCAAACTTATGGTACTCCTGCCTCAGCCTCCTGAGTAGCTGGTATTATAGGTGTGTGGCACCGTTCTTGGCTTCAATTGCATTTTTCATAATAATGTGATTTTATGCAGTGTGAAATTGGTTCCCTTTTGGGCTTCATAAGTGGATTTTTGACTGTGCATGTGTTTTAACTCTAGAATAAGAGATTCGTAGCAAAAGGGATCCCTTTTCTGATCTCAAGGAGGCAGACTCCAGCACAGTTTGTGTTGCTGAACAACTGTTGTCAACAGAATTCTAAAAACCATCTCCCCAAGACTCTTGTCCCCTGGTTATTCAATCCAATGCTAATCTTAGTACTATTGTGAAGGGATTTTGCAGAAGTAATTGAGATTATGATAGGGAGATTTTCCTTGATTATCTAGGAGGATCCAGTATAATACCATAAACTCTTAAAAGTGGAAAAATGGCGTGAGTCAGAATGTGGCAGAAGGTGGAGACAGCTGGGGAGGTGAGGCATAAGAGTCTGAGGTGTGAAAAAGACTTGACCCGTTGTTGCTGGCTTTGCTCCTGGAGGTAGGGGCCCATGAGCCAAGAAACACGGCTGGCTTCTAGAACCTGTGAATGACCTCCAGTCCACAGTCAGCAAGGGAAGAGAGCCCTCCCTCCTACAACTGCAAGGAGCCAAACTCAGTCAACAACCTGATTGAAATTGGAAGTGGATTTATCTCTGCATCCTCACGAAAGGAACATAGCCTAGTTGACACCTTGGCTTTGGCTTTACAAAAGCGAAAAACCAATTGTGCATCCTGTGCCTGGATTTTTGACCTGCAAAACTATAGCAAACAGGTGTTTTGAAAGTGGTCCAGTTTGTGGCAATTTGTTAGAATAGCAATAGAGAACAATACAGCACAAAATGGTGCTCCAGGAGGACCTCTGCTTTTGTTGTTTTCCCTGCTTGGCTCCTGTGCTTTCTTCAGCTGCCCATTGTTCCTAAGAGAAGACCCACTGAGTCCTTGCAGAAATGCAACCTGGTGGCTGTCACTAGGTGCTGTCCTGGCCCTGTCTGAACCCTACCATGTTCCCAAAGGGAGGGAACACTTGGAAGACTGTCCCTCCACTGCCTGGGGTATGGGTTCACAGGGAACTCATACTGCTTTTAATCAGTAAGCAGTCAGTCTGTCACAACAAAGAGGATTGATGGAAATTAGGATTGATAACTGATGTAAATGTCCACAGCAAAGTTGGGTTGAATGGAATAATTAAAACCCTCTTTTTCCTTTTCTTTTTAATCATGTTAGGTTTCCATGTCTCAGGGGAAGTATTACTCTTATTGGCCATCAAGATGGATAGGTTGTATGATTAAGTTGCAGATGTAATTGTTGAGCTAAATTGAAGTGTCAGAAGCTTAAAGGAGGCTTCTCTCTTGATTGGAGCTCTGTTCACTCAACAAGCAGAATATGCCTTGATCTTTTTCAGATAATGGATATGGCCTGTATGGACAAAGAGTTAGACTTCACTACGTTTTTTTTGAAAACCTCTTTGGAGGAGAGACTGAGTGTCAGGCTATAGCTATTTCTTTTTGACTCATGGTTCACAGGGAAACTATTATTACAGAGTTTTTCTGGCATTGGACAACCACTGTTTCATTAAGTGGCTTCTGAGATCTGGACACCAAGGGGTTAGATGAGCTGTCAGAATTTCATGCCAGCAGAAAATGGAAAGCTCTTATGGTTTTCTTTATTTCTTATCACTAAATTCCATTACACATTGGTAACAACTCTCAGGGCAGAGAATTTCAAGGTTTCTCTGTGTTCCTTCATTGTTAGCCAGCTGACCTTTGGTCCCAAGCCTTCTTGTTCTCCACAAGTTAGTGTATGTCATTCTGGAGGAGATGTTCTATAATTTTCAAATGATGTTTTCTAAGTGCTTCTACTTCACTTATTGTTTCAAATTTTAAAAAATGCACAGTGCCTACCACTGTCTCTTCCCATACACTATATTTGAATGTATAGCATCATGACAAAGAAAATACAGTTCAATCTCTTCATCTATTAATAAAAAACTTCTCATTTTAATTTAATCCTCCCATCTTTTCCGAATTGCTTCAGGTCTATATTTTTGTCATACTTGATCCTTCTATAATGTGTGATATTCCTACATGGACTTACTGTGGGGTCAGGCTCCATTTTGAAAGAAGCACTGTCTGTCTGGTCAGCCAGCCCTGGGCTCAATCTTGTGAAGTGGGTCCTCTCAGGTTAAGTACATCTCCTTAAAAATTCCATCTGTGACTACAAAACAAAACAAAACAAAACAAAAAAAATCAATTAAAATACATGAAGTAGGAAGCTGGAGGTGTAGCTCAGGGGTAGAACACTTGACTAGCATGGGAAAGGCCCTGTGTTTTGTCACCAGCACCACAAAGAAAAAAAATATGTGAGGGATTCTTTTGGTCTGGACTTTATTTATTTATGAATTACTGTTAAAAAGTGTGATTACTAGGGCTATAATCTGTATGGGAGCTAAGAACTCCTTGTCTCTTAAAATCTACATAAAGTGTGGTTGCAAAACATATCCCATTGCTTCTGGAAAATTCTGTCCCTGCCCTAAAAGTTCTTATATTCCTAGGTTCTTATATTATTGCAGGATATCTGTCCCTTCAAAACTCCTATTCTCTTCTTTGGATCTAATGCTGGCATTTTTCCTTTGACTCAGATATTTCCTTATTAAACACACACACACACACACACACACACACACACACACCCATCGTCTACACAATCCATTCCCCTAAGGTCTTTGCTTGTGCAGATAGCAGCTTTTATGGAAGGTCCGGGGAGTCGAGGGGCAAAGTTTGAATGAGAACCATGAGAACAACTTCAAATTGCACACTATACATTATTCACTCTTAAAAGTTCTCTGTCCTCTTCATCATTCACCCATCTTCTTTTTCTTGTCTTGCTTCCTTATCTTTCTTCTCTGTTTACTAATTATTGTTTGCTTTTACTGCAGAATAGCTTACTAACCCACTTGTTGCTTTATCTCTCTGGCTGATCTATGACCACTATTGGCATATTGGACTGGATAACTCTTTGTTGTGGGAGCTGTCCTGCATGCATTGTGGGATGTTTGCAGGATCTCTGGCTTCTACCCATGAGATGCCAGTAATACCCACTCCCTGGGCTCCACAACTCCCAAAGTGTTTCCAGACATCAGCAAATGTCCTGAGGAAAGGGTAAGAAAAAAAAAAAAAAATTCTTCCCTAACCTAAAGTCCCTGCCCTCAGGGTCTTAACTTTCATTTCAGTACATTGCTCTAAACACAAGCACTTCCTTCCCTGAAAGGAATTTTAGAACCAGTTGTTACGATACGTTTTTTTCCCCACCCTCCTGCTTAAGTAAGACTTACCTATGAACACTGTCTGCCAAAACTGAGCTATGCATCTTATAGACATTGTATCATACCCACATGCACTTATCAAATGTTATTTCAAACATACACATATGCACATACATATATTCTTAACTATGTGCGTTATACATGCGTGCATATGTTTATATATAACCACAAGCAAACAGGTGTAAACTAACTGTTCTCACATCCTCTGACCTTTTGGAAGCAGCTTTTCTCATGATGGACTCATGGTAGGTGGCTTGATATACTCCATGGGGCTCCTTGTACTCTCTGAGGGTTGCTGAGGTGGGGTTTCTGTTTCCCAGTCAGTCCCCAGTGCCAGTGCTGCCTGTTTCTCTGAGGTCACCTGCTCCAACCTCACTCCTTGATCCTGCACTCACTGTCCTCTCTGCTTTGCTCTAGACTGGATGCTACACCCCAACCTTGGTTCCCTTCATTTCTGAAAGTATAATCAGCGCAAATCACATCCGTTGTGGATAACAGATGTTTTTTGAGGGTTTGGGGATAACAGAAATGAAACACAGTGTAGGGCAGATTAAAGAACAACTTAAAATTCAATATCAAACATTACTGATGTTTTCACATCCCTTGGGCATTCCTTTGGCTGGGAATTTCTCACTGGCTGCTGTAGGGGAAAAACAACCCCACAGGTTCTTAGTTGGAACTTCTTGTGATGAAAGACAGATTAACAAAAGAAAAACAAAAGAAATTTATTAACATGTGTTTCTTAAATACATGAAATACTGAGAATGAATAGTTCTCAGAGAGATGGCTTTGAATTCCCGTGTATATGGCATCTTCAACAAAGACCAGCAAATTTTTAGAGAAGTGACAATAAGGAGGAGAAGAACTTGGAGTCTCTAGGGGCAGCAACCAGGGGAGAGCAAATAACTGGCATATGGCAGAAGCCACGGTATGTTCTTTCTAAAATGAGGGTATAAAAAAATGCTGCAGCTTCTGTTTTAGCACCCTTTACTTCCTAAAGTTTCGTTAGTAAAACTCATTAGTGTGGATTCCTCTGTTACCATCTTCAGATGAGAGTGGTCCCAAAGTCTCTTCACTGGTTAACCTTTGTTCTCCCTGGTTGAGGCAGGAGGGCAGGGTACCTTTTGTCTTTACTGTGACCTGCTTTTAGGCAAATGGAGGGCAAAAATTTTCTGGTATTTACTGCTTCTCTGCCCTAAATTTTCCTGCACAGCCTTTGTCCACACTCATAGGTGTCCACCATGTTCCTGGCCTTTCTTTCTCCACCCTTTTTTCCCACCTGCCAGCCTCAACCCATAAATCACGTAATATCCTGAGCATTCTGTTATCAGTGCCTGTCTCCTGTAGGTGCACACAGAGCTGGTTTGTTTTCCTATCAGTGCTCATATTCTAATTGTAAGCCACAGTGTCTGGCTAGCTCGTGATTACTTGATACCAAACTTTAAAATATAGCATCTTCGTTTCCCGTGTTTCTGTTTCTTCCTTCCTAATTCCTTCTGCTGCAGCATGAATGCTGAAGGAGTTCAGCATGACAACATGAAAACACTGGATCTGGAAGAGGGGAGCTGGGAAGAGCAAAGTGTTTCTCAGGGTGTAGTTTAGCCACTGCTGCAGGACCATGAAGCAGGGCTTGAAGGAGTCCTATAGACCCCTTTGGTTTTGGGGGGCAAGTGAACAGTATTACCTCATAAGTAAGACTTACTCTGATTCTGATTCTGTTACTTTTTCCTCTTATACTATCAGATATTTTTGAAGGGGTGAGGAATATTTTCTCTTTAAACATTTGTGCTCATTTGCAACAAGCTTGGGTGATAGATGGATAAAATCATAGTTTTAACTTCACAGAACAAAGGAGAAAACAAAACGAAGAAAAGATGTCCTATAATTTTCATTGTTTTAATTTCTCCTTTTTCTAATCTTTTCCATCACTTGGCTTATTTCTCAGTGCTTAATTTTAGTTATAGTTAATATTTACATTGTATAGATGAAGAAACTGATGCCTGAGACAATTGAGTGCTTTGACTAAAAGGAGGAGTGAAATAAAGGATACACATTGTACAGAGCATATGAAATCTTTTTAGGCATGATCCTCAAATGTCTCTTGTGATCTTTAAGAGAGACCATGACCAACAGATTAGATTCAGATACAGATTTAGCAGATACTAATTCAGTGCTGAGGACAAGTCAAGTACTTAAAAATGCTTGTCAAAGGGATAGATGAATTGTGTCATCATTCTCACGACTTCCTTAGAAGGTGGTATCTCTGTAGACATGAAAGCAAAGCTCAGGGAAGGGACGTGACCTGCTTAGGGTTCATCATCGGGGAGTCAACAGAACCAGGATTCAAAAACGGATGTTTGACTTCAAAGCCTCCACTCCTTGGCATCCTGCCCCACTTCACTCCCTATGTTAGTTAAGGCCTCACAGACATTTGCTAAAAGGATTTTGCTAAGTAAATAATGCTGTTGCAAAGGTAGATGCTCTGTTCCTGGTAATCCACACCTGTCTGATCAAATCCAGTTGGGATTTTAGAAATGAACACAATCCTTTGGAGAACCAGCATGTGTGTGTCTAGAAAGCTTAATAACTTCTGTGGTAGCCAGCATCCTGGATGGCCCTGATACAAACATCCTGAAGTCTCCTTGCACATTATAGGGCTGGTCTGTGTGATCAATAGCATATGACAAAGGTGATGTTCTCATCCTTCCCAGAATGAGGTTATAAAAGAAGACTACAACTTTCGCCTTGGGCACTCTTTCTTGAGACCCAGACTGGAGGAAATCTGAGTGCCTCCTTACCTTTTCACTGAGACACCTCCCTTACTTCACCCTTGTCTGTACTTCATCCCTTATCTCTCTTGGGTCCCTCAGTCTAGGGAAGATCATTGGCATATTGTGAATAGCCCTGTGAAATAGGATTGTATGGCTAGGAACTCAGGTTTCTGGTCAACAGCCAGGGAGGAACTGAGGTCTGGTAAAATCTATCTGAATGAGGTGGATTTGACTCTCAAATGACTACAGCCCCATGAGACTCTCTGAGCCTGAACACCCCGGCTAAACCACTCTCGGATTCCTGACATAGCACCTTGACTCTGAAATACTTCTTGAGTCACCATCGAGTCCACCTTTGTATATCAAGGGCATTGAATACTCACTCCTCATTTCTTTCTTTTACCAGGATCTACTCTGTTTGAGTGGCAGTGGTGGTTTTAAATAAATAGTTTCCCCCCTCAACCTGATTTGGTAGAAATTTGTGAATACCCAAGCACAGAGAGAGAACGCAATTGCAACTTGAGTGAAACTTGTCAACATCCTGCACAATCCCTTCAGGTGCAGTGAGCAGGTTTGTGAAGGTTGAAGATGACATGTGCACTCTGGCATCTGACTAGGCATAGGGCCAGCAGAGCCCCAGCAGCTCCTGGAGGGCCTGGGATGGCAGATGGGGCCGCAGCTCTGATTCAGGCTCTTCCCAACTAACTCTAGGACTTTGTTTAAGTCCTGCATCATTTCTCATCTATGATAGGGAAACAAGATTTCATGAGGAGGGGCTAAGATAATAAATGGGACAATGCATCAAGAAGCACAAAGGGTAATACAAACGCCGTGTAGTATTCATCAGGGTTCTGGTTATTATGACTGTTTTAAATAACCCATCACTTGACAGATAGTTTTAAGGCAACATGAGGGATCTTCCCTCTCAATTCCAGTGGATTTGCTTTACAAAGTGGAAATGATTCATCATCCTCTGGTCAGGTCATGATGAATGTGTTCATTCATTCACTTTTTCATATTACAAGTTATTTGCTGTAGGCCTATAATGTGTTAGGCACTAATCTAGGCTTTTGGGACACCTCAGTGAGCAAAGATCCCTGCTCACATGAAGACTTCCCTGATGGGGAAGGGGCAGGACCATAGCTCCTCTTGCTCAAGATGACTGTGCTTGCAGCCAAGGAGACTATCTAGCTGCACACCTTAATTCTATACAATGTTTATCTATCAACCTTGATTAAGTTGAAAAGAAAAAAAAGAGGAGTGGGTAGTCAAAGCCTCCTGATGATAATTTGAAGGGGTAGGGCTAGTCAAAGATAAATGGCTTTGCATCAGAGAATAAGAAGAAACAGAAGTTTCAGGGGGTCAGAGCAGCTTAGCAGGAGTGGCATGTCACTCATGGGAGAAAATAGATATGAAACTGAATGGTGGGCTTGGGTCACAGAGTTGAGAGCCTATTTTACTAGATTAAGGATTTGGGATATTATTTTTCATGTAGGGAGGGATTATAGATAGTTTTAGAGTAGAACTGATTCATCTGCCACCAGGGCATTGAATTGACTAGAGTGGGGAAGAAGGGAAGAGATCCTGTTGAAAAAAGAAGGAGTTGACAATTCCCTTATGGACTGAACTCTCCAACCCCCTTCACATATTGAAGTCTCAATCTTCAGTACCTCAGAAGGTGACTGCATTTGAAGATAGGGTCCTGAAAAAAGTGATCAAGTTAAAATACATCTGTTGGGGTGAGGTCCTAATCCAATATGGCTGGTGTCCTTTAACAAGGGAGAGTCACTAGGGAGGTGTATGTGCAGAGGGATGTCCAGGTGAAGAGGAAGACAGAGGGTGGCTACCTGAAAGACAAAGAGAGATGCCCCACAGGAAACCAATCCTACCTGCACTGTGATCTTGGACTTCCAGTTTCCAGAACTGGGAGAAAATGCATTTCTATTGCTTGAACAACCCAATCTGTGGTCTTTTAAAAATGCCAGCCTGAGTCAACTAACACAGCCCCCTCTCTATTCAGAAGAATGTGGATTTCTCACTCTACACTGTGAATCAGTTCCTAGTCCTTTCAGTACATTAGATTTCCCTGGAACATATTTTTTTAAAAATACTGATTCTTAGGATCCATCCCTGACTCATTTAATCAGAACCTCTGAGCTCATTTCCTGGACATCATTGAGTATACTCTTTTAAGCACCCTGAAAGTGATTCTGATGTGTAGGCAGAGTGGAAATCATTGCTATCCAGCAATGGAAAAAGTGAGTCAGATAATCATGTTTTGTGGATCTTCATAAACAGTTATGAGGGAAAAATATTCTCACTCCAGTCTTGACAAGTAAGCTTTTAATCCTTAACCAGAATAAAAGAAAATGTTTGACAGAATTACAAGGTAAAGTTTGATGCTGGTCATGTGGGTTTTGGAGGGTACAGACCAGAGCATGTCTTTAAGTGTGAGAACTCTTCAGTTGTATCTTTTTGATTCTGTGTTCCAGCCATAAGCTCTTGTTCAGCCTCAATAGCCTTGTGACCAATTGTAAGTTGCTTAAGTTGACTTTGCCACAGTTGGTTCTTGGAACATGGTAAATATTCAGTTAAAATTAGCTCTTATTATCAAGGACCCTGAAGACTTTCTGTTCAATCCCAAAGATTATGATAATGCTTGTTTGGGTCACTTCTGATTAGATTTCTAATCAGTTAGGCTAATGATAGATGGTAATTAGCCAAACACTTCCAACTGGCTCAGAGGACAGTTCAGATCCCTTCTGTGAATTTTGCTGGAAGTCTGGATTTTAATTAGAATTTTGGAGACCATCTTATTACATCAGCAGAAGGATGCCAACACATTAAAGGAAACATGATATAAAAATCAGCTTTGAATGGTCCCAAAATTCAGAGGGACATTAAACATAAGCATTTTTTGGAGAGTTATAAATGACCATTAGAATGAGCTGCTGGGGCCCATTGGAGACCTCTTTAATGTCCTCTAATCTGCAGGGTCCCTTGAACTAAAGGAATTGGATTTTGATGTCCATTAATGTTGAGCATTAACCCAGGGAGGGTGGAAATGGGAGTTCTATAGTTAATTAAGCACACCTTTCTTCTTTGTGTCCTATCTGGCTCTCAACTGGCCTTTATTTAAATTCTTCTTTCTTATAAATGCTAGATACTTTGATGAGAAAAGGGACCACTGAAATCGATACTCATTTCCTCCCTGCAAATGGTTTTTGCTGTTTCAAGTTATAGAACTTGGGCTTCTGGGTCTTAACACTTGGCCCACCTCTCTTGAAATCTGATTTGATTGGCTGGTTCACCTCTAGGACACATCTTAGTGTGTAATGAAATTGGAGAGTTCCTTTCTGGTTCCTGAGAAGGAGATACAAACAGTGGGGACAGGAATGGACTAGGACTGGAGAAAAGTCCCAAGGCTGCCCTGGGAGCGGGAGATGGAGAATTTTCTCCCCTTGAGGGATTGTGAGCCTCTGGAAGGCAGAGACTTGAATTTATTGGCCTTGTATATCCAGTGTCTCACATGGGTTTGTGCATTTGGCAAAGAGCAATAGATATGTTTTGTTTCAAAAAACTGTGCTTGATCTGGATGTTTGACTCTGGATACTTTATATACAGTAGAGAAGTGCTACTATTTTTCTTAGGGCTCCTGTTTCTGGAACAGAAGTATGAGTCTTCAGATGATGAACCAATCATCAAAGAGGAAGCTCAGTCTAACTCCTTGTTTGAAGGTTTCCCCATTATAATAATAGTAGAATAAGAATAATTCCACAAAAGAGTAGTAGAAAGGGACCAAAGAGAAGACATGTTCTTCCAATCAGAGCTGTTAGGCCCGAAGACCCAAAGTTGTCATCTTGCCTGCCTTTTGCAAACCAGATGAGATTTATAACAGCTGAGATACATAAGATGCGAATGCACCTGTTTGCATTGGGGGCTTCTTTGCCTTAATTTATGAGTTTGCCTGTGTACTAAATCATGACAGCTTTCTGCTTGCTTTTCAATGAAAACATTTGACTTACTTCCAAACGGAAGCACATAATGAGTAGACACACTCTTCTCTCCCCCCATATCCAGCTGAGTCACTTTGATTTGCTTTTCTGTTCTCTCTTTCCCTCTCTATGACTCCTCTCCTTTCCTTTTTCTGTTTCTAATGTAGTCCACCAAGGTTTAATTGCTCAGTGCCTTGCTAAGTGTGGGAATTCTCTTGGGGGTGCTTATGGGTTTCCAAATGCTGGGATGGATCTGGATGAGTTTCAAGCAAGTGCATGATGTGGTCTGGCAGACAATAAAGGAGACCTTTTATTTTTTGAAGGTGCCAGACCGGCATCACTGTTAGATCAGCACATTTGAATAGTTCTGGAGAACTGGAAAATAGGCAATGTCTTGCTAGGGATGTTGGTAATATTACAGAAGAAGGGATAATTACTGAAGTTTTCAATTTGTGAAAAGTGAAAAATAACTCTGTTGGATGTTCATTAGAAAAAGAGCTGAAGAATTATGGAAGTTACAATAGAATGTGGGGACAATGAGATAGGAGGCCATGATCCTCTTCTTTTTATTTAAGGTAGTAATATGGCTACTTTTATCACCACCACAGTTGCTACTGCTAGCTGCAAATTATTGGATCCTATCTGTGCTCCAACAGCTTTTCACGCATATCCTCACTTTATATATTTTAGCCCATAGCAATATTACAAAATAGGTACAACTGTTAGTCTACACTTGAGGAAGCAGATGCTTAGAGTGGTCAGTTACTTTGCTTAGGATCTCCAGTCATGATGCACTAGAACTGAGATTTAAATCTGTGTTTATTTGCTCAAAGCTCATATTATTATTATTATTTTTGTGGCGCTGGGGATTGAACCCAGGGCCTTGTGCTTATAAGGCAAACACTCTACCAACTGAGCTATATCCCTAGCCCCTTATATTATTAATTGACATGCTAATATAATGTAGTCATTGGAAATCTGTAAATGCATATGTTGATTTGATGTTGGAAATTATATTGATTAGACTAGATCATTTTCCTTAGCTTCATAAGCATATGTGGCAGGCACATGTGTTTGTGTGCATTGTGCTGGTGACATGTAAGTTATAGACAGGGACAGAGCTATCAATCTGAGTGTGGGGAGGCAAGCTTCATCACTCGGGACTGAGAATGCCTCTCCCCACTATCCTTAGAATGAATTGTAAGCCTGGTGTCCCTGAACCAGAAATATCAAGTCCAGAGGAGAATATTAGAGGGCTGAAGAAGTTTGATTCAGGGTAAGTGGTTCTGACTTTTGCCCTTGATTATAACAAGATTAGTTACACTGTGGTCATGTGGTAAGAGACTCGATGCCTCTCATTGTGTGGAGTCCAGAGACTAGAAGGGAAGATGCTTAAGCTAGGTGTCTGTGAACACTGCTAGCTGAATTGGAGCCAAAGGCTAGCTTTTCATGATGGAGGTTCTCTGAGTAGTTTTGTTTTAGTTGTATTTATTATATTCTGCTTATATTTTCTATATTTAGATATTGTTTATTTTCATTTACCTTTTCTATCTTCTTCCTTCAAGAAAAGTTATTTTTGAAAGTGCCAATTTATAAAGCTCTGAGAGGAAAAAAATGTTCAGACCCAATGAGAACCCCAGTGGGGAAGCACTGAATCCCCGAGGACTGCAGTGGTATTAGGTGGTAGAGATCAGAGTCACTCAAAGGGGAAAGGTCTTTCAGGGGTACTCTGGGGACTTTCACCCAAGATGAAAGTTTATGGAACCTTACCATGTGGACTATCCCTCGTCACTGTGGCAGGCAGAGGAAGCATCCAAATCACTCATTGGTCCTTGAAGGTTGGAGGAGACATGCATCACTTTTATTCACATTTCATTGGCCAAAATAAGACTGAACAAGAAGAGAGACAGAAAATGACATCCTACCATATGCTTAGAAGGAGAAAAATTAGAATATTGGGAAAGAGCCTGCTGGCTATCATAGAGGTCAATCCCTTTACTTTGGTGGACCTCATTCCTTTGCTTTCTGCAAGTGCTCTAAGAAGGTGGAGGTGAGGTTCCTGTGCAGGAATTATACCTAACCTACAGGTCATCTACTCTTCCATGGTGGTGTCTGCTTATGAACATTACCCGTAATGTCTGCCCTGGGGACTAAGGCTGTGAACTCCAATCTCAGACAAGGAGGGGGCTCAACTGTACTTGCCAAATTTTTGGAAGATTCCTGACTTGTTCACTGGGAAAGAGAAGCAGGAGAACTTCCCTTCATAGAGCTTCTGGAAGCTCTTCGGGAACTTACATAGGCTTCTTTTCTAAATTTTTCCTTTAAGGGAATTTCCGAGCTTCATCTCCAGTCACCCATCTAAAAATCTGGTGTTTGAATATGTAAACTTGTGATAGATTTTCTAGCTCCACTCTTCTCTTCTCTTCTCTTCTCTTCTCTTCTCTTCTCTTCTCTTCTCTTCTCCTCTCCCCTCCCCTTCCCTTCACCTTTCCTTCTTTCTTCTCCTTTCCTTCCCCTCCCTCCCTCCTTCCTTCCTTCCTTCCTTCCTTCCTTCCTTCCTTCCCTTTCTGTCTGTTTATTTATTTATCTTTCCACATTTATTTTTGCATTTTCTCCTCATTCTACATTTTGTATTGGTGCATTGTAGATGTACATAATGGTGGGATTTTTTGTTACATATCTGCATATGCACACAATATAACAATGTAATTTGGCCAATATTACTCCCCAGCAATTCCTCCTGACCTTCCCTCTTCCCATCTCCTAGTTCTTGCCCTTACTAATTTCCCTTTGATTTTCCCCACTTTTATTTATTTATTTTTATTTTATTTAGTTTTTGGTTAGGATTTAACCTGAGGTGTTTTACCACTGAGCCACATCCCCAGCCCTTTAAATTTTTTTTTATTTTGAGACAGGATCTCACTAAGTTGTTTAGGTCCTTGCTAAGTTGCTGAGGCTGGCTTCAATCTCCTGCCTCAACCTCCCAAGCTGCTGGTATTACAGGCACGTCCAACTATGCCCTGCTTCCCACTCTTTCTTAATAGTTCATATTTATTGAGTGGTTATTGTATGCCATCTACTGTTCCAAACACTTGCTTTGTATTACTCATTTAATCCTCAAAACAATGCAGGGAGAGGGGTACTGTCAATGTCTTCATTTTATAACAGAGGCAGAAAGAGAGAAGTTAAGGAATTTGCTATGGAGTAGGGGAGCTGGGACTCAATCCCAGACAGAGGGACTTCAAAGCCCACTGTGGGTCTCTTGGCTACCAGCACATTACTATATTTGGAGAAAGCAAGTTTGATTTAAATGCAAATATGAACAATGAAATGCTCAATGATGCCAGTAGCAACTCACTGAGATTCTCAAATGCTAAACTCCTCACTGTCTTACACTCTTGATTTAAATCAATAGGATAAAATGAATGCAGATGGACCAATGGTCCAGCAGGAAGCTTTATCTTCTGCAGAGCAAGGCAGAGTGAATTTGCATGACTGAGTGTTAATAGCCTTTGTCATGAGCTGCAAATGACAAATTTCTGAAGACAAAAGTTCATTACTACATGCACACGGGGCAAAGCTTAAAGGCCTCCGTAGGAAATTATTATTGCTTAAAAGTTCCTTAAAGCAAAACATGGATGCCCAGGAATCAATGATACAATCATGTGAAATGAGTCTCTTTCTCTCTGTGTCTCTGTCATGTGCCACGTAATGATATTTTGGCCAATGATGGATAGCACATATGATGGTGGTCTCATAAGATTATAACCTGGGTGTTTAGGAAGCTATGCCACCTGGGTTTTTGCAAAATTATGAAATTGCCTAACAAGTATTTCATGAGATGCATCCCATTGTTAAAGGACACATGAGTGTACTTAAACATGTAAAGAATTTATCCAATGATGTGCTGGAAGTAGCCAAGGACTGGTTCCTGATTCTCTGGGGAAAAAAATCATATTTGTAGTTGTTGCCAGCTTCTGTGGTGTAAATATTTCCATCACGTTAATCTCGTTACGAATGTGATGTCACTGAATGCAGAGTAGGAAAGAGATGCTAAGAATTGGCTCTCATGAAGCACTATCAGCTGGTTTCAGCACACCAGTGACATCAGATGGGAGAAAAAGGATACTCCATAGCTCATAGTTACAAAAGAAAAGAAAAAGAAGAAGAAGAAAAAACGGGTCAGATTGGAAATAGGGAAACTGAAATGAATCCACCACAGTATTTGGATGAGTACATGCATTAATTATTTTTGTTTAAAAATCAGTGAAACAAATTTTTTCTCAGTCCCATGCCAGTGATTCCTCCTGTGTTACACTTTGGGGTTGTTCTCTGGGAAATTCACTGAAGGGAGCTGTCATTTGCAAAAATTTCAACTTGGAAAGTGAGAGATGAGGCTGAGGCCCTGGGACTCAGGAGCACTGCACCCTGTCCACAGCTCTGCAGGTGGGTAGCTGTGAGCTGGGCACATCATTTATCTGGAAATAATGACACTCTTCTAAAACTTTCTGATGCTGACAGGTTATGATTTTAAGTCCAGTTAGGGGGGTAGTGAGAAGAGCACAAGGTAAGTCAATGGAAAGGGGACAGAAAATGGAGAAACAGGAAGAAAAAGACTGGGTGAAGGTGCTGGGAAAAAGAGATGGAGTTGAGAAAAAGACAAAGGGGGAAAAAATCCCATAACATTTATCAAGAACCTCTTATGTGCCAGTGATTATGAGATTATGAGTGATTATGAGATTATGATTATGTGATTAGGAGAAGCACTTTGTTTATTTATTCATGCTCTCTAATTCAATTTCCATACCAACCTCATGAGACAGTGATTATTTTCTGTATTTTACGGAAGAGGAAAATGAGCCCAGAGTACCATTATTCACCCACTGTCACTCTTCTAGCGAGTGGCTGAACTGGAGTTCCCAACAGGATCTGCACATCTGCAATCCTGCCTTCTTTGCACCCATGCAGTACTGCTGAGTGGGCAGGAGGTTTGAAGGGAATGTGAGATAGAGATCACTCCCAGGAGGGCATTTGACTGTGACTCTTATGAATTCTCCTTGGACAAATGTGTTGATCTTTGTTTATTTATTTATTTATTTATTTTTGTTTCTACCTGCAGAAATCTTTAAATCTTAAGAGGTGCCAGTCTGAATAGGATGATTTAAGCAGTGCATTTAGGCAGAAATGATCAGTTGGAATGTTGTATCCATCCCCAGAACAATAGAATTCTAGGGGTCAGGTAGTTTTGGCTCTGGGTTGGAGGTTGCCTTTTGGATCTCTCCTAGGCAAAAGTGACAGAAAGGAGGAAGTAGGTATCTTCTGAACCCAGATTTAAACACCAAGTCTGGAAAATACAGAGGAATAAAGAAAAAGAGGTGGAGGGAGGGAGGCGGGGGGAGATAGAGATAGATAGAGAGAGAGAGAGAGAGAGAGAGAGAAAATGATGAAGCAATGGGCAGGTTTTATTGCCCAGTAAAGACTATGCTACCAGAACTCTGAGTCTGGCTGAAAATCAACAGTTGAATCAGGTACCTGCTTTAATGAGTAAGAAAATATTGATTAAAAGCACCAGACTCCCTCAGCTGCCCAGCTCTGGAATCTCGCTGCTTTGATAGCACAAATCGATATCCTCCTGTGAAGGTTTAAGCTTTGATTTGTGAAATAGGAACTGCAGCAGGGTCCAGTAAGGACTGCCATCTAGCAGAGAAACTGCAGTGGGCACTGGCTCAAGGGAAGCACATTTACCATTCAGCAGCTTTTATTCAGCACAGGGAGCCGTGGGTCAGAGCTCTGGGCAGCTTCACAAATGACCTTTTTGCAGACTGACAGGGAAGGTGTCAGATCCTTGTGTATGCTATCTTTATTAGATTATACATACATGTATGGATTTATCTCATATGGAGTGAGCACCATAAACTAGAACTACAGGCAAGACCTTGAGGGTATTGCTGTATTTGCTCTTGGGCCATTTGTACCTCACAGCCTCATCTTGTCTTTTCCGTTCTTTGGGTGGTCCTAAAGCTGAATGAATCTGACCTGATAGTAGATATGCACACATCTCCTTTGTACTCGCTCCCTGGAATTGAAGATTAAATATTTTCTTGGGATGGAGAATGAGCACACGTTTTGGAATCAAACAGACCTGTGACAGAGGAAATCACTTAATCTCATGGAGCCTGTTTTCTAGACTGTGTGATTATGGTAGATTGTAGCTCCTAGGATTATTGCAGGGATTCAGTGGGATCCTGCAAAGAGGATGTTTAGTGGAGTGCCTAGTAAGAACTCCACAAATTCAGTGCTATAATAATTCCAAGAATTCTCCTAGGTTACTAATAAAGGTGTTTGCATGATGAATGTCACAACACTAGTAACTCTTCCTTTTCATTCACCTCCCATTTCTGGATTCTAGACTCAAGTCAGTCATTAGTAAACTTAAGGAGGGCCTCTTGTCTTCTGCTTATTACCAGAAGTGCAAAACAGGATGCCACCTTGCACTAGCTCTGTGATTTTGGGGCTTAATGCTTGTGCTTTTGGGACTTTTGTTTCCTTATCTTTAAAGGGAAGATGAAGTCATACGGGGGGGAGAAAGTCATAGGGGATTTGACACCCTCAGGCTCTGCGCACATTTCCCAATGTTTCAGTTTTGTTTCCTTGGCAGTGCGCCTTTTCTCTTCATGGCCTGAGTGACTTCTCTGCCTTTCCCACAGTCTTTTGTCCCTCCAGGCTGGGACCTTTTCTGATAGTAGATGCCTGCTCCTTTCCATCTTTTTGGGTTGCATTACTCGGCACTCTCTGACCATTTTTATGGTCTTGAATCACGATGAATTTTTTTCCTGGTCCTCATTTTCTGCTTCCCCCTCCCCAAATTCTGTGGTGGTATTTACTTATCCATTTTGGGGGTTAAATGACCCTGAACAGTGCATCTATTGTACTAGTCAAACGGGGCAATTGGGCTGTTCTGTAGACGTACAAACCACATCCCTCTCTTCAAGTTGCTTATTAGATTCTACATGAGTTCTTTAAATGAAGACCAAAGGAAAAAAATTCTCTGATGATAGTACCAGAAATAGGTATTTTTAAAAACAAACAAGCCAGCAAACATAAAGACATTATGGATTACTTAAGTGATCATGTCTTTACTTTGGCAGCTGGAAATCTGAGAACCAGACTTTGTGGCCCATTTCTAGCAAGGTTTTGGGATAGGCATTTCGTGTCTTATTCTAAATATCCTGAGTTTATTTTCCCTCAATTTATCTCTCTCACATTCAAATAATCTTGTTCACTAAAATGTTGTGTTTTAAAAAGTTATGCCTTGCCCTTTTAGAATAGGGTGAAGCCTAAGTAAATAAATGAATATATTCTGTGTAATTTCTATAGCCAAGAGCTTGCTCCAATATCAAGGAAAAGCAGTCAGAGAGGACTTCCTGAAGGAGGATGCTTAGAAGATACATAGACGTCAACCATTATGCAGGTCAGTTAACCATAAAATTCCCAAAGAGGCGTGTGAATTTAGATCAGAAGGTGCAGGGTTAAAAATTAAATATGGAAAACTTTATAATTTCCTACCTACATTTGGATAGGAAACATTTCTATATTATAGGACCTAATCATGGGACTAAAATTCCATTATATAGCCATAATCAAGGGGAGGAATTTACACATTCTGTCATAGATAAATAATGTAATGTAATTTAGCATTGAATTTTGTCTCAATCAGAAGTAATAACTTCCTTCTTTTGACCCCCCTAATGCCCATAAGTAAGAAACACATCAGGATTTCTACTCACCAGGTCATTTAAACTCTATGACCCTCCTGACTCTGGTTTTGACTTTAAGATCTAGCAATCCATGGAGATTTGGAAATGGGAATCAACCCATTTCCTTTTTGGACCTTGGTCACCTATCTCATCTTGAACACCACAAAGTTACCTTCACCTGCTACTCCTAAACAGAGTTTGAGTCCTGTCCCTCCCGTATACCCATTTTCTTCTGTGGCTCAATCTTTTTTTTTTTTATTGTAAACAAATGGGATACATGTTGTTTTTCTGTTTGTACATGGCGTAAAGGCATACCATTTGTGTAATCATAAATTTACATAGGGTAATGTTGTTTGATTCATTCTGTTATTTTTTCCCTTCCCCCCAACCCTCCCACCCCTCTTTTTCCTCTATACAGTCCTTCCTTCCTCCATTCTTGCCCCCCTCCCTAACCCTAACTCTACTTTAGCAGAGAAACAATGGATGAATTTTAGTTATGGATCTTTGTGTAAGTTAAACAAATTAGGATTCAAAGAGATAATGTTATGACATAGGTTGATGGACAAGTGCATTTATAGTTCCCCATGTTCCCTGCCGGCCCCGTCTTACCTGTGTCTTGCAAAGGTCTCCAGGTGTATTTCTATCTGCAGAATTGTTTTACACAGTTCCCTTTTTTACTAAGATCAGCAGAATGCTCTCTTTGTGCTAGAACTTTCTTTGCCCACAGTGACTATCTTTAGGGAGTGTGAGTGTCCTCCCACCACCTGTAGGCTGTACAGTCATTGCAAGTCTTTCCTCATCCCAAACCCACAAAATTAAGCTTTATCCTGAGAAAGACAGGCTGTGAGCCTTACTTATTAGTAGTGATTCAAGCCACCAAACTAGAAGCATTTTCTTTTAATAAACAAAATCTGGCTTTCAAAAAATGCAAATCCCCTCATACTGAACTTCATCCTGGTCCTCTTTTGTGTATAGTTTGTAGAACCTACTGCATACCACTATTATGGTTTGGTTATGAAGTATCCCCCAAAGACTCATCTAGAAGGTTTGGTCCCCAAGGCAGCAGAGTTCAGAGGGGGCGCTTTGGGGAAGTGATTGGATCATGAGGGCTCTGACATAATCAGTGAGTCAATAATTTGAAGAGATTATTGGGAATGGTAGGAAGTGGGACCTGGTTGAAGGAAATAGGTCACTGGGGGCATGCCCTTGGGGACTGTCCCTGATACCTTCCTGGCTGTCATGACCCCAGCAGTTTTCCTCCGTCATCCCCTTCCCTCATGATGTTCAGGCCCAAAGCAAAGGAGCCAGCTGCTTATGGAAACCATGAACCAAAATAAATCTTTATTCCTCTAAGTTATTTTTTGCAGGCATTTGTCACAGTGATGAAAAGCTGACTAACACAACCCCCATAACATCCCTAGAAATTTATAAACCACGGGGTATTAGCGGGTTCTCATTTTTCAAATCTGGGAGTATGTTAGTGATTGAGCTCACAGAATATCTGAGGACAGAAAGCTGGTTATAGGCTGTACATTTCAGCAGATCTATTAACAGAATTGTATTAATCAGAATTCTCCAAAGAAATAAAACCAATAGGATACATGTGTATGTGAATGTTTATCGTTAGAAATTGGCTCAGGGGATTATGGAGACTCAGATGTCCCATGATCTGTTGTCTGTAAGCTGGAGACCCAGGAAAGCCAAAGGTCTAATTTTGTCTGCATTCAAAAGGCGGAGAACCAGGGGAGCCAATGGTGTAAATCCTTGTACAAGGGTGTCCCAGCTCAAAGAGATCGGAAGTGAAAGGGGGCGAATTCCTTTCTTTGACTTTATTCCATTCAGGCCCTCAAAAGATCGGATGATACCCACCTACACTGGGGAGAGTGGTCTACTTTATTGAGTCTATCCATTCAAAATACAAATCTCATCTGGAGATATCCTTGTAGAAATACTCAGAAGTACTTTTAATTGGGCACTCCTTGACCCAGTGGATTGACACTTAGAATTAACTATCGCAAGCATCTTAGTATCCTGCCTAATTTGTAAAGTTCATTGTCCTTAAACATGTCATTGTTGACTACTTGTCTCATCATTCCTCTTCACTGCGAGGGTGGCTGGGAAATTCAATGCCCCCACTCGTATACCAGAAAGGAAAACCAGGCTTCTCAGGGAAAGAGATGTCACAATTTGGAAAGAACAATGGAATCCACCCTTGAATAGATGAAACAAACCTTCTAACTATCTGTTAACACTAAATTCAAACAAAGGCGATCAAACTAATTAGTGAAAGGCCAACAACTTTAGCTACAGGAAATAAAAAAATTCTACCTAGAACTATAGTTACTCCCATTTCTCAGTGGGGAAAAAGAAACCAAAATGAAATAAATAAAACGCAGGTCTCAGTCACATCTAATTTCTGCCTCTGATGTTCAATGAAATGAGAAGTTGACAATGTGAGTTTGAGCTGTGTCCAGAGGCTGGGAACAAAGTACCCGGAGATCAGTAACCCAAAAGTTCTAAGGAAAGGGGGTGCTCTCTTTCTAGCGAGCCCTAGAGCAGAGTTAGGGTTAGGGAGGGGGGCAAGAATGGAGGAAGGAAGGTCTGTATAGAGGGAAAAGAGGGGTGGGGGGAAGGGAAAAAATAACAGAATGAATCAAACAACAATACCCTATGTAAATTTATGATTACACAAATGGTATGCCTTTATGCCATGTACAGAAAAACAACATGTATCCCATTTGTTTACAATATAAAAAAAAAAAAGGGTAGGAGGATATATGACCTTGTTACAAGTCATTGACTGCAACCTACATCTTTCCTGGAAGATGAAGTAATTCTTTCTCTTCAAATTCCTGTGGAATAGTAATAATAAAGCAAATATTCATTTAGTGCTTACTTTGGGCTGGGCAGGCCCCCTGCAGTTTCTCATTTATCTTCACAATATCTCAGAAAGGTAGGCATTATTATCTGTACTTTCAAGACTTAGAGAAGTTAAGGAAGTAACTGAAGTCACCAAAGTCACACAGCTACTAAATGGTACAGCTGACATATAGACCCAGATGTGGCTACCTCCAGAGCCCACATGCTAAGACCAAGGCTTAGAAGTTATCAGTGTAAGGACTTAGATATCTTAAAGAATTCTTATTAAGAAGTCATAAAATGGCAAAATGTTCAAAATTTGCCTGATGTTAATTCAAAGTGGCGGGAAAAATTGGGTGGGTGAATGGACATGTGGGCTTGGCCACATGATGATTCTTAGTGAAACTGGGAGATGGGTTCATGGAGGTCAAGGTATTATTCTCTTTATTTTTCTATGCGTTTGAAATGTTACATACTGTAAGAAGGATTGGAGAACAGACATATGGCTGTATGTTTTAAGCTTTTATGGTTTGACAAATAAAGAGGAATTCCAGCTATTCATGTGTGACCTTTCCAATACCCCGTGCCTTCAGTCTAATGGCTGCAGTGGGAATCAAGCTCTCAGCAGAGAACAGTGAGCTACAATGGTGTTGCCAGTCACCTTTCTTCTATTTTCTCTTAAAGACAGTGACCACAGTTGCCTTTTTCAAATATTGTGGCATTTCTTCTGGTTTCCATATATGTAGATAGTCCCTCAGCCTCTGCCCTTTCTACTTGAAAACCTCAGCAGGCTTTTCTGTTCTTCACAGTTGGGTAACTGAGCGTCTAAGGACCACACAAAACACCCTAAAAGATTGGGAGCAGATAGCAGGGGGGCATTGGATGAGATGGATTTAAAGAGTCAAGGCAGACAGTGACTGTTATTTAGAGACCAGACACAAACGTGAAAGTGGGAATTGAAAAAGGAGGAATCTGAGCCATCAGTTAAGCTCTTTAAGGGAAAAAGAGCCCAAAGTACATCGTAAAGGATAAAATGTGGGCATTTATATCTTCATTAAGGAGTTTATTAATTAGAGTTGAGTTGTTAACTAGTTTATAGTTCCCTGGGACTAGGGCAAGCCTCTGAGAGGAGCCCAGGCAGAGAGCAGCCAGCTTGGATAATTACCATGGCTTGCCTTCGGGGTTTGCTCTAGCCTGGCAGACAATTTAGTATCCAGCAGGTGGGTAAACAGGCCTGCGATGCTCTACCCATTAGGAAGGACAATTCCCAGGTTCCTGGTCAACTGCCAAGGTGGGCTCCTCCCTTCTATTATTGGAAGTGAGACAGTCTTGCTTGGCAATGGCCCAGGACCTCCACAGACCCCTTTCCTGTGGAATGGGATGTTGTGGAATGATCTCTCCCAGATCCCGGGTGCTTATACAGATTCTGTGTCTAAGTTAAAGTGATGCACCCAGGCACGGTGCTCCTGTGGTCCTCAATAACAAAGGACATCTCTCTTCCGGGGATGCTGCATGGCGTTCATGACAATGGAAGTGGAATCTCCTGCCCTGATCCTCTCCTTTCTATTTCTCATTTTAGTTCTGTCCCCCATTCATGTTCCCATACATACCTGTAGGGCTTGTTATCCAAATGAAATGTTGATTTCATTTATAGTCTTTGGCTCTTGACTCTTCAGTTCTCCCTTAAGGAGGAAAAAGAACAGGCCTGGGGTGGTCAGGATGAAAATGTCAATGTAGCTGGGTAAAAAAATAAGTAAGGAAAGAGCAGGCTTGGAAACAGAAGATGTGTATCCTGCCTAAACACAATCAAACTGAAGTCTCCCAGTCTCTGGCCTGGGCCAAGAAAACACAGTAGAGAGTAGATTTATCCTGTTGGTCTACAGTTTGGAAAGGCTGGCATTAACTGCCAGTCTTGGTTCCTACCCTGTGTTTTTATGGGATTGTCACTTGGGCCTGGTGGGTCCTCAGGTAAGGGTGTGGGTGGGGGAGTGTCCCCAGATGAAGGTACACATATTTGCTTCAACATTTCTGGTTCTGCTAAATCTCAAATGCCTGTGTGAGACAGTGCCTTTCTTGACACATTGGCCCAAACTTTAGGGGCAAAGAAGGAGAACCATATTTTGATTGCCCAGTCCCTGTCCTCTTCCTCTTCCCACACTTTCTTTCCCTGGTTCTAAGGCTCTCCTCTTCCTTTAGGAAAAATCTGCTGCTTTGGTACCTTCTGGACTTCAGTAAGTGATTAAACACATGGATTCGTACTCAGGAGCTAATGGCTTAAAGTGGTTCTTGTTCTAGGAGGTGTCCCTATGGCTCATGAAAAGGTTTCTCTCTGGTAGTAGGTTTCCATATATTTGTGCACTGGGGCACTTTTGGAAGAGAAGGCCACGCAGGTGTTGGGAACCACACTCTAGTGTTGACTTGAGTGGTGCTCAGAAATGAGTATTTACTGGACTATGTATTCCCTTCCATGAATGTCGCTGATGTCTTGAAGGTTTAGGTCACTGTGTATTGTACTGGCAGTGAGTCTTTTTTTTTTTAAGTTTCTCACTGCTGGAGGCTTCTAGAATAAAGCTTCTTCTTGAAAAAACGGGTAACGGTAACTTAAATAGGTGACTGGTCTGTGTGTTTCCCTGTTGCCCTGGCCTTTTAAAATTGTTAAGATAGATCACTGAGGGTAATGTAGTCATCTTTCCTAGAGGGGAATGCACTTTGATGTGGGAATAATTGAATTGGTAATGGGGAGGTGGAAGTGTTGTTTTGTGTCGAAATATTCATTTCTCCCATAACTGTTGAGTAAATGTAGCCATTAGCGTATGCATACAATTTTCCTTAATCCTCTGAGCTTTCAAGCAGCAGGTAGACACTTCCTGCTGAGAAACATATTTGAGTGAGATGAGCATTTTTAAAAGGAGCATGAATCTGTTCACCATCTGGGAAGGCTGGAATTATTCTTCTGTGTTCAGCATGAATTCAGGTGACTTTAGGAAGAGGGGAGGCAGCGATGCTGCTCTGCATCCCACCGAACTCAGCTTTCCCTGTAGCCCCGGGTGTTGAGGATTCTCCTGGTCAAACAGTAGCCTAAAGGGAGAACGCTGTGGAAAGTGGGAGCCAGCTCTGAGGTCCCTCAGACAGGGAACAGTCCAGGTGGCAGCAGTTTTTATACTAGAGGTACCACTCTTGCTAAGATGGCCCTGATAATCTTTAAAAAACTTTCTCTAGAAATTACTTCTTAAATGTTTGCTTGCTATACTGCCAGTGGCCTTGCCTCATGTGGAGAAAACATCCTCACTCTCTTATTTTATTCAATTAACCCTTATGTAAATGATGATTACTATAAATATAAATATTTAATTTATATTAAATTAATTCTTATAACAATGCTTTGAGGTAGGTACTCTTATATTTTGTATATTATAGGTGGAAAAACCAAGAGACAGATGAAATAACACCTCCGGCCACATAGCTCAGCTTGTAAGCCAGGACTCATGACCATGCTGTGGCTTTGGAGTTGCTCCTGTGGAGCAGTGTGTGGTCAGCTGCCTGGGTTGGCCTCCCTTATCTCAGAGCGCTTTCCATCTTGCCTCCTCTCCAAGGCCTATGGCGCTGTGGTTCACTCGCCACAGGGGTTTGGGAACTGCTGTTGAGCCTGTCCTCAGTTCACAGAGCTCTGTTCCGATGTGCTGCCCCCACCCAAAGGGGAGGAGTCCTTGCCCAAAGTGCTCACCATGGCCAGGGCTCAATTCTCCACCTGTGAACTGGATCCCTGTTTCCTTCTTCACCCAGATTCATTGATTTTACAAGCACAGGCAAGAACGTGACCCGATGAATAACAGGAGACTCTGCCTCTTGAAATCTCCTCATTATCTGTGTCAAAGCCTTTACTGCAGTTGAAAGTAACTTTAGCTTCTCTTTCCTGTATCATGGAACTAATGTTTAAATCCCTACAACATCTTCATAACCCTTTTCTGGGAATCTTTTGAAATGCGTTAGATCCCTCTTAATTATAAAATTGCTCAAGGTTGAAAAGAAGAATCACTATGAAAGTTTAACTAAGGTATTAATGAAACTGTGGAACTCAGTTGCCTTTTACGGTTTTGTCATTATGGAAAAGTATGTTCTGAGTTTTGTTTTAGGGAGAATGTTCTCCTCTAAAGAGAATGCCTGTAGGAGCTGGGAACGGGCTGTGGTGCTAACAATGAGGTGGTGGCTGTCGGTGGGACTTGGCCACCTGCAGCCAGGTATTCACAGGTGGGTACACACTTTCTGACTCACCTCCCCAAACTGTTTTGCTGTCTTTCCATTCATTCATGACACAGGTAGCCAGACTAATCTTTGTAAAACGTGGGTGTGATTATGACACTTCTTTTCTTACAATGCTCAAATGGCTCGTAAGTACTGTTAGAGCAAGACATTTCATGTGGTCAACCAGGCGACCTGCAGCTGCCTAGCCACCTGCTGCTTCTGCTGCGACTTCACCTATCTCCCCATTTCTCCGTGCTTTAGCCTCTCTGGTCTTCTTTTTGTCAGTTCTCATGTTCTAAGCTCTCTCCCATTATAGTTTTTTTTTCATGTCTGATTTTCCATTTTCCTGAAATGTTCTTTTCCTTTCTGCTTACCTGGCTAACTGCCACTCATCCATCAGTTCTTCATCTTAAATATCACTTTTTCTGAAAAAAAAAAAAAAAAATTGTCCCAAAGGCGTCTTGTAGTTTTCCTTTTTAACATCGATTGCAAGTTGCATGTATTTAATGTCTCTTACTGGGTAATCTGTAGCCTGAATTAGATAGAGGTTGTGTTGGCCTTTTTTTTCTTTTTGTTGTTGTTGCTGCTTCTGGTACCTAGTAAATGTTGAATAAATATTTATTTTATGGAAGAATAAATGAGTGAGTGAATTAATGTGACTATTGTCTTTCTCCACCTAGATTTTAAATTTCTTGATGGCAGGATTCATGTTTTTTAAAATTTTCTTAGGCTCTAAACTGTCTAGCACAGGGCTTTGCAAATGGTGAGCCTTAAAATAGGCTGATTAATTAATCATCTGCCAAGCTCAAATGAATTAGTCAAGATAGGGAAAGATAAGGAAACGTCCAGTATGAGATAGATATATTGGGTCGTCATTGATGAATGAATGCAATCTGGTGTTTCCAAGTACAGTAATGTACTGGTCTCTGCTTAAGTCCAATGATCATCAACAGATTACTAGATTATGTTCTATATTGAGTCCTTTAGTTGTTTTCTTCTTTTAATTGGTGCAAGTGGGATTCATTGTCACACATTTGTACTTGCACACAACATTTCAATATAATGTGGTCAGTTTATTCCTTAGTACCTCCTCTTTCCCTCCTCTCCTACCTCCCCTTGGTTGATATGCTCCCTTAGTCCAATTTCTGTTGCTATAACAAAATACCAAGGTTTAGGAATTTATAAAGAAAAGAGGTTTGTTTGGCTCATTATTCAGAAGCTGGCAAGTTTAAGACCAGGTGACCATATCTGATTAGCTTCTGGCAAGATCTTCTTGCTTCATCAGAGAATAGCCGAGAAATGGCAATGGAAACAGGCATGCACAGAAGGAGCACCTGTGCAAGAGAGACAAAGGGGAGATGCTAGGATTGCTATTTATAACCGCCCATTGTCTAGTCCACCTAAATCAGTCTTGAGAGAATTAACCCAGTCTCTCTAGGAAACCATTAATCCATTCATGAGAGCAGTGCCCAAAGGTCCTGTCTCCTAACTCGGCCTCTATATGAGGAATAAGCCTCAATCTGAATTTTTTTTTGGGAATAAACCATAGCATATGCCAACTACCTGTCATAGGTACTGATTAAACACAGTGTGATGATGCAGATAAGACACCTCAGTTTTACCCTTTAATTTATTGATTTTGGATGGAGACTGATTTTCCTGGGTATGGGCTGTACTTGCTGTCTTCAGTTAACCATCTCCAGTTCTTACTCTTGGAAGAGGGAAGGACTGAAACCCAAGCCCCTTGTTCAGAGGGGGTACAATCAATCCTCCTTTGTCTATTGATTCCAACTGAAATTTGTGAAATCTTTATCTTCTTTTTCTTTCCTTCTGCATTAACATTCTCCACTCGGGGAAGAAAGGCAGGAAAGCAGAAAGATAATGGAAACAGATTTTGCATTTCTTTTGCTCTGTCTGAAGTCTGAATTACCAGCAGCATCACCCTCTTTTTCATTGCCATCCTGGGATCCCTCCCATCATGTAGTATTTTGTATTTTCAAAGTCCTTTAAAATATGTTTGGCTCATATGCTTCCCTTTTCTAGTTGTTGCTTAATCTACAGCTCAGGAATCTTGGGATCACAGAGGTGAAAGGACTTAGCTAAGATCCTGTGGCTAGATAGTGGTTAAAACTGGGTGTATTTGTCAGGACTTTTCTAAGTATAAGGCACAGAAGTCCAATTTGAACTAGATCCTAGTTTAAGAGAAAAAGAATATATTGCAGAGTTTGGAGTTGTTGGAAGAGTGGAAGAGAGAGTTATAGGAGCCAGGTTAACTTTAAGCCCAAACCTGAAGTTGTGGGAATTTCTTAGTGCTGCTTATATCTGTGTAGTTTAGGGGGTACACATCAATGGATCAAACTTCCCTAGTACTGAGGGACACAGTGGTCAGTAGGAGTGCTTTGTATTGTGTGCATTAATTGTTTCATCTAAGGATCACAAATCGTACCATAGATATCTGAGATCTATTATGAAAAACTTCCAGCAGATGGCACTCAAGTGATTTGTTTAACAAAAATCAGTCAATTAATTTGAGGAACAGACACATCTTCTATTTTGCACAAAGACATCTTAGGGGGTTCTGGAAACTTTAGTTTTCCAATAGCTCCAAGGTTATATTCTTCATGATTATAATCAAAGAAGAAAGAGCAACTATTTCTAGAAGCTCTAGCAAAATAACCTAGACAACAACTTTGATGGACCTGACTTGGGTCACATCTTGGACAGATTTTGATGACTGGGAGAGGTTCCATAATTATCTCCCCAGACATCACAATCCACACAGACTTTTCTTTCTTTTTATGAAATTCCAACTTATGCCTACAGAGTGCTGTGTGTCCATTGCAATCTACATTGTACTCCCCCTATTTTGTGAAAGGCATTCCCATCTGACACCTAACTGTGCATCCTTTACCAAGTACAGGGTCTTGGGTAGTTTGCCTGCTATCATTTGATGTGTCCTTTCCAAAAATTCAGGTGTTTCTAATGTGATAGCATTAAGAGGTGGGGCTTTTTAAAAGCTGATGAGGTCAGAGGACACCTTTTCTTATGAAGGGAATGGATGTCCTTATGAAACAAGCTCCACACAGCATTCTGGCAGGCTTGCTTTTCTGTTCTCTGCCATGCAACAACCCAGTTTTCCTCTACCCCAGAGGACACAGCAATGGACTGTTACCTTGGAACAGCACCAGACCTTCACCGGTTAGCCCCCTGATGGTGGACTTCCTGGCCTTTAGAACTATGAGAAAAATTTTTGTTCTTTGTAAATTACCAAGGCTCTGGTATTTTGTTATAGCAGCCTGAATGAACTAAGATGATGCCTTCCTTTTAGTCAGGTCAGATGTGGCACCTTGAGACTGTAGAATTTGTGGTCTCTAGAGCTTAGTTAACCATTTTCAAACCATCCAACATACAATACAGAAAAAACAGAATAACCACAATAAAAATTTCTGTTTGGAAATAGTGAAAAGGATAAACAAGGAGAATGAGTAAGGCACTTCCATTTTTGACTCTGTCCTGGCTATTGTTAGGTCTTTGGCATTCTTTTCCTTGGTGAGTTCCTTCCATGGCCACAACAGAGCCATGGAAGTCTATGTATGTTCTTTGAGACGCTCCCTTGCTATCATTGTGGTTGCAGTGACATAGGAGATTACCCTAGAGATTGAGCAATTGCAGGCTTTCTAGTTTAGGGGTTTCTCAGCAAAACACCTCTTTTGCTTCTTTCATTCTTTTTTTTTTTTTTTTTTTGGTACTCAGGGGTGCTGAGCTACATCCCTCAGTTCTTTCTATTTTTCATTTTAAGGCAGGGTCTTACTAAGTCATTTGAGGCTGGTCTTGAACTTGTGATCCTCTTGCCTCAGCCTCCAGAATCGATGGGATTACATGTGTATACCACCACACCCATCACAACACCTCTTTTAAAGAGCTAGTTGAATGTTAATGTTGAATTCATTTTGATGGGTTCTGTTGGCTTATAAAAAGCCAAAACTTCTGAGTCATAATATTTGACTCTGGATTCTGCCTTTGAAGTTTCTTATTCTCTAGAAACAAATCTATAGGGCTTTGCCCGTTCTCCCATGGCCTCTGTTTAATAACTTCCTCCTTGGCGCATGCCTCAGGGCAACTGAAGCAATAGGCTGAATTGGTAAAACGGAACTCAACTGCCCTCTGGCCCCTGGCTACATCCCAATTATTTGCACTTCAGAATGGGAAAAATTGCTATCTACTCTCAGGGAGAGCTGCACAGCAGGAGTTGTGTGGTCTGGGTGGGCCATCTTTCCTCATTTCTGGGTTACTCCTGGGTGTCTCTTCTTGTTAGGGAAATAACTTTTCCATGGACCAGAGAGAGGATTCATCTTCAGTGGTTTTGTAGGCAGCATGACTCTCTGACCCTCAGCAGCTTTGGATCAAACAGAAAGGGCCTCTGCTTTAACAACACTATGTATCTATCTTGTTTTTCATCTCCAGTTTAAGAAATGCCAACTCCGATGGAGGTTTACTTTTCTCTTACAGGACCTTACTGCAGGCTACAGGTAGTATCCAGCCGTGCTTGTCATTTTTAATATTTTTATGCTGAACCACCAAAATGTTCTCATGGTCTGTCTGCCAGGATAGAACACCTACTTTGTTTTTGTGAGGAGGATTTCTGCCTTCCCAGCTGTAAATGGAATGATCCTCGCTACCTGTCTTGTGTCAACTAAGCCTGTTCTATGTTTGAAGGTGTGTCATGTATCTATCTCCACTTCTGAATACTAATTTCTGCATTAGTCAGTCATCTTTGTATTGCTAATGACTACTGCAGCTGTAACTAGCTTAAGAAAAAAAGGGGTGAAGGAGGAATTATTAGAAGAATTCTGGGTAGCTTACACAAGAGCTGCAGGGAGATGCAGCCCTGGAAACTCTGGTGGGACCTGGGGAATTGACTTTATTTCCTATTCAAGCTTCTCTCATTTGCTCAGATTCTTTCACATGGCTGCAGGAAGTTCTGGGTTACATCTTTATACCTTAAAACCAAAGCAAAAAGAGGAATTCTTCCCTTCCTGCTCCAGGAGGAAAATACTGAAGGAGGTTCTCATAAGCCTGGGGTGGACCAGTCACTGGGGATGGGGTGGGGCCCTGTCACTGGCTCAGCCCCTGCCACTTGCATTTTCCTGAGACCCCCGGGTGTGGAGGGTGGGTGAGCGGGCCAAGAGGAAGCCACAACATCAGAGCCCTGCTACCTCACCTACTGCCTTTTGGCATCACTTTAACTTTCTGGCTTATTTTAGGTTATTGAGAATTCTGATGTCCTCTGTGTACCATCGCGGTAGTTGCTGAATTCTTGGTTTAATATCATATTTGTTTTTATGGGTGGTTAAAAAAAGAAATACCACAGTACATTTGAAACCACACCCAAAGAACCAATCATTTTCTTTTAATAGTAAAAATAAAACCCATTATCCATTATTCTTAGAGACAACCAACTTTCCTTTAAAGACATTGCCAATTTTTCTTGCTGATGCCATCCCTCCAGTTTTGGAAAACCAGTCACGTTCTGCCCAAATTATGCTTCTGATGAATGTGGTCCCTGGATATTCAGCTGGGACAGTGATCTACAGAGACAGGAATTGAAATGGCCAATCACAGGAGCCACTAAATCACGCCCGAGTGCAGGTGTGTGATTAACAGCAGGTGCTGGAGATGTCAGAGCTGGCAAATTGGAGTCTTCCTTTCTTCTTACCTTAGAGCTGCTTTAGATTTCCTTGGAACTGAAATTTTTGCAGAAAAATAAACTTTGTCACAAACAGCTACTCACTGGATACTTAGGATAGGGGGTTTTGCAGAGGGAGTTACTTTTTAAAAGCATATTTCCTGTCTTTGCAGTTTGCTGTGAACCCCTTGGGACCAGGGATCAGGGTTCATGTTTCTTTATATACGCACTCTTCGCTAGAGAGCAGCTTTGTGTACACACATGGTGTCTAGCCAGGGTGGGAGGGTTATTATGAAGGCAGGCTAAGTGGTGGGATACTGGCAGCACTGGCTTTAAAAAATGTATGGAAGCTGGGCGTGGTGGCGCATACCTGTAATCCTGGAGGCTGGGGAGGCTGAAGCAGGATTTGGAGTTCAAAGCCAGACTTAGCAAAAGCGAGGTGCTAAGCAACTCAGTGAGACCCTGTCCCTAAATAAAATACAGAATAAACTGGGGATGTGACTCAGTGGTTGAGTGCCTCTGAGTTCAATCCCTAGTACCCCTGGCTCCCTCTGCAAAAAAAAGCATGGAAAAGTCTCCCCAGTCTCAGTGAATGGAGAGCTATGCTGTGAAACAAGCTTTGATCTAGGAGCAGGGAGCCAGTAATATCTGGGTTCTGGTTCTATTTCTATTTCTGACTACTTTGTTGAGCAAGAGTACTTATTAAATCAACAAACATTTGATGGAATGATTATTATGTGCTATGACCTGGGAGTAACAGTGAAACTGATAGGCAAAATCCATTTCCTCAGAATGCTTTTATTTTAGTGGGAGAATACAGAATACAAACAAAATAATAAGCAACATGATTATAGTTGATCAGAAGTTCCCTGAGGGAGGAGAGATATGGTAGAGAGTTACTAAGCAGACTTTCAGTATAGGGAAGAAAGGGGTAAGAGTGCCTGAGTTAAGAATGCAGGCTTGGAGATAAGGACAGTGGTGAATTTGAACCTCAACTTCTTCCGATTATCATCTGTGTGTCCTAAGCAGTTATGTCACCTCTCTGAGTCTCATGTTTTCATCTGGAAAATGGAGCTATGCATCTAATTTATGGGGCTGATGTAAATGTTAAATTAAAACCATGTAAGTGCATAACTCCTTACTATAATATCTTAAGACCATTGTTCTTTGGGTTGTGACAAACTTCTGAATGCCTGTTTTAGTTCTAAATTTTTTACTTTTTGTGGTTCAATTTTATTTTTCTTAAAAAAGGATCAAACAAACAAACGAACAAAAAACACACTTTTTTGATTACTTTCCAGCTTCCAAAGGCTTTCTGTGAAGTACAAGATGGTTAATTGTCATTTCTACTTCACTTGGCAATCTTCTGAGCTGAGTGTCTTTAAATACGAAGAAGCAGCCATAAATCTTGCAAAGTTCAAAATCCATTACCTAGGGATATGGTTAATGTCTCCCATCCTGATATGTAATTATCTTTTTAAGAACAGAGCTGGCTAAAGAAAGCTTGGCTGATTTAAAAAAAAAATTCCAAATCAACCATTACATCAACTGTTGCTCTTAATTTAATTCATTACATATGGTCCCAGGTGTGGGTACCACAAATCAAAGCATTTGTGTGATGAACAGTTAGCTTTTCCATCCTTTGTATTCACATGTGAGCAGATTAGAATGGATGGTTTCTTATACTGGGTGATTTTGGGGCCCTGAGGCACATGCTACCCTCACTGATGCAGGGCTAAAATGCATATTCCCAGTGATCTGCAAGGCAGGAGCTCATGGTGGAGGAACTCTAGACCAAGAGGCAGATCCCATGTGCTTCTGATCTACTTCTGATCCTGTCACTTCTTATTTTGTGTCCCTTATCCCTACCCCCTTGCAAATATTTTAGGCATTCTCTATCTATAGATGTTATCTAAATTAACTTCACAGAAGCTGAAAACTCTACCTTATAAAACCTCTTCTCTGGTTTCAAAGCATTATCCTCAGAAGACTTTGCTCAAATGTTTATGGAGGGAAGAGCTTGTGAAAGATCTAATCTCACTTGTCAGTATGCTATAGTTGGAAGTGAAGGGTGCCAATCATCCACCTTTGCTACTACTTTTAGTTATTGCCAGTTAAAAACAGACCAGCTGAGCAATATGAGTTTGAATACAGTTTTTATTAGTTGCACAAAACTTGCCCCTCCACTTACAGTCCTGGTGTAGTTGACTTAACTCTGTCAAAGATAAAACAGACCAGAAAACCAAATCAGGGCTTTCTAGTTCTTTTACCTTTGCTGAATCAGGATAAATGGATGCAGTTAGGGCTGGTGTGATACACTCATTTATTCAGTCATGGGCATGGAAGCTGGGGAATGGCAGCTTTCCTTTACTATCACAAAATACTGAAGATGATGAACTTATAAAGAGAAAAGGTTTATTTTGGTTCACAGCTTTGAGCTTCCAGTCTAAATTTGTTCAGATTCACTGCTTTGAGCCTTTAGTGTGTGTGCTCAATGGTAATGGCAGGGAGCATGTGGCAGAGTAACACTCATTACTTCATGAGTCAGGGAGCAAAGAGAAAGAGGAAAAGGCCTGGATCCCATGAAACCCTTCAAAGACATGTCCCCGATGACCTTAGAATTTCCAACTAAGCCACTGCTCCCTAGTAGTGCCACCCTGGAAATCTAGGTTTCAACATATGGACCTTTGGGGAGCATTAATATCTAAACTATGGCAAGCAGACTTTAGTGGTAAGGACAGTTCTTAGTGTGCTACTGAGGCAGGCCCCAAATGACTATATTTAGGCTCCCTCCCCAGGGCTTCTGGCAGGTTCTGTTACATTTTTAGTATGTAGCCAAGGTCATGAATTGGCTGTATTATGGTTGGTGTGTAGTTAAGGTCATAAGCACCCTAATTCAGCCTACGCACTCAAAGTCATGAGCATTTGCTTGTGAGCTGTGCCCACTGATGTAATCTGTTGGCAGTGTGCCTCCTCTGGTTGGCCTGCATATGAAAATTCCTATGGGGACTGGCTAAGGGGTTCAGCTGCCTTCCAATAATGGATGTCTAACATCCCAACGGTGCCTCACATCTTCTTTCAACTGCCAGAGTCCGAAACTTTGCTTCCCAGGCCTGAGTCTCAGCCTCTGCCTGACACGGGCCAACTGCATAGTGACAGAGAGAAAGGAGAGGAGATGGAGTTCAGGAGAGGGAAGAGAGAGAGAGAGATTCTGATCCTTCATCTCACCACCCACTAGCTCATGGTTTCTGATGGAAGGAAGATTACTTGTCTATGCCTAGAGGAAAAGGTAGCTCTGGGGAAGCTGTCCATTCTGTTTAGTTTTCTTTTTGGTGCGTATACCTCTAGTTAGTCCATGTTTCCTTGTGCCCCACACTCTGGCATCCCCCCTGGGTTTGTCCTCCTAGGTTTTCCCATTTTCCAGTTACTCTCTGACCTCTCTCCTCTAGTGTGCCTGCCTTGCCATCTGTTTCCTCAGCCTTCTATTGAATCTCAAGAACTAGTTTCCTTTCCATTGTTTGTGTTTGATTATGGCATGACATTTGTTTTCTGACAGTCATCTTTGCCTTAAAGTTATGATTTACATGGGAATTTCAGGTTTCAAGGTAGACAAGTATGGAAAACGTTTTATTCACAGAACATTTCTCGGCTCCTCAAATTATGCAGAACACACAACCACCTGCTCTCCCTGTACACAGCATTGGCCTGGTCATGCTCATCTCCCACAGCTAGATTTTTATCCTTACCTGGACTCCTAAAAACCAAATCAAATTGATTCCTAAGTCCTTCAAGGAGCAAGAAGAAAGCTGCTTCTCTTGATATGACAGCATTTAATTTATTGTGAGAAGGACTGAAGGATGTTTTGTATAAAGAGGAGAAACTTATCTGGGGGACATGATATCTGCTTCTTATATTTGAAAGCTCTTGTTTGGAGAGGGATTTTTCTTTCATATCCAAAGGGTGCAAGTTTAAAGAGAGGCAGATTGGGAGCTTTTCATAGGCTGACTTGCGGACATGGAAAGCTCTTCATTCAGGGAATAGGCTGCCTCAGCTCCTTGACCTTGCAGCTGTTTAAGCAGAAGCTAAGTGACTACTTGCTGCAGTGCTTGCAGGATGTCTCCTGTGTGTGGAATAAGGTTAGACTAATGACTTCTCAGGGCCCCTTCCCATGCTGGGATTTAATGACCCTTCAGTACCTTCTCTTCTCTGCTAGCTGTTTCTACTGCTCAATTCTGGGAAGTATTTGAGGAAAACCACTAAAGCATCAGACTTCTAAGTTGTTCGGATTTATTTTTTTTCTTTTTCAGAAGTTTATTTTTAATTGACAAATACTAATTGCACATATTTATGAGTTACAATGTCTTAATACACGTACATTGTGAAACGATCAAATCAGGCTAATTAGCACATCTATGACCTTAGGATTCATTATTTCTTTTGGTAAAAACATTTGAAAATATTCCTTTTAGCCCTTTTGATTATTCACTATATTCTGCTGTGCCACAGACCCCCAGACCTGTTCCTCCTGTGTTAGCTGTACTTCATACCCACACTAACCAGCATCTTGAACACTGGTAACCACCTTTCTCTTCTCTACTTTATTTTGCTAAAGGCAAAACCACACCAGGCAGCCTTGGCTATGTTAGAACAAGTTTATAAAGAAACTGGTGAACCAAAACATATTGTCCTAATTTGCAAAGGATGACTGTGATTATTGCAATACCTTCAGAAAACCTGTCAGCCTGCATCAGAGTACTACTGTTTTTGATGACCAAGTCCTCTAGTTCAATTTTTAAGTAAACTTCTAATATTTGAAGTATATATATTCAGGGAGTTGCACAAGTGTTAAGTAACAGCTTGAAGAATGTCACAAAGTGAACACAGATGTATAATCACTATCCAGATAAAAAAACTATAATCCAGGAATAGAACTACACCTTCGAAGTCCTTCCCCTTCCTGCTCGAGTTCTTTCCTGGTCCTTATCCCCCATCTTCTCCCAAAAGGCAACCATATCCTGATTTCTAACATTATAGATGAATTTTGCCTGTTTTTGAGCTTCATAAGTTCACGCCAGCAAATAATTCTGGTCTCTCCCTATTCTTTACAGTATTACCTTCTTTATAGCAATACGGTTTAATATCTTATTACTAGGTCTTTTTACTTTAGCCATTTTGATGGGTGTAATTGCACCAGTTTTAAATTTGCATTTCCTTGATGATGAATGAAGTGAATAAATTCCTTTACCAATGTTTGTTAGTAATTCAGATAGCTTTATTTTTTATTGGCGTATTATAATTATACATAATAGTGGAATTCATTATGCCATATTCAAATGTGCACAAACATATTTGGTTAATCTTATTATCCAGTGCCTTTTCTTTCCTTTACCTCTTTCCTCCATGAAATCTGCTTGCTTTATTCTACTGATTTCCTTCTATTATTATTACTACTATTGTTTTAACTAGTCCATTATAACTGTGTATGTAAGTGAGATTCATTGTAGTACTTGTATATTTGTACATGAATATAGCATAATTTGGTAGATTTCATCCCACAGTACTTCCTGATGCCCTCCCATCTTCCCTCCCTCTTTCCTTTCCTCTAATTTAATAAAGATACACCCCCTTTAAAATTCCTTTTCTATGTCTCTAGCTTCCATAAATAAAAGAAAACATGTTACCCTTGACTTTCTGAGTCTGGCTTATTTCTATCTGGCTTATTTCACTTAGCATGATGTTCTCTAGTTCCATCCATTTACCAGCAAATGACATAATTTCATTCTTCTTTATGACGGAGTGAAACTTCATTGTGTATCTGTACCATATTTTCTTTATACATTCATTTTTTGATGGGCACCTAGGCTGGTTCCACAGTTTGGCTATTGTGAATTGTGTTGCTTTAAACATTGGTATGCATGGATATCTATTGTATGTCAATTTTAAATCTTTTGTATAAATACTAGGGAGTGGGACACCTGGGTCTTGTGTGGGGGTCTGCCTATTCCTAGTTTCTTGGGGAGTTCCCATACTGCTTTCCAAAGTGGTGATACTAACTTGCAGTTCCACTAACAATACCCTTTTCCCCACATCCTTATCAGCAATTATTGTTATTTATATTCCTGATGATTGCCATTCTTTTATTTATTTTTTATTTGTTGTTTTTAGATATACATGACAGTAGGGTGTATTTTGACATATTACACGTACATGGGGAGCAACCCACAATTTTTTTTTTTTTTTGGTATTGGGGATTGAACTCAGGGACACTGGACCACTGAGCCACTTCCCCAGCCCAATTGTATTTTATTCAGAGACAGGGTCTCATTGAGTTCCTGAGCACCTCACTTTTGCTGAGGCTGGCTTTGAACTCATGATCTTCTTGCCTCAGCCATTCTTGTGGATGTACATGATGTGGAGTTACACTGGTCTTGTATTTATATATGAGCATAGGAAAATTATATCAGATTCTTTGTACTTCCCCCCTTCCTTATTGTGTTTTACCATTCACATATCAGAGAGAACTTTTGGCCTTTGGTATTTTGGGATTAGCTTATTTTGCTTAGCATGATATTGTCCAGTTCCCTCCATTTACTGGCAAATGCCTTAATTTCATTCTTCTTCATAGCTGAATAATATTCATATATATATATACATATATATATCACATTTCATTTATGCATTCATCTGTTGAAGGGCACGTAGGTTGGTTCCATAGCTTAGCAATTATGAATTGAGCTGCTATAAACTTTAATGTGGCTGTGTCATTGTAGTATGCTGATTTGCCATTCTAACTGGAGTGAGATGGAATGTGTGTACATTTCCTTGATGGTTAAGGATGTTGAATTTTTTTTTTTCATATATTTGTTGGCCATTTGCATTTCTTCTTTTGAGAAATGTCTGTTTAGATAATTTGCCCATTTATTGATTGGATTATTTATGTATTTATGTATTTATTTATTTATTTCCAGTTCTTTATACATTCTGGATATTAATCCCCTGTCAGAGGCAGTTGGCCAAGATTTTCTCTCATTCTAAAGTCTCTCTCTTCATGTTCTTCTTTCATTTGCTGTGCAGAAGCTTTTTAATTTGATGACATCGCATTGACAGATTCTTGGTTTTATTTCTTGTGCTTTAGTAGTCTTATTAGGAAGTTGGTGCCTGTGCAAATATGTTGGAATGTTGCCCTATGTTCTTTTTTAGCAATTGCAGTGTCCCTGGTCTAATTCCTATGTCACTGGTCTAATTCCTACGTCACTGATCCACTTTGAGTTGATTTTTGTGAGGGTGAGAGATAGGGATGTAGTGTCATTCTTCTGCACGCGGATGTTCAGTTTTCAAATACCATTGGTTAAAAGGCTGTTGTTTCTCCACCATATGTCTTTGGCACCTTTGTCAAGGATCAGATGACTGTATGTATATGGATTTGTCTCTGTTTTCTCTTTGATTCCACTGGTCTTCATGTCTGTTTTTATGTCAATACCATGCTGTTTTTGTTACTATAGATCTATAGTATAATTTGAGATCAGGTATTGTGATGCTTCTAGCAACATGATTGCTCAGGATTGGTTTGGCAACTCTGGGTCTTTTATTCTTCCACAGAAAGTTTTGGAGATATCTTCATTTTTAAAAAAGCACCTGTTTATGTATTTCTCTCAATTTCCTATGGAATCATCTGACATGTAGACATTCTTTATGTTATGTTGATGGTGAGTACTTGGTTGCTGATATACTTTACAAATAGTTTTCTATTTTGTGCTTCACAATTCTCTTTCTTGATGGTCTATTAATGAAAGGAAGTTCTTTTTTGTATTTTAGATATTTTTCTTAATTTTATTAGAGCCAGTTATTCCCTTTAAATGTTTTTTTGTATACTGTTTGAGAACTGAATTAATTTTCATCTAATGTGTGAGATGGGGTTAAAGTTTTTTTTTTTTTTAATTTCCCTTTTATGAGTGCATTCAATCCACTCAGCACCATAACTGAAAATAAATTTCTACCTTCTGCTATGTAGGGTCACCCTCAACATAAATCAATTCTCCATAAAACTGTGGCCTTGAGCTGGGGATGGGGCTCAGTGGTAGAGCACTTGCCTAGCATGTGTGAGGCAGGGGGTTTGAGTCTCAGCACTGCATATAAATAAATGAATAAAATAAAGGTCCATCAACAACTAAAGATTTTTTTTTTAAATTAAAAATATTCCAAAATACTCCCCTGTGGGCTCTTTTATAGACTTTCTCCTTGGTTCCAGGGGTGTATTTGTCTGTCTTAATGTCTATAGCTTTATAAATCTTGACATTTGATAGGGTGAATCCTCTCATTTTGATTTTCTTCAAATTTCCTGACTGTCCTTGGCCTTTTGAATTTCCACATAAAAATCTGAATCAGTTTTTAATTTCTACAATTAAAAAAGACTTGTTTTAATTTAGAGGCAACTGACTTCATATATTATTAACTCTTCTAATCTGTCTTCTAGGTTTCTACATAGAGTTCTTTTACATCTTTTATTAGATTTATTCCTAGGTGTTTAAGTTTTATAAATGCAGGCAGAATGATATAACATAAAATATTATTTTTTGTTTACTTGGAATGATTACAATTAATTTTAATTTTGATTCATGTATTAAATTCACTTATTAATTCTAGTAAATTAAGTGTAGATTCTTTTGGATTTTCTATCTACACATCATAACATCTGCATATAATAATAGCAATTTTTATTTCTTTTTTTTTCAGTCCTCCTGCCCCTTTTTTCCTTCCTTTCCTCTTTTTTCTCTCTCTCCCTCTTTTTTGCTAGAATCCCCAGTATAGAAATAAATGTAGTAGTGATAGAAAACTTTTCTTTTCTCATTCCCAATCTGTTTTATTTTTCTTTTTTCTTTTTATTTTTTTGTGCTGGTGGTACTAGGAATTGAACCCAAAGATCCTCTGCTACTGATCTACATCCTCAGCTCTTTTTATTTTATTTTGAGACAGGGTCTTGCTAAATTGCTGAGTTTGGCCTCAGACTTGAGATCCTCTTGCCTTAGTCCCCCAAATTTATGGGATTGTAAGCATCACAATACCTGGACTTATTACCAATGTTAGAGGTAAAGACTTCAACATTTCACTAGTAAATGTATTTTTCCCCCTTTATTATGAATATTGTTGAATTTTATCAAATATGTTTTCCTCAATTTTATTGAGATGATTATTGATTTTTTCCCCTTTATTCTGTTAATATGGTGAGTTACATTGCATTTCTGGGATAAATCTAACTTGGTCATAATGTATTCTTTCTATATTTCATTGGTTTTGATTTGGATACATCAATGATCCACACAAATAAATTGATAAAACATCTTTGCAAAAATAACTATTGTACTTTATGTTGAGTGCCTGGGTGGGCTTGAAAACCATGTTTTTTTTTCTTTTAGGCATATTTTAAAATATTTTCTCTACAGTTATATTTATACTGAGTCTTTGGTCAGATATCATTGCATTTGAATATAAGTAACATACTTTCTTTTGTGAAGACCTCACTAATTTGCAACCTAGTTTCTCTGGAAAAACTATTTCCTATAAGAGCCAGAAAATAGGATTCATATATATTTGTACCTGGTTAGAAATGATAGAAATGATACTTTATTCTTTATTAACTGGGAAGGGTACTCACTGACTTTTATTCTGTGTGTGTGTTTTTTTTAAATAAATTTATGCCCTCTGGCTATGTAAATTAGTAGTTTAAAAAATTTAATAGTTTTAAGGATGCTTTTTACCAAATTACTTAATTTGATCCTCATAATCTTATGCAATATGTAAGATTAATGTTGTTATTATTAATAAGAAAGCTTAATAAGGAGGCTTTATTGGTATGACCCTGAAAGCATAGGCAACAAATGCAAAAATAGATAAATGGGATTTCATTAAACTAAAAAGCTTTGCACAGCAGAGGAAACAATTAACAAATGAAGGGATGACCTACAGGATTGGAGAAAATATTTGCAAGCTATACACCTGATAAGGAGTTAATATACAACATGTGTAAGGAACTCAAACAATATCAAGAAAACAAATAATTGAATTAATAAATGGGCAAAAGACTTGAACAGACTTTTCTCAGAAGACCTACAAAAGGCCAAACAGGTACATGAAAATATGCTCAGCATTTGCTTTAGTCCCCAGCTTTTTTGTTGCTGTGATCAAAATGTCCAACAAGAACAATGTACGGGAGGAAAATTTTATTTAGGCCTCACAGTTTCACAGGTCTGAGTCCCCAGATAGCCGAATCCATTGCTTTGGGCCTGAGATAAGGCTGAACATCATGGTGAAGGTGTGTGGAGGAGGAATATACCTCAGGACATGATAACCAGGAAGCAGAGAGAGACTCATGGACAACATATAAACCCCAAAGTCATGCCTCCAATGGCCTACCTCCTATAGATATGCCCTACCTGCCTAGGTTACCACCAAGTTAATCCATTTAACTGGATTAATGCAATGATTAGGTTGATGCTTTCACAACTCAATCATTTCACCTCTAAACTTTCTTGCATTGTCTAACACATGTGCTTTTGGGGAACATCTCATATCTAAACCATAATAGCTTCCCTAATCATTAGGGCAATGCAAATTAAAACCACAATGAATATCATCTTACATCGGTTAGAATACCTGTTATAGAGAAGATGAATGGTGAGTGTTAGTGAGAATGCAGAGAAAAGGAACTCCTTATATATTGTTGGTAGAAATGAAGATTAGTATAGTCATTATGGAAAACAGTATGTAGATTCCTCAAAAAATTAAAAACAGAATTATATGAGCTAGTAATCCCACTCCTGAGTATATATCCAAAGGAACAAAATCAGTATGTTGATGCAGGGAACATGAATTCCCATGTTCACTGCAGCATTTATGCACAAAAGCCCTGATGGAGTCAACCCAAGCATCCATCAGTTGATGAATGAATGAAGAAAACATGGTACATATAAAAAATGAATAATATTCAGTCTTAAAAAGAAAGAAAATTCTGTCATTTTCAACAACATAGGTGAACCTGGAGAACATTATTTTAAGGAAAATAAAGCCAGGCACAGAAAGACAAATACTGTATAATCTCACTTTCATGTGGAATCTAAACATTGATCTCAAAGAAGCAGAGAGTAGAATAATAATTACCAAAGGCCAAGGTGGGGTGAGAGGGAGGGAATAGGGAACGGCTGGTCAGAAGAGTACAAAGTTTCAGATACACAGGATGAACAAATTTTGAGATTTATTGCACAACAAATTGATTACAGTCAATAGTAATATATATTTCAGAATAACTAGAGTAAATATCAAATGTCTCATGCAAAAACATTAAGTAAGAAAGGTGATGGATAGCTTACTTGGCTTGATTTAACAATTCTACATTGCTCACATAATATCAAAATATCACGTTGTACCTCATAAATGTATTCAACCATGATTTGCCAATTAAAAATTATTTTAAAAAACCTAAAAATGCAAGGAGGTTTTATATTCAAACTGGAGAGTTGATGGTTTTAAAATTACTTCTCTCTCCATCTTTCTTTTTTCTAACCAAGGCTCAACATGAAAGTTGGCTTGAAAGATCCTTGGCCAAGGCCCTTGGGTACTTTAGAATATCAGAATATCTTCTCCATTCTATATTGGTATCCTTTTAGAGAGGGACTCTGACTTCCCAGATCTGCAATTTAGAATTCTTGGTGGTGGATTTAATATGGAGAATACATATTAAATTTTAAATATTTTTCATGCTAGGGCACGTAGGAACAAGGAGAATATTTAGATACTGGTTTAGTTAGGATTTTCCTGAGGGACAGATATATACATAGATATATATGAGGGATATGTACATAGAGCTATTTTAGAAGGGATTTACTTGGTGGGGTGGGGGCGGTTGGCTCACTCCATTATGGTAGCTAAATCCCACAATTGGTTGTCTGCAAGTTGGAGAAGCAGGGAAGCCAGATCAGTCCAAGTGGGAGAGTCTCAGAACCGGGGAAGCTGATGGTGTAACTCAGTCTGAGGCTGAAGATCCAAGGGCCTTGGGAGGTGGGGAGTGTTACCAGTGGGGAGTCCTGTGGTCCAAAAGCCAGAAAACTTGGAGTTATGACATCCCACGACAGGGGAAGAGTGTACAAGTTCCAGAAGAAACAGATGAAGAATTCACCTTTGCTCTACCTTTTTTATTATATTTTTCTTTTTTCCAATCTGGCCCCCAGCTGGTTGGATGGCACCTGCCAGCACTGAGGGCAGGTCCTCCCCACAAAGTTCACCTACCCACATGCTGACCTCCTCCAGAAACACCTCGCTGACACAACTGGTGCATCCCAATCATCCTAGTCAAAAGCCAAACTATGTGGGTTTCCCTTTCAGCAGAAGAAGGACAGGTTCAGTGTCTACAGATGCATTGTGAATAATTAATGCAATGACTAGGAATAGACAATGTTTTACCCTTAAGTCAGGTTGACATGCCAAATCAACCATCACAGATACAATCACCTAATTACTGTTTTCCAAGCCTATGGATTGTCAAAGGGATGGGGCCCTGGAAAGCTCAACACCTCCCTGCCCTTTTGTTCTCTTCTCTGTGGGTTGGTTATGATTATAGGAAAGACATATTTAAGTGAAGAGCAGATAGGAGAAAATTGGAATATATGAAATCTTTGTGACAGTTTTCTTTTCTGAGTCACACTTGGGACAGAATTTGGATTATTTCCATGACATTCAGTCACATGCCCTGATTTTCTGTGAACCAGAGCACTCTCAGCCTTCTCTAGGTCGTTCTGGACACTGAGGGGCACTGTGACTATGGAGTAGGAGACTTTATTAACACTAACCATTATCCTTAATTTTCAGATCAGGAAAAGTAAAAGGAGACTTGACTGTTTGCACAGTTAAAAGTTGACATTGGTAGTGTGACCAGTGCCAAGGTCTTCTGATTCCAGCCTCTAAAATCTTAGATCGACATCTTAACTTTCACATAATTGTCATTTCTCTATTATGAACACCATTTGGACTTTGACAAGCTTCAGTATTTGCAATTTTTTTTTTCTTTTTTGGTGAGAGAGTGAAAGAGCATCAATATTTGCATCTCCAGATGTTGTCTGCCACTGGTACACATGAGTATATTCAGCCTGTCTGATGGAATTTGTTCAATTCCTCTTCCTCTCTTACTTCTGCCTACTCATGACTGCAAGTTCCAACTTGCTGTTATGGTTTGAATGTGAGGTGTTCCTCTAGAGTACCCCAAAAGCAGAAGGTGAAATTTTTAGCTTATGAAAACCATAATGTAATCAGTGGATTAATCCATTTGAAAGGAATACAGTGCTGGGTGGCACTTGTAGGCAGGTGGGTTGTGGCTGGAGGAAGTAGGTCTCTATGGATATTCCCTTGGGGATTATATTTTGTCCTCCTGGCTCCTCCTTCTTTCTCTATTTCCTGCTTACCTTGAGGTGAGCAGCTTTCCTCTATTGTGCCCTTCTGGCATAGCGTTCTGCCTTATCTTGGGCACAGAGCAATAGAGTTGTCCATTCATGGACTGAACCTCTGAAGTCATAAGCCCAAACTAAACATTTTCTTCCTCTAAGTTATTCTTGTTGGTCACAGTGATGAAAAACTGACTCATACACTTGTCAACTTTTCTTTGAATTTGATGACTGCATATTTGTATTAGTCTTTTTAATAATCCTTTAATATGTGAGGTTGAATAAGTCATTTTATTTATTATATTTAGTTGGTGGAGATGTTCAGGCCTAGTGAAATGGAGAAAGCCCCTCAAAGAAGAGGTGAGTTCAAGGCTGGGAGTGCAAAACAAGAGTCCTAACTCCCCATCTACTAATACTCTAAATGCTGAGACAGTGTCCCAGGTAGCTTGCTTTTTAAATAACAATCTTGTGGCAGTATAACATGTGTATTTAAAAAGAAAAAGGAAAAAAATCCGTAGTTCCTCCATCAAAGAGTTGCTTCTCTTTTCATTTGTGTATGTTTTCCTCTGGTCTTTATTGTACACTTGTAAAATTGATGTGTTTTAGAAATGATAACCCTTTGGATAAGCAAGCAGCAGCAGCAATGTAATGAATTTGGGATTTGTTAGAAAATTTTTAACTTTGGGTTTGTACAATCCTGATATTCACAGAGTGATATTCACAGAGTGATATTCGCAGACTTCGTTTTATTTTGATGCAGTGGTTGTGGTATAAATTATTTTATCTTGATTTTACTCTAGGGTTTTTAGAATTAGATTTAGTTGAAGTCAGCTTTGATTTAATGCTTGTATGCATTACAGGTATTAGGAAAAAAAATCCCATTCACCCAAAAGTCTTTGGAGTACCAGCAAACTAATTAAAGCTACCCAGCTAAGTAAATCCATTTTCAATTATCAGTAACAGAGTGAATTTTTTAAAGCACACAAAGTTTGTTCAGTACTTGAAGAAAAAAAAAATCTATCAAATGCAATGTTTGATATTCACTCAAAGTGTGCCCTTAGATTTATAAATGTTTCAGTATCATTTTATTGCAAAGACCAAGGATTAGCTCAGATGGCTTGAGTATGGGCTAAAGGTCCAAGGGTAAGAGTTTGAATGGTGGTAGAGAATTAGTTGGCTTTCCCTGTTTCATAACCTTACAATCACTGCATGAATCTGTCAGTGGTTAAAAATGCCTAGAACACATGGAAATTCGGATAGGATTTCACAGTGTAAATTTTTTTTGTTGTTCCAAGCAAAGGTATGGATGGGCCATTGCAAATGCATCTTCAAGTTTCATAAATCATCTCAGTGATTACCACACTGGATGGTTTTATAGTGTCAATGTTCATACATAAAGGGTCAGGAGTCAGGAGTTTCAGTCCTTACTTTGTCACCAGTTTAAAGGTTGGATGACAGCTGACTGGGCCTACATTTTCTAATCTATACAATGGGATTAATAACATCTGTCCAACTTATCTTCCAGGTTTGAGATGAAGGTTAAAACAGAAATTGAAACTATACATGCTCTTTACTGGGATTCTGAACCTCATATAGGATATAGACATAGTTTTGACTTTTTGTCTTTCTTATTGTTGAATATGCATTTGATGACTTCTTCTAGGCTAAAGGTGATAGACAGTTATATTTAAAAACTAGTAAAAAAGTATGAAACAAAAGGGTTAGGAGGGAGGATGGGATGACTCAAAACTCTTCTCAGGAACCTCTGGAACTGAGGTATACTTGCTTTTGAAGGTAGGTCTAGTAAATCAATTTCTACCTTGATGTAGTACCAATACCTCTCCAATATTAACCTGGAGATTGGAACCAATCAAGAATCTCCAAACTTTATTTTAGCCAATGATACGAACTTCTTTAACTATGTTTCTTGTCCTTGGAACTCTTTAGGACCAGAATACCAAGATTTGAAGCCCTCTTCATTTCATAGATCTTTCTACTCTTTGAGTACTTTTCCTGACTGAAGGTGACTGATCAAAAAGAAAGTAACAGAGAACAGAAGGGAAAAGAATCCAAAGGAATCTGAGTTCTTTACCAACAAGAGATCAAGCTGTTCATTCATTTATTAATTTGTCACTGTTGGCAACAAATTTTAAAACTTAATTTCAAATACATAGAAACATAAATGTACATATTTATGGGACATTGTATGTTTTGATACAGGTATACATTATTTAATGTTTAAATTAGGTTAAACACATCCATCTCCTCAAACATTGACCATTTCTTTATGGAGCGAATGTTCAAAATCCTTTCTTCTAGCTTTAAAAAATGCACATTATTTTCACCTATATTTGCTCCACCATACAATGGTACACCAGATTTTCTTACTCCTATCTAACTATAACTCAGTAACCATTGATCAACCCCTCCCGGCTGCCCTAGTCTCCCCAGTCTCTCATAACCACCATTTGACTCTCAATTTCTTTGAGAACAATTTTTTTTTGTTTCCACATGAGTGAGATGATGTGGTACTTGCCTTTCCATGCATGACTGATTTCTTTTAACTTGATCTCTAGTTCCATCCATATTGTCACAAATGTCAGGATTTGATTCTATTTAAGACTGAAGAGTTTTCTGTTTCTAAAGTTTGGATCTTAAATGTTCCACAAAAGTCCATGTATTAATGTTACTTGGAAGTGGTAGAATCTTTGCGATGTGGGGCCTTGTGGGCAGTCCTTAAGTCATCCCTTTGAAGGAGAGAGTGGACCTCTGGCCCCTTCTCCTTTCTCTATTTTGATGTCTGGCAATAAGGTGAGTGGTTTTGCTTTGCCATGCATTCTCTCCATTGTGTGCTGCCTCACTACAGGCCCAAAAGTAACAGGACCAAATTGATCATGATCTGGAACTTCTAGAACTGTAAGCAAATATAAACCTTTTCTTTTTATAAGTTTTTCATCTCAGATACTTGTTACAGTAACAGAAAGCTGACTAACATGCTGACCGTCCTTTAAATCTGAGGCATTGATGCCACATGGAAAACACTATTTAAAAGGCAGAGGTTGATTAAGTAGATGAGAAAATGGCAAGACTTCCCCCAACTATACAGTCTGAATAGGGCATTCTTTAAATATAAGACATACATTTGTTCAAAGTAAAATGATAGAAAAAGATAAAACATGCAGATACTAGATACCTGGGGGCCAACCACCCATTGTTCTCAGGAGGGAAAAGTATTCCAGGATAAGTGGATTTTAGTGCTAAACATAGGATGGTTTCTGCCAAACCAGGAGGTTGATCATTCTCAACATAATAAAAATGGTATGGCTAAATTAATATGAGACAATTATACTTGAAGACAAGTATTATTACTGGTTATAAAGAAAGACATGTCCCTAAAACAAAAGGGTCAATTCCTTTGGAACAGAGAAAATTCTCAACTGTAGATGTACTTAGCAGAACATCAAAGTACATGAGACAAAAACTGAACAAACCAAAGCAAGTTATAATCATAGTTAGGGTCTTCAATTTCCCTTTCTTAGCAATTACTAAAACAAGTAGACAAAAAATAATTAAGGGTAAGGTTTAACTTGACCTAATTGACATTTGAAAATACTATACTCACAATAAATGAATATACATTTTTTTCAAGTGCACATGGAATGTTTATGGAAACAAAACATGCTTAGTGAAAAAATGTCTAAAACTTTGGAAGGATTGGAAACTTACAGCATTTCTCTGACCATAATGGAATTAAATTAAACACTAACAGCAATAAATTATCTTGAAAATCTTCATATTTCTGTGAAAGGTAGAGAGGAGAAAGAAAAAGAAAGGTGTGGAGGGTAAACTCATGAAAATTGAAGGGACATCAGTAGAGCAGAGGGAAAAGATCAGGAGAAGGAAGGAGGTAGAAAAGGGGAAATACTGGGGAATGATATTGGTCAAAGTATATGATATCTTGTGTGCATGTACAAATACGTAACAACAAATCCCACAGCTATGTATAACTATAGTGCACCAATAAAAATATGGAGAAATCTTCATATTTGAAAATTAAGCAAAACTCACTTTTATATAACCAATTGGTAAAGATGAAATATGAAAAATTAGAAAATATCTTGAAATAAATAATTAAAACCAAAAATAAAACTTGTGGGATATAGCTTAAGCAGTGCTTAGAGAAATGTTGCAGCTATAAGTTCTTATATTAAAAAGAGCTAACTTTAACAACAACAATTCAAGTTTCCATATTAATAGACAAAACATAAGTGCATATTAAATCCAGAATTAAGTAGAAATAAGGAAATAGAAAATACACAGTAGAGAAAATTAACAAAGCTAAAATGTTGATTCATCGAAACTATTAGTAAAACCAAAATCTCTAGTGAGACTGCTCTGAATATCTATAATAACAAAAGGAAATGCAAATTACCAATATCAGGCATAGAAAAGGAGGGCATCACTAAAGATCTTCCAGAAAATATAGGATGATAAAAACTGTAACAACATTTTTGGGAAGAGACCTGTAGTTCCACATGGGTTTCCTGATGAATTCTGTCAGACATATTAGGAAGCTACCTTACCAGTGTCACACAAACTCTTTGAGAAATAGAGACAAAGACAACTTTTAACTCGTTCTATGAATCAAACACTATGCTGATACCAAAACCTAGTTATCAAAGAAATTTGCATGAGAGTCACATCTCTCATGGGCATAGAAACAAAAATCTTTACCAACATTTCAGTAAATAAAGTCCATCAAAACTCCTGATGTAACATGACCAAGTGGGGTTTGTCCCTGGAATGCAAAGTTGTCTTAATATTTAAAAATCCATCAGTGTAATTCACTATATTAAGAGAGTAAACAAGAAAAGCCACATGATCATCTCCATGGTTGTGAAAAAAATTGACAAAATTTAACCCCTCTTTCAAAAAAATTTCAGCCAAGTAGGAATTGGTGGGAATTTTCTTAATGTGTAAACAACCTCTACAAAACCCTTGTGCTAACAGCATACTGAGTATTTTCCTCCTAAGATGGAGAACAGGAAAATGATATCCATTTTCTCCACTTGTATCATTCAACATTTTTTGGAGATCTTAGCTGATGTAGAAAGGAGGGAAGAGAAATAAAAGGCATAGATTTTTAAAAGAAAAAGGAAAATTGTCATTTCTAGAAAATATGATTATATACATAGGATATCTGAAGGAATCTGCAGAGAAAATATCAGAACAAGGGGATGGATTAGCAGGGTCACAATACAATCAGTCAATACATAAAAAGCCCTTGCATTTTCAGTATGAGCTTTGGAAACTGGCTGGTGAAGCTCGGGGCTCTTGCTTTTGCAGGGAGGCCAAGCAGAATTGCAACTAGTTTCTAGTGACCTAGGGACAGTTGAGATGTCCTTTGTAGAGCACAGTTTCCAAAGTCCCAACTTATAAGCACGCAGTGGAGGTGTTGGAAATTGGTGTTAACAGCAGCAGTGGCCCAAGAATTCTGGGGTATTTGCGCCAGTTCTGCTCAGAGTCCCCTGTCCACCTTACCATGTGTCTTGCTGCAGGCATCTGGGCTGGTAGGTGTCCTAGGCACAGCAGCAGACCTTAGTGGTCTCCTTCCCTCCACCCTCTTACTGAATCCTCCCTGCAAGCCTGCCTCTACTTGGCAGGAGATGAGGTGCTTCTGCCCCTGACTTTGAGCACCCTGGGGTGCCACTTCCTTCCTGTGCAGTTCAGTCCTGAGTGTCTGAAGGGAAACTTCTAATACAGGCACCCCACCCACCCAAGACAGATTGAGAAAGCAAGTCTAGACATCTCTTATGAGTTCTTTCACCAAAGGCCATGTCATTACCTACTGGAGGTGTCCTCCCTTTTAAGAAGAGTGATCAAGGTGCTGTAGGGCTCCCTGGACAACCTCATCAGAGTCCCTGTTGCTGGAGAGGTCGACAAAGACATTTGCTTGATGAAAGTCACTTGCCCAGCTTTCTACTTCCCTGTTGGATAAGACCCCTCAGGGAGGAGATACTTTGTCATGGAGGAGTCCCCCATCCATGTCTGCCAGGTGTAGGTCCTGTGTGATGGTTACTCTGGATTGTCAACTTGATTGGATTAAGAGATGTTGAAAATTAAGAGACTTGTGGGTATGTCAATAAGAATGCTTTCACTAATGTGTGGGGCAGCAAACTGAGGGCTGAGACCCTCCCTGAATGTGGGAAGCACAGTGCAATAATCTGGGGGCCTGGATGGAAAAAAAGGTGGAGAAGGAGGAAGCCAACATAGATGTAAACTCCATTTTTCTTGATCAGCTGCTTCAGTTGTTGAGGACATTAGACTTCAACTTCTTCACTCTTACAAACTGGACTCTGGCCAGTGACTCTCTAGGCATTTCCAGGCCTTTAATCCCAGACCGGAGCTGCAACATAGGTTCTTCTTCTGAGGTTCCAGCTTCTTGGACTGAGCAGCTACTGGTCCCTCCAACTCTCCAGCCTACAGATGACCACTATGAGACTATCCAGCTTCTGATCCTATAGACTAGTCTCATAAATTTCCTTTTGGCTCTGTTCCTCTAGACTAATACACTTTGTCAATGGATAATTGCTAATGTTGCTTCTGCCACCACTGCCACCGTTGTGGGATCAAGGCGAGCTGCCCTCACCCCTTGACTTCCTTCTATAATCATCACTGAAGACTGAGCTTGCAGAGAGCTGAGCATCAATGACTTAATCACGTCTTAGAAGATGAGACTGAGGCCATGACAGACTGCAGTGCCATCTGATGATTTTTCCTCCCAGAAGACGGTGGAGAATGAGGGCATCCTGCTTTTGGCACCTTGCAGATCCTGGCTAGTCACTGACTTGGCTAGCCTGGCTACCAAGTCCCCAAACCTGTCTGCCTCTTTGCCTTCTCATACACCAGGGGATAGTTATGCAAAGAGATGCACAATTTGTCTCCTAATTCTCATCTTTTGCTGTCTGTGCTGACTTTCTTTCCTATTTTATGTTCAGGTTCCTCGTGGGGTTCCACTCTGTAGTAGGATGCAGGTCCTTGCATTCCTTCCTCCAGTGATAGCTGTGGCATCTTCTACTTCTGAGCCCCTCATATCTGCCAGCACCCCAATCCATTCCTTCTCACTCATCTCCTGTAGAATAGACCCACCTACACCCATGTGTTTGGATTCTCCTCATTTTCATACAGATCCCTCCTCCAGTCACCTTCACTAGTAACTGTTCTTCACCTGTCAGCTCTACTTTGCTTCTGCAGCCATGTGCACCATCATAACCAGCAGGTCTGCAGAGCTGGCCTTCCAGCTATTATGGCCTTTGGTGTCACTGACATGTCACCTTTCTCTGTTCCCAGGCTTTCCTCTTGAGGTCTTCCCTAGGCTCTAAGGAGAAGTTCTTTCCTTGTGAAAAAACATCTGTTACCATTGGAAGAGTTAGCACCATTGAAAAGAAAGTTACTTTTCTTCCTATCATGGTCATTTAACCTGGGACCCATCATGTTAGAGCATCTGTGTTGCAGTTGGAGTGACCAGAAATCATACCTGTGCTTGAGGGATCATGTTTCTGCTTTCTATCAGAGTATCTGGGGCCACATGACCAGGATACATCTGTTGTAGTTTCAGGGGCCAGCACCATTTGTGTTTGGAGATACCTTATTCATGCTATAGCACTTGGGACACATCTAACCAGAATACATCTGTAGCAGCACAGGGGCCAGCACCATACCTGAGCTATAGGCCCTTTATAGCTCAGGTGGTACAGTGGGAGGAGCCAGCACCATATTTGTTTTTGCATATGGTCAGTGCATTTGGGGCCCACCTGTTTGGAGGAAATCTGTTAGTATCATAATCCAGGACTCCTGAGGAGAAACAGGTGCTCCCTGGCTTCAGGGTGAGCTTCCTCCCATTTTCCCAGGTCCATTGCAGTGTGGAGCAGAAATGCCCTGCAAAGGCCCCAGGCTCAACTTGCTCTCTTGCATTTTTGCTACCATAACTTTTTTTTTTATTGTAAACTAATGGGATACATATTTTTCTCTGTTTGTACACAGTGTAAAGGCATACCATTTGTGTAATCATAAATTTACATAGGGTAATGTTGTTTGATTTATTCTGTTATTTTTTCCCTTCCCCCCACCCCTCCCACCCCTCTTTTCCCTCTATAAGTCCTTCCTTCCTGCATTCTTGCCCCCCTCCCTAACCCTAACTCTAAACCTAACACTAACACCTCCCAAACCCCATTATGTGTCATCATCCACTTATTAGTGATATCATTCGTCCTTTGGTTTTTTGAGATTGGCTTATCTCACTTAGCATGATATTCTCCAATTTCATCCATTTGCCTGCAAATGCCATAATTTTATCATTCTTTATGGCTGAGTAATATTGTAATATTCCATTATATATATATATATATAATATATATATATACCACGGTTTCTTTATTCATTTATCACTTGAAGGATATCTAGGTTGGTTCCACAATCTGGCTATTGTGAATTGAGTAGCTATGAACATTGATTTGGCTGTATCTCTGTAGTATGCTGATTTAAGTCCTTTGGGTATAGGCCAAGGAGTGGGATAGCTGGGTCAAATGGTGGTTCCATTCCAAGTTTTCTAAGGAATCTCCACACTGCTTTCCAGAGTGGCTGCACTAATTTGCAGCCCCACCAGCGAGTGTACCTTTCTCCCCACATCCTCGCCAACACCTGTTGCTGCTTGTATTCTTGATAATCGCCATTCTAATTGGGGTGAGATGGAATCTTAGGGTGGTTTTGATTTGCATTTCTCTTACTACTAGAGATGTTGAGCATTTTTCCATATGTTTGTTGATCGCTTGTAGATCTTCTTCTGTGAAGTGTCTATTCATTTCCTTAGCCCATTTGTCGATTGGATTATTTGCAGTCTTTTTTTTCTAATTTTAATTAAAAATCATAAATTTAAATAGGACAATGTTGTTTGATTCATTCTGTTATTTTTTCCCCTTCCCCCCATCACTTCCACCCCTCTTTTCCCTCTATACAGTCCTTCCTTCCTCCATTCTTACCACCTCCTTATCCCTAACCCTAAACCTAACCCTAAACCTAACACTAACCCCTCCTACACCCCCTTATATGTCCTCATCGGCTTATCAGCGAGATCATTCGTCCTTTAGTTTTTTGAGATTGGCTTATCTCACTTAGCATGATATCCTCCAATTTCATCCGTTTGCCTGCAAATGCCATAATTTTATAATTCTTCACGGCGGAGTAATATTCCATTGTATATAAATGCCACAGTTTCTTTATCCATTCATCAACTGAAGGGCATCTAGGTTGGTTCCACAATCTGGCTATCGTGAATTGAGCAGCTATGAACATTGATTTGGCTGTATCTCTGTAGTATGCTGATTTTAAGTCCTTTGGGTATAGGCCAAGGAGTGGGATAGCTGGGTCAAATGGTGGTTCCATTCCAAGATTTCTGAGGAATCTCCATACTGCTTTCCAGAGTGGCTGCACTAATTTGCAACCCCACCAGCAATGTATGAGTGTACCTTTTTCCCCACATCCTCGCCAACACCTGTTGTTGCTTGTGTTCTTGATAATCGCCATTCTAATTGGGGTGAGATGAAATCTTAGGGTAGTTTTGATTTGCATTTCTCTTATTACTAGAGATGTGGAATATTTTTTCATATATCTGTTGATTTCTTGTACATCTTCTTCTGTGAAGTGTCTGTTCAATTCCTTAGCCCATTTGTTGATTGGATTATTTGTATTCTTGGCGTAGAGTTTTTTGAGATCTTTATAGATTCTGGAAATTAGTGCTCTATCTGAAGTATGAGTGGCAAAGATATTCTCCCACTCTGTAGGCTCCCTATTCACATTGCTGATAGTTTCCTTTGCTGAGAGAAAGCTTTTTAGTTTGAATCTATCCCAGTGGTTGACTCTAGCTTTTATTTCTTGTGCTATGGGAGTCCTGTTAAGGAAGTCTGATCCTAAGCCAAAAAGTTGAAGGTTTGGACCTACTTTTCTTCTATAAGATGCAGGGTCTCTGGTCTGATTCTGAGGTCCTTGATCCATTGTGAGTTGAGTTTTGTGCAGAGTGAGAGATAGGGATTTATTTTCATTCTGTTGCATATGGATTTCCAGTTTTCCCAGCACCATTTGTTGAAGAGACTATATCTTCTCCATTGCAGATTTTTGGCACCTTTGTCTAGTATAAGAAAATTGTATTTATTTGGGTTTGTTTCCTCTATTCTGTACCATTGATCTACCTTTCTATTTTGGTACCAATACCATGCCGTTTTTGTTACTATTGCTTTGTAGTAGAGTTGAAGATCTGGTATTGTGCGATACCCCATGCTTCGCTCTTTCTATTGAGGATTGATTTAGCTATACTGGGTTTCTTATTCTTCCAGATGAATGTCATAATTGCTTGCTCTATTTCTGTAAGGTACGTCATTGGGATTTTAATTGGAATTGCATTGAATCTGTATAGCACTTTTGGTAGTATGGCCATTTTGACAATATTAATTCTGCCTATCCAAGAACATGGGAGATCTTTCCATCTTCTAAGGTTTTCTTTAATTTCTTTCTTTAGAGTTCTGTAGTTCTCATTGTAGAGGTCTTTCACCTCTTTTGTGAGATTGATTCCCAAGTATTTTATTTTTTTCGATGCTATTGTGAATGGGGTAGTTTTCCTAATTTCTCTTTCTGAAGATTCATCACTTATGTATAAATATGCATTGGATTTGTGAGCATTGATCTTGTAACCTGCTACTTTACTGAATTCACTTATGAGTTCTAAGAGTTTTCTGGTGGAATTCCCAGATTCCTCTAAATATATAATCATGTCATCAGGGAACAGGGATAGTTTGAGTTCCTCTTTTCCAATTATATCCCTTTAATTTCTTTGGTTTGTCTAATTGCTCTGGCTAGAGTCACAAGAACGATATGGAATCGAAGTGGTGAAAGAGGGCATCCCTGCCCTGTTCCAGTTTTTAGGGGGAATGCTTTCAGTTTTTCACCATTTAGAATGATATTGGCCATGGGGTTAGTGTAGATGGCCTTTACAATGTTAAGGAATGTTCCCACTACCCCAATTTTCTCTAGTGTTTTGAGCATGAAGGGATGCTGTATTTTATCAAATGCTTTTTCTGCATCTATTGAAATAATCATGTGATTCTTAACTTTTAGTCTGTTGATATGGTGAATGACATTTATTGATTTCCTGATGTTGAACCAACCTTGCATCCCTGGGATAAAACCCACTTGATCGTGGTGCACTATCTTTTTAATATATTTTTGTATGCGATTTGCTAAAATTTTGTTGAGAATTTTTGCGTCAATGTTCATTAAGGATATTGGTCTGAAATTTTCTTTCCTTGATGTGTCTCTGTCTGGTTTAGGTATCAGGGTGATATTGACTTCATAGAATGAGTTTGGGAGGGTTCCCTCCTCTTCTCTTTTATGGAATACTTTGAGAAGTATTGGAATGAGCTCTTCTTTAAAGATTTTGTAGCACTCAGCTGAGAACCCATCTGGTCCCGGACTTTTCTTTGTTGGTAGGCTTTTGATGACCTCTTCTATTTTATTGCTTGAAATTGACTTATTTAAGTTGTGTATGTCCTTCTCGTTCAGTTTAGGTAAATCATATATCTCTAGAAACTTGTTGATGTCTCTGAGGTTTTCTGTTTTGTTGGAGTATAGATTTTCAAAATAGCTTCTAATTATGTTTTGTATTTCACTCGTGTCTGTTTTGATATTTCCTTGTTCATTCCGAATTTTAGTAATTTGAGTTTTCTCCCTCTTTCTCTTTGTTAGTGTGGCTAAGGGTCTATCAATTTTGTTTATTTTTTCAAAGGACCAACTATTTATTTTATTAATTTTTCCGATTGTTTCTTTTGTTTCAATTTCGTTGATTTCGGCTCTGATTTTAACTATTTCCTGTCTTCTACTACTTTTGGTTTTGGTCTGCTCTTCTTTTTCTAGGGCTTTGAACTGTAGTGTTAGGTCGTTTGTTTGTTGATTTCTACTTCTTTTGTTGAATGCACCGCATGAAATAAATCTTCCTCTAAGTACTGCTTTCATAGTGTCCCAGAGATTTTGATATGATGTGTCTTTTTTCTCGTTTACTTCTAAGAATTTTTTTATTTCCCTGCTGATGTCTTCTGTTATCCATTCATCATATAATAGTGTATTATTTAATCTCCAGGTATTGGAGAAGTTTCTGTTTTTTATTCTGTCATTTATTTCTAATTTCAATCCATTATGATCGGATAGAGTACAAGGTAGTATCTCTATCTTCTTGTATTTGCTAACAGTAGTTTTGTGGCATAAAACATGGTCTATTTTAGAGAAGGATCCATGTGCTGCTGAGAAGAAAGTGTATGCATTCTTTGTTGGATGTATATTCTACATAAGTCAGTTAAGTCTAAATTGTTGATTGTGTTATTGAGATCTATGGTTTCTTTATTCAATATTTGTTTGGACGGTCTATCCAGCGGTGAGAGCTGTGTGTTAAAATCACCTAGTATTATTGTGTTGTGGTCTATTTGATTTCTGGAATTGAGAAGGAGTTGTTTGATGTACATGGATGAGCCAATGTTCGGGGCATAGATGTTTATGATTGTTATGTCTTGCTGATTTATGCTTCCCTTAAGCAGTATGTAATGTCCTTCTTTATCCCTTCTGACTAGTTTTGGCTTGAAGTCCACATGATCCGAAATGAGGATGGATACTCCAGCTTTATTGCTGTGTCTGTGTGCATGGTATGTTTTTTCCCATCCTTCCACCTTTAGTCTATGGGTATCTCTTTCTATGAGATGAGTCTCTTGCAGGCCACTAATCGTTGGATTTTTCTTTTTAATCCATTCTGCCAGTCTATGTCTTTTGATTGATGAGTTCAAGCCATTAACATTCAGGGTTATTATTGTGATATGATTTGTATTCCCAGTCATTTGACTCATTTTTGTTTTTTGACATGATTTGGTTTCTCCTTTATTTGGCTATTCCTTTTGGCTAGTTCCTCCCATTCCTGATTTGCATCGTTGTTTTTCATCTCTTCCTCATGGAATATTTTGCTGAGAATGTTCTGCAATGCCAGCTTTCTTTTTTTGAACTTCTTTAGCTTTTGTTTATCATGGAAGGATCTTATTTCCTGTCAAATTTGAAAGTAAGTGTTGCTGGGTATAAGATTCTTGGTTGGCATCCATTTTCTTTCAGGGCTTGGTAAATGTTGTTCCAGGCCCTTCTAGCTTTTAGGGTCTGGATTGAAAAATCTGCTGATATTCTTATTGGTTTCCCCGTGAAGGTAATTTGATTGTTTTCTCTCGCGGCCTTTACAATTCTGTCTTTATTTTGTATGTTAGGTATTTTCATTATAATGTGCCTTTGTGAGTCTGTGTAGTTTTGTATATTTGGATTCTTGTAAGCCTCTTGTACTTGGTTTTCCATTTCATTCTTCAGATTTGGGAAATTTTCTGATATTATTTCATTGAATAGATTGTTCATTCCTTTGGTTTATTTCTCTAAGCCTTCCTCAATCCCAATAATTCTTAAATTTGGCCTTTTCATGATATTCCATAATTCTTGTAGATTCTGTTCATGATTTCTTACCATCTTTTCTGTTTGGTCAACTTTGTTTTCAAGATTAAATATTTTAGATTCAAGATGGCAGACTAGAGGGTGGCTGCGTTTCGTGTTGCTCCAGGACTCAGGACTCAAGAAGAGGAGATATAGAGAGCCTTGGGACCAACTCAAAGCAGCCGGGCGAGAATCTCCCACTGGGCAGACGTCCCGGACGGGGCAGGAGTCCTGGACGGGGCGGTAGCCCCAAAAGCAGGGATCTTTGCAAAGTAGAACGGCCGGCGAGGCGCCCCTCCCCCCGCTGGAGCAGTGATCGCAGACAGCTGGGAGCATTGAAGAGGGGGCTGCCCAGAGGAGAAGGAGAAATACGGGCTCGGCACGTCGCTTGGAATTGGATCAGCTGCGCCAGGGCTCCGGGCGGCTATCCGGAGGAGCAGCGTGGACTCAGGAATCAAGAAAAGGAGATGTTGAGAGACTTGGGACCAACTCAAAGCAGCCGGGTGAGTGTTTCCCACTGGGCAGGTAGACGGGGCGGTAGCCCCCGGACAGGGCGGTAGCCCCGAAAGCAGGGATCTTTGCAAAGTAGAACTGCCGGCGAGGCGCCCCTCCCCCCGCCGGAGCAGTGATCGCAGACAGCTGGGAGCATTGGAGAGGTGGCTGTTCACCACAGCGCTTGGACTCGGCGCAACCCACCCGCGCTCTGGGAGGCTGCCCAAAGGAGAAGGTGCTTGGTGAGCTGTTTGGACTGAACGTGACCACCCCTGAACACAGGGGGCTGCCCAGAGGAGAAGGAGAAATACGGGCTCGGCACGTCGCTTGGAATTGGAACAGCTGCGCCAGGGCTCTGGGCGGCTATCCGGTGGAACAGCGTGGTGAGTGGTTTGGTCCCAGAGCATCCGCTCCTGAACATAGGGGGGTTGTCTGGAGAAGGAGGAGGAGCGGCGGGGTGCTTGGGCTCGAAGTGACTGCACCAGGGCTACGGGAGGCAGTCGGGACAAGAAGGTGCACAGTGAGTTCTTGGGACTCGTGACGCACCAGATCTCTGGGTAACTGCCTGGTGGAGAAAGTGGTGCATGGTGGGTCACTTGGTCTTAGAGCGACCGCACGGAACAACAGGTGGCTGCCGGAGGAAAAGGCGTGTGGTGGGTCACTGGGACTCGGAGCGATTGTAAGGGGCTCCAGGTGGCTGCTCAGAGGAGGGGCCGCATAGCCAGGCGAAAAGTGCAGAGCAGGGTCCTAGACGGCTTCTTGGTGGAAGGGCCCCACAGACAAACTGAGGGGCGGAGCGAAGGCTCCAGGACTGCAGGCAGCTTCTCTGAGGAGAGGCAGCTGAAGGAGATTCGTTTGCGAAGGGTGAGGCTTCCAGGCCCAGGAGGTAGGTCCGGGTCCCTGGGATCATTGCAGAAGAAGGCTGCCCAGCCCAGGCGGTAGTTGTGAATTGAACGGAACCTCTGGGAGGAAAACCGACCAGCGAGACCTCCCCACTGGGTGACTCCTCCCTGTTGGGTGAGGTTCTCCCAAAAGGACCGTAAAATCAGAGACACAGGCCCAAACTGGTCTTGCATCAGCCCACAACCTACTTCCCTTCTGGATGACCATTCATCAGCAAGTGAAGGTACCTCTGCCCACTAGCAGGGAATATACCCCACCAGAAGGCCACCACCCCTAGGGAGTCAGCTCCCTTGTGGAGCACTGCATTATCAACTTCCTCCAAGATTTCAGGCTACTGAAGACTAAGAGGGGATATAATAGAAATCTTCAGGGATATTATAAGACAATAGAGGAAATCTGCAATATCACAGCGGTCAACTGATACCTGAACAATATGAGAAAACAAGGAAAGAAAATGCTGCAAACAAATCTAGATGTTACATCAATGAAACCCAATGACAGCATGGCAGAAGAAATGACAGAAAGGGAGTTCAGAATGTACATAATTAAAATGCTCAGGGGAGCAAATGACGAGATGCAAGAGCAAATGCAGGCACTGAATGATCGCACCAATCGACAGTTAAAAGAGCAAATATAGGAAGCAAAAGATCACTTCAATAAAGAGTTAGAGATATTGAAAAAAAACCAAACAGAAATCCTTGAAATGAAGGAAACAATAAACCAAATTAAGAACTCCATAGAAAGGATAACCAATAGAATAGAACACCTGGAAGACAGAACATCAGACATTGAAGATAAAATATTTAACCTTGAAAACAAAGTTGAACAAACAGAGAAGATGGTAAGAAATCATGAACAGAATCTCCAAGAACTATGGGATATCATGAAGAGGCCAAATTTGAGAATTATTGGAATTGAGGAAGGCTTAGAGAAACAGACCAAAGGAATGAACAATCTATTCAATGAAATACTATCAGAAAATTTCCCAAATCTGAAGAATGAAATGGAAGATCAAGTACAAGAGGCTTATAGGACTCCAAATATACAAAATTACAATAGACCCACACCAAGGCACATTATAATGAAAATGCCCAACATACAAAATAAAGACAGAATTTTAAAGGCCGCAAGAGAGAGGAATCAAATTACATTCAGGGGGAAACCAATACGGATATCAGCAGATTTTTCAATCCAGACCCTAAAA